>NC_136069.1:1388218387-1388843942 GCF_964261635.1 Lissotriton helveticus
GTTGCTGTAGACTGCTGACCAAATGATACTGCAGGCGAGGAAGCCACCCCACGCACAGGTGGAGTTGGGACTCTCTCGTCATCTTCTTCCAGCTCATCCTCCATACCCTGGTGCAGGTATGTCTGAATAGGCAAAGGTGGACACCAACCATCACTGTCATACCTAAAATCATAAGGGTGCTTGGTTAAAAGTATATTTGTTGACAGTAATAACAGGGGGAATATATATATACACACCTCAAAGGATATTTATTCTAAAAAAAGATCAGAGTTGGTATTCATTTTTCTCTTTTGGCTTCAAAGAGTATACTAAGGCTGAAGTAGGAACAGGAACTGGTGTCCTGTAAGTGCAGCCCTGTCTTCCGTGTACGATGCACCAGAAGTGGGCATCTGTATCCAGCCGGACTGAGATGAAATTCCATGGGGATCCTGTAACTTGAAGAACGGAAGACGGGGCTGCACTTACAGGACACCGGTTCCTATCCCTACTTCAGCCTTAATATTCCCTCGACGCACAGGCTGTTCATTGGACTTCGCCCGTGGATAAACCCTGAGGACACTGCAACATGCACATCAGCGTTTGGGCTCTGACTCTCGAGGGTCCACTCTGCTAGGCCATCAGTGATCAATCACATGCTTCCAAAACAAAGCTGCTAAGCAGGAAGTGGGCACCTGCCCAAGCTTTTATCATGAATGAATCTCTACCCTTCAGGCAACTCAACCCTGCTAAAGAAAAACTAATGGAGTGCATCATTAGGTAGCCAGTGCCATACCTACCTAGTGACATTGGAAGATAACCATCAACAAATTGTCTTAGAGGAGGACCAGACATACATGTAGGAGTTTCAGGGTACGCACCAAATAATTGCATTGCACAAGTTTTACTCTTGAAGCAAAACATGCAGGAGATGTATTGTTAAAAGGAAACATCCTGATGTCTGTATTCTTTTTTTAAAAATTATTTCGTGCTCTAGCAAAGCATTCGTTATAATCTTTAGCTTACATAATTATGGTATTGTAACACATTTAATTCTCAACAGATGGTGTACTGTGCACTTTAAAGTCCCTGAAAGGATTATAATTGCTTTGTACTTCAACACAATTTTCACTGAGCAAAGAGCTACGAAAATTGAAGTCAACATGATCAATGGTTGCTATTAAAAGGAAACGGTTATTTTGCTTCAGATCACCACAAACTGATACAGTGAAATACACTTCTTTAAAAATGTCTTACTTTGGTAGATTTTTGACTGGAAAATACACAACATCTATGCCATTGAGTAAGCCCGCTTTTAGTGCAATTGCATTGTCACTTGCATTACTACACAGTTGAACACAGGACCTGGGAACCACTTGCCTGCCAGTCATAGAAAATACTAAATGTATGTAATATCAAGGATTCTAGAGCCTTGCCAACACTTTGTTTGTCATCAGAACACGCTAGGAGCAATTTAGAGCTACTGCGTGCAACGTTTCTTATACTTTTAAAAATCGCCGAATTTTACTTCTAAATTGTTCATTTTCACACTGCTTGCACTCAGCACACCTGGCACCCACTTGGCACCATTTTCGCCTTGTTTTGACGATCCCAGCCGACTTTAGGGCTGAAGATCGAGGTGCAGAGCAAACAGATTCCACGGCGGCCATATTGGGTGAGGGGGCGAGAGCGGTGAGAGCGCTCCAGTCTCCTGTACTTAAGGAGCCCCTAGGAGGCAGGCGCGAGATTCTAGAGCCTTGCCAACACTTTGTTTGTCATCAGAACACGCTAGGAGCAATTTAGAGCTACTGCGTGCAACGTTTCTTATACTTTTAAAAATCGCCGAATTTTACTTCTAAATTGTTCATTTTCACACTGCTTGCACTCAGCACACCTGGCACCCACTTGGCACCATTTTCGCCTTGTTTTGACGATCCCAGCCGACTTTAGGGCTGAAGATCGAGGTGCAGAGCAAACAGATTCCACGGCGGCCATATTGGGTGAGGGGGCGAGAGCGGTGAGAGCGCTCCAGTCTCCTGTACTTAAGGAAACGGTTGTTCTCCGCGCTAGCGGTCGCGTTTGCGGACACGCCTCCTCAGCGCCGGAGTCACGCCAGAGTCAGCCCGTCTGCGCCCGTCAGCGTCTCGGAGGCGGACGAGGCGGGACTCTGTCATCTCGGGTAGGTTTCTAGGATGATTAGGTACAGTGCGGCCGCTCTAATTGCGCTTCGCTCCCCCAGGAGCGGTTGTATTTGTCTTTTCCCTGGTGGTCGGCTCCTGGGCAAAGGGTGTCCTGGATGTGCTTGGCGTCCCGTATCTTCTCCACCTCGCGCTCTCCCCTCCCCCCCCCTGGAATGTCAGTGTGCCTTGTTAAATACTAGATCCTTGGCGCGTCATTCCTTGGAGATTTGGGACCTCCTTACGCTCTCGAAAATCTCCTGTCTTTTTTTGACAGAGACGTGGTTGGGGGCGGGCTCTGAACCTGACATCGCTAGTGCCCTTCCCCCCAACTTCACCATCTTAAGGAGGGACAGAACGGGAGGCCGAGGCGGTGGGGTGGCCCTAGTTGTCGACAAGTCCCTTGAATGCACCTCCTACCCTGTAGATAACATCGCTGGTTGTGAAGCTTTGGGCTTTATTCTCCAGCTGTCTGCTTCACATACCTGCACAGGGATTTTGATCTATAGACCTCCAGGGCCAATAGGCTCGTTTTTCGAGGATCTACAGGTGGCACTGTCAGTACCCTGTATGCGTTCGGCACACTGTGTACTGCTGGGCGACTTAAATCTGCATATGGACTCGACAACTGACGCTGATGCGTCTAAATTACGGGACATCACCGAGATGTTCGGGCTGGCCTCTTTCATCGACAGTCCAACGCACGTGAAAGGGCATACGCTGGATTTAATCTTCTCCTCTGTACCGATTAAGGTGTCTCCCCCTTTGCCGGTTTTATGGTCCGACCATTATTTAATTAATTTCGTGTTGTTAGCTGAGCATCAGACTAGTCAAAGAACTTATAAGGACGGGTCTCGTCAAGCTAGAGCCTTTCACCTGGTGTCAGCTGATATGCTCGCTGACGCACTCCATGCACATCCTTGCACTACGACTGGGAACTTAGAAGTCGACCTGCCGCTAGTCCAGGACTGGCTTCGGACAAGATTCGAGGAGCTTGCCCCCCGGAAACCGGTCAGGACAGCCCCCTGCCAGGACTCTGCTCCTTGGTTCACCGCTACTCTACGGAAAGCGCGCCAGGACTGCAAAAGATCTGAAAGACTCTGGCGGCGCAGATATGCGCCTGAGGAGAAACTGAAGTACAGGGGCGCGATAAAATCTTATCACAGACAGATTGCCGAAGCTAAAAAGATCTACTTCGAGCATAGAATAGACCAGGCGGATAATACGAGCCGGGAACTATTCCGAATTGTGAAGGAATTCGTGGAGCCGGTGGCGGCCGCTAGAGTACACTCCCATACAGAGGAGTGGATCAAGCAGCTTGCTGACTTCTTTGTGGATAAGATCCGTAGGATTCAGGACTCATTCGATCGGGTGGGGTCCCCGGAAGTGGCTGCAGCTGTGGAAAGTGATCTGAAGGTCCTTCCACCTGCTGCAGCCGAGTTGACGCCCACGCTTTCGACGTTCCCCCCGCTATCCTGCGATTCCTCTCTGGAGCTGCTTTCCCGGTTGAAATCTGGATCCCCCTTGGATGCGTGTCCGGCGAAATGCCTGAGCTCGGTGGCGCCAGCTATTAACAACTTGCTGAACCCCCTGCTCAACATGTCTCTGAGTTCTGGAGTGGTCCCTAAAGAATGGAAGCATGCTCTTATTCTCCCGCTCATTAAGAAACCTCTGCTTGACCCTTTACAGTTGGCCAACTATAGACCAATCTCCCTCCTCCCTGCTCTGGCGAAGGTGGCGGAGAAACATGTTCAGCATACTCTTACCACCTTTATTGAGAAGAACAAACTGCTGCATGACTCCCAATCTGGTTTCCGTGCCAATTACAGTACGGAGACAGCTCTTGTGGAGGTGACCGACGCCATCAGGGAAACGCTTGATCTTGGGGGAAAGGCTATGTTGGTCCTACTGGACCTGTCGGCGGCATTCGACACCGTCCCACACGCCGGCCTCCTCCTAAGACTCAGGGAGGTAGGACTGCGGGGGACGGTGTTGGACTGGTTTCAATCCTTCTTAGCCGACCGTCGACAGGTGATCTGGGCTCCACCGTTCTCTGCGGAAATGCCTTCGCTAGAGGTGGGGGTGCCTCAAGGATCTATCTTGAGCCCCACCATATTTAACATTTATATGGCCCCTTTGGCGAAGGTCGTGGAGGCATTTGGAGCCCGGGTCATCTCGTACGCTGATGACACCCAGCTCCTGTTTACTTGCAGGAAGGGAGAGGTTTTTAATGGCGACAGAATCAGAGACTGCCTGAGTGCTGTTTTTGCATGGTTTCAGCACCAGAACCTGAAATGTAACTCGGATAAGTCCGAGTTGCTCTTTTTTGGCTGCGCGGAGGACCCTGGCTGGAAATCGTGGTGGCCTTCCGACATGTTCCCCCCTGAGAAACCCTCTGCCCAAGTCAAAAATCTGGGTGTGGTGTTCGACGACAGTCTTTCTTTTCGTCCCCACATCACGGGCTTGGCGGGGAAATGTTTCGGCATTTTGAAGATGGTGAGGAAATTTCTCCCACTGCTTTCCCTTCAATATCGCAAGAACATTGTGCAAGCACTCGTGGGTTCGCGTTTAGACTACGCTAACGCACTTTTCTCAGGTCTGCCTAAATATCTGGTATCCAGACTACAAATTGTCCAAAACTCGGCGGCCAGAGCCATCTTTGGCCTTCCACGGAGAGCTAGTGCCTCTCTATTGCGCGGCAGGCTGCATTGGCTGTCTATCGCTTGCAGAATTAGGTTCAAGGTCCTTATGTTGGCATTTAAAGCCCTCCACTGTATTGGCCCAGCTTACCTTAGGAAGCGGATTGCTTTTTACGTTCCACGGAGGAGTCTGAGATCTGCTGACCTGGCTAAAGTGGAGGTACCAGTGATCAAACGCGTGCGGATGGGTGGCCGGTCTTTCCAGTTCATGGCGGCTAGTTTGTGGAATGAGCTCCCTCTGTCACTCCGGAAGGCTAACAATCTCCTGGCCTTTAGAAAGGAGCTTAAGACGTTCCTCTTTTCCGCCTAACCAGTGGGTCTACAGTATTTCTGCCTCTGGGTTTTTCTTGGTTGTGTTTAGGACTCTGCCAAAGCGCCGGGACACCCGTTCTGGGTAGCCGTGCGCTCAAGAAATATAGTTTTAACATAACATAACTCCACTGCATAGGTACCCCCCACCTTTCCAGGCCTCGTTAAACATTTCCATTTGCCATCCAATTGTGAACATGAATTTGGACTCCAAGATATTTCTGGACAGAATGTGTTCATAATAGTTGCACAATAACACCAATGTATAATTAGTGTTTAAATTAAAATGTCTGAATTTTAAATTGACACAATATTTTACCTGTTCTCGAATAATAAAACAAGGTGAATGATTCTCCTATGAAACTACATGTTGCAAGCTATAGCAAATAGAATACTGGAACTCATAAAAGAGCAGATGTCATAGAACTGCATGAATTCAATCAATTTTTCCACAGAAATATCAAGAATAAGTATGATACTTAATCTACACCACTTTAACTAGATATAAAAGTGGCAGCCACATCTTAATATGCATCAGTGTAGCAGATGCTTTTTATGGTTTCATAAATTTGTGCAAGGCTTCCAAAGAAAAGTAGTATCTAGCGTTTATTGGCTTTACTCTACAACTGTTTGTGAATCAACTATCCAAGACTGTGTGCTAACCAACATTTTCCAATAAGAGTATGTCAGTCTCTGCTCTCTTATTTAATCCAGCATAGCTGATGCCATGCTACCGGGTTCAACTACAAAATATCAACAAAATCCACACAATCCTACCCTTTGAAACAGGTAAAACCTGATGTTTACTTTTGTTAAAAGTTAAAATGAAAAAAGCAATAGAGTACTGGTCGGGCTTTCCATCGACAATGTGATTCATCATCTCCAGGTCCATTTCTTTAATTTTCACATCTAACACATCTTCAAACACAAGCAAAGAATATATGTATAGGTCAACCCATGTCATATCAATTCCTTACTTTTCACAGCTCTTGTAATGTTATGCACCAATACACACTCTGCAACAAGACAAGCTTGTTACCAGTTTGTTAAGCCAGCCTTTGCCATATTCACATCTGTTCCATCTAATTGTCCGGGACCTTGCTTTGTAGTCCACACTGCACAATCGTCTCACTATCTTCATTTGAGAGAAGCCTCAATGTTAACTTTCTAAACTAAGAAGCTATTGATCCTTTCTTCTGCCATCAGTCTTTGCCCCTCAATACACTTAGCATTCATACTGAAATGCCAACCTGTATGCACATATTCTCTGTATGTCATGTAACGTCTCTCTCAAAGTCATTACTACTTATTTGCATATGCAGAAGCCTGCTTCTTGATGGAAATTGACAGTCCATCATATCCTCAAACAACATCATTATGCACAAAGCATCTATTAATAGGACTCATTTTCTTGGATCAGTTCAAACACACAAATATATAAAAAATATATTAATTCCCTATTACTTTTCAAAATTGTAATTGCATTTGTATATTTGGACTAAAAAGAAACTTCAATGAAAGACATGTATTCATTTTACTTTAATTTACATTAAGCAGCTATGTAAATTGTCATAATTGCACTATACGAAAATATCAAATAGAAAGGATTTGGAAAAAAGAATCAGTTAATACTAAATTTTCCAACATCAGATAATGTCACTGATTTCATGGTAAACAAACTTAGATCAACATTTTCCTTTTATATTATTATATAGATGAGGAAACATTTTACCGCAAAAATACACAATATATATATATATATATATATATATATATATATATATATATATATATATATATATATATATATATATCTCACTTCTCACCACATGCTTATTAAGAAATGAAAAATTAAGCCACTACATGACCAACTTTATACTGCTATTCACATTGTCACTAAACCTGAACATATGTGCCATAAATATGCACATTTATATGGCCTGAACTATAATTTACAATAGATTGATTCTTGCCCAGAAGTTTGCTATGTATTGAGAAGAAATAATGACAAACTTACCCCATATGTTGTTCCATGTTATAATGCTCCAACTCGGTGCCTGGCAGGGGTTGAATTGGAGGTGGTGGCAGGGGTACATTAGCCCAGTTAGAACCATTGTTCTTCTGTGACTTTGTGTTGTTTTTGTTTTTCTTCTTTTTGCCACCTTTTCCACCTATAATTGATACATTTCAGCACATATAACCACACTTCATTCCAATATCATGAGAACAGACACAAGATATAGGATCACAATTATGGTGTTTTATATCTAATCATACAGGAGTCTAAACCAGGATCTTGCATACATAAAAAACATATTAACATTAAGCAATATGGATGTAATATTTGTTATGTTTTAATACATTATGGTTTTACAAAAGAACAAAGAACATTTTACAAACATATCTGAATGTTGGAGAAATGTTGCATGCTATTTTGGAAGTTAGGGTTATTTTCCTTTGGGTGTGTGATGCACATGGTTTGAAGAGATGCTGAGCATTCGAATAATCATAAAGTACCACATGCACTCAACTCACTAACAGTATACCATTAGAGGTACATGGCCTAAATAAAGTAAAAAGTGAAGTATAGAGGGGAAAAAATGACATTTAAGTAACAATCAACCCAACATCATTGGTATTCGTTAAAAAACAAAACATACGACAAAACCTGCACTACTCTATAATGCTTCGGGGAAACAACATTACTCAGGAAAAATTGGTAGTACAAATAAAATGTGACGAACGTTCGTAAATGCTCTAGGTACTTCATTGTCTTTGAAAATGTGTTGGTTTGTTGGGTTGCCAAAAGTCCTCCACTGAGGAAGTTTATTTAAAATGTAGAGTTTCACGAGGTAGCACTGTCTAAGTTGGAACACCCACTGATGATTTCATCAATTTCTTTTACATGAAGGCCTAAACAAATACTGCTCTATTTGCAAAATATCGGTCAATGTTCAGTTACAGATTGAACCTAAAAATACAATGGCAATATGAAATTAGATGACTCACATTTGTTAAGCTGTTGTTTCTGCTACCAATCATTCATCAGGACCTAGCTCTTTTCACTTAGAGGTTCCTAAATATTTTACAGCCACAAAACAGTTTTAGAACAACAAACTTTTGCAACCCTCTTACCTTTCATCAACATGAGGAAGGGGTGATTCTTTAATGTAATAACTGTAATTGTTTGCAAATCTCACGGTCTTCACCACACACTTCAATATCAGATTTTGGCCAAAATTTTGATCTGCACGAGAGTCTGTGGCTGGAACACTTTTCAAAGCAGGGTGCTGGCCTGTGGCATTTGTTCTCTAAAATCACAAGGCTTCTGAAATATCTTGATATTGATACGAGCAATTTTTGCAAACTTGAGAAACAACTTATGCAGCAGACTGTGGATGTTGGACTTGACATCCCTGGAAAGATTTCCCCCCAACATTTTGCCTTCCAGCATCCTGTTTTTGCTGACTTTATTTCTGCTGGCTTTAGGACATTTAGGACTGCTAACCAGTGGTAAAATGCTTGTGCTCTCTTCTTTAAACATGGTAACATTGACTTACACCCAATTGGCATATTTAATCTACTTGTTAGACCCTAGTAAAGGGGTCCTATATGTACCCAGAAAAGCCTTCGGAGAGAACACTTCAGAGATTTTAATTCAGCGTACTATGCATTATGCTGTGTTACTTCCGCCTACAATTGGACATACACAAAAAAGTGATGAAATGTCCTCACACACCACCAGGTGTCATGCTTTATACGTCTACCCTTGCTCTTCAAAAACCTGGTTTGATGAAGAGTGGCCTCCAAGCCAGGGATGTACTTCTAACTATACATTAACCTTTGAATTAAAGTAAAAACCAATGTGGTACATCAATATGAGATTTATATTGGGTTGGGTGCCACTTAGTATTAAACAAATAGTGTGGAGAAAAGGGTAAATATCATCCCATCTCCACTCAAACCATCAATATGTGTGTGCCTGTTCACTCAGAAGAGTCAGTGGCATTTGTCAGGACAGAACACAGGATAAACAGGCGAGATGATATGACTTGCCCAGAATCAACGGATGTTGAGCCAACACTAGGAATCCACCCTATTTACCCAGATCCAAAGTTGGCAGCTCTGGCCATTAGGACACATCCATATTTCTTAATTTAGGTGTAAAAGTTATGTACAAGACATATGGTTGTGTATAATCATGATTATTGAGCACATTCTCTGATGAAATTGCTTTTTGAAGTAAAAAATAAACCAATGCAACTAATACTGAAAAATTTAACTGGAGTCCTGCTTGCAAATAATTGCAATGGTTTGTTTTAAAAATATTATTAGTTCCACTAGCACAGCTTAGGTGCTTAACTTAAGTTTGAAAGTTGTGGTGTGCTCCGGAGCGTGTATTCAGTCATACACATTCAAAACTTGGTAATTGGGTACCCCTTCAATTGGGGTGCCGTCCCCGGTCACTTCCTAACTCACATAAACCCTATCACAAAGGGACTTAGGAAGTGACCGGGGGACGGCACCCCAATTGCAGGGGTACGCAATTACCATTGTTTTAAAAATAGACTTAGGGTATTGTTCACCACCTTTGCACTGCTGTAAAAACAGGGCTAATCATTTTATATATTTCTTATATAATGACCAGGACTTCCGTGACCCATCAGTGGGTCCTTAACCACAGTTTGGGCAAAAATGACCTTAACTGTGTCACACATTTTTTAGGTCGAGCATTCGAGACCTCTTGTATATACTTAAGTATATATACTTATATGTGTATGCACTTTGTGGGCAGTGGAGATCAGCCGTAGGACTTGTCTGCTTCCGTTTAGGGACTTTTTTCTGTTCAACTGCCTCTTTTTAACTGTCTTGATAGAAAATGACCAGTGGAGGTCAGTAAAATACCAGAATTACGTTCTGCCTGTTCTACTCCCTCTATTTAACTGTCTTGATAGAAAATGACCAGTAGAGGTAAGTAAAATACAAGAATTGCTTTCTGCTGAGGGACTTTCTTTTTTTAATTTTTCTGCCAACTGCCTCTAGTTAAATTTCTTGATAGAAAACGACCAGCATAGGTCAGTAAAATACAAGAATCACTTAAGCATTCTTTAGATTCCAGTCCATAGAAATTGTCTTCCACAATCACCCGTAGACAATAATATTTTTTTCAAATCATGTATGTTCAGTGATATGACCACCGAAGGCCCTGATTTTATATTAAAAACAAAGTTTTGAACTATACAATTTCCCGCTGAAAGGCAATATTATTTTCCATGTTTTCACACACCTGGTGTGTCACGCAGTTTGGTGCTTACTTTCCCTCCATGTTAAAGAACAGTAGATGTTTCAGCACCCAGGCTAATGTGCTGCATAGCTAAATATATATAAGATCCCAAAGGCGAGACCGATTGCATTGCAAATGATCGTTTATAATGGTGAAACGATTAGGGCCTCATTTAGTCTCCGGGGGTGCCCGCTTGCCTGGTGGCGATCTCTGTGCTGTAAAGGCAGCTCCTACTGTGCCTTCTCCCTTTACATAAGTGAATTGATTTCTGAGCGAGAGCCATGTTTAAAGTGTCTGCTCTGCAAACTTTTTGAGAGATTGTTTTCTCTAAACAAAAAACTAAATGGCCCAAGGCACAGGGAGTTTACTTTTTGCAGGTGGGGGTCAGTAGGCATTTGCCCTGACATGTCTATTACGTGTTGCATGGTTGACACAGACAGGGAATACGACTGCCTGTAGTCCTGCCCTCAAAAACGGTTTAACAG
The DNA here is from genome assembly GCF_964261635.1 of Lissotriton helveticus. NCBI lineage: Eukaryota > Metazoa > Chordata > Amphibia > Caudata > Salamandridae > Lissotriton > Lissotriton helveticus. The sequence continues at coordinate 1,388,229,318 of NC_136069.1, forward strand.
CATCACTGTGACATGGCTAGTGGATATGTTTACAATGGGGAGGACAGTGTAGGGTCCTATGGTATAAACCTTCTCTACAAATCTAAACAGAGTAAAGGACTTGCAAGTTTGAGGGGCGGGTGGACTGCCAATTCATGGCGTTCCTCCCGCTCTGACAAACTCTAGATGAGGCCTTTACTATATTGCAGACTAAACTCCCTATTGTAAGACTAACTATAACTACATATCTTCACTCTATTTAAGGATTCACACCAGTATCAGTAGTCCAATAAAAATAAATGAATTAATATTGCTCAATGGAAAGAATATTCCTTACTACTGTACTGTTTAGTGTATACTGCTGGTTTTATATACAGCAGGCTGTTTATATGTTTCAGATCCATCATGTCTTGATTTAACACCGTTTTCATAAATCTTACTAAAGATTATTGCCTGACTGTGGACAAGACACTATCATTGTTGCTATGGGGGGAATCACCATATTTCGTGTATGGGGACTGTCACTGTTTCAAATCCACAGAACCTTAATAATCCATCCTTCTTTTTAAGCATCATCATGTAGAGATGCCTGAAACTTTTCAGACTCAGAACCACCACTTAACCTTTGTACTTATTCAGAAAAATGTCCACAATCAGTCTGTTGCCAGTTATTTTTACGGATTAGTTGCAGTAACATTTTATGTTTTGAGGCCTTAGTTATTCCCCTTAATTGTCATTAAGGGCAATAGCCATTGTTAGGAACACGGAATAAAATATATATCTTTCTCATTCGCCTACTCATGCTTTTGGATGATTTTTACAGTTTCTCTTATATGCATATTGGCATATGTTGTGATTGCTTTTTATCGTTTTGTAGGATACAACAAGCTCAGCCAAAGTACAGATTTCTAAGTGCCTGCAGGCACGGCCCGTGTAGGGCGTTACACCGGGTGTTGATGTCAGGTGGGGGAGGGGCAGGGTGGGCGTTGTAAAATGCGGGATATGGATGATTTCAGGTAAGTACAGAAAAAGATAAATAAAACTAATTTCGTTCCATGCGCTGCATCGCCAAAAGTGATGCAGCGCGCGCCGACGTATTGAAAGCGCATTATATGCTAAGGAACTTGTAATACGGCGGATGGGATATCCGTCACGTTTGTGATGCAGTATCCCATCCGCCAAGATCTAAATCAGGCCCTAAGCGTCTTTTTCCTGGATATCTCTTTTTTTTGTCAAATAAACCAACGTTGCTATCTAATAAAAACTAGATATGTGTGTCATGTTTATTAATGAATAGTGTAGAATGGCACTGCCAATTTCTTTATACAAAAGGAATTTTCATTTATCGTGTATGCATTTGATCAAGTAATGCTGCACAAAGTGTAATAAACAAAGTATTTAATGGTTTTTGCACAGTTATGCTCTGAAAGCATCCAGCATCATATCAAGCACAATATACTCAGGATGGGCTTTTACAAAGATTAATATCCGAAAGTGATGTCTGTTTACAAGTACAAACACATCGAATCATGAGTAAAGGGCGTCCGAAGCCCACTTTATATATTGAATTGTTCCCAATATGTGTTGAAAAACAATAAGATAAAGCTGTCTGTAGGCTAAACTTAATCAGTGTTCTGAGAAGTGAACAAGGCTTCGCACCTGTTGGAAGAATGTTTATGCTAATAAGTATTAATGAAAGAAAGCCTAGGTTGGGTTTGCTGAACACTTGCAGTTGAGCAAGTAGAAATAGCAAAAAAGAAAAATCACACACTATTTTGCATTCATTGAATTATTATGCACGTTAATTGCACTTTTCGTTTAACAAGATAATTGCACAGAACACGATGAACAACAATAAAACCATGACAGGCATGTGCTGAAGCTGGTATTCCATAGTATTTCGTATCATGAAATGTAAAATCGATCAAGCTGCTTACAACCAAATGATTTCTCTTTTGAGAAAACAAAACCAACCTGAGAGGCTGCCACTCCGTTCAGAGCTGTTGTGTGAGCTGGTGGTGCTGAAATCCTGTGACTGGTTGTGTGGCATTCTATTAGACAAGCCCTCAGCCAATCGGTAGTCAGGGATGTAAAGTAAGGCTAAGGGTTAAAGGTCAAAGGTCACAGGGGCATCATGTGATTAGTTCACAGCACGAGCACATGCATATCATGCAGTTAGCAATCAAAAGCTGGCATGAGGAGGATAACTAGTTAATCTAGAAGGCTGAAATGGAAAAACAGAGGGTACTGATTTAAGGAAGAGCACGAGGAATCTATTGCCGCCTAGACTAATGCAGGAAGGGTTCATTTTATTAGTAGGGTATAAGTTAATAGGCTGTAAGTAACAGTACAACAGTCTGTACCACTAAGTGCTAATTTTACAATGCATGCACAGATGGTAAGAACATTATCAGTCAGAAAACAGAAACATGTACTTACCGTTGTTTCCTTTGCCTTGATCTGGCAGAGAATAACCTAAACCGGTCAGCTCAGTTTTATGCTGTACTGAAGTTTTCCACTGCGGGTCAGGTAAGTCGACTGATAACTCGTGGATGCTGTTTGAATGCAGTATCTGCGTCGTAGCATACGGCGTGGCCTGTGTCATCTGCCCAGGGCTGTTGTAGCTGGATTTGGTCGTGAAGTCGATGCTGCTGTAAATGGCTCCATCAGAAAGCATGGTGGAGGTTTTATCTCCTTGCCCTGGCACTGTTGGCAAAACATCTGCGGTGAGCATAGGGAAATGAAACAAATCAGTGATGCACAGGCAAGCTTGGAACCACCAAGGTTCGAGATGAAAAATAAATGTGTCACTCTGAACGCTTGCATTTCAGCTGAGAGAGCCCATGAGCCAATGAAGGGGAGATGATGTATAACCGACGGCAAGCTATCAGCGCGCGTGACAGGCCTACCACGCGTCCTTCACGACTGGCTGCATAAAGCCATCTTTCCCCCATACCTTTAACTGTGAATGTGAAGTTTGCAATATTTCAAAACAAGGGTATGCTTCCCATTGCTCATTCTGTGTCAGAACCAATAAAAATCTACAAGGGACAATGAAACATTTGAAGAGGTCATCACATTTCAATTATATCCAGTCCAAAACCAATTCTCAAATTACAGGAATGAGAAAATCCGATTGAAAAATGTATCCTGAAGATTAAACCATTCATATCAAGGCTCGCTATTGTTTCATTCATCCACTTCCATAACTTTGTTTACAAAAGTAGCCATGAATGAGACATCTTGTGTTAATGGTAAAGACAAGTGTCACAAACAAAATGTATTGGAACGCAGAAGACACCTAAAAGGATGCTGATATAATACTTATGCACATGATGTATAGTGAAGATGCACAGTAAATGTGACATCAAACCACGTAGTAAACTGCATCTGTTTGTGCCATAATATGAATACTACTTTGTAGATACCCTCAAGCAGAAAAGCCCCTATCTATGGTAATCGTGATATTTTCTAAAAATGTTTTTCATTCTCTATCTTTGGAAGAAAGCAGGAGGCTGTAGTGGGAAAGGAGTACCAGAGTTGTGTATGCTTGCCGACAGTAACATTTACATGGGTTACTGCCCCCCTCGGGTGGTATAACCTATATAAATAATACCACTAACTCACTCGTAAGTTAATTGTACTCCACCCTTTTTAGCAGTGACTTAAGCGTTTCATGGCACTACAATTTCTATGAATACATAAAAAAGTTCGAGTTTGTGATTGACTGATGAATTTTGCATTATCATACACATGTACTCCTTTTTGATGATCTTTACTTACTTTCCCAACTGTTGAAATGTTGATACTGATGGATTTTCTACTCCTGCAAGTGCATTTTTTATGATTAAAAAATGTCACCCATTTTGATTTAGTCCACGGGAGTGTGCTTTGTAGGACTCTAAAGACCATTTCTGGATGACTAAATTACACTATGCCAATTGTGTCGAATATTTGTAGAATTCATAAACAATATAGAAATAGAAGAATGACTACAGGTCAAACGCCAGTGATATTCATCATAAAAAACAGAATCCTCTTTTATAAAGATGTGCATTTGAAAAATAGGTTCACACCAAATTTTGTTCCGTTATACTGAGCAAAATGTAAGAATGTTGAGGGCGCAAAATAGATGATGGAGGAGCAGCACCAGGCTGAAATACTGGTATAGGATCGCGGCCATCAAAAATATGATTGGGCAAGGGAAATAAGCAGTACCACCTTCCTCCTCCTGTGGCATTGGTATGACAAAGCAGTGCTAGCCAGAAGGAGGGATGTGGAAGCCTCCAAAGGTGGTGTCTCAACCTCACCACTGGATTCAAAGAATTTTACAGAGCTGATGGAATGTTCTTTCCCACAACCTGCTAGTCACGTTTATCATGTATTGATGGTGTTGATAGCATTTGACAATAAAGTGGCAATAAAGGACAGGTGGACTTGTGAGCGAGGTAGAGAGCTGTCGAGAGCCATGGGAATTTGTAAACTCCCTTGTCTCCCTTGAGGACTGATTTTAATTAGGACATTCTTGTGGAATGTTACAATAAGATCACAGCCCACCACAGCAAGCTATGTCTGTCATTAAAATTACAACTGTTTTATGCTTTTTGTTTTTTTAGTGAAAAAATAGCATTGGTTCATTTTTAAAACTTCTAATGCCATCTCTACGAAATGGACATTTGGTCCATTAAAATGAATCAAGTGCAGTGTTACAATGAAAAGCAACACTTTAATTATTTTTAGCTTCATTGAATGAAAAATACAATCACTCAAATAATCAGTAATGCACCTCAAACTGAACTAATTATTTACAACTGTGAAACTGAACACTGCAATAATGAGGGTTAAGCCCTCACCCTAAACTACAAGCTGCTCTCTCTTAACCCTATACCCCAAAACAACTCACTTCCTCAAAACCATGAAACTATACCTTAAATCCTTAATCCTATAGGTAAAACACTTGATCCTATACATTATATGCTTAACGTTTAAGCCCATAACTGTAACCCTACACTTTTAAACACTTCCCTTAACCTATAACTTCCTAACTTATATTTGTCCAATGTTAAATCCTTAATCCTCTACCACAAACCCTTAACCCTTTACCATCTGAATGTACATCCTTAAACGTTTAACTGTAACCCATGTACCAGTCCTTGACCCATTAACCAGTGCTAAAGTGCATGTGCTCTCTCGCCCAAACATGGTTTGATTGAGATATCTACAATTGGCATATTTAACTTACCTTTACGTTCGAAGTACAGTGCATTACAGGTGCACATGGCTTGAAATGAAATGCTAGTAGTGGGACTGTAGCCCTTAAACTTATCTTGGGAATGCCGCTGTAGAGCCTGTGTGTGCAGTTTACTCTGCCGTATCGACTTGGCACTTAAAACCCCTTGCCAAGCCTTACACACGCCTTTTATTAAATATAAGTCACCACTGAGGTAGGACCCAAGGTAGCCCATAGGGCAGTGTGCTGTGTAATCAGAAGGTAGGGCATGCGCTTCTACATTTTACATGTCCTGGTGGTGAACAACTCCCTAATTCATTTTTAACCACTGAGTGGCCTACTAGTCTCATAGGCTAACATTCGGGACTCCTTGTTACATTTAGTAAGCTGTAATTCCTAATTGAGAGAAAGTAGAGTTGTAATGTTTAGTACCTATAGAAGGCTAATGATAACTCTTCTTTAATCGTTAAGTTGGATTTGTCATTACTATTCTGAAAATGTCACTTTTAGAAAGTTAGGCATTTTCCTGCTCTTAGCTATTTGGCACATGCTGCCTCTCTGTGATCACTGGCTGGGCTGGGTGACAGATACATTTGTGTATTCCTCTAGAGAGCCACAAACAAAGGAAGACTGGGTGTGAATACATGCATCTTTCTGAGGGCGAGGGAGGAAGGATCTGGGCACAGCCTCACACTTACACCTGAATAGACTGAAACCTATCTACACACAAGGGGCTGCATACCCTCCTGCAGTGAGTGTGGAGCCAGGGCAGGAAGAAAGAACCTTTGTGTGCTTCAAAGACCCTTCTTTGAAGTCACCCTCACTTCAAAGGCATAACTGGATATAAGTACTGGACCTCTGACCCTACCAGCTTTGTACACTTCTGGACCTGAAACAAAGTTGCCAAGACGAGACAAAGAACTGCTGTGCTAAGGGCTGCCACACTGCTGGACTACTGCTCTGGAAGACTGCTGCCTTGCTGTGCTTTCCTGTTGCCTGCTGCTCTCTCTGACCGAACTTTCATCACTTGACCCAGAGTGGCTCCAAGGCCTAGCTGACTAGGCTCCTGTTCTTAGAAGACTCAAGGGCATCAAAGTGTTCCATCCTGTTCCTAGTTAATTGGAAGTGGACCCAGGTGCATGCTCCAGCGGAACAGAAGCATCCTGTGCACATTGGCTTCAGATTGGATGCATAACAAAACCGGAGGTGGTGGTTCCCGGGGCCCGGGGGGGTCAATGCGGCCCCCCATCATTCTTTCTTTAGCACCATAGAGGTGGTAGTTGCTTAGGCTTATAAGGCCCATGGAGGGGGGCACTGTGCACCCTCTCCTTTTTATCAATAAATCCCCAGGGAGGTGTTGGTTCCCTGGGCTTTATGAGCCGTAGGAGAGGGGCCCCATGTACCGCCCTCCTTTAAAAAAAAACCCTGGGGGCTGCATTCAAAACAAGCACAGGAGCCTGCACTTGTAAGTTTTGCCATGGATTCTCTGCTTTTCACAGGAAGTTGTTTTTATAGTGATTTTTGGACCTGATGGGGTCACAGGGGGCCCCACATCTAGGGGTCAGGGTATTCCTACCCTGTTCCTTTTCTTTTTATTAAATGTTTTTGTGGGGCTCGGATGAAGCTAAGTTCCAAGATGGCTGCCAACACTGCCTGGTTGAAGTGTATGCTGCCAATCAGATCTCAACATGAGATCTGTGCTTAGGCTCTGCCCAGATATCCTTATTTGTTTCCCATTTCTCAACAACTACTGAATGGATTTACATTGGATAACTGAAAGCATGATCAGCGAACCAAAATATATCTTCCTGCCAAATTTGGTGTAAATCCGTTCAGCGGTTAAGGCTGTAGTTGTGTTCAAATCTCCTATAGGAATTATCATGGGAAATAGTATTTTGTTTACCCCTTTTTCTCTGCCCTCGCTTGATAGATCACTCCAAAACTTTCTTCACACAACAAGACTCACTTGGACACATTTTTGCCGGACAAAGAGGAAGGATACCCCTGAACAGGAACTTTCTGCCATGAGTGAAGAATGCAGGAGGCCCAAGGCTACAGAGGGCCCCAAAACCTTCTGGGGCGACTGAATATCTGAGATATGGTAGACTCGGGGGCCTCCATCACATTCTGAAGGGGATGCATTATTCTATGTTACACCAATGAAATCGAATACATGTGAGCTGCTAAGAAGAGAAATCCCTCTTGTGCAATAAGGTTCATGGCAGATCGATTATGTTTTTAAAAGGACAGGAGATCGTTCTTGTGAAATCTTATTTTTGTATTGAATTATTCATAAGACTCACCTCCTCGGCCAAAATTCGCAAGATCATTCTGTCCGCCGCCATTGCTGTTATTTACAGGCATACTGGTTGCCGGCCATGAGTCTGCAAGCCAGGGGTAACTCGGGTCACTTGAATTTAACAACCCCGGTCGACTAAAGCAAAACAAAGAGGAAATTTTAAAAAGGTGCTTTGATGGAAACTGCACATCTAGGATTCAGAAGAATGTATTTATTGTTTGGGCATTTTTAGACACTCATAATAGTACTGAAAAATGTTTATCAGTCATTATTGCATGGCTTGGAGCAAGTTATACTTTTACATTATACTGAAATACATTTTTCACAGGAAATTGGAATAAGTGGTGGAAGTCCTTTTATGGGACACAAAGGGTATGTTGTTATCAGGCTCTTAATTACTGAACAAGGCAAAAGAAAGGACCAAAGGTTGTCCTGTGTGATTAGTGATCAAAATAAGGTGAGAGAAGTTCCATAATGTATTTACCATGCCTTGTCCATTTAAGTGTAATTTCAAGATTGGTAAATTGTAAAACTGTTCTGTCATCAGAGGTTACCGTATTTTCTGGCGTATAAGATGACTTTTTAACCCTTGAAAATCTTTTCAAAAGTTGGGGGTCGTCTTATACGCCGGTATCATTTAATAAGCAATCGAATATAGCCCAAACCCTATATTTTAAAAGGAAAAGTGGGGGGTCGTCTTATACGCCCAGTCATCTTATACGCCAGAAAATACGGTACTTAGATGTAAAACATTCTCGAATGAGGAAGAACTGAGTGATATGGACTGGAACACGAGATTCGATTCTAACAGCTGATTATGCAACGTTATGACATATATTCCAATACACATTCCTCCTTAAACTTGGAGTAAGTTGCCCTTCGGAAAAAATCGCAGAGACATGAACAATTTCCCCAGAACTGAGAATCTAAACTCGGGCTTTGTGTCTGTCTATGGATTTCATGTGGGACTCTGCATGTAATGGTATTCATCAAATTGCATACAACATTTAAGCCATGCCACAATACTATTTCAGGTAACTAATAATTTACTTGAGGACTTAAAAGAAAGAATCAAATTTCAAATTGGTTTAGCAGTCAAAACAACACAAACACGTTTCAATTTTTTAAAATTCACGTTAGAAGGTATTATATTTGTTGTATGCATGGAGAACATAACTCGCTCCCAATACTTCATGTCAATTTATTTTAGAAACGCTATATATAGTCAAGGTGCATTTTTTATATATTCCATGTAAACCATCTACTGGAAAAAAAAATACAAACTATATACTGCCAGTTGGGTGAATATCATGTGGAAAGTCTGTTTGCTGAAGGAGCAGGCATTGTGTGATGTGAACACTCAACTCAAATCATTTATTAAAGGATATGCATGACATCAGGAGATGACTGATGTAAGAAAACTGAGGTAAGGCATCAAACGGATACATTATGCGGCCATGCATAGCAACTTTATGGCCTATGATAAAAACCTGAAAGCAATAACAGAATTTTAATTGTAAAGACGAATACGGGCCTAGTTCACAAAGAGTCTTTCAAGGGCGGGGTCTCCGCACTCGGGGCAGAATCAAAAGGGGGGGTGGATCTTAAATATATAAGTGTTGAGATCCAGTCATTATCGGAGTGTGTTTAGCAAGGCCTATTTCCTCGGCTTGCCTTTGCCAATACCTCTCAATGTAATGTGTCTTCATGTAGAAAAATAACAAATTGCAACATGATCACGCATTTCAGACAGACCTCGTCTACTGCAACCCCTAAGAGAAACATTTGTTTCCATGGCAACATCATTCAGACGCGGCAGTTGCTCACGTGCCACATTAACTAGTCCTCATTAAACTTAATCACTTTTTGCGAACATATTGATCAAAAGGGAGATTGAAAGTTATTATGATGGCCTAATTACAATCTTCATATTGGCAAAGTGGAAGCAGATGAGAATGTATTGGGTGGTGATCAGTTCTAAGCAGATTCCATCAAGTAGCCAAAGTTTCCGATTGCGGCTTCATAACTCTCCTGCACATTCATCATCCATGAATCATTTATTCTGTGATCGATTAGGTGTAAATGTTCACTCACAGCAATTTAGTCTCAGCCAATAAGGGGTCTTAAGCAACAGCAACTTCATTTGCTAATGTCTAATTAATGCAATAAACATTCTGCTAACAAATGAACACATTCTGTGTGATATTTACTAATTTCCTCTTAGCCATTTGGGAGGCGTGAAACATCTGGACTTGATTCCTCTAAAATGCACAACAGATATATCATTATGCCCCATGCTATGTCCTCTGAGAATGCCTACACGTGCTTTTACGTTCAGGAGGTTGGCTGTCAGACAATTTCTTGTACACATACCTTCCATTGCTCATTAGTCCTTCTCCTCTTTGAAATGTGACTGTTGTTTGGGATAAGAAAGGAAACAATTTGTTAGAAAAACCAATAACAATGTGTAATACTAGACTTCTAGTTGGTAAAAATGTAAACATTAGGGTGCTAGATTTTTCTGTATTTGCATGGGTGTGCTGCACTGAGAAATTGAATTACTACTAATTAAATGTTAATAATTACAATAAAATGATCATAACGAAATATTTCTGTTTTCGAAGGATAAAGGGTTGAACTGAATACACAATTCGTAGTTGTTCCACACTGTCAAGATGCATTGAACAGAAATATCACAATACATTTTAGTCTTGTAATTATAAAACAATCTACTGTCAGCTTGCTTATGCATTTCTTGTTTATTTCCAGACTTCTATAAGTAGATGAATTCATTACATTTTTAAAAACTCTTCTAGATCTACCTTCAGCTCTTAACTAATTGAGCAGAATTAAACTACTGCAATCTGGCATAGCTGGGAATCTGAAGAATATCTTTTAATATGACCTATCATTCTGGGTGCACCTCTCAAAAGAATTAAAGCCAGTTTTGCCATGAATTAGGGCAACTTAATTTGTGGATTCTGGCATTTGTGGTTCCAGCACCGGTATTTCATGTTAGAGCGGTTTCCCTGAAAAGAGATTAATGTAGACCACAATGCAAAATAGGTTCAGCCACATGTCTCCTTTGGATTGAAAAAACACTGCCATGACCCTTGGGGTAAATCCTCAAACTGGTAGAGTAAGGCAGACAAAATAGTGCATTGCAGCAGACATTCAGTATAGCTGCAAGGATGGCCAGTCTGCAAAGAGAGCTGGAGAGACTCCTGCTGTCCAGTAAAGGAATAACAATGACACTATTTACAAAGGGCACACCCTATATGCAACTTCAGCAGTCAATGTTTAGAATATAAAGAATGTACTTCCAGTGATGTCAGAATGGATTTAAACTTGAAGTACTTTGGCGTCTAACAATTACTCAGCCACATGCGTTGTACTGTAAATAGTAATGCTCCCTCTGTGAAGTATACACATAGAATTAGAGCCTACGACACTGCTAAACTACTCTAAAGTAAGTGAAACCTTTCTTTAAACTATAAGCGCCATTTTATGCTGTAAACACCATGTTGCTCTTAGTGGTGTAATAATGGAAGTCTTGCCTTTACGAATACACTCTATTGCGAGGCAACAGTCAGATCTCTGTTAATTCTTGCCCACAAGCATGGGATTACAAAATATATTTTTTTAAATGTTGATGGGAAACATTGCCATAATGTAGTGATTTGCATCTCACAGAGTGCACATATCAGCATGCCCTCAGAGAATCAGTGTTCTAAGAGCAACGCAGACTAAGTGCTTTCCTGCTGCCGAAAGGAACATATTTTATCCTTCCACTTAGTTATTTTATCCACAGTCTAAAGTCTCGTTTTAGTTATTTAGTTTCCTCTCTACTTAAAATCGAATGAAAAAAAAATCACCCTTCTGCACAAACGTAATGAACAGGTTCTAAAAAATATGATTTTTCAATAACAAAAAAATATTCTTTGGGCCAGCTAGTTAATTGGCTGCAGTGGTTGCACAGAACAAAGTTAAAGGCAGAGTCATACTTTTAATGGGATCTGCTAGAAGGTTAAAGAGAGGATTAACTCTCAGACCCACTATTTAATAGGAGGGGTGAAAGCGCAAAGCTTGGAAGCAGTGCAAACTGCTTGCTTGGTCTTCATCTTTGGGTATTGGTCTGATTCACATTTTTTTCAATATAGCACTGCATTAGAACAGACCCAATGTACACAACAGAACGCGTGCAACATTTCATACTTTATTCCGGGTACTGCAATGGCAGCGTTCCCCAGCATCATATGACAGTCCATGCATAATAACATGTCTTGTAGATCAATGAGGTGTATTTTGCATAAAAATCGTTGTCATTTCCCACGCGAGATGATTTAGTAGCGAGTATTTGGCTATCTCTTACAGACCACACAGTCCTCTAAAAAATAGAAATGTTATTGTTGCAGGCTTCGACCCCTCCTGCTTTTCTGATAAGCTATTTTGCTATTATTAAAGATTTTTTTTCACTTTTAATAAGTATTAATTTTAAGTAGATAATAAACATGCACACATTAGAGCAAACCTTTAGATAGAACACTAATGGCGGACCGATTGTCTACTCTCACATCTGTTATTTCTGGACGCAAAATCTATTTTTATTGTTTAATACTGAATTCTTCTGCGTTTCAATGTGTTTTTATTTCTAGCTAATACTTTTACAAGTTTGCTCAGAACAAAAGGTGCATGTTTAAGTCAAAGGCATGCAATTTACAATGGTACATATTCATGCATGTTAGCTTGTAATTTGATGGATGATGACTGGCTATTGTATATAACTTTAAAAAAATGCCCCCCAGCAACTATGGTGTTGGTACATATGACGTACGCATGATGATGATGACTAATTCTTGCCACATGCCCACTGACCCCAAGTCCCACGCCATTTAATGCCCAATGTCTGGTCACATACAACACTCCACATGTTCTGGACCCACGAGAGATGTGATGATATGTGGTCATACCTCTCAAGTGTCCATTAGATTTTGGGATGTCTCTGATAAGGGATGTCCCTGATTTCAAATAAAAAAAGAATGTGTATTGAGCCCATCTCTGACATGTATCTTTGTAAACATGCTACAATTCAAAATAAAGAAAACACACTTTGCTTGGTTACAATACTTTTGAGTGGTAAGAAGGTTGTCATCTTTTTTCAATTCAATTTTTGTTTGCCCATGTCCGAATTTCTAAAGCCAGCCACTGTTTTTGTCCATTGATCAAGATTGTTAAAGTGGGCTGCATTCCATATAATGTGTTACTTGCTCCAATGACTTAAATGGAAGAATTGAGAGGTATGGGTGTTGAGACTATCTCTATCTTCAATAGAGAAAGTCCTTCCATTCCAAAACTGCCATTGACAAGATCTGAGTGAAGAGTGTTGAAAGAGGGAATACCTGCTTTGTGCCAGCTTCCCTTCTTTATGCCATGTGAAACCATGTGGTGCATGGTTGTATCTGGGGAATCTGAGCAAAGGGTGAACATGAAAAACAAGGAGTTTGTGCCAGTTTGGCTTAACAATCAAACTCATGATGCTACATTGATGCTTCTGAGTTAAAAATTATTTAAGAAGCAACACCATATGGCTGAAATGTCTGCATACATTTATTCCCTCCCTCATATTATCTATGCCAGGTTTCAGAGAGCAAATTTAGTTTCATGAAATTGCTTTTGAAAAATAGGAGATGTAATGTTACAAAATTACAAGTGATCTCCAAAAGACCTATTCATAGTGTATTTTTTGTGAAGGATTCTTTACAGGTTTCAGTGTTATCCGGAATCAGTTTCCTTGGAAACCTGGCGGAGTATATCCAGGGAAAAAGGGTTTCAATGTTGGAAAACCATCAGAAATCAGTTTATAAACACCAATTTCCATGACTTTTCCCCATTCTATAAGTGGAAATCCAGAACAGTGTGGTAATACCGCATCCGGTTATAAACACAAATCATGGTATTGCTGAAACCGGCAGTGAGATTACTCGACCTGATTTCCAGAGGACCTCATCATGAAAGATAGCATTCATTGAACTGTAGCTTCATTTCGCAATATTGGTCACTGCTGAAATGGCATTAACATTAAGACAGAAATGATTGTAATGAGATGCTGGTGAGGAAGTAGACTAATGGACTATACCTGCAGGGGTGAAGGTGAACGACTGAACTGAAAAACAAGAAAGTAAGATTGTGAGTTACCAACCCTGGCCACAAGCACCATTGGGTGTTGTATTGCTTTTGGCATGCTGGGACCTTTTAGCTAACAGGCACACAGGGAGTCACAGAAGTTAACAGGAAATAGGGTGTTGCTGGCAAAAGTTGAAAAAGTTGAACCATTTCAGGCACATTGTATAAATTGATTATGGGTTGTATGCTTTCCAATTCAACATGTATAACCTTACGACAATTTGCCCAAGTACTCCTAACATTTCTGGAGTTTTACTTTTGTAGCAATAGAGATTGCATATTCTGTTTGATCACTAATAAAAACACACTGCTATTTGAATAACATTTTTCATACACAATTGAATCTCTAGAAAAGAGACCATATCAAATTGCAGAACTAATCAAATGGGATGAAATCTAAAAAAAACTGAAGCAAACCATATAGAAACAGTAAGAGGAGGCATTTTCATAAGTCTCCAGTGCTTACACATTAACATCCATGATTCATAGGTAAACCCCCATGAGAAGAATAGAAAACGAGACATGCAATTGGGAATGTGACAATCAGTGATGACCATCCGTCTTTACCATTCAAATTTAAATATTGCAAACATAAGTATTTCTACAATTGTTGTTAGATTCTCCTTGCGCTGTAAAAAGGCATGCTATTATAAACGATCTGTAACTTTTAGAACAACCACTTCCTTTGTATTGACAGGAGATACATTCTAAACATTTAGCCATATTAATTTTGGACCTTGTCGGTGTTGATAGATGATGCTACTCCCTGCTACCATAGATTTTCGAATCTTAGTTTGGCGCAAATATATAAATATGCACTGCTATACAGATAGCATGTCCATTATTGGCAGCATTGAACTGTTTACCAGAGTGCAGAAAAAAAGCATTGATCCAATGTACCCAGTTCCTTTCAGAGTTGGCACAGACGTCGAAATTTGCTGAATAAAAATCTAGATAAGAGGCTAATCTGCCACTTAGTGTTTCTCTGAGGTGGGTTTCCGAGAAATGAAAGGCTTCTAATTGGCGACACAAAGGTGGATGTATTTACTAATTCTTCTAGAAACAAACAATTGAGCCGGGCAGATTTAGAAAGTTGGAGGTATACTGAGGTAGAGGGACAGCTCTCCACCTAAAAACAGGAAATAACCACATATCTCATACCTGGTATTTATTTTGAAAAATTTGGCACTCCAAGCTTGTGAGTGTTTAGTTTTGCCAGAAAAATCATCTTAGAAATGAGGCACCAAATGCCATGTTCTAATTTGAGCACAAGTTGTCACAGCAGGGGGCATATCAATTTAATTCCTCAAAGAATATATTTTAGCAAGGATCTTAGAAGGTTTCAGTAACCTCCCATGTGTGCCTCGGAAGTATGCATTGGGAGACTGCAATGTCTTGTGGGGAATCCATGATCCACCCACAGACTCTGGGGATCCATGACACTCCACAGACTAGATATTTGGAGCACAAGGTGTAACCCTCAGCAGGGGGAAATACACAATTTACTCCTCTAAGAGAATCTTTAGCTGTGATCCTAAAAGGTTCCAGTGAATCAGAAGAACTAAGGGGTCGATTAGGATGGCGGGCGGACCCGAGTCCATCCGCCATCCCCGCGGTTTTGAGGCCGGCCGCCAGACATGTGGCGGTCCCGCACCATGAATCAGGATGCAACCGCCACCCTGGCAATCGCATTCCGCAGTTTAACATTGCGGCAGGTGCTTCCACCGCAAGGCCAAATTGCTATGTTGTGCATTTCCATGCACAACGTGACAGGCACTGCGTGGTGCCTGCCACCTTGTGCATGGAAATGGTACCCCCCAAGTGCTTGCCCCACCCCCGGGGGCCTGCAATGGGCCACCAAAGCACATTCCCACCAGCCTATTCATTATAATATGGCAGGTGGTATTACTCGTTACGCTATCATAATGAGCCCCTAAGTGAGAAACTATCTTGTCCTCTGTGGATCCATGGTTCCCCTCAGACTGGATTTGAATAGGCACAGTTATGTAGAGCAGTGACCAGTGAAGTATATATTTGGATACACAGCACTACAGGCCTGTTTGTCCATGTGTCTGGGCTACTCAGAGAAGAAAGTGTGATCCATTTTGTAACTTTTACCATCACCCTCCTGCCCACACCAAAGAGAGGCTATGGGGAATTCTAGTCAAACACCAATGGAACAGGTAAGGGTATAACTTCTGAGCCTTGAGCAGCCCTAACGGTACTGTGTATACAATCCAATATTTTATTTAGGGCATTCCTTTATTTCTTCTCTGTCATAGTTAAAAAAACATAGCAGTATTTTGTATTCTTTCTGAAATAAGGAAGAAACATTCACCAACATGAAGGCAATGGATCGTTCTAACAATCTCAAGGGAAGAGGCACAAGTTCACACAAGGCTAATTCCCTGTGAACAATTCACAGTGTAACCGCACACCCATGTAAAGTCTGTTGCTCACATGTTGCCTAATTATTACTTCACCATAACACATGTTATGGCCTACTTCCAGTAGTCGGTTTCACAATGCTCAGAAAACTACATCCAACATTTGTTATATTTTGAAAGTTGGATATAGTACCTCAAACTCTTTTGGAGAAATGGGTAATGTATTCATTCATCTTACCCGCATAATTGCTAAGACCCTTTCTCTTCTTTCTGCGCCAATACAACCAGATGCTGAATCCCATAAGAATAACCCAGCATGCACCGCCAATACCAGCGATGAAGGCAGGTTGCTTGACCACATCTGTGATTTGCTCAGTTATGCTGTTGTTATTTTCCGTGATGACAACCTCATTTCGGCTTCCTGTTAAAAAAAAATAATGCCTTGTCAGTTTATAGTTAATGGGTTCAAAATACTTAATACTTTTTCCCTTCCTTTTGGGTTAGTAGCTAAAAAAAAATTGCACACAATGTAACGTGGTTTCCTATAACCGTAAAGAGCTGATATCACGTCCATTCAATTTAGGATGCAAAGAGGCCACCAACATTCTAAAAAAAAGTGTGTGGGTGGGACATCCACCACTTTTTGTCACATGCCTCACATCCAAGAACCTCTAAATAAGGGACTATGAATTACTTTGAACTTAATGTGCTCTTCGGTTGACTCGCATTCATTTTTAAGACCTGAAAAGAGACCCGTCTAGACGCAATCAATGTGACACAATTAGAGTAAAGAAAGGATGCCAAGAGAATTTGAGAGCAAAATCTCAAATGACTAAAGATGTAGGAGTTTGAAGTAGTGAGTGGGTAAGACACATCTTCTCAGTGGCCTAGGAAACATTAGGCAGAGGGAGTGTAGTGAGCCCAAAGCAGTGGGGTGTAAGGGGGGCATGCATTAGAGTGTCAGGGCCATTGTAATAGACTGAGAAGGCGACCAACTATGACGTTTGGATACAGAAAAGCAACAGGGAGCATGTTATATGCGGATTGATTTCACCAGTAATAAGTATTGTTCTTATTTTTAAATAACTCTCGTATAGCAAACATTCTACCATTAGTATGGCATTGCAATGCCTTGTATTGACCTTCCGTGTGAGTCCAAATCCTTTCTCTCTAACCCAGGGTCTGATTTAGTTTTGCAGAGGAGTGCAATCACACATTTAATGAGTTATAGACTCAGTTGCAACAATATCCTTCGGGTGCAGAGTGGTTGTTTTTTCAGTATTTTGTGGTAAGCTACCACAAAATAATGAGCTTTGTAGTTTGACATGGCACAATGATAGTAATACGCGTTTGCAGTAATGTTCTATTATGGCAGAAGTTTATAAATATTAATGCTTAGTGCGGCCTTTTATTTTCAAACACACAGGATTTTTTTTTAATGCATGCAGCTATTGTTGAGGAATAGAGAAGATTTAAGAGTTTTACTCAAATATCGCTAAAATAGATTTCCTTATACATTCATACATTTAGAACAAATGAACTCACATTTATTTTACATTCTAACATTAGTGGGCATGCATTTGGAACACACGAACTCAAATGTATTTTACATTCTAACATTAGTTGGCATGGTTATGCGTTTACACAATAAACGAATGACAGAAGAATGCTATTCTGAATAATGTGCGCATTCAATGTGCGGTGCCAGCAAGATTACATGGCCAAAAACAGACCCCATGTGAATTTAACTGTGAATCTGAGAGAGAACAGAGAACTCATTCCTCTGTTCATCACTTGCCTTAATGCTCAGTTGGTGAAAATGAGCTAAAGCTTCGTGTTTTTTAAGCGGGCGCCTGAGACATCACTGTAATGAACAATATGTCATGATTTTGCTAATGTTGTTAATAATTTGTGTGAATCAGCGTTCTTTCTGTAAGTTCATCCAAGTCTGAAATTGCCAGTGCGACTTTTCACCCATGTAAATTAGCAATTAGCCCTGGCTCTGGGCAGAAGCTTAGTTCTAGTGCTTTCAAGAAATGTTTTCAAAATAAACCATAAAGAAAAGGGAGGTTCATCTCTAGTACCTTTAACAACAGGAAACCTGACAGGAACAATGACTGGTTCAAAGAGCAAATCTAATAATTCAGCATGGCCAGGGAATAATTAGCTGCGAAGTGAATGGACACCATAATAGAAGATTCTGCAGTACATGTGGGTAAAGGTATGACTTGCTAAACTCGTTTAGTTACAAGTTTCACCTTAACATGCATGTTACCTCTCCCATGGAAACATTTTCATCCTCTTATGTAGCCGCTAAAAACCTAGCAGCGGGTAGGATTCCCTTTGGCTATTGGTTTGTAAATGTAACCAGAATCACAAGATGGAAATATATTACTATATTACACATGTTACATACTATATATTTTTATATTATCCTTTTTGGGGGGGGAGGGGGTAGTTAGATGTGCTCAAATTGAAGCTAACAATGAGCTCTGCTCAAAATAGCATGTTTAGTTATTTGCTACTTTTCATGAATGCATTGTTAATAACATTGTTAATAAAAAAAGCATAATTGGGAGGGCTAGTGGATTTATGTGATTCTGTGGCTACAACCTTTAAAGCATGTTTTTTATTGTTTATGTTGGTTTTATACAGCACCACAACACATGGCACATATTGAAAGAAACAGCAAGTTATTTACTGTTTCATTTGACTCCAGAACACCCTTTGGGAGAACGGGCAATAATAGAACATTTAACACAGAATTGTGGATTTAACATATTTTCCGCATCATTTGGGAACTTCAAAAATGTTGTTTCCAATTCAAAGGGATGAAATGAATACTACCAGAGAATGCACTGCACTATTTTGATTTTTGCCACATAATTTATGAAGCCCTGGTGTAAAACATAGTCCTTTGTGCAACATATTCCCTGTAACCCTGACAATCGTAAACTTCTGCACAGTGGGTAGTTCTAGTTAGGACCTATAGTTTCCATAGGAAAAGCATTTTTTGTTTTGCTATTAACTTTGGGCCAGTTTGATGAATTGTCATGAAATTTAAAAACTCATTTGCCACTCACACCAGCTGCTACAAAGTTTTGCAGTGATTCATCAAGTGGAGGCTAAGAAAAAGGGGGAGGTCCCAAATTGCGTTTTCTCCATGTGATTTTGCATAGGTATTTTAGACATGATATCAACCCGAACAGCTGGACGGAATTACACCAAATTTGGCAGAAAACTGGATCGTTGTCCACAAAGAGTGCTTTTTTTAATTTGGTGTAAATCTGTTTAGTAGTTGAAGAAAAAAATGTATGTATATCTAGCGATGTGGATCCATCGCCATGCGCCACAAGCAATGCCGCAATTGGCTTGCCGCAACTTGAACTTTTGTGTATCAGAACTTTGTCCCAGAGGGGACAAATAACTGAAGAAATTCAAAGAAGGGGTCAGGGTATAGGTACCATGACCACATGGGTCTGATAGAGGGATCCCTCATGGGCAGAAATTGCCGCAAAGTTTATTTGAGGGCTCGTGTGGATCAACAGATCTACCACAGTGCTCATTGTGGCCTCTGTTTAAATCTGCCATGCATTGATGGATCCAGAGCCCAACTTAAAAAAATGCACACAGTCACTTACAGACACCCACGCAACCACTCATGCCCCAACTCACATATTCATACAGCCATTAAAACACCCAATGACATACACAGCCAATCACACACCCATTCACACACTCATATACACACTCACACCCCCATTTACACACTCACACACCCACACATCCATTCACATTCTCACACAACCATCCATAGACCCACAAAACCACGCACACCCAGCCACACACCTACACACTTCCTCACACAATCATGCAGTCACTCACACACCCTCTCACACACCCATATGATCATTAATACATCCACTCAGAGACCCACTCACAGACACATACAAGGACTTACACACTCACTCATACAGCCATATACACTGCATGTCAAAGTTTGCACGCAGCGTGGGGTTAACTGCATATAGCAGGTCCGGTGGGCAAACCTGCAGCTGTGCACGTCATCAGTATGATTAATGAATGGTAATTAAATATTTCTTTATGTTAATAAAAAAACGAGAAATTCACTGAGAAAAGAAAAGGTTTCAAGGCTGTTATCTTTAGGTTCTGATTCTGCACATACAAAACCATGAAAATTTGGCAGTTATAGTTATCTCAAGTAACTATAACTCGTGTCAACGCCATGCACTGCTAATTACCCCACACATTACATCACTCATGACATCTTCAATGACATCACTGATATCAGTACAACATTTGCAGTGAAATTATTGATGTTAAAATTGTGCATGGTTGGGGCACAAGGTTTTTGGTTTGAATCTCAATATTTTTAGTGCTATTTCCCAACTATAACGTCTCTGTAACCTTTGATATATATATGATAGATAGAAGATAAATAGATAGATATTAACTTAAGTTCTTTTTATACTGCAGCAGTGACCAGAGAGAGCAAAAATCATGCTGTTAGTTCTGCTAATTAGAATGCAGAGTATGGATGTATGACATGTAACAATCCATTAATTTTCAGAGTTATGACTATTAAAAAAAATAATGTCTGCTTATTGCAGTAGCAAAGAGCAAAACTAATTTGTTAATCTAAAAATACTTAGACCTATAAGATAGAAATGATTCTATTACTGTGAAAATGTGTGGCTTTTTACCACATTATTTCAGAAGATAGCAAATAGTATGTCCAAACTAGGTCAATACGGTAAAATCTATGCGATAAGGATTTTTTTTTAATTGTCTACCAGGATTCTATTTGCAGATTTTACGATGTCTAGCAAACCTTTCACCTGTTCTGATTTAACTTGGAGGCTTCAAACTATGGCTCATGTTAAGTTAAAAAAAAACGTTATTCGATTTTACATGAAAAATCATAAAAGTGTACCAAGCCAACCATTTTCAAAGATAAGGCGATGCTGCAGACAATGTATTAAGACCTGATACAATAACACAGTCACTGAGGTATATACAATTGATCAAATCAAGAAGTAAACACATGGCAAAAATACAAACAAAATACACATTATAAGAATTTTCCCAGCTAAAGCAAGTACATGTACAAACTACAATATCTCCAGCTATCAGGATTCTATTAGCAAGAGTACAGGACTCCTGGTAAAAATCGTGTTACATAGAAACCAATATTACTAGAAGAAAAAAGCTGTGAATCTAAAATGTAGGTCTAACCTGTCTAAACTTCATAGAAGACAAGAAGGCCTAATGAATCTATGTCGAAGAGAATTACATTTTGGGCAGATGAGTACTGTGTGCATAGTATGATATAATGAGAAGCTGTCACACACGCGTACTGGAAGAACTGAACTTTTGTAAAATGCCCCATTCACATCAACTGATGAAAAATACCTAACCTAAAATAGGTCAGTAGTAGTCAATGGCAATTGGACATCCCCAGGTGCAAATAGGGTTTAATGCCAGGTACTGACAACCATAATGTACTGTTGGACAGACTGCTTGGTTACGGCAGAGGCCTCACGCTACGTTGCTACTCTGAGCAAGAAAGCCTTCAACCACACCAGTTCTTTTTTAACAATGTGATCAGGGTCCAATAAAAGCTCCCCGGTATCCCCACATTTTTAAAATTGGTCTTAATGGTTTGTAACCACGGATATGGAGCATATTTTCCAGGCCCAAAAAGTCCCTGATATTGTGCCCATTTAACATTAGCTTCGCCTTCACCCAGACCGAGAGACAGAGTAAGAGTGGGCATAGCTGTATGAAATCTGAGAGGGAAACCATGCCCAACTCATCATGAACAATCAATGAGGGAGTACCCTGTGCAACACTTAAGAGAACTCTCATAAAGGTATTCTCCATAACCTGGAGTGGGGCAATTGTAGCATATCCATTCACAATCAAAACTAGCAGTAGGGATGCATTTGGATTTATATATGTCAAGAAGAATCTTTATCGGCTTTTGTCCAAACGGCCGTGAAAAATCCTGTAGGCTGAAAATAGCTCTCTTGACTGTATTCCTCTATATGGCTTATGTATATGTGGCAGCTAGAAGCCATTGTCTATGGTGAGTTAAAAGGTCTGGCAAACATTGTCGGCTGTCACAAACCAGGTTTCATAGAGTGGCCAATAACTAAAAAAACGCAGCTGAGATAATTTTACATGTGGGATCGATCCATTACAGATGGACCTTTGCTAATTGCTGCAATTATCTACGTGTGGCTGCATGTCTCAATGCACCACATGAATGCAGACTCAGTCTCCATTTGGTGGACTCATCTGTTAAACCTATGCCATTGCTAGTTTAGGTTGTATTCCGCATTTCTTGGCCAGTCAATCTGCATGGACTGTAGTCATTTGTAACTGTGTTGAAGTTAGATGGACATGTCTGGTAAGCATAAATTCATACCTATGTGCAGGTGGAGTTGATGTTTTGTAACTCAAGTAGCAGCAGTACAGTCCTGCAAACCCGTGTGTACACAGCCTGGCAAATTATTATTATTATTATTATTATTAATTGTGTTTTATTAAGCGCAAACAACCCAGAGGCTTCGTAGCGCTGTGTACAGTCAGACTAAAGAAACAGAACAGAACAGTATAAACAGGCTATTTAGATAAAAAGGAAAGTTTTTAATTCCTTCCGAAATTCCAGAAGGTCAGGTTCACTACGAAGGGTAGTGGGGAGGGAATTCCAGGCTTTTGCAGCATTCCAAGAAAAAGAACGCCCGCCCCATCTGGTGCGTCTGATTTTATTGACGGTAGCCAGGAAAGCAGTGCTAGAACGTAGGGCTCTATGGGGGAGGTAGGGAGTTGCTAAGGCACAAATCATTGTTGGTGCTGTCTTCCTCATGGCTTTGTGCATAATGCACATAGATTTGAACATTATTCTAGCCTTAACGGGAAGCCAATGTAGTTTCCTCAAAGCCGCTGTTCCTGATTCCCGCTGACTGAGGCCCAATAGAAGACGGGCTGCAGCGTTCTGGGTCACCTGAAACTTCCTTATTGTGGATGCAGGTGCCCCCAAATATAAGGAGTTCCCATAGTCCAAACGGGACAGGATAATGGCTTGTATCATTATTCTTCTTGCCTGGACAGGGAGAAGTGGTAGCACTTTTCTGAGCATTCGCATAAGGCCAAAACAAGTAGCAGACAGGATAATTGCCTGCTGGATGAAACTTAGGTTTGTATCTAACGAAATGCCCCAACTTTTTATATAGGGCTTTGGTTGGGGCAGTGGGCCCATGCAAGGTGGCCAGTCCATCAGAGGACTAGGAATAGTTGGATTACCTAAAATCATGAGCTCAGTTTTCTCGCCATTTAATTTCAAATGCGAGGCAGCCATCCATTGTGTAACTGCTACCAAGCAGTTGCTAAGATTCGAACGGGAGTGATCGGATTGGTTCATGGACACAACTAATTGTGTATCATCGGCATAGGTCACTATGTCTATGCCGAATGAGTACACTATTTCAGCAAGAGGTTGCATATAAAGATTAAAAAGAGTGGGGCTCAGGGCAGAGCCCTGAGGCACCCCTTGATCTAGTGGCCAACTTTTTGAGTGGGTATTGCCCTCTGCAACCTCAAAGGAGCGATTCTCCAAAAAAGACTGAAGCCAGTCCATGGCCTTCCCTGAGATTCCAATTTGGCCAAGGCGATGGAGAAGGATGCTGGTATTAACAGTGTCGAAGGCGGCACTCAGGTCAAGCAGCATAATTGCTGTAGTGCCGCCTTGATCCATCTCTTTCCTGGCCAGCTCAGTTACTGCCAAAAGAGCAGCCACAGTTCCCAGTTTGGGACGGAAACCTGCTTGAGAGTCATGAAGCAAGTGGTTATTTTCCAAAAATTGAGTAATGGAGGCATTAATGTGTTTCTCTAGTATTTTACTGACCCATGGAAGTAATGAAATGGGTCGATAATTGGCCATATTTCCAGGGTCCAGAGTTGGTTTTTTCAACAATGCTCTGACTTGGGCACACTTCCAGGCAGTAGGCACTGAGCCTGTAGTAATGGAGGTGTTTAAAATATTAAGGATAACAGGTTTAATGGTATCCTTAATCTTTATTAGTTGACAAGGGGGGGCAGGATCAGTGGGGGATCCAGATTTAATTTTCCGCATGAGGACCTCAAGGGAATCATCTGTTAGCAAAGGGAACTCATCCAATTTGTGGGTCGGGGTGTGTAGAGGAAGAGTTCCTCCGTCCTGGGCCAGTTTAGGTGGATCAAAGGCAGAGGCAATGTCCTGTATTTTCTTGTGAAAATATTCAGCCTGACTATCACAGCGAGCCTGTGCTTTGCTAGGGTCAGTGGGAATCGGGGGGGGGGGGTGTCGATTAGAGATTTGGCTATCTGAAAAATTTCTCTAGGTGAGTTGGAGGCAGTGGTAATTTTTTCTTCGAAGTACGAAGCTTTAGTACATCTAATTTCAGCTTTATAGTTTTTGATAGCTTCATGATGAATAGTTTTATCTATACTGCTACGGGAGTCCCTCCAATTTCTCTCAAGCTTCCTACACACTCTTTTTAATTCTTTAAGATGGGGAGTGTACCATGGTGAAAGCCTCGATTTAGTCTTTTCTTTAAGAATTTTTATAGGTGCAACCTCGTCTAGGGCTGTACGCATCCAGTTCGTATAGTTATCATACTGTGACACAGGATCTGTCTCAGTTTGGGAAGGAGTGGAAGAGAGAGAATTAATCCATTAATCCGTGGATATTTTTGTCCATTCTCTCCCAAGACGAACGACGCGTTGGAGAGCCTGGGACGATGTAGCTGGCAGCCATTGTATAGGTATCAGATAGTGGTCCGTCCATGAGAGGGGCAGGGGAGTCCCTACCTTGAGTCTGTGGTCATTACTAAAGACCCCATCTAGAAGATGGCCTTTTTCGTGTGTGGGTTCAAAGCCCTTCTGTGTAATCTGGAGAGCCGCCAGACTATCCAGAACCGATTTGGCCGTTAGATTATTAGGGTCATCTAGATGAATATTGATGTCTCCTAATAAGGAAAAGTAGGGTCTACTGACCACTGACTCTGCCATTTTGGATTGGAGCGAGTCCAAAAACGCTCCCATTTGATTAGGGGGGCGATAGACTAGGACGCCAGAGAATGTGGCTGTTGGAGAAAAATCCAAAGTGAAGTACATACTCTCACAGTTTGATATTGTAGCAGGGCTAGTCCTACAATGATACTGGTTTTTGAAGAGTATGCCCACGCCTCCTCCTCTACCCTCCGGTCTATCCACCCTCTGAAGTATGTATCCCAGTTGCAGAAGGGAGGTGATGTCCGGATCAGACACATCTTTAAGCCACGTCTCTGTCAAAAATATTGCATCAGGGCTAGTTTCCTCTAGGAGAAGTGACATTTGGGTAGTATGTTTGGTTAGTGATCGGCAGTTTAGGAGAAACATTTTATAGGGTTTGGCCGTGTGCACTTTGCCCTCCTGACTGGTAAATACAAACTTACAGTGGGAACATATATTGGTAGTGGTGCTAGGGTGAACTGAGTGCTAACAAATATCCTTCATAGGTGGCATAAGATTTTTTAATGGAATAGAGTCATACCGTATATGTGTGCTGCCTTCTGTACCAAAATGATCAGGGGGGGTGGCCCCTGGTCCCGTCCGGTCGCGGACGGGCGCAGACGGGCTTGCCTTTGGCGCGCCTTCGGCGCGCCCGCTGCGCCCGCCCGCTGCGCGGACGGGCAGGTCTGTTGCTTTTATCCACTGTAAGGGGATGGAGGAGGGTGGGAGAAGCGATCATCTAGACCGCCCGCCTTCCCCTACCCAAGAAATTAAGACTTTTTTTGTCACTGAAGGGCTGTATTTTGTGGGTCCCACAGCATGCACCCCATGGCCCTGAGGTAACAGTGGGCCCTGTGGGGACCTCTTTGCTTCCTCTCCGGCACAGTTCTCATGGAGTAGGAAGCACCATGAAAACATTGGCAGAGAGGAAACTTTAAATAGGCTTTGCAGGACTGCAGCAGTCCTGTCAAGCATATTGTAGACTCAAGATTGCTGCACCCTTGCCTGGGATCTTTAATACCTGGCAGTTGTGTCAGTGCAATGGTGGTCAGACCACACAAGCTGTAATAGTGCTGTCCGACTGCCAGTGCAGCGGAGGCCCGACCGCCACCACCGCGCCACCATGAGTCTAGACCACCAGACTCATAATAAGGCCCTTAATCTACCTGTGCCTTAAATACAATTTTTAAAAAATATGACATGGGCCACGTTTGACCTGTATAAAACGGCAAACAATTAACAAAATGCTGTGATGTGGTAAACCGATACAAAAAGGGATGATGGACGGAGCGCTTGAGCAAATCAAACACTCACCCCCAGTCAACTGATCTGGGTTTAATCCATCACCATTCTTTAGCTCACTCCGCCAACTCAGTCAAGACATGGCCATATGCAAATCAGTCTGACCCAGTGCCTCATGGGAACAGTCCAGCCTGAAATGCCAAAGCCATGTCTTCCCTGGACCGGAAACAAGCATCCTGGGACCAGTTTCTGGCATTTCAGCCGTCATCAGCCAAGCTAGCTTGAATCCAGTGGCAAAGTGAGCAAGGGACTCACGTCTGAGCATACCCTGCCAACTTAGGGCAAACAAAGCGATACAAAAGGGGATGATGGACGGAGCGCTTGAGCAAATCAAACACTCACCCCCAGTCAACTGATCTGGGTTTAATGCATCACCATTCTTTAGCTCACTCCACCAACCCAGTTCAGACATGGCCATATGCAAATCAGTCTGACCCTGTGCCTCATGGGAACAGTCCAGCCGAACTGCCAAAGCCATGTCTTCCCTAGACTGAAAACAAGCATCCTGGGACCGGTTTCAGAAATTTCAGCCGTCATCAGCCAGGCTAGTTTGAATCCAGTGGCAAAGTGAGCAAGGGACTCACGTCTGAGCATACCCTGCCAACTTAGTGATGTGGTAAACAACAAAGATAATTAAATAGAGGCATAAGAACATGATTAAAACCTTTTAATTTTCATCAAACTTTCTTTTATGAAACTAAGTGTGACAGTATAATGTTTACATTATATGTTCTTCCTGTCAGTGCCTCCCTTTTCATCACTCTAGTTCTGCAAAAGATACTCCTTCCTTTCTGTGATGCTAAAGCTTCATGAGCTGCAGGTCTGGCAGTGTAGGTGTCCTCGATTGTGTGTGCTCCAGGCGAGAGCATGTAGGAAGGGCTGCTTTCTGTGAATATTCAGAGTTTGAAGGGGCTTTGGTAAGTCACAAACCAACCATGTGGGAGGGAGGCCTTTGCAATGGAACTGGCTGGCAGTGCCCCACTAATAGACAGGCATTGAGGAAAGAGGAGGTAAAAAAGGGTGGGCAAACCAGGAAGTGTGGTGAGCTAAGATTCCTTTAGACTTGTTTCCACATATTATTTGACACAATATTCATTTCACACAATATTTTTGAATTAATATTTGTGTCATTCACCGATGGACCGTACATCTAGGAATTACATTTTGTGATCAATCTCTGTTGGAGATTGCCCTTTTTGCAGGGTTACCACGATTCCTCCTCCTATTTTTCTGACCCTCTTTTTGTTGGCTTTAGGACTCTGGTCACTTTACCACTGCTAATCAGCGCTAAAGTGCATGTGCTCTACCCTTATAACATGGTATAATCGGGTTATACCTGTTTGGCATATTTAATTCATTTGTAAGTTCATTGTAAAGTTGTATACCACATACCCAGGGCCTGTAAATGAAATGCTACAAGTGGGATTGCATCACTGGTTGTCCCACCCACCCATGTAGCCTTTCAAACCTGTCTCAGGCTTGCCATTGCAAGGCCTGTGTGTGCAGTTTACTGCCACCTTGACTTGGCATTTTAAACCACTTGCCAAGCCTTAAACTCCCCTTTTAATACACATAAGTAACCCCTAAGGTGCGCCCTGAGAACAGGGTTCTGTGTAACTAAAAGGCTGGTCATGTACTTTTAAGTTATATATGTCATGGCAGTGACAAACAGCTAAATGTGTTTATCACTGCTGTATTTTTGCAAACAATGAAAAAATGCAATTCGTCGTGCATTTTGGGATGTGCTGTGCACCAGTAAAAATGTCAACTTGTCTCACTTCAGAACACTGTTATGTCAATATCAAGAATATTGAGCATGAATACCTATCATACTAGTTAGTTTCAAGTAGAGGTTAGTATAGGTTTTTTGCAATATATAAACCTGATATATCACTAACTGTTGGTTCAACAACTTTAGAAGGGGTTAGATTTGGTATTGGTAGTTCATTCTGCATATACTGAGGTAGGAGCAGTTAAGGTTTCATGGCTTCCTTAATACAGGCAATTTTTCATGTTTGCATATTTGCACTGTAAACTTTCCCCGTGTAGATTTTGGCTGCTTTAAGTGGCCAGAATCCATGTGGGAATATTGATAGTCACACAGTATTACAATGAGTCTCGGAAGCCTGGGTTTTTGAGTGGCTACCCAGAAAAATGCCAGTTTAGCATTTCATTTCTGTGTCTTGTCCAACTTGTGCACGAGGGATTGTAAAATAGGACATGTAACAACTGTTTGGCATTACAGGATTGCCTTGCCAAGCCAAATACTTTAAAAAAAACTGTTAAATTCATGTTGAATAAAGAGGCAAAAACAGCTATAAAAGAGCTTTCAAATACATGGCAGTATTGGGTTTCAACTGCAAAGCTCAGGTAATTGAAGATCTTTTTATTAATGTAATTAACCCAATTCCACATGAAAACGCCTGCAAAGTAATTTAAATAAAAGCACGGCAAGAGATGTGGAAAACTGCGGGATGAAAGATTAGCAAAACCCAAGTCGTCTGCCATTATTTTCATCAGAATCTTCACAGGATAGACCAATTAATTGTATTTGCTGAAATGTTCAAAAGATGCCATGGTATGACAGTTCCCAGTGTTTTAGGCACTAGTGCTGTAGAGGAAGGCAGGTCTTATTAGATCCATCCGTCATTAAGACATTCCTCGACTTACAAATACACCATAAACATGGCCACGAGCTCAAAGTAATAATTGCTCTTAGGGGGCTTAATTACAAAAATAAAAAATGCATCAACAATCCTACAGGAAATATGATACTCACAGATAACTTAGCGTTTTGTTTTGTGCTTTGTTGGCAATAAAGACCTTAAGCGAAGTAATTAAAAATGCACAGAGCAAGCTTTTGTAATCACTTTTCATTCAATTGGTAATAGCTATAAAGCTAAAAGCTGCAGAGAAGATTGTTGAGGCAGAGATTCTAGATAATTAAAGAAACAATTAGAGGCCTTCTTGAGTATAATTACATGGAAAAGGTAACTGCTCTCCAAGGTGCAAGTGGCCTTTTGCTGTCAATGTATTAGTTTCCTTTTCATATATTCATTACTGAGGTACTCACTTTCCATATTCACTGGTTGGGAATTCTAGCAATCATTAGAAAAAACAAAATGCGATTTAAGGATGTTTAATGTAAGGGGAATAAACACAAATTGACCTGTTACTTTGTAAATTACAGATCTAATTTTACCAAATGACCAATTTCTGTCCCTAGGTGCTCCTGCAAATGGTTTGTTTTCAGTCTCTCCTCTAGTGAAGAGTAGGATAAATGATAATGAAAAGATGAGCCTTTCATTAGAATCAAAGTGATACTAAAGTATAAGAAGGGGCATTAAATTGGGCAAATGTCACACAAACCATGGGATTAAGAAATTCGTCTTAAGGAGAGGAGCTGGTTAACAATTAAGAAGACCTCGCTAGGTACTGGAAGATAGAATTAACTACATATATGAAGTGGTGAATTTGACAATTTGATTGAGGAGCAACAATTTTTCAAAGTGGAGCAGGCAATTCAGATAATGAGGGATGGGAGAGAGATGTGTAGATGTGCATTTAAGAAAGGAGTGGGCCACTTCACTAGGCATTTTGGTCACATGGTGCGGGTATGTGGCCATTTACATGGGCTTTAAGTGACAAAATAAGATGTGTGGGTGCACAAGAGCTGAAACTGAAAATGTTATCTTTATTCATTCTAATGTTATGTCACCAACAGCCACACCCCCATCAGATATAAGGCTAGTTACTAGCGATACATCTGAGTTTCGGGAGTCAGATGCAGAGTGTATTGTGGGCCCGGTGGTGGCAGGCGCAATGTCGCCTATTTCAACATCCTCACAATCAATTAGAGAGTCTGTTACTTGTCCTGCCCTCAATGACAGTGCAAAATTAATTTCCTGGAACATTGCAGGTTTGGCAAATAAGCTACGAGACCCAGTATGGCTATCATTTATCAGAAAATTTAGTATTGTGTGTCTCCACGAGACCTGGATAGAGGAAAATAATGTTCATATGGAGGGTTTCTTAAGCTTCATTATCCCAGCAGTTGCCTCGACCAGGGGTAGAGCCAAGGGTGGCTTGGCCATCTTCATTAGCCAAGATCTGCAATGTAACATAAGCAACTACCATAGTGTAAATCTGAATTTACAGAAGATTGATTTAAAAAATGGGAAGATTGTGATGACACTGGTTAATTTTTACAATGCTAATAGTAATAATGAAACTTGCAATATTGCCTCTTTAAATGATATTCTGAGCAAAAATGTTTACAATGTATCACGGCATTTGTTGATAGCAGGTGATTTTAATGTTCAACCATGTGGTAACCCAGCTAGCACGCCAATGGGGTTTTTAGGGTGTCATAATGAGGAAGGTTTTCACTTCTCCCATAGTAGGGGGGGTAAGAACCTAAACGATCTAACGAACGAGCACAATTTGATTGTAGCTATGTCGTTGGTCCCCGATATAAAAATCTTTGACACCCCAACCTTTAAAGGGCATGGGCAGGGTTCCTTTATTGATCACATATTAATATCTTCAGATGCTGTTCAATGGGTCTTGCATTTTTCTATTCTCACTAGTATATACAGCGATCATAATCCCCTTGTTATAAACTTGGGTGGACCATTTATTGCTAAACGTCAGTCACGTTTCGATCATGGCACGTTAAGGTGCGTAAATGGCAGGCGTCGCATTAAATGGTCAATGGTAAATCAAGACACCTTGTATACTAATATAACCAGCGCATGTGAAGCGGAGCTGTCCGTTTGTCTTTCATCTGACTCAATCCCCTCGAACATTTTGTTTAGGTTCGAGGGGCTGGTCGCTAAAATTGGTTCCATGCTCACAGCGCCAACAAAGGGACATAGTGAGAATAATTCTAAATGGTTTGATCATAACTGCTCAAAGGCAAGCAGGGATCTGAAACTTGCATTAAAAACTAAACCAAGAGATCGTGAACTGATAAAAAATCTTCGCACGGCCTACAGGAAAGTAATAGCCACTAGAAAAAAGGAAATTAAGGCAAACGTTATTGAATCCCTCTTAGACCCATCCGTGTTGGGGAATAGCAGTAAGTTTTGGCAAATAATTAATAAACCTATGTTTGAAAACCCTAATGACACAGCTATTGGAACAAACATCCCAGAGGGGGAGTGGGTGTCCCATTTCAGTACAATTTTTAAGAGCAATGAGCAACGGGAAGTCTCCGACCTTTTAATTCCAACTGCGATTCCACTGTGTTTCACAGTACAAGAGACCGTTAGGGGAATACAGGGTCTAACCACCAACAAGGCCCCGGGTCCGGACGGATTGCCGCCGGACCTGTTTAAGTCTAGTATCCCGTTTTGGGCCCCGGTTCTCACGGCTGTAATAAATGCAGCGGTGACAACTGGTTGCCCAAGAACTTGGGGTCTCTCGACTATAGTCCCCATTTTTAAGAAGGGCGATCGCAGTAGCCCGTTATGTTACAGGCCAATTTCTTTACTGAATTCAGTAGTTAAAGTGGTAGGGGGTGTAATTCTTAACAGGTTATCTATCTGGGCTAAAGAAAATAAAATCCTTTCACCCATACAATACGGGTTTAGACCAGATCACTCGACCATTACGCAGTGTCTGAACCTATACCTTATTCTAAGCAAGTATACATTGGCGAGACAAGGCACTGTCTACATGGCCTTTATGGATCTGTCGTCCGCTTTCGACTGCGTAGACAGAAGCCTATTATGGGCCACTTTGCTGAGAATGGGCGTAGAGAGGAACCTTGTTAATTTTCTCGCTGATCTGCATACAGACACAAGGGCGAATGTCCGTTACTCTCAAGACCTTAATGTAACGGATGAATTTAAAATAAATCGGGGTGTCCGACATGGTTGTATCTTGGCCCCTTTTTTATTTAACCTGTATATTAATGAATTGGAGGAATCTCTCTTACTTGTAGAAGCAGATTACCCCTTAGTCGAGCGCAAAGGGGTACCTGTATTACTCTACGCCGATGACGCTGTTCTTATTTCCAGAACAGCAATCGGTCTCCAGAAACTATTAAATTCCTTCCACAAATTTATGGAGTCACGTGGTTTAAGTATAAATAACTCCAAGTCCTTCGTCATGAAGGCAGGTAAGGGCATTCTGAAACCTGGCCATTTCAGTATAAATGGGGAAAAAATTCCATCAACCAACTCCTTCTCTTACCTCGGGGTCCTGATAGACCATAAGTTATCATGGGGCCCAGCAGTCTCCAAAAAGAAGGGAGAAACTACAAGGGTCAATGCGGCCATCCTTGGCTTTGCAAAAAAAATCGGCAATTGCCCGTTGGCCGCATCGCTTAAATTGTACCAGGCAAAAAGCGTTGCTGTTGCCTGTTATGGGAGCGAGCTCTGGGGCTATCGCAAGGTTAAAGACCTAGAGGTCGCAGAAAATAACTTCCTAAAAAAGATCCTAAGACTACCCAGGGGTATTGGGAATTACTCAGTACATGAGGAGTTGGGGGTCCCCTATCTAGGTGACAGAATAGCAGTAAGCCCAATCACATGTTGGCTGAAATGTTGGCTAAACAATGAAATTCCATTAACACATGCCCTACTGAAAGAAGCTTTACAGCTAGATGGGAGATTTAAGGTACCGTGGGTAAAGTACATAAAGGACAGCCTAACGGCAATTGGCCGACATGATCTGTTTTATGCCCCAAATACAATTAGAAAATCGGATGTGAACCTGGTCAAGAATGCCTTAGTTCTGTTAAGATGTACCGACAGAGAAGAGGTTGAGATACAGAAGGTCAGTATTAGGAAACATCTATTGTTAAAAACATGCTTGCAAATAGAACCTTACCTGACATGGCCTATGTCTAGCTATGATCGGTTTCTGCTAACAAGGTTCCGCTTTGACCTCTATCACCTCCTATTGGCATTCCCAAGTGGCGCTCAGCGGGGCGAAGTGTTGCCAGCTTGTGGCTGCGACGGAAAGTCTCCTCAAGATCTGGCACACTTCCTTTTTATTTGCCCTTATTACTCCACTCCACGGAAATTATACCTTAAACCGTGCCTTAAAAAAATGAGCTTCACACAAATTAAACCCGCACTTTATTACTTACAACTACTGAATATTGACTGTACTTTGTTTATTTGTAATTTTTAAAAAAAAGCCATCTGCTTTAGGAAAAGCATGGATGGCTAACCATGCTGTAAAATTGTGCTGGTGCTTTTTAAGTTTACAGTTATTTATATTTTTAACCATATATTGCCCATACTTTTATTGTCTGATATATTGTACTGTTTACTGTGTCATTTTTTGCCTTTGAAAATGAATTGTGTGTAACCGTTTTTAATTGTGTGTTTTTTAAAATGAACTTTTATGATTGTAAAATCTACAATCGAATAAAGATTTTGAATGAATGAACAGCCAAGATGTTCAGGCCAGTAACAGCATACACCTTAAATCTGAATGGTTTTCAACTAGAATATGGAGATTCTAATATATATCTTAATGATATACTAAAATGTAATATATATATTCACAGAAGAAAATAAAGATTAAGGTGGTTTTATAGTTAGGTGAAAATGGCAGTGTCAGCATACCATTTTGAACTAAAACAAAATACCTAGAAATTCACCAGTTTAAGTTAGCAGACTATATAGAGACTAACGATAATCTGTGCCCCCGCCATGAACTGCTAATGACCTGACACATTAGATCACTCATGACACATTCTATGACATAATTTATGACATCACTGATAACATCTCAAATGACATCACCAATGGCATCATGCAATGAGTGTGTTTGTTTTGTAGTTTAGAATAGTGGCAGGTAACAACTATATTACTTCTCTACCTAATGTTGTACAGCCTGGGTCCAGCTAATGGTTGTGTTTACAAAACACATGTGCTCCTAATGCATCGTGCATGTATAGAGGTATTGAACACATTATAAATATTTGTATTCAGGAGTAAGTAAGTAAGTAAGTAAGTATACTTGTAAAGCGCACTGTTACTCCATCTCGGAGTGTCCCGGCGCTGTATACCGATGGGGAACCCGTCCTGGCTTTCCCTGTGAGATGGTCCCTCCTGGGCACCTCCAAGGTGAAACCAGGCATCCCCGGCGCTGATGGGGCCCTTGTGGAGATTTAGCAAGCTATTGCCCAGAGTTGCAGAGTGGGACCCATGGTTAGCATAGGCACCTCGGCGAGAATTATCAAGTCCGCGGACATTGACCCAAGACCCTGCCGCGTCGAGAATTGAACCCTGGTACCGGGCCGATCTCTGCTTCAGGGTCTGCCGCTTCTAACCAGTGAGCCACACTTCCCCACAAGGAGTAACTCTGTATGCAGGTGACTGTTGATGACTTGTGTCCAGTATGTTGTACAAACGTTTTTCCATTTTGCATAAAGAGTCACCAACAGGGCAAAGATCATACCTAGTAGATAGATACTAAGGGGTCACCGAACCCATGGTGGAGATGCGGCAGTGGTTGGGGAGCACTGCACTAGTGGTTCAACCATTTTCCAACTAATGCGGTCAGATCTCCATGGCACGGCTTCAACCACCAAGAAACCACATTCCCTGGGGTGGCGCCTGGGTGTGAGGCCACAATATGCTTGACAGTTTCATAGCGTGAACATCAGATGTTCACGCTACGAAACTGTTGGTGAAGAAACTAAGAGGACCCTACAGGGCCCCCTAGTGTCTCATGACATGGGGATGCATGCAGGAGGCACATGGTGCCCCCCTGTCTGCATGCATGCCTAGCTCCTGCATGGCATGGACTCAACAGTCTATGCCATGCAAGAATTTGCTTTGCTGTTCCTGCCGCGCTAATGCTTAAAGACCGCCTGCCAGACCAGGAGGAAACTCCTAATCTGGCGGCTGGCCCTGAGGTAGACTTTGGTAATGTGTGGCGGTGATGTGCCACCCCGCTCCCACACTGCCAAAATCGTATTCAGCCACTGAGTATTTAGACACAATCCTCTCAACATGACAATTTCTACAGAAGAAAGTGCGCATCAGGTACTAATCTAAGTAAATGTGTGTGATTAGCTTCAGAAGATAGGGTATTTGAAAAGGTTTTACCACAGTATGAAGAGTGGAAGTAGTATAGCCTTTAGCAAGTTCAAACATTGGTTTTGTTTTATGTATAGTGTCTTCTTTGGCAACGTTTTGCATAGAGTGAATACTATTCTTAAAATATATTCTTCAATACTCTGGTGTATGGCTCATGAGAGGTTCACTGTCTGCAAACAGTGTGGTACAGAGTAAACTCTCTCCACTTTTACAGTACCCACTTTTCTACTCATATCCACTTTATTTCTCAATGTAGGCTTGGTGACTGTGAGGAGTTTGATACTTGTAAAGGCTGCTTCTGACCTCCTGTGTTTTTACTGGGTGCTGC
Organism: Lissotriton helveticus; assembly: GCF_964261635.1. Taxonomy (NCBI): domain Eukaryota; kingdom Metazoa; phylum Chordata; class Amphibia; order Caudata; family Salamandridae; genus Lissotriton; species Lissotriton helveticus. The sequence goes on from NC_136069.1 coordinate 1,388,265,148, forward strand.
ATTTCTTTTTTGCTTATTTTATGACTCTGGGCATTTTACCACTGCTGACCAGTGCTAAAGAGTGAGTGCTTCCTGTGTAAATTGTATTGGTGATTGGTTTAACCATGATTGGCATATTTGATTTACTATTAAGTGTCTAGTAAAGTACACCAGGTGTGCCCAGGGCCTGTAAATCAAATGCTACTTGCGGGCCTGCAGCACTGATTGTAACACCCTAGCCCTGCAAACATGTCTCAGACTTGCCACTGCAGTGTCTGTATGTGCAGTTTTAAACTGCTATTTCGGCCTGGCAAGAGCACTCACCTTTCCTTTTACTACATGTAAGTCACCCCTAAGGTACAGCCATAGCAGCCCAATGGGCAGGGTGCAGTGTATTTAATAGGTAGGACATGTACTGGTGTGTTTACATGTCCTAATAGTGAAATACTGCTAATTTCATTTTTCGCTACTGGGTAACGTAGGGATAACTTTGAAATATCTTTTAAGAATAATTTCCCATTGGGAGCAGATGGAGATCTGTACTTTGGTGTCTCTGAACTCACCATTTAAAATACATCTTTTGAGGGTGTTGGTTTTAAATTGCATGTTTGAAAATGCCACTTTTAGAAAGTGGGCATTTTTCTTGCTTAACCATTCTGTGCCTCTGCCTGTCTGTAGAATATATGTCTTGGGTTGGCTGGCAGTTGGACTCTTGTGCATTCCCTTTAAACAGTCATACAAAGGTCATTGAGGTGTGCCTTGCATATCCTGATGGTCCATTAGCTAGAATGGTGGGAGGAGTTGTCACTGACACCTGAATAGGGCTGTACCTGTCCTGCCACAAAGCTGTCTTCCCCCACAGTGTGTCTGGAGCCAGGTCCAAGAAAGGCAGGGTCTTGTGCACTACAAAAGCTTTCCTTTGAAGTTTGCCTATTCCAAAGGCAGAAAGGGGACCTCTGACACCCCAAAATCAGAACACTTCTAGACCGAGGATATTCTGCCAGGAAGAAAAGCTGGATGCTGTAGGAGGGACTGCCTGTTGCTTTGTTGTGCGGCCCTGTTGCTTGCTGCTTTTGTCCTGGGATTGAAAGGACTGGACTTTGCTTTCTAGACCTTGCTTCCAAGGTTCTCCAAGGGCATGTGAGTGATTGTCTTCTGTTGAGAAGTCTCAAGGCCATCTCTCCTACTGACTTGCTAAGTGGTGCAAAATCCAGTTCCTAGGCCCTAGGAATTGTAACAGGCCCCAGCTCGCTGTCGTAGCACGTTAGAAAAATCACTGCAGCATGTTGCTTCGCTGCTACTATTCAGAAAGACCGTAAAAACCTGGCTCTTCTCAGCATAGCTTGAATTCCATCTCGGACAGCCCCAGGCTTAGTGCACTTAACGCAGGGCCAAGACGCCCTAGGGCATTTGTGCGCTCTATAAATTTATAAATCAAATCAAATTTATAAATCAAATCCTGTATAGTGAGCACTGTGTCACCAATGTCCATGACACCTGCTCCAACTCCTTTTCAGCACCTGATTGGTGGCTGTGAAATCGACACTGCACTGGCTTTGCGACTGGAAAATTGATGCAGCAACTGCTTTGCCGCATTGACCCTTGATGCCGATACTACATCGATGCCACACCACCAATTAGGAACTGAGGCTGCGTGTTTGGAAATCTATGCCTCACCTCCCCTTCCAGTAAAGAATTGATGCATCACCTCCCCGGACAGTAAGGAATCGACACACCACCTCCCCTGCCTAACAATAAGGAACCAACGCATCACCTTCCCTGGCAGTAAGGAACTGATGCATCACCTCCCCTGTGGAGTAAGGAGCCAATGCACTGCTTTACTTTTCTGGTGCCTCACCTCCCCTGCATCTGGCACAATCTTTGAGTTTTTTTGACACATCTAAGGTAGTTTGTGATAAAACGACGCATCCATTGAATTCTATGGACTAAGCTTTCTTAATCTTTTTAAATAGCTTGACTTGTGTATGTTGGATTTTAGTTGTTTTAGTCTTGTTTTATTTAGATAAATATTGGCTATTTATCTAAGTTGGTGTGGACTTCCTCTGTAGTATTTTCACTGTGCTACTGTGTGTATGTACAAATGCTTTACATATTGACTCTGAGATAAGTCTGACTGCTTGTGCCAGGCTATCAAGGTGGTGAGCAGGGGTTATCTTAGCTGTGTGACTCCCTTACTCTGGCTAGAGTGAGGGTCCTTACTTGGACAGGGTGCAAACCACTGTCAACTAGAGACCCCATTTCTAACAGTAGGGCATTGGTTATATAACAGAAGTAGAGTATTTTGAGGAACTTGCTTTTCTCTGAACAGTTGCATACAGATGGAACACCATGTGCAGTAGGGGTTACTCATCTATCTTTGATTGGTTGTTAATTTGAACTTGGATACCCATGTAGTGTATGGTATAGGTACGGTGACCAGGCGTTCCGGAGTTGCCGGGAAAGTCCTAGTTTTTCAACGGCTGTCCCAGTAGATTTCAGCATATTTAGTTCTGGATTAAGTGCAAAGGTAGAGCAATATTCCTTTGTATTTTTCCCTATGGTGCAGGCCCGGCATCTGTAACATTTGAGGAAGCCATTGGTACCTGTCATCTTGTTATTCTCATTTCAGGACTAGATCACACCAGGCTGTCTCTCATGGAAGTGGATCTTCAATAAGTTATTTGGGGTCTTGCTGGAACCATCTTACCTATGGTTGTATCGGAGAGAATCAACAGCAATTTTTTCTTAACTACCTTAGTTATTTTTTTTGGTTTGTTACAGTAGACAGTAATTAGCCTGGCCATATTTTCTGAGTAGGGTTTATTCCTTTTTTTGGTTGAACAAGATGTGTTTCCTAGATATGTTACTTAGTTTTTTTCGAGCAGTATTGATCAATTTGGTATGGTATTCTCATTGCAAACATCTTTGTGTCATATCTTCTGTCAAACTATTATGATTTTTGGTGAGCTGCAATTCCTCTTGGCGCTTAGTAATTTGCCATAAGGATTGCTTGCTATTAAATGTTGAGGTTGAAAACTGGATGCACTTAGAAGTGAGTTTCCTGCTTTGCTTTTTCTAAAAAATTGAGTTTCTAGTTTGCTATCTTTTACAAATATTTCCAGGTCCCAAAAATGTTTTACATTTTTGCGAACTTCACCTGAAAAATGCTAATTTAAGTTGTTTACATTAATGCATTTCATGAAGTCCTTGGCACTTTGTTGGGACCCCCTCCAAATAACAAAAAGGCCATCAATGTAGCAAAATCTGATTACAACATTATCATCCCATTCTTTGGAGAACTCCGCTCAAAGAACCCACTTCTCCCACCAACCCATGTGAAGACACAGGTAGCTGAGGGAGAAGCAGGCTCCCATCGTGGTTCCCTTGATTTGATTATATATGCAGTTGTCGAATCAGCAATAATTGTTGTATAAGCATTCTTGAAACATGTTCATTAGCAAATTAGTATGTTGATGTAATAATGGTCTATTGCCGAGATAGTATTGGGTCGCTCTTAGTCCTTCACCATGTTGAATATATATACATATATATATATCTTTCATGATATAGTGGTATTCAGTATTTTAGCCGCAATATAATAGCTTGGCAGCCAAGCATTGTTTGCTCTTGATATTCTGACATAAAACCATCAAGATTCCAGAGCATTCTTCCCTCGCATCTCGTGCCTCAGTAATAAAGATGAGTAGAAAGTATGAAGGCTTCTATTAACTACCGAGATACAGATCAGAAAATTATAAAAAATGGTGGATGATGCAACAATAAAATGTATTTTGCCCTTGTGCAGCTAAAAGTTTCCATAATGAAGGCCCTGCATATTGACGACATACTTCAATAAATCCACAATGTGTTGTTATTATTAGTCATTGCCTTTTATAAAGAAAGCTTGGAGAACTCCATAGTCAAGAGGTTTGGTGTTTATTATTCGACCTCGCATATATACAAGCAGATGTTTGAAATGTAGTCAAGAGCATAGTAAGTCTTTTAAGGAAAATAATTGAAAATGCATTTACTGTTCAGAAAAATATCTTTTGAAAATGTCGAGAGGCCTAAAGGCTGCGTGCTTTGTTGCATGATGTAGGAGCCATCGTTCAGACTCGCCACAGCAGTGTGTAGACTGTGTAAAGTCAAAAGACCATTCATCCTGGATTTATGGTTCCCTGCCTTGCCTGATCTGCAACTGTGACAGCAAGGCAAAGGTCTCCTGCATGTGACATTTGATCAAATCAGTCACAGCAAATAAAATGCAGAAAGGCATCTGATCTGTCCTGGCAGTGGATGAAAGGTACAAAAAAACAAGAATAGTACTGGTACTTGGGAAGGAAATGTCCTCTATGCAGGTAGTTGTTCCAAACAGCATTCTAATGATATGTCTTTGTAAATTGTTTCCTTCGCAGGAGTCAGAAAGAACAATTGAGAGAAAAGAAAAGAATGGTATTTTCATTTGAATCTTGTTAGAGTCAGAAAGTGAGGCAAGAGCTTCGAAACCCCATAATACTTGTAATAAATGGAAAATAGGCCATGATCGTTTGTTGGAGGGAACCAGTGATGCTTATTATAATTTCTAACAATGTTAATTTCAATATATTATTATATTTTATCTATGATTTTAAAAAACGCGTTTTCTATGGACACGGACCAAAAACTCATTTTATAAAAACGAAAACAGGCATATTGGTGCAACTCACAATTGTATTTCATTTTGAACATCTCTAGTCAACTACTTAGATTCTGCAGCTTACCATTTGTTTCCCAAAGAATCTGAACTGAGAATCAGCAAATCAACTTAGAATTGAAGAAACAAAGGAAACGGCAACATCATTGCTAAGAGACAGGTCTTTAGAGAGAATGGCCCCTTTGTGATGCTATGGTGGCCGTCAATAAAATTGAGCTCCTGCAGAGCTATGTGACACTAAAGGTCGGAGAAATGGTTATATCCAAAGCAGTGGGCAATGGAAATGGTGTGATTGCCCCCCCCAAAAGAAATCTGAATTTTCTTTTGGTATTTATAAACATTTTCTATAAATTTCCCAGTCTTGCCGCATTTCTAAGGGTATGAAAAATGCTGGAAGACCCAAGCAAAACAGTTACCAAAACTCAACAAAAAAAAAGCTTGCAATACCCCTATTTTTAGTGGAGTGAGGAGGAAGGAGCATTTACATGCAAAAGTATACAATCCTATACTGGGTATATTCTGCAATGGTTAGTATACAGCCTTGCGATTAGAGGGAATAGTAACATGTCAGGAAATTTTAAAAGTACATCATACCCTAGGGTGCATTTCAATCTTTTGAAGAGGACAATAGTTGTAAATGTTCACTTTGCTAAGATATGATCTCAGCAATAACGAGTCTGAACAATTTTTTGCGATTCGTGTCCAGGAGCTGCCAGAAAAGTTGAATGATACCATTGGGTATCAAAACCTTTGTGTAATAAGAGCTACTTATGTTAAAGGAAAATCATCGGGTGCTACTGATGTCATTAGTGTTGTAATAGTAACCGCAGCAGACAAGATTAAATAAGTAACCACCATGTCCAAGAATACCAGCAGTGATCACCTCAGTGCATCACGAGGCTTTGTCAATTTGGAATGCCTACACACAGGTAATACATGTCATTAACAGCTGCACTGCCCCAGCATACAATTATTCACATTAGTAATAAATCTCTGCACGATTTATCACGCAAAGATCCCCTTTAAAGATATTTTTTAAATGTTGACATTTTTCTCCAAACATCGGCTTATAAGTATACACACATTTTCGTCTTGGAATACACTAAATTGACATTCATAAAGCAAAAGCAAGTAAAAGGCATGCAAAAGGTTCCAATTCAAAAAGCTAGGATGCACACAGAAGAGCTAGTTAGGCACCTGGTGAGCTACACATTTTGTTAGTATTTGTAAAACACAAAGAATTACCTGAGGGGAGAAAAAGGAATATAACTGAGGTTTTGGATTAAAGACCGAAGTTAAATTTTGGGTTGTGCAGAGTGGTATGTTCTTCTAAGATTTTAGAGATTGAACAGTACCACACTCCCATCTAGAAAACAAGGGATTGTATTAGCTATATAAAAAAAAGTCATATGTGGCTTACCAATGATTATCGGTTGCGGTTCACTTTTTACACCAACACCGGCACTGGTACTTGCAGCAATCTCAACTTGATACTGAATGCCGGGGAACAAACCCCCAATCACCACAGATCGGATTGCTGCATCTACTGTTTTGTTGATGTGGAAGCGTGTCTCATTTCCAAGGCACCAGATCTGCAGCGAAAAAGAAAACAGGCGCAGTCGTATTAACACATCATAGTTCAAAAACTATACATACAGGGCTAAATTCCATTAAAAAGTCTAATATTGATATCTTAGGTGGCATGAGCTGCTTCTATCGATAATCCTTTTCAGTTTAATTCTAAAAGCAGAGCAATTGAAAAAAAAGGGCAATGGTTTCTTGAATAGCACTGGCTTGTGTGGAAGAGAACATAATCATCAGAGGATGCAGTATGACATGTAGGTTAAATGCTTCCAAATGCTTCCATTATCTGCAGAGGTAACACAAAGTCGTTAATATCTATATGGCCTCTAGCCTTTGTATCCAGCTGCTCCACAACGCTTCACAGAGCACCAGATTATTTACTGTATCTTTAGAAATCTTCTAAATCTACATGTTGCAGCTACTTTTCTGTAACTTCCTTAACTCAAATTGATACAGTCTTTTAATAAACACGTGAGCAAACATAATGCACACACCTAAAAAGACAGAAATGTGCTCCCACGAATACACTAAAAGTCTACACTTCTAAAAGTGTTAATCAAGGAAAATCCCTGTTTTAAATTCTACAAATATTTTATATTCACGTATGCATACATGGAGGTTAAACAAAACGCCCGTAGATGACTGTCACAAAGCACAGTGCAGCATATACAACTCACCCATCCAACAATTACATCTTGAGTTCTGCTAAGGAATGGCGCTTGATATCTATGTAATTTATATCTAACATTACACAGGAATAGACCTACAGAGAACAAAAGATTAATTGCCCTGAGGTGAATATTGACCAAGGTGAGGATGAGGTCAACATTAACACTGGGGCTAATAAATCTTGGTCTTGTATTGATGATTCCAAACAGAAAAAAATGAAATACAGGCACAAACGGCCTCTTTATTGCTATTTCCCTGTAGTAGCACCCCTCTGTTCGTGTTAGCCAGCTGTTTATGTGTTGCTAAAACTGCGTGTTGATGTCATTTGCAAGAACGTAAACATAATTTACGCATGCAAGTTGTACAGCTCAACACATATTCATATATTTGTACCTGCCCAATTTATAGCGCTGTGAAAAATACCTCTGTACACCAAACCAAAACTACTGGCAGGAAAGGTAGGTGTTACAGCTGTCACATATTTTGGAAAAAAATAATCAAGTCGTTGACTTGGGCATCATGTAATTCTTGCATTTTGTTTAGATTCTAATCACGATTTTATGAGTCGAATGTCTACTTCGTTTAAAACTCTACTCAATAAAAAATTAAAAATGGAATTCTTGCAATCAAATGGATAAAATTGGGACCCTAGTCTTATGGGTGAATAAATGCACTCTTGGAAGCCTCAAGTGATTATGATATAGCAAACCAATTTTATCACTGTGATTTTAAGAATAATGTGCTGTGATATAACATTGTTAAGGAAACAACATTTTTAACCACAATGGTATATGGATCTATAGTCTTCATTTTAGGTCAAGGATTAACCCACGAACCTAAAAGCATGCAGCACAAGATTCTCTAGGTGCATGAATGGGTGTGCTGTATATTCAAGCACCATCATCATATGCAGTATTTAGGGGAAGAATGGTAGGAGCCCAATATGTCAGGACGAGTCCTGATGAATGCCTAAGCCCCAAAAGGGCACACAATACATACAGAAACACGTTGACTGAAAAAATTAGGAAAACGTAATAGATTCCAAAGGGAGGTAATGTTTTAATGATGTGCAAGGGAGGTAATACATACAAATATAAAATACCATCCCCAGCTTATTTTTAACTGGGTCCCATAAAATCTTTTGAGCTGTTTAGGTTTTGAAAGTAAAACATAATCAGCCAACGTAACAACCAGGGGTGTTAAATAAAGCTCGGAGTCAAATTTGACCACCAATTTCACATGGTCGTGGCCGGATACCCATCTCCATTGGCCAGAGCTAGGACTAAAACCATGTTGATTCTAAATAAAAATTGAAATAATTATGCACAAGCATTTGTCATCCAGCAGTAACTGAAAAACATGTCCAAAACTTCAATTTGAAATTATAGTTACATAAGAGGATGCTAAAATAATGTCAAATTATGAAGATATTTTCAGATAATTTTGTATGAGAAATGTCATTTCGGTACATAAAATAAATGGATGTGCCGCACAGACGAACACTGACAAGAATAGGAGTATTATAGATTTTTGGAGAATGAAAGCATAACGTTAGCTCCTAAACAAACAGTAATTAAAAAGGAGGATCAATAGTTTTGTATGCAAATGAGGTTGAATCATCACCTTATTTTTTAATGAAGAGGTTTAATGGAGCATCTGCCGAAGTTATATTAAAAATTAGTCCTAGCAAGGAAGTCCTTGCTCACTGGGAGTGTCAGTGATGAAGAGAAGTTGGAAAGGTACAGAAGAGAAAATGTGGTACAATGCTTTACAAGTCGGTGACTAAGTAGCAGGTACCAAAGTATATGTTTTATATATGCCTTCTTAATTAAATTATGGATTTTATTGTATTTCTTGCAAACCCAATCCAACACCATGTAAATCTTTCATTCCTCTATTATGAATGTGATATGTACTGTTGTTTTTATGTATCTTTTATGGCCACAATGTACCAAAATAAAGATTTAAATGAAAAGGTACCAAAGTACAAACATAAAACACATGTAGGGAAAGACACATGTATGACATAGAATTGGTTCTCCCGTCAACACATTTTGGTCAGTAATAAATTTGCAATTATTGCCGAGAAAAAGTTACGTTTTAGCAACAGGTCTACCTACGGGTACCTTATTCAGTTTGCCTTCAAGAGGATGAGAGCAGTTTAAAATATTCTATTCCAGAGATCCAGCAGACAGATGGAGTGGCCCACCTATTCTTCAATGTCTACTTGGATGATTTTTGGGATTTGGAACTTAAGTTGCTTTTCACTAAGTATTTTAAGGGATTCTCAACTACAGTTCGGTCCAATCCTAAAAGTGTTCTGATTCAATCAAACGGTTGTTGATCAGTTTCACCAAAGACTGATCTTAGAGCTGAAATCACAATCATATGTATACGTAGGAATATTGAAATATTTTAACAATGGTGAAAATGTCTTTATGCTGTTGTCAGCATCAGGTAAATTTGTCTGTGAAACCTTTAAGCTCCATGTTGCGTAAAAGGGCAGTACACAGACTCAAGCACCCAGTGCAATGGTTGATTTATGCAGTGCACAAGTATAGTAAATAATTATATAAAGTGTGGGCCTGTGAAGCAAAAGTCACCCAGAGGAATTAAATCTATCTGCGCCCAGCTACTACTTTTCATCCATCTGTCAGTCAGGGTGTGTAGGTGAGTAGTGCCTAGACATGGGTGCCTGGATGTGAGTTGCCTGTGGCTGCATGAGTGTCTCAGCTTTGATTTCTGTGTATACAAGGATGCCTATGTGTAGGTTGGGTTGTGTGCAGAGGTGCCCGGATATATGTCACCCTGTTTCTTCACGTGTGCATCTGTGTGCGCCTGTGTGCATGGCGTATAGAAATATCAACCGATTGGCTTTGTCAATGCATAAAATACATCCACTCGACTACTTAACAATCACCCTTCGTTTCCTTTTTTTTATCTTCCCATGCAATCAATGCAATAGGCGTAAACATACTTGTTCCTTTTGTTCTCTAAGTAGAACAAGAGCATAAAAATGAAATAAGTTATATTCTACATAAAAATGAGGTAAGTTATATTCTACATAAAATGAAGTTATATTCTACATAAAAATGAAGTAAGTTATGCACCACATAAAACGTGTCTTACTACTAGCAGTCTGTTGTCGCCGAATCGCAATAATAGGCGCATATTTGACTTTAGAATGAATTGGCTCATTAATGTTTTAGTTTGGCTTACCTGCAAACACTTTCCCTTTCAACAATAAAGCGTGCTGGTGCTTACCTTGTACTCCTGTATAATTCCGTTTTGGTGCTCGGAGGGGGGAGGGTCCCAGGAGATGCTGATGCTCGTGCTGTTGTGGTTGCCGACTGTCAGGACGGTGACAGACTGTGGCGGGGCGCTAGGAGCTGCAGCAGGTAGATGAAAAAAAAAACCAGAATAAAGACATTAATCTAGTTGCCAGGTTGTTCACACTGCTTAAATAGTGGGAGAATACGCAGAGAAGGTGGAAAGTTCACCGTCCCCGGGGCCCCCATATGCATACACTGTCGGGAGCTGACAATTTTGAAAAATGTCCATCCAGCGAGAAGCCTTGCACTGAATGAAAATGTAGCAGGTACAGGAAAAAAAAGCAATCAGTCAGTATCTCCCTTCAATCTCTTGCTTTGCCTGGCACAACCACACACTGACTCTTTCGTGCATTTATCAAGCATTCGCAATTAACGCTTATGTAGTTGTTTATTATCTGATCGTTTTTCTGTACAATGATGGGTTTAACTATCTTATCCGGGTTTTTCCATGTCATTTCTATTGCAAATGTATGCCACGCGCAGGAAATCGTTCACTTAAACAGGCTTTTAGGAAGTGAGTCAAACAGCCATTTAATGAGTGTTGTGGGTGGTTCTATCAGGCAGATATTTGGCAGTTCATCACAGCTGTGTAGGGCAAGTCTGTCTTACACAATATGCCTTGCATTTTTATTCAGTCACAGGCATGTCAGTCGGTATGTGCTGTGCTCATTCCATGTGCCTATGAGTATGTATGTATTGGTATACCGTAGCATAGGGACCTATTTATCTTTGAGACATCAACAATATTGACGACTTTTTTCCATCACTGAGTAAATAATCTGAACCAGAAGCTTGTGCACGTCCTAGTAACTGCCCCTAATACCTTGGAGAGCCAATAAACACCCACATTGGCATAAACACCGACAGTGATACTCCCAGCTGGACTGGGAACCTAAAACAGTCCTGTCAATTTGGCGGACCAGCCCCACCCCCGGGAGGATGCACAAGTGTGTCCTGCTGCTTTTGTTACTAGGAGCCGATATTGCTGTGCCGCTGCAAAACTGGCCCCCAGTAACAAAACCAGCCCCGCTGCTAAAAACACAGCCCCCACCCTTCCAGCCTCCAGGGAAAATGGCCGGTGCCCACTATGGCCAGTCCAGCCCTGGTGATACTACTGCGGCATTGCCATTCTGCATGCCCCTGGTACAGATGTGTCTGCAAAGACAAGCAGCCACACCCCAGCATGGAAGGCACTGTGCTGAAGTCATATCTTCCTTCAATAGGCCAAGCCAGGGGCATACGGAAAAATGAGGCCCCTCTACAGTATGTTGTGAAGGGCCACTGACACTCTCATATCTCACAGTTATTCTTTCATAGCTATACATCATGATGTGCGCTATTAACTTTTCACTCCACAATAACAACAGAGGTGTCTCCAGCATCATTTTGTTGCAAAACGAGAATTGCGGTAATGACTGATGGAAGTTATGCTTTTGTCTAGTACCTAATTTGTAAATAAATAAGTGACGGGACCCTTCATGAGGAGGCCTCCGCAGTTTGCACCACACATTGCCACTGTACTTACACTACTACTAACAATCAAACTGCTAAAAGCTGACAATTCAGACTGCCTAAGCTTTAAGAATGGCTTGGGTGGCAGGTACTAGTTGTTTGTAATGTATATTGAATTAACAAACAACAGTTTTTCGGCTCATCTTTGAATTGCACAAACAGTGCCACCGTGTGGCAGCTGTCATAAGTGCAAGTTCTGGCAGTTATGCGCTTGTGCCAAGTACCGGAAACCACCGCCTCAAATTAAGGACTGTTTTTGCCAATTATACTAGCCATGGTTCTGATGATGGTGGCAGTGGTATGAACAGTCCTGTCCTTTGTGTTGTATTTGAGGTGCTGGCTCCTAGTTGTAGCCAAATTCTGTGTATGTCAAAATAGGGAGCTAGCTCCAAATATCTCAGTTAAGATCTGAGACTGATATTCATCTGAACTTCTACTACAGCCAACAACTCGGCTCGCAGTAACAGCACAAAGCAAACATTATTATACATTAATTTTGCCAATCATACTTGATGTGCTTCAAGAAATAAAAAAGGCAATGTAGCAGTGGCATCGAACAGGGGGACTTATGAAACAGACTGCCGTTTGTCACCATTGTGGTTGGGGTGGCTAGCTTTGTAAAGGTAAGCACACGATTTAGAAGTTACAACAGTATAACACCTTGTGCAAAACTGTAAACACCGCATTAGAGCTTATGAGCCTAGAAAGAGGCCAGGGAAACAAAAAAAAGAGGCAGAACAATTATAGGCAAAAGGCATCTAAAAGGGTTACAGAGTAATTAACGTTTGTAACCTGAAAAAGTGATTTTCATAACAATGTGAAGAATGATTCTAAGCCATCTGTTGATACATTCCCTGAAACTGGAGTTATGCACCTGTAATTATTATTCTTTTCGAGCCTATTCACAAAGGCATTTTGGAGTATTTATAGTAGTACTAATATAGATTCAGTTGCACACTCCTACGTGTTTTTTTGTGAATTGGTACCAAACATTTAAAATGGAAATATTCATATAGAGTATAAAAAAGGACCGTGACCTCTATGCACTTTTCCTAATATGGAGTTGGACTTTTTGGGCCAATGCTCAAATACATGTAAAAAGTACATCAAAAAGTACTCCTGGAGTACCACTCCAGATACTCATAAATGCTTTTATTAATCAGCTCCTTTGATTTAAGTAGTGCTTGCTACCACATAATTTGCCATATCAGTTGAAAGTAATATTTTGTTTGCTCTTTTTTAAAGATATCTGAATTAACTTACGTTCCTAGTGTTGCCCTCTTGGATGCTACCCACAGGGAGGTTTGCTAATGAGCTTAAAAACTAATGAGTTTAAAATCTATCAATAATGTTGAATTAGATGGTCTGTATGAAAGAAATGTCATGTTAGAAATGTTAAGTGTTAATAATTATATTAATTATACCACTGATAAATAAATATGTATTCCCTTTTAAAAGGATGCAAAAGTCTCTTTGTGTAACTAAAGTTTGTTGTGTTAAAAGAAGGACCGCAGCAGATTTGTGTATGGAATTTTTGTTTTATTGTCTTCATTGCTTTTCCTTGTAATGATTTTAAATAAACAATACCATTTTGAATGAATGCCACGTGGAAGCTTTAAACAAAACGAGCGTTATCAATGCACATTTAAATGTTGGTGTAGCTAGCAATAATGGGTTCATACATGAACCATCGAGTCAGCAACAGCTACCAGACTCAATGAACCAGGTTACTGGCTAAAAAAACAGCCACGAAGATGCAAGTACAATACACAACCTCAGTTTATTGTCCTCTATATCAACACAGTCCCCTAGGAAGATGAGCCACATTTTAAAGCCCAAACACAGCTCTTTTTAGAATACTTGCAACAATATCTTCAGATAATGCCAGTTCAAAGCTAGTGCACAAAATCACATGCAATATACGAGGAAGGTAGAGAGAATAAACTCGTCTAAGTCGAGTTCTGATTTGTATCTCTCTGCGAAAACTGGCACTGGAGATATAAATTAAAGCACTTGCTTGACAGTGCTGCAGTTATTAAGTACAGCACGCTGAAAAATACCATTTTTAAACCGTTTTCTCATTTCCCTTGTTGCTGCATGGTAGAGAACCTCATGCCCGATTCTTGACAGGTCAATTATTCCGGCGCTCAAGCCCTTCCTACAGATGTGCGAGAACCCAAATCGCTGCTCATCTTTTCCAGATACAGCCAAACAGAATTCCATTTGTTACCTTCACAAGGCCAAAGAGGTTGGAGATGGATGTACACTGAACTGTGACAAATGTCTGATCTGGGGAAGCGATGGGACTCTGGCGAAATTAATTTTTGCAGAGGGGAAGGAACAGTCCACATAAAATTCAAGCAGGTGAAGGTTGGGACTTTATGTTAGGAATACACTTTCTGATGTGCATTAAAAGTGCCCACATCACTCCTCCAAATTGTTTTCTAAGATAGCACACTGACTTTTAAAAGATTATTTCTCCGGTAGATTGCAGTGCAATAGATCAGTTCTCTATTACAATATAGAGTTTTTTCATGTGTCCTTGACGAAAAAGAGCCTGCACAATGTTCCTGTAGCAGTCTCCAAAAGAGTTTTTTAAAGCAGATATCTCAGCATAAGGCCATTAAATATATTAAATGTGAGATTTACACATGCATTTATTGCACTGCTTGTTTTTTTTATCAAGTTATGTTTGGCAAAGAAGCAAACCATCAGTAGCAACCACATTATTAAACGAGGTTGTGTATGGTAACTGCCACCTAACACACACCAAACATTATGTTGTGCTGACAAACATCTGGTTTGGTATATTTATTAACAGATAGCAACTAATTTAAGAAACCAGAATGATTTGTGTGTGTAGGTATTCTCATACTAAAATTGGGAACATTGGTCTACTGCATACCTCTCGACAATGAGCATGGGTGAGAGGTTTGGGAGTAGGAACCTATTGAAATCATTGGAGATTAACATTTTTTTAAAGAAGTGGAGGAAGGTTTTTCAGAGTGGGTGAGCCAACCGAGGTCTGCGGGAGGGAGTTGGCTTGTTGTGTAAAATCAGGCAAAGTAAAGCCACAGACGGACATGCTGGGAAGCTGCCATCCGGCTCAATTATCTAAACTACAGAAAATCAAAGGCTATCCTTGCATAACGTCAAAGGCTGCATGTTTACCTTTATTTGTGTTTATTTATCACTATGTATCTGGAAACAATTACACTTTTAGCTCCTATGATTTGTTTGTAGGTTAAGGTATTTATTGTAGTTGCAATTTTCAAACCAGTAGCATTGTCGATCTTATGTCTAGGTTTACTTAGTTGTAAAGGCTAAATAAAATTCTCAATAGTACGACACTCCCCATCATCTCAAGTGAATATACATTGTACTAGGTTACAATTTGGAAAGAGTTGGGCTCCACCTTTTATATATTAGAGACAAAGATAGTAGTAACATCAAGTCGCAGAATACATGTCAAAGTTATATGGGTAAGTTCTCGCAGCCATGCACGCAAACTAGGGAAGCCACAGATAGAAACTTCTACTCTTGTCTGTCTTTGATATCCCTGGCAATTCCCTTACTATCCCAGGCCTCTTGAGTCATACGTTAACAGTTGGTGCCAAACCTTAAGACATGATTTCCAACAGTGCATCCAAGTCAATGCTCTAAACAGAACTCTGTAACTAACAAAAATACCTGTATTTCCTGGTCCCGCTGGTAAGCAATGCTCATTTACCAAGTATTAAGAAGAGTTTAAAGAGATTATCCTGTGAGGTGTGCCCCTTTCTTGCATTTATCAGGCACATGTATTCACTGCTAAGTAGATCAAACCGGAGCATAATGTCTTGAAGAAAGCCACTACACTATTAAAGTTTCACCATAGCACAACTTCAGCATATACCCTGGGAATACAGAGATGTGTTGCTTGTCATCATTACACTACTGACTTGACATGCTGCTTGCCAGATAATGAAGAAGTTGTTGAGCACAAGCACATTCTGCTGGATGCTAGAAAAGCATTGCGTATGCCACCAGATTCAGGCATAAAAGTTTGCTTCTAGTAACCAGAGTTTGTGGTGATACCTACTGCATTGTAAGAGAGTCATGTCAAGGGACTGCCTATTGAAAGCTGAACTCCATAGCACTAAAACCTGTCACACACTATATTCTGCAATGACTGTGAAGTGGGAGGCTGAAACTAGGAGTAATGGAGCCATTCTGTCACTGCCCTCCTTTTGGTTATGCCTGTGACCATGAACGTTTGGAGTAACAGTAATCTTCATTGCCAGTAAGTGATACAATCCATTACCCACCTTATGAATAATTCTTTTTTTATTTTTATTAATTTACTGCTACACAAGTTTACACTGAGATTACTTGGAACCTCATGAGGTGCTATTCCACACATTCACGTTGACATGGAAGGTTTAATTCCATTTTCATTATTTGCCACAGAATAGTCAGGATATTCAACTACTGTATGCATGTGGTAATTGTACAGCAAAAACCTGGACAAAAGATAGCAGGTTTCCAAGGCTATGTAAGCGTAGAGGAAGCAGTTAGTTGTTATAACAACTGCTAACATTTTTCTTGGCAGCACCACCAGATAAAGAATAGATACAGACCACCAGATAAAGACTGAAATCGTTGCCTTTGTCTGCAGCAGAGAACATGTATTGTCACTATAATATATCTTTAGGTTAGGAGAGTCCTTCTACTCTCCCCGCAGATATTCAAGAGCAGAATAAGGCCTTCTGAGAGGAAACGCAGCTGACAGGCCCCACTGCGCAAGAGTGCAAATGAAAATGTCACTCCTCCCTTACTGACTGGAAACACTGGTTGACTTGAGAGATACAAAGTGATTTCTTCTTTTAGAGGATCTTAATTTAACTTCAGATAAAGACAGTTAGAAGTACACAGTCAGCGACTTAAATCAATTTAGAAAAGGACAGGCAGAAAACTCCCCAGTGTGGAAAACGACTCTTACAGCTAAACACCTGCTGTTTTAATTGCGACTAGCAATGATGTAATAAAACACACACACACAGCAGTGAAAATAAATGTGGGCGAAAAAATCATGTTACTCAAAGCAACTGTACTAAAAAACGCACATTTACACATTTATTCCTACAGTGCAAATTTGAAATTCCTGTTTACTACTATATGAGCGTGGAATTCACAGGAGAATATCATTGCTTACTGCCTCACATACTGCATTTTACAATAACTTGACTCACCTTATGGTTACGAGGTCTCTTCACTGTGCTGTTACAATATTTCCTAAATGTAACTCCTGGCATTCTGGTTTTGTTTAAATACCATTTGTTAAAACAAATAGAAAAAATGTCATTTCATAATCTATCTATCTATCTATCTATCTATCTATCTATCTATCTATCTATCTATCTATCTATCTATCTATTTATGTCTATCTGTCTGTCTGTCTGTCTGTCTGTCTGTCTATATTACACAGTGGCAACTGCCATTGTGTAGTTAAGTCAGAGTTTTCACAGGAAAGGTCATTTTTTTCACTAACTCCCGACGCCATTTGACAAATGTTCATGAAACTTCCTAAAAAAGTTTATCCACCTCAGCTCCTTCTTGTAAAGTTTTGGGGTGATCCGTCAAATGGTGGCAAAGCAAATGTGGGTGGGCGGTGACAAAATATTAATTTCCCATGTTAATTCCCGCAAAAAATGCTAAACAAATTACACCACCTGTAACTAACAAAAATACCTTAACTAGGAGGTCGGTAGTCATGAAGGGGTGAAAAAGATAGTCATATCTGGATCTGGACTACTGATGTCCAGATATGCTCTGACTGACCCCTTTTGAGGGGGATAGTCAATCCTGATTGTCTCACCACAACCTGAATAATAGGTTTGTGGCAGTCAGTACAAGACATAGGGACAGGGTCCATGTGTCCTGAAGGTGAATTAAAAAAATATAACATGGCATGGTGAGTCCACCTAGATCACAAGGCTGGAGGGTCTCAATGGGACCCTCACTTGATTGGCTGTCCAGAACACTGCACAGGTTTAGCTTCAAGTCCACAAACACTATAGGATGGTGTCACAATGATTGTATGATGTCATCAGTAAAGTATGAACTGGTGAATTTCAGAGGTTTTTAAAACATTAGTTTCTACCATATTTTAACATATGTCTATACCATCACTTTAACCTTTGGATAAACACATACACACACATCATGTTTGAGAAAAATATGATTTTATCTAAACAAATCACAGAAAGATCTTAAATCTTCATTTTGGCATTGCATGATACTTTTTTAAATGTCTTTGTTCACTGGGAAAATTAAGGAGGGATAAATAATCCTTTATTACCTAGTTTATTGAAAGGTTAACTGGAAAATGTTTTCTGTGCCATATAAATCTGATCAATTTAGAAAAACAGTGCCTCTGTTTCAGTGGGGAGACAATACTAATAAAATACTGTGGTTCCTTTTATCAACATACAGTGACACAATTCTCTTTCAGGCACCTACTGAAGATGATGAAAGATACTCTTGTCTTTAAGAGACAGAGGACACTTGCTTCCAAAGCTTTGAAGTCTGGGATGAGGAAAAGGATGTAATTGAGTGCTACTTTTTGGAATGGCTTAGCAAAGGTCATCATATTTGCCCGCCTGCTGCCAAGGAACCTAACTGGACTAGTTAATTTAGAATTGAAACAGACTGATAAATACAACATTGACACATTTTAGATTAATGTTGTGCAGCTGTGAAGATCACAATCAGCAATATGTCAAAATGCAGCAAAAAAAAAAAAAGATTCTTTTTTGGTAGCAGTATATTTTCTACAAATGATCAATTATACTGTCAAAAGAATTGCTGAAGTTCTTTACCAGTTCTTTCACCTCTCCCCGAGCCTTGAAAAATGTGCTCTTAAGTGGAAATCAGATAAGGTTAAACACATATTAAAAAAGACAAACTGCAGGCCCTAAAGTATTAGCAAATTTCAGACCCATTTTGCTACTGCCCTTTCTTGGTAAAGTTATGGAAACGCTTGCAAATTCCAATTAACAGCTTTTTTGGAAAGTTATTGTTATGTTATGTTATGTTATATGTGGATTTATAACGCGCTCCGATAGTCAAGACTGTCCTGGCGCGGTCTTGACTATCATCTTCCATGCTTGATCCCATGCAATCAGGCTTTCAAGCCTCTTTTAGTACAGAAACTGCATCACAAGACTCTCCGTAGATGGCGGGCACTCAGCAAAGACCTTTTAGACCTTTCTGCAGCTTTCAACACCATCTCCCACTCAGTCTTAACTCAAAGACTGGAGGAGATAGATTTCAGGGGGAAGGCCTTGAGATGGCTGAGGAATATTCTGAGTGAACGCACCCATGCGGTACAGCTAGAGTCATGTTGTTCTCAAACCATAGCCTTGGATTGGAGAGTGCCACAAGGTCTTCTTTGAGCCCCATGCTTTCTAACATCTATGTGGCCCTTCTGGCCCAAGTGATAAATCATTTGGGTTTGAGGTCATCTCTTATGCAGATGACACTCAACTTTTTACTCAATCCGGACTCTACTAAAGAGAAATTCCGGAACTGTATGGATAAGATCACTTACTGGGTGCAATCCAAGTGCCTCCAGCTAAACACAAACAGAGCTGAGATTTTGCTCTTTGGAAAAGCTCATTCTTTGTGGTTGAAGGACTGGTGACCTTAGGGCCTGGGCTCAGCTCCCACCCTAAGAGCAACAGCAAGAAACCTGGGAATCTTGGTTGATGAAAATCTCCCTATGAGGGATTGTGGGATTCTGTTTTGGAGTCATGCGCCTCCTCAGGAAGCTCTTAAAGTGCCTGCCATTGCAGACAAGGAAACACCTAGTCCAGGCCCTCATAATTAGCTGCCTGGACTATGGGAATGCCCTAATGTTAGCCTTGAATGAAGTACTGTCTTTCAAACTTCAGGTGGTTCAAAACACCGCGGCTCAGCTAATTAGTCATCTTCCGCCTGCTTGCCCTCAGAATCTATCTTCAGATCTCGCCACTGGTTGCCCATCAGAAAATGGGCTGTGTTTAAACTTCTTTGTCTGGTCCACAGAGCCTTGTATGGAAGAGGGTTGTGCTATCTGCAGGGTAAATTAAAGTGGTACGTCCCTACTTAGTGTGTTAGATCCAATGGCAAATTCTTGTTACTTCGTCAGCATATTTGTACAAGTATGGTGGGCGCTCCTTCTCCCACTTAGCACCCAAGCATTGGAATATACTTCCACAGCATCTCAGTGTGTGTACTGACTTTAAACAGTTTAAGAAAACCCTCAAGACCTGGCTCTTTTAGCTGACTGACAGCTTCCACTCTGGGTTTGACCAATCTTTGGAGCTGCTATATCGCCAAGAGACCCCAGCAGGGTTGACACATGTGCTTTACACGCAGACCTAACATAACATGTGTTCATAAGTAACATGTTGCCATCTATTTTAGTTGTTTTCTTGCTGTGTTTGCCTCAATGCAACCAAAACAAAAAGACATAGTAGGCAGAGCACATATCAATCAATCCCTTCCCATCCATCCATGACGCTACAGCATAGTCATCCTACTAGAATATTGTCACTGGCCAGGTAGCACTAAATGAAATCTTCAGTTTGCTATTTATGGGTGTAGGACAATTGGGTTTCTGGTTGAGAGGTGAAACCCCACTTAAGCAGCAACCACAACTCCTGTCCGGGTGAAGTCACAAGCAACCCCAATTTAACATGTACATAACCCTCAGGTAGCTTGGCATAAAGCTGACAGCTAAAATTAAAGGCAATGTGTAAAGTATTTATGCAGCACTACAAACGTAATAAAGTGAAAACACAACACACGGAAAATACGACACAAATTCCGAAAAATAGAGTCAAATGTAATAGATTATTTGAGACCATAATTTAATCAATACAATTGATTGGCAAGATAAGATGAACAATTATACAGTGGGATACAATCCTGTATCAAGTACATATAACACACGGAGAGAAAACAAAAAGTGTTTTAACATACAAGGGGAATTTGACAGGCAATTCTAGGGTTGGGTGGGCGCTGGTATTAAATTAAAGTTTATTACACTTTATCTTGCCAATCAATTATATTGATTAAATTATTGTCCGGCTGGACAAGTTTTTTCTTATAGCACATTGTTGTCTATAAAGTCATTTATTGCCCTGAATGTATTTTGTTTTAGTTAAGGACCTTTGTTGCATGGTATTAGTAAGATGGAAGAAAAATTTGTAAATTCTATCTTGTCTGCACATCTGAAAGACACTAAATATCTTCACGCCTCCCAAACTGGCTTTAGACCGAGGCAAGGAACCGAGACAGCTATATTGGCTGCATCAGAAAAAATAAAAAGAACCGTGGATGCTGGAGGCTGCGCTGCCCTAATTTTATTGGACCTCAGCGCAGCCTTCGACACGGTGAACCATCATTTAATGATACGAAGATTGAGGGAAGTGGGAGTAACAGGGCTAGACCTTAAATGGTTTCAATCTTTTCTCCAAGATCGCTCCTACAGGGTATACGAAGGAGAATCTATATCGGAGCCTATCTTGCTGAGCTGTGGGGTTCCTCAGGGATCCTCCCTTAGCCCCACTATGTTCAACATTTATATGAGTTAATTGGCCGGGAAATTAACTCAGTTTGGAGTTCAGGTGGTCTCATATGCATATGATACCCAATTGGTGGTATCTCTAAATCATGGTAGTCTGCCCAACCCTGATCTTCGGGCCTGTCTTCAGGTAGTTTTTGAGTGGATGAGCAGCTCGTTCTTGAAGCTCAAGGGCTCCAAGACGGAGCTTATGTTTTTTGGTAAATCAGCCCCAGCCAACATTGATCTCCTATGGCCTAGCTGTCTTGGTATCCCCGGATCCCTAAGAAACAGGTTAAAAGCTTGGGAGTCTGGATCGATTCCAAACTTGACTTCAAAGAACAGTCATGCAGAGTAGCAGGAAGCTGCTTTGGACTGATCAGGAAATTCAGGAAAATACTTTCATTGCTTCCTTTTGGGGCAAAACGCATCCTGATGCAGGCAATAGTGCTCTAGCGGCTGGATTACGCGAACGCATTATACTTGTGTGCTCCAACGGCCACTGTTAAGAGACTGCAGACAGTGCAGAACTGTGCAGCTCTCTTATTGCTGAATGTTCCTAAACGATTTTCTGCCAAACCTGCTCTGGCCAAATTACATTGGCTCCCTGTCCAGCAGAGAGTGCAATTTAAGGTCCTCTGCATTATACACAAATCAGTTGGGGAAAATGGTCCCCCTCTGCTGAGGTCCTGGAACCAATGGTACACTCCTAACAGGAATTTGAGATCTAGTAGCAAGGGTCTCTTGTCTGTCCCTAGAATTAAGCATGCGAGGACTGGAGGTCGTCTGTTCTCGTTTAATGGACCCAGATTGTGGAATACTATTCCACTTAATATACTGCGTGAGTCTGAGCACCTCAAGTTTCGTAAACTTCTAAAAACGTTTCTGTTTTAGCTGATTTGTGTTGGATTAGGGTGCCAGCGCTGGGATGCCTCGGGGTAACTACGCGCTTTAAAAATGCTACTCAATAACAATAACCGTTCTGGACGACCTCCGAATGTGTGCAGACAAGGATCAATCAGCTATTTTAATCTTTCTAGACCTATCTGCTGCTTTCGATATGGTTAATCACGTGATCCTCCTAGCCAGGCTGGAAGAAATGGGGGTGGTGGGGATAGCCTTGCGTTGGGTTCAGTCATATCTGTCCGATAGACAGCCGGCAGTGGCACTCCCCCCTTTCCAATCGGACTTTGCTGACATCAAGCATGGGGTACCTCAGGGGTCCTCAGTCAGCTCCATCCTATTCAATGCCTACATGCAGCTGCTGATAAGCATCATCAAATCCTTCAACATTAGGTTGGGGAACTATGCCGATGACACCCAGCTGAATCTGTCTTTGGAAGGTGACCCTGATGGGGCCCTGGAGAATTTTCATGCATGTATGAGGGAAATGACAAACTGGCTGAGAGACAACTCACTACAATTTAACAATGATAAAACTGAGAGTGCTGCCAGTCCTTCCTATCAACTTCTGGCCTATTCCCATGGAAGCTCCTTTGGTACCCGTGGGGACGGTGCAAAACCTGGGGGTCAGCTTTAATGTTAAGCTGAACCTAGAGTCTCATGTTAACAAGCTGGTGGGGAGCTGCTACACTCTCATTAAAGAACTGCGGAAGATACTGCCAGTACTACCAACTCAGGCCAGAGCTTTAGTAGTCAGTATCATTATGAGCCGCCTGTTGTAATGCCTTGCTACTGGAGTTCCCTAAATATCTGCTTGAGAGACTCCAGAGAATTCAGACGGCAGCTGCAGAACTGGCACTTATGAGACCACGGTGGTCATCTTCAGCTCAGGCCCTGGTAGAGCTGCACTGGCTCCCAGTGGCTCAGAGGGTACCGTCTAAATCCCTCTGTATTATGTTTAGGGCCCTACATGGACTTGGGCCCAAACCAATACAGAGGAGATTTGGATGGTATGTTCCTACATGTAACCTCCGCTCCACATCAGCCAATCTTGCGATCATACCCAAGACAAAGAGAGCAACCTTGGGGGGTAGAGCGTTTGGCAGAGCAGCCACGCATCTTTGGAACAACCTCCCCCTTGAACTAAGACAGACACAGAATCTATTGCTGTTCCGCAAAAAATCAAGACTTGGCTATTTCCCAGGTTAAAATCTCCACCATGTTTTGTTGGCAACATCCCTAGTCAGAAACGTAGGTGTCACAGCGCCAGGATGCCCGTAGGGTTACAGTGCGCTCTATAAATGTTCTTACATACATACATACATACATACATACTTCCAAGGGTCCAGGACTGGACTGGCACCACTTGGGTGGTAGACCTCACAGCAGACAGAGTCCAGGTGTTGGATTCAAGGTGGTTGGAGCCTTTTTTTGTTTCTCTGGCTCTGATCAGGAGACCTGCAAACTAGCCCCTTGAGTCACTCTGATGTTCCTGGGTTCAAGATGCATGTCTAGTCCATCTCACTCAGGTGTTACAACAAACAAATAATGGACGGAATGCTGACATTGCAAACATTCTCCCCAAACTAAAAGATCTGGGTTAAATCCATTGTTCTTTTGCCCACTACGCCACCCCAGTTTGGACCAAGCCATATTCAAATCAGTCTTGACCCTGTGCCCCATGGGAACAGTCCAGACCGAACTGCCAGGCCAGGTCCTCCCTGGACCAGAAACAAGCATCCTGGGACAGGTTTCAGGATATGTCACCCTTCTTCAGCCAGGCTAGCTTGAATCCAGTGGCATAGTGAGCAAGGGACCCACGTCTGGGCATACCTATCCCACTTAGGGCAAAAAGTGTTACAACAAACAAATGATGGACCATGAGCGCCCTCCCTAGCGTACTCCTCAGCGTCTGATCTTCATTATAACTGTGTACCCGTGCTGATACCTGACGCCTTTACCCTAAAACACCAGCAAATTATTACCCTTTATCTAGAACTCATGACACATTTTTAGATCAAATAGGACCACTTTCAGCTAGAGATCTACTCCTACCCATAGTATTCGATCTTATGCTAATTTCTTATCCATACACATGAGAACATATAATGTACAAGGAGTAAACCAACTCCTTCATGGAACTATAGCCTGCATCTACAACCATCACTGGTGCATGCTCACTACTATGACTTTAATGCACACCATTTCTTGAACAATCTTTTAGCTGTGCCCAATGACTGGAAATCCAAGTGTGTGCTTACAGTTTCAGTGAGCAATATCTCTCTCATTAATAGACTCTTTTTTAGTGCTGTATCAATCTCTAGTCAATTGAACATCGGATCTTTAATAATACAATATGAATGTAAACTTATAAATGCTGGTGTATTCACACCTCTGCAAACTCTATGCCATTCACACCATAATACCGGAACAACAATCAAGTGTGTTATGATTCCAAATCAAATAGGAACATAAGTTTAAGCTTCCAATATAAAATTTCAGAGTAACAAGGAGGAGTCTTGAGTAAGCCTTCAGGAAAACAAATATGCATGTGTCTTATTACCTACTGGCGGTCGCCAGTAGGTATATATAGTTAGGATTTTTTCTCTATGGGATTTTTGAAAATTCTATGTCTAATAACTTTGGCGTTTGTGGACGGAACTGGCTGAAATTTTCAGGAAAATGGCACATTTTGTTTCTGAGCAGCCCTTGAAAATTTGGGGGGGGTTCGTCAAGGGGGGGCCGAGAAATAAGGGGGGTCCCAAAACGTGTTTTTAACATTGAGTTTTCCATAGGGCGGTTGGCCTCACTTTTAGCCCGAACGGCTGAATGGATTTGCACGAAACTTGGCAAAATTGTAGGGACTGGTAGCCCGATGTGCCTTTTGTAGGTCTCAATATATGTGCTCCAGTGGATTTTGAGAAATTAACGTTTAAAAAAATATATATATCTGTAACAGCGGACCGGGCAGCGTCCCAGGACGCGTACTTTTTGCGCAACGGAGCTTTGTGAAGCGAAGCTGATTGGTTCTCTGGCGTCTGTCAACATTCCAAAAAGTCCGTAGCGGCCGCCATCTTGTCTCTCGGTAGGATCGAGAGACAAGAGGAGGCCAAAACAAAGGGGGAAATAACCATAAGGGGGCATAGTAGATCCTCGCTGACCCCCTAGGTTTGATGTGGAGGTTTTAAAAGGGCCCCGCGGGGCAAAAAAAATAATAATAATAATAATCGAACGGCTGAATGGATTTGCACGAAACTTGGCAAAATATTAGGGACTGGTAGCCCGATGTGCCTTTGCTAGGTCTCAATATATGTGCTCCAGTGGATTTTGAGAAATTAACGTTCAAAAAAAGATATATATCTGTAACAGCGCTCCGCTTCGCGTAACGGAGGTTTGCGAAGCTGATTGGTCATTCTGTCACTGGGCTATAGTTGGGCTACATCTGGCTGATATTTGGGCTACATTTGTTTTTTTGTGTGTCTGGCGGCCATCTTTGGGCTACATTGGGCTACATTGGGCTTCATTGGGCTACATTGGGCTACATTTGGGCTCCAACATATATATAGGCCAATGTAGCCCAATATATATTTTTCAAAGTTAATTTTCGTAAAAACCACTGGAGCATATATCTTGAGACATAGCAAAGGCACATCGGGCTACCAGTCCCTACAATTTTGCCAAGTTTCGTGGAAATCCATTCAGCCGTTCGAGCTAAAAGTGAGTCCAACCGCCCTATGGAAATGAAGGAAATGAATGGGTAATTTGTAATTAGCAAATAGCTAATCGCAAACTAGGAATGGTAAAGAATCGCTATTTATTCCTTAAAGTTCGCTATTTAGGAAATGCAAAAAACTTTGATGATACATATGGCGGTTCATCTCTAACAAGATAAGAAGCATAGGGATACATTTATGATGACTGGCGCATCACCAGGGATGTGTTAGTCATTCTGTGCCGCTGTTCCGTCACCTATGGTGTGCTGCATTTACAATGCGGCGCATCATGGGGCAAAAACAGCACAGATGCGTGATGTATCTGTGCCGTAAAGGTGGCGCATTGCTGGAGTTGTATCGCAAGTGTGATGAAGCTCCAGCAAGGGTTGGGGGTACCCCTGTCGCAGGGTTTCTGTTCTCACACAGAACTGTGGACAGAGGATTGGAACCTCGGCGAATTAGGGTGTCCCAAAACTCACGTTAGTAATCAAAAACTCCTTAGCAAGCTAGGTACAGTGTCACATTGGATATAACAAACTCTCAATGTTTAGACAATCCAGAATATGAACTTATAGTACCTCAGGATACGTGGAACTCATGAACAGTCGGTCGTTATATATTTCTTAGAAACCAGAACATGGAGTTAAGAAGAACACATGTGTATTTGAAATGTTTATTTACTAATGCCGTCTTCTCAGGCGTAGTATCTTAGATAATACAAGTACACATATTATCAGTAGCAAAATTACCAGCATAGTTACTAGTACATAAAAAGCGAATGGTGATAGTATGTTAACATGCTGTAAATGAATAAGAGTTAGCAACACTTATAAGCAGCCGCGGGCCGTGGAGGGAGTTACGGTGAGGCAGGGAGGCGGGGAGGGGGAGAAGCAGGGTGGAGAATACAAGTACACATATTATCAGTAGCAAAATTACCAGCATAGTTACTAGTACATAAAAAGCGAATGGTGACAGTATGTTAACATGCTGTAAATGAATAAGAGTTAGCAACACTTATAAGCAGCCACGCGCCGTGGAGGGAGTTACGGTGGGGCAGGGAGGCGGGGAGGGGGAGGGGCAGGGTAGAGAGGGCTCCACCCTGCTTCTCCCCCTCCCCGCCTCCCTGCCTCACCGTAACTCCCTCCACGGCCCGCGGCTGCTTATATCTCACCCTCCCTAATACACATATTATATTATTTGCTAAGAAGGTCTCTTTGTGTTGGTTTAGGGCGTGCCCATACTTTAGTGTCTTAGATTTGAAGGAATCACATCAGCATACACCAGCTCTCTCTTCATGTGAACCGCATCAACTGTTGTGTATGTGTGTTCGGCAAAGCAATATAAAACCCGCCTCATGCCCAGAATTGGCAGAAGTTGCACTTATGTTATGAGTATGAAGTCGTGGAGATCAGACCTCATAACAATTCTGTATCGTGTTGTTCTTGAAACTTTAGCACTCGCTGTACAGATATAGTTTAACAAGCAAAGCAGATAGTAGAGCAATAACATATTATTCTCATGTAAACCACGATGAACTACTAGGTGGAAAGCTAAAGCAACAACTAAGTGTCGTGTGCAGAAGTTGCAAAAAAGGAAAAATGGCGTTTAAACCGGTAATGAGCCCATGCTAACTTAACACGGTGTAAAGATATCCAGGACCTAGATGACACCTCCCCATGATCCGGAAACGAACTGAATAAGATAATAGAAGTGCCATCTCATGAGAGTAGATTGCAAGTTTATATGTGGACGGTCCGCAAGGTAAAGCATTAAAAACTAGGAAAATTTAATGCTAAAGAAAAATAAAACAGCCAAGTACTTTATCGAGTCTTAAGCCAATAGGCAAGGTAAATAATAAAAACTTGACAAATAAGTCAATGAATTGTCAATGAAATGCTAGTACTCAGCATATCAAACATGAAAAAGGTCTATGACATAACTGTGTATGCAAAATAAGCTGCAACAGCCTCCAATAGGAAGTCACCGTCTTCATCCGAAAACAGTTCAGCCATCCAATTTAAAAGCGGAAAAGAACATACGTGCTCTCCCAGCACCGGATCCTCTATCACCATCAGAGGACAGCTCGGTGGGTTTTCAAGAAAGCTCTGTTCCAAGAAAGACTGTGCTGCCGCCAGTAAATTCCAGGGACCAATTAGTCCATGCATCAATGCCACAGCCATAATCCTTTCGCCAGGACAAACCAACTCGTGAGTAATGATAGGAGTCATCAGCTGATTAAAGTCGACGTCAGGAGAAACCGGTCCGCAGAGACACAAATCAATGGCCCAATCGAAATCACAGGTCAGGCAGTGAAATACAGGCTGGACACAGGTGAAGTAGGAGAATCGAAAAGATAATCCATATGCCGTGCTTAATATCGCCAACGGCATTGTGCCATAATATTCTAGCATGCGATTGCGGAACAGTGTCAGCAGCTGCAGGGTGGGAGGTTGCATAGGAGGGACATCCATATTTAAAAATGTAAAAAAGCACAAGAGCGTCCGCTGGTAATGCAAGTAAAAATGCCAATCCACGAAGCAGAGTGGAGAAAATAGAATGAAAGAAAGCAGGGATGACTCCAAAGATTTTCTCAAATGAAGTCACGAGACCACTGGTAACAACTTTAAAAAAGTGCGCCAGGGCCTTTGTGGAGGATGCGTTAAAGATAGTCCGAACCATCTTGCTGAAATTGAAAGGCAAATCTGAATTGAAAAGGGTCTGCACCTCTGTACGGGTGTTCGCTATGTGAAGCACGAAAGTTTCACGGGCCGAACTCAAGGCCACCTCTCTCTGAGACAAAAGAGCTCTTATTCTTGCCATGCCGTTGAAATCTCTCCCAAGGTTGGTATTTGTGGCCAGATTGAAAACTCCCTATGTTCATGTGTGGGAGGAAATAGAACATTTCTGCAGCAAATAACCCGTTCACTTACTGTTACGATAAAAGGAATACTTTTAATTAACTCAGAACAATCTTCATTATTGAGCATCAAATAACTACCATTTTCCAACAACTTGAACGTGGGGCTGATAGCAGGAACTGGCGTGCCTTGCAACACGCAAGCCATATTTGGTCGGTGTTTGTTGCATGAACCGTGTAACTGTATGTGCCTACACATTAGTGAATGATCTGGCGTCTCAGTGCATTCCTCTCCATTCAGATAAACTTCTTGATCATCTTTGAAACATCTGTATGTGTATGGAAGCGACCAGACCTCATGAAGAAAAGCACTACCTAAAGGTTCATAACGACCTATTGGTATATATTTCATACAATTTGAAAACTTATATAAAGCAAAAGGCAGCGTTATTAAACCGTGGATAAGGCACGTTGCCAAAAAACCCGCAATCCTCTGCTGATGATGTCACTGAGCATGTCATGAATGATGTAATATGTGACATCATCAGCAGTGGATTACGGGTAATAGTATCTCTAGTTTACTCCCCTATAGCTGTCTTTCTTTTAACATAAGTGTCTGTTTCCTTCCCTTATACTTACTGTTTTTGGTTCGCTTCCGGTTCGCGTACCGGCGAGCGAACTGGGAAGCGAACTAAGAGAAATAGAGGTTGGCACAGTTCCAAATATTGTACCAATTTTTTAATAACGGGGAGGTAGTTCTGAAAAGAACTTTTTTTTAATTGTTTTTGTTGTTTTATATTTTTTTTATTATTTTTCAGAACATTTTTTTACTTTTTTTGAATTTTTCTGAACAGTTTTATATTTTTTGGGGTTTTTCTTGGAGGGGGCAATGAAAACGATTCATTGTAAAGGGCTCAACAGGAGCAACAAAACAAAAAAAAAGTATTTATTATTTTGGGCGTTTCGTACAAACTTGCATATGATAGTCAATAGCTCTGTTGATCAGAGTGATGCTTCTTTCTCCGTAGCAAATGAATCCATCGCAAAATACGCAGATGTGTTTTACTTCACCAAATCTCATTTGTATATTTGGCACCATCTCCCTGCCCTCTGGTCCCGTTACTTCCGGTACAACAGATCTTCTGGCCA
Source organism: Lissotriton helveticus (assembly GCF_964261635.1). Lineage (NCBI taxonomy): Eukaryota > Metazoa > Chordata > Amphibia > Caudata > Salamandridae > Lissotriton > Lissotriton helveticus. The sequence continues at coordinate 1,388,295,128 of NC_136069.1, forward strand.
TAATAGGGAGATTATCTAGGTCGTTCCGAAACTGTGCAGCACTGTAGTTGTTAGGATGCCACCTAGTCATATGGCGATGCATTGTGTAGTTTCCGAAACGGTATTTTTTCTCGGTTCCTCTGGACAGTCTATCTTGACATATAAGGCAAGTTACGTATCTTGCATTTACTTTTTTCTGACCTTTGGGAATTTAAAAAAATTGCCAAATGAAGTTTTCTTTCCGGTGAGACGTCCTGGGTTCCTCAGGCAAAAACTGCCTCTCTTCCTGCTCTTCCTCGTCTTCCTCTTCTTCCTCTTCTTGCTGAATTATAACTTGAGCAGGTGGTCCACTCTTCCTTGGATGTGGTGGAGGTGGTGGGGAAGCACCAGCTGAAGCTACTAAAGAAGCCATTGCTCAGTGATCACAAAGGGTCTTTCTCTCACAATGATGAAAGTCAGAGTGAGGAAAGAAGGAGGGATTTTCATCATTTGGGAAAAACAAGAGTTCTCAACCAATGAAAAGTGTTCATTTTAGATTATATGACCTAGTCTTACATCATTAGGAAACCAAAAGTGAAATGAACCAATGAAAAGTGTTATTACCAAGTCACATGACTTGCTGTGTTTACGTTAAGCGCTTTGCAGGGCCTCCCGGTTTGCTTCCAGAAACCTGCGCTTTGCGACTCGCTTCGCGTACCAGTTCGCTAACGTAGCACGTCATATGACGTATCACGCGACAACGTGAAACGTCATGCGGACGGGAGGCGTCACGATGTTGTTTTCTAACGCGGCACTTGCGGTAAAGAAACGTTTATCGGCTCGCGGTCTATTTCGCGGCATCAAGGTCAGCTAACGGGAAGCTTCCCGATTCGCGAAGCGGGAACGAAGAAAAAAAAATATTAAAAAAAAAAAATTATTCATAAACATATAAAATATATTTTTGGATTTAAAGAAGAATACATTTTACAGCTACAGATATTAGCTGTTAAAAAACCATAGGTTATAGACCATATATAGTTAGGAATTAGCATTTACAAAACCTTGAAAATTCACTGAAAAAACCATAGGTTATAGACCATATATAGTTAGGAATTAGCATTTAGAAAACCTTATTTTACTCACACAAAACCATTGAAATTCCATATATAGTTAGTTGCACTAACTATATATCGCGCACCCGCAATCCACTGCTGATGATGTCACATATTACATCATTCATGACATGGTCAGTGACATCACTGATGACATCACTGATGACATCTCAAATGACATCACTGATGACATCACTGATGACATCTCAAATGACATCACTGATGACATCATGACACACCAATACCAGTTACTACATACGCACTCACTGATTCCTACGTCTACACACACATTCACTCATTCACCCATACAATGACTCATACATACAGTCACTTATTATTACAACACTATCATATGCACTCATACACCTATGCAGACAGTCACACACTGCCACTCATCCATGGAGTTACTCACACACCAAGTCAGTCCTGTAAAGAATCAATCACACTTCCATTTCTTCATCTATACAGTTAAACACAGAACACCATACTTCAGTGACATCACTGATGACATCACTAATGACATCTGAAATGACATCACTGATGACATCTCAAATGACATCACTGATGACATCATGACACACCAATACCAGTTACTACATACGCACTCACTGATTCGTACGTCTACACACACATTCACTCATTCACCCATACAATTACTCATACATACAGTCAGTTATTATTAGAACACTATCATATGCACTCATACACCTAGTCAGTCCTGTGAAGAATCAATCACACTTCGATTTCCTCATCTATAGTTAAACACAGAACACCATACTTTTCACACATATACTAACACATACTTACTCTCTTATACAATCACTGATACAAGTACACATTGATATGCACAGAGTCACACACCTCCCAGCCAGCCACACATACACTCAGTCTTCCATACATCCAGTCATTCTTCAATATGTAAAACGTATTTAAACTTTACAAAAACACACAGACACTAGATGATGTCATCAGTGATGTCATTTGAGATGTCATCAGTGATGTCATCAGTGATGTCACTGACCATGTCATGAATGATGTAATATGTGACATCATCAGCAGTGGATTGCGGGTGCGCGATATATAGTTAGTGCAACTAACTATATATGGAATTTCAATGGTTTTGTGTGAGTAAAATAAGGTTTTCTAAATGCTAATTCCTAACTATATATGGTCTATAACCTATGGTTTTTTCAGTGAATTTTCAAGGTTTTGTAAATGCTAATTCCTAACTATATATGGTCTATAACCTATGGTTTTTTCAGTGAATATATATATATATATATATACACATTACCTACTGGCGGTCGCCAGTAGGTATATATAGTTAGGATTTTTTCCCTATGGGTTTTTTGAAAATTCTATGTCTAATAACTTTGGCGTTTGTGGACGGAATTGGCTGAAATTTTCAGGAAAATGGCACATTTTGTTTCTGAGCAGCCTTTGAAAATTTGGGGGGGGTTCGTCAAGGGGGGGCCGAGAAAAAAGGGGGGTCCCAAAACGCGTTTTTCCCATGTTAATTTCCATAGGGCGGTTGGCCTCACTTTTAGCCCGAACGGCTGAATGGATTTGCACGAAACTTGGCAAAATTGTAGGGACTGGTAGCCCGATGTGCCTTTTGTAGGTCTCAATATATGTGCTCCAGTGGATTTTGAGAAATTAACGTTTAAAAAAAGATATATATCTGTAACAGCGGACCGGGCAGCGGCCCAGGACGCGTACTTTTCGCGCAACGGAGCTTTGTGAAGCGAAGCTGATTGGTTCTCCGGCGTCTGTCAACATTCCAAACAGTCCGTAGCGGCCGCCATCTTGTCTCTCGGTAGGATCGAGAGACAAGAGGAGGCGAAAGCGAAGGGGCAAATGACCATAAGGGGGAATAGTAGATCCTCGCTGACCCCCTAGGTTTGATGTGGAGGTTTTAAAAGGGCCCCGCGGGGCAAAAAAAAAAATAATAATAATAATCGAACGGCTGAATGGATTTGCACGAAACTTGGCAAAATTGTAGGGACTGGTAGCCCGATGTGCCTTTGCTAGGTCTCAATATATGTGCTCCAGTGGATTTTGAGAAATTAACGTTCAAAAAAAGATATATATCTGTAACAGCGCTCCGCTTTGCGTACTTTTCGCGTTACGGAGGTTTGCGAAGCTGATTGGTTTTTCGGCGTCTGTAAACATTCCAAACAGTCCGTAGCGGCCGCCATCTTGTCTCTCGGTAGGATCGAGAGACAAGAGGAGGCCAAAGCGAAGGGGCAAATGACCATAAGGGGGCATAGTAGATCGTCCCTGACCCCCTAGGTTTGATGTGGAGGCTTTGAAAGGTTCTCGCAGGGCAAAAAAATATATACCGTTTTTTTTGTTTTTTTGCGTGGGTAGCGCCCGGTCCGGGAACCGGGAAGCTTTCTGGGCAGCGTACTGCAATGAAAAATGAATGATAGACTTTTCAAATACTGTATGTTAATTGATTGTTGGTTTTGTTGATTATTTTTTATTTTTTTTTATTTTTTAAGGATTGTTTATTGTGTTTCATAATTTATTAAACTTTCTAACGCGGCGCGTCATATGACGCATTACGCGACAACGCAGGTCCAGAATATAGTCAAAATGTCTCCACCAACCAGCGGACGGCACACAACCCCTTTCAGCAGGCTAAATAGTTCTGTTAAATGACAACAGAAGGGACAGGCAACAAGAACCATCAGTCAAAGAGGGGAGGGCAAGTTCTTCTCTACCGGGTCACGTTGGAGCGCTACCGGAACTGATCGAATTGGTAGTCTACAGTGTTTCTGGATGTTTCAGACTGAAGCTGGCGTTAGCATGAGAGCACCACCATTTCGTAGCTCCGTCGTTACCATTCCACGAGCAATCATGCTAGGCGCTCCCCACCAGAAGCCTGCGGGAGTCGGGGGCCCCCAAGACTTTTGTAGAATCTTCAAGGATGAGGGGACGCTTTCGCGAATGGAGCCCAAGCTCTAGCAGACAAGCGTCCGAGTTCCAAGGTGTCGCAGGCCCATTTTAGTGGACCACGCCCAAATCTGAAGAGATGGCCGCCATTTTGAGAGTCCTGTGGCAGCCGCCTATCGCTGCGCCGCAAGAGCGGGAGCAACTCAAGTACATGGTGAGCGAGACGCTGTAGTCGAAAGAGCGGGCGGTAAACAGCTGAATAGCGGAAGAGGCACAGTGTAGCAAAAGCGGGCTGAATGGCAAATGAAACGGAAAAGGGGTGCCCCACTACAGCGTGTCTTTAGGTGAAACGGATTGTGGGACAAGGTGAAGAATGGAAGAGTCACCAAAAGGAAAAAAGTTCCGCTTGACCCCGGGAGCCGGCCACCTATGTCGGGGGCGATCTCAGGCCACACCAGGGCAACACGACTTGGGGAGGGGGCCGGAGCCAAGCGCCCCCTCCGAGTCCGCGACATGACACCGTCCCTCGGGGGCCTCCGTCAAGCGGTTCAGGGTGGCACCGCATCACAACAGCCCCCACTTACTTTAAGAATAGTGAAGATGAAGCAATTGCAAATAGGCTTCAGACAATGTTACAAGCACTCCTCAAAACTTTGAACTTTTCAGAGTGCATGAGTTGGGACAGCGAGGGGTGATTTGGTTTCTCGGACTGTTTTTCTGGTCTCTCACCACTGGCATACTTTAACGTTTTCTTGTTTCTAGGACATTAATAGGTTTTATCATTACGTTATGTTATCGTTTCTTTGTTTGTTGTTTAATAAAAGTTCATGTTCATCAGTGGCCTACTGATTTTCGTTTTCCTATTTTTTTCTTTCCAGGTTGTTTCATGGTAAAGTTTCTGTTAACAGGATACAGTGATCACTTCGTTATTATTGCATATGTCCTTTTCACTAGGGGTGCTCTCTGGTCGGGCCAGATGACGTATCTCTAGTAAATGGTCCGGGTGAAAAAGGTGCATCAATCAGTGGGGAGTAGATAGGCATGACAGATTACAACGGGGGTGAAAGGTCCGCATTACGTACCCTTTCACTACTTGCAAAGATTTTCCTACGTTTATTTGCAAACAGGGAATACCTCCAAAAAGAACTAATTCCCAAACAGTCAATGTTCGGACAATCAATCAATCAATGAGGAATGAAATAGGTACAACGTGTTAAAGGCTTGCGTTACCTACCCTTCACTATCTGCAAAGGGAGAGAGAATATTCCTATTCTTCCTCGTTTGCAGGTAGAGAAGATCCTTAAGAGAATTAACTTCGAACAATTCAATGCTCGATTGAAACAATCAACAAGGGGTACTGTGAACACAAATGAACGCCGCTTATGTACATACGCATTGCTATTTTCAACAGTTTGTTCCTAATGTTTCTATTTTAGCGAGGTCAAAAAGAGATCCCATTAGTGGCCTACTGATTTTGCTCGATTCCTTTTGTTTTTTTACACGATTTTTCGCTATCTGCAAAGACTAAACAGAGTATTGCGACTCTGTGCTTGTTTGTAAATAGAGAATGAACCAAAGAGAACAATCAATCAAATGGAGAGAGAAGCAGGCACGACGTATTACAAAGGGGGCAAAGGGCTGCGTTAACTACCCTTCACTATCTGCAAAGAGAGAGTACTCCTAATAGAAATGAGGGGTGGGGGGCAGTATTCAAAGCAGATCAGTGTGCATAAACACGAAAATGTTTTTACTTACCACGTACTTGACATTCGACAGCTTATGATATTTGCTATTAAAAAAACATTGAAATTCACTGAAAAAACCATAGGTTATAGACCATATATAGTTGGAATTAGCATTTACAAAACCTTGAAAATTCACTGAAAAAACCATAGGTTATACACCATATATAGTTAGGAATTAGCATTTAAAAAACCTTATTTTACTCACACAAAACCATTGAAATTCCATATATAGTTAGTTGCACTAACTATATATCGCGCACCCGCAATCCACTGCTGATCATGTCACATATTACATCATTCATGACATGGTCAGTGACATCACTGATGACATCACTGATGACATCTCAAATGACATCACTGATGACATCACTGATGACATCTCATTTGACATCATTCTTGTGCTAATACGATAAACCTCTTCAGACTCTAATATAACCTTAGATACACTCAGTGTATACAGACACTCACACACTGCCACTCATCCATGGAGTTACTCACACACCCAGTCAGTCATGCAAAGAAACAATCTCACCTCCATTTCTTCAACTATACAGTTAAACACACCTTACTTATTGAAACATATACTAACACATATTTACTCTCTTATACAATCCCTGATACAAGTTCACAATGATCGATACAACCACTCACTCATTCAGTGGCTCTCATGCACAGTTATTTATATATGCCAACTCTCACATGTACTGTGTTTTACATATGTACTTACTATGACATGTAGCATTGAGATATCCATTCACTCATCAATACACTCATGCACACAGTCAACTGCCCATGTAGCTGTTTCCACATGCACTCTTGAACTCATACACCTAGTGAATAAACTGCTCACACATCTATGCATAGAGTCACACACCTTCCAGCCACCCCCACACAAACTCAATCTCCCATAGAAATACTTGGGCAACCAATTAATAACACATATAGCCTCTCGTATAGCTAATGATCAACACATGCAGCAGTTTACAGAACAACAGACATAATGATGCACAAATTAAGACAGTTTAGTCACTAACCCATGCATTCAGTGAGACACATTTAATCACTCACTCATACAGTCAGTCATGCACCTACTAAATCCTTCATCCAGACACTTATACATCCACTCAAGACATATTTTAACTTTACAGAAAAATACAGTCACTGGATGTTGTCATCAGTGATGTCATCAGTGATGTCATTTGAGATGTCATCAGTGATGTCATCAGTGATGTCACTGACCATGTCATGAATGATGTAATATGTGACATGATCAGCAGTGGATTGCGGGTGCGCGATATATAGTTAGTGCAACTAACTATATATGGAATTTCAATGGTTTTGTGTGAGTAAAATAAGGTTTTTTAAATGCTAATTCCTAACTATATATGGTGTATAACCTATGGTTTTTTCAGTGAATATATATATATATATATATATATATATATATATATATATATATATATATATATATATATATATATAATATAATATATATATATATATGAAGAGACATAAATATGCAATGATATGTAAATGCATATACAGCAATTGTCATCTAAATGATAAATATTTTCAATGGAATTAAGATACATTCATAAAGTCAATGCCTCAAACAATGAAATACAATTGTTACAATTGTAATTGACTCCAGTGTTGTTTTCATAGCTACTTATCAGCAGTATGTTTCAGGCCGCAGGTTGGCACTAGTTACTAACCTTCTTCTGTAGTCCGGGCTGACTTTGAGTCACTGTCCATTCCTTGGAACTCATTGAAATAGGGGCGGACTTTAATCTCGTATGTAACCCCTTTTTTCAAATTGACTATGATGGAGCTTCTCTCAGTGGGAACTTTGACATCCATGTTCTGCCATGCTGAAGGCGATGATAGACCTGACATCTGACGATACATTACTCGGTAGCCCTGAATGAACTGGGATTGGCGGTCAACCTGACAACAATAGTGCAAAAGATAAGTTTACTTGTGTATGCATGTAAATAAAAGTTTTGTCTCTTTGCCAATACATGAAAATACAACCACAGAAATACCTCTTTTTAGACATTATTTCGATAATTAGAATTAACAGCATCATTGGACCCAGATATGAAAATAATGCATATTTTTCCAGAGTATTTTATGGGCTAAATGTTTATTTGATAAGGCTAAGCAGAACCTCCTTTAGCTCTACACCAGTGAATAAAAGCATGAGTTTTGGAAAGAAGGCGCTTCAGATCATTCTTATTGAACACATTTGTAACTAATAAAACTCATTTTCACATTCCCAAGTCCTCAAAATATTCATAACTGAGTGACTACCCCTGCAGCTGCTGAGTGTGGCAGGAAGGACCTACAATCACATCAACATCATCATTACATATCACCATATTTAATGGCTACCCGTCCATCCGGCCTTTGCATACACATGTAGTTTCTTGATAAACTGTTTTATCTCCCTGTGGGCCCTCACACATCATACCTACAGAGAAAGGTCTGCTAAAAGAACAGGACGGTGATTTGGCAGACTTGCTCATTCACATAAGAACCTACAAAGATCCAGAGAAGAGTCCTATATAAGAACAGGACAGTGATTCAGCAGACCTGCTCATGCATATCATTTCCTACAAAGACCTAGGGAGGAGTCCTGTAAAAGAACAGGATAGTGATTTGGCAGACTTGCTCATGCACATAAGATCTACAAAGATCCAGAGAAGAGTCCTGTAAAAGAACAGGGCAGTGATTCCACAGACTTGCTCATACACATAAGGACCTACAGAAATCCAGAGACGAGTCCTGTAAAAGAACACAGCAGTAATTCGGCAGAACTTGCTCATGCACATCAATCTGACAAAGGCCTCAAGATGAACCACTTTTAAACTGATTATTAAACTTCTATCTATTCACCCCACACCTTCAAATGACAACTGACAATAGCATGATGGTCCTCTCAGATCCACCAAAAAGGGTTTGCAGATTGGCAGTACAATACAATATAATAATAAAGGCAACTATAGCTATATAAATGCAAATGACATAAGAAGTGTATTCAAACATTCATGGGAAAGAATGTAAAATAGTCAATAGTGAAATACTTTTTTTTTTAAACCATTAAAAAATTGCACCTTCAGCATTTTGATTTTTTTAACATGGTTCCTGCATGTTCTTTATAAAGACATATTCAAATGTTTTTCTGCTTTGCCTTCCTTAAATACTCATAGCAGTGGCATTATGTCATTATGGCATTATTAGTGGAGAAGTGTGGCTCACTGGTTAGAGGAGGTAGACCCTGAAGCAGAGGTCAGACCCGGGACCAGGGTTCAATTCCCGACGCGGCAGGGTCTTGAGCCCAAAATATCCACGGACTCGATAATTCTCGTTTCGGTGCCTACTCGAATCATGGGTTCACACTCTGCAGCTCTGGGCATCAGCTTGCTTAATCTCCACTACGGCCCCCCGCGGCGGGATGCCTGGCTTTCACCTTGGGGATGCCCAGTACGGGTATCTCACAGGGAAAAAGCCAGGATGGGTTCCCAAGGCAAGCGCCGAGATGCCTACGGGTAATCGAGCGCTATATAAGAACGCACAATAATAATAATTATTATTATTTGCTTCGTTCCCCACCCATTGTGGACAAGGGTCAGGCTGCACACCTGGTACGTTCAGTGTTGGTCCCACCCAAAGTCAAGGGTTGGTCGCAATCTTTACATCACTGTCTCATTGATCAAAGATTACGCTTCAGTGTTTGTGAGTCTCCACCAATGGAAGTCGTACCTGAAAGTTTGGGACAATTATCTAACGTAAGGAGTTAGAAAACAAATATATTTTATGTATTTATCGTTTACTTGGACCATTGGTATTTAATTTAATGGATTGTTAATACTGTATTCAAACTCGTTTTCAGAGTAAAGCTATAATCATATAGAAAGAAACGGTTCATTCAAGAATGTGTTTCCAGAAGCACGTGCATGCAGTTTGATTAAACAATTTCTAACAATCTAAACAGGAGAAAAATAACATCGATGTAGAAGAATAACAGTCCAAAACAAACGCGTTGTGTCCTTGACAACAGACTAAACTAGGACTGTAGCACATTAGGAGGGTTGGCCTTCAGGAATTCAAAAAGAGACACAAAATGGCACAGTGTTAATCTTTGTTATCTTTTGTTTATGATTATTTTAAGTCAGGCATGCTGGAAGGCAATGGTAAAAGGGTTTCAACGTTGGTAGAAATGTTTCCCTTATTTTCTTCAAACAGCTTTTTATGTTTTCTTGGAATATTTTATTTTGTTGAATAGTGCGTAAATTAGCACTACTCTTATAAACATTCTGACCCGGAACCCATATGATCCGCCTGCATATGGAACTCCAAGACCGGCTAGCTATGATTGTTACAGTTTTCCTCACATCAAGGGATTCACAAATAAAGCCTACATGCGTAAATCTGAGATTTCCATGCATAGGTCTAGCCATTAAATAGCAGATTTTCCAACGCCTGAAAACATATTGCCTTCTACTTGTGTTGACGTGCAACTCTCTATATATATTTTATTTACAGGGGAAATCTTTACCTATGTAGAACCTATTTCCTTTACATTCTCAAAAACTGATGGTGTTTTCACCAATATTTTACAATCTTATGTTTCTTGCTAATCACACCTAATATAGCCTTATAGCCCGCCGTAGAGGGCTATACCGGCTATTAAAGGCCCTCTCCAGCGTTAAAGGCCCGAGCCGAAGGCGAGGGTCTTTAACAAGGGAGAGGGACTTTAATAGCGGTATAGCCCATCTACGAAGGGCTATAAGGCTATTAGAACAATCTGTCACTAGAGGACAGAATGTTCTAACCAAAAAAACAAAGCCTTTTGGGAGCGTGAGGGGATTGGAATCCTCTCAGGTTCCCTGAAGCCTTTGTTCACAGCCAGAGCTGTGAACAAAGAAATATTGGAATGTTGGAGCTCCAGGCTTATACCAGCCATTATAAGCTCAGAGCACTCCATTGTTTTCAATGGAGCTCCCAAAATTCCAATGTTCTAATATAGATTGAATCTACCTCAAAAATGTTTGGAGGTTTGCCAGTACGCACAAAGTTACAACATCGTGTGGATTCACCTTCCTTCAATGTCCATTTTAAATCATTACCCTGCGAACACCTGCATTGTCTATCATACTAAATTACATTACATCCACCTGTATGTGTAAACATTTGTGAAATCCAATTCGGCATCACAGAACTTGTATTTGTCAATGTCGTTTTACACATCCAAGTTAAACTTAGATGCACAATTATTTGTGACTACTAGAAGCTGAAAAGGAAGTTGTTGATAAAAGACATATGGGCCTCTGTAAAGTACGTTATTGGCTGAAGATATAGTTTGATAATGAACCCTAGACACTTCAATACATCGCATCTCTTAAAAAACTGGAGAATTGGCATTCTGTGCTTTCATTTGCGGTGATCAGCCAGTAATGGCACTATTTCACAGGTCAAAGAAGAAATGGAAGAGTATATTTATAAAAGAAACACTGAGACGTCTTTCAGCAGAGGTGCCAGCTCTGAAAACTCTGCAGTACATGTTAAAACACTTTGCTAGCATTTTGTAAACATCCCGACATTCACTCTAAGCCAATTTATGCACTGGTAGAGGGACATAACTCACAATAATAGCTGGTTAATACGGAACGAAGCAAGCTGTGTTTTTAGGACGAGCATTAAGCAGCTGTTTCAACATGAAGGGAGTCTGTAAATCAGGACAGATTGTTTTTACCCATGTTTGGTTTTCATTAATTAAATGTGTTACAGATGTGAAGGCCATAAGATTAGGTTAAACATTTGCATTTAACGCCGCTATCCACTACCGTGTGCGGGGTGTCAAGCAAAGCTTTGCATTAGATAAAGCAACAAGGTGAAGGTATGGCCTGCAGCCTCCACATCTTCATGATTTGTTTCCATTGACTCCAAAATTAAGAATTGTTTGTGTTGTTAGGAACACGTGACAACACTAAGGACCCTTTTACAAGGTGCCCCAGTTTGTTGGGAGGTCAATATCACGCCCAGTACTGATGGCGCTGGGTACAGCCTTTAGCATGTGGGGTGTTCGCTCCTCATTTCATTTTCACACCTTAGAATGGGGAATAATGCCGTAATGCTGCTCGTTGTGCTCTTTTCTGAGCCACAAACCTCTGGATTTTACTTTTTCCCTGCAAGACCTATGACATACATTAACTATTCAAGTTTCAGGATTATTTTATTAAGTGCTCAGTTAATTAAATCTTTTGCACTAAGTGCTTGTATAAAACCTTTACATGAAAAACAGCATACTAGCACAAGTTCATAACAGTACATAAAACATGATCAAAAGTAAAGAGAAAAATGCTAAAATACTGGGAGCCCTATGTGGCTGATGTAGCCTTATACAAAACTATGCTACTACCCCAAACTTCTGTCCCAGGCTGGCTGCTTGTTACACAATGTCACTCCTACGCAGGTTGTAAACAGCACTTGTCGAGGGCCTTAGGTAGCCACGGGAGTTAAGACTTCCGATGCGCTTGAAGGGTCTGATCAGATATTTTGTAAGCCTGCAGCTAAGCTGCATGTCCGTTGCGTTAAAACAGGTTCAGAATGCGGGCCTACAGAGGCATAGCCCCCTCTGATTCCAGTCTGGTCTTAGGCTAGATCTTCGATCTTAATGTTGGATTTGCAAATACAGATTTGGTGGAAATAATCATATCAACATGTATTTGTTAAGTGTTTCTTACACAACTCAATATTTCTCAATTGATCAGCCTATGAAGAATAGAAGGTGAGTGGACCCACCAAGCTTGAACCTGGGGCCATGAGGCCAATAATAGATCCAAAAAGTGGATGCATTGGAAGCAAATGTAAAATAAGTTCCCATAGCCGTGGCACTACCAAGATTATGATCAAGAAAGCATCATTAGGAGAACAGGTCTTAGACCCAAACACCATAGTTCATGATGGCAACCCATGTTTGGCTTGAGAGAATGCTCCCTTAATGGAACAGCAAACAAAATGCTGACTGCCTTGCACTCTGCATTCAAAGAAATGTAGCATGATGTTCCAAGCAGGCTTCCATTCCTAGAGCTGCAGTCAGTGCCAATGTATAGTAGGAAACCAGGACCTATAATATGCATATCCACAAGCTCTGCCTGCCTGCACTACCCCGACCCTTTAATTACCTCCAGGTTGGGCAGTTTGCACATTTCTCATTGCATTTTAAAGACACGTATCATTGGGGCATGAATTAAAAACACTTGAAGAAATCAGACCAACCCCAAATAGCTTGCATTAAAATATAATGGATTAGGACAAAATGATCCCCAGCCTATTGAGAGAAAGATTAGTTCCTTCTGAGGAAGCCTCTGATTTAAAAAAGGCATTCAATAGCATGCCACACTCATCACAAAGTATCATTACATATAAGCACCTGTTCATTTCATCTCCTCCAACATGGCATAAAGAGGAGCATGTTCCTATAATGTATTCTACGAATCCAACATCAGTTCATCGAATCAGTGGTCCTGGTCAAGAGTGATGGAATTAATAAGGCTGCAAAACCTCATCTTTGTAAATAATTAAAGGATGTGAGATTTACAATTAATTACATTATTGGTGGTCAGTTAAAACAGTAATGGTTGGTTGCTTATTATGAAATTATGTTATGCGTGCTGTGCTAGCTACTACGTAGTGTTAAAAGAAATCTAAGAACCATTTACTAAATATTGTTTTTGATTTTTGTTTCATTACATGATGCTATATTTTAAACAGAGATGTTGTTGACATTTCTTTCAATAGAACAACATTTATTTTTGTATTGAGAAAAGGTCGTTGTGGCATTCTCTTATATTTCTTCCTTAAGTCACAACTGCATTGTAGTGGCTTCGTGTCACAGGCCACTAGAACACAATTTCGATCAATCAGTAGATTAACTTAGAAATTGGTTTTTTACTGGAAATGTCATCATATGCATTTTTGTGCTATACCCTCTTGGTTGAATGTGTTACATGTTCGAGTTAATGGGGGAAACTATACTGTAAGTATCCATGTTCTAAGAAATAAGAGCAGTTGAAAACAAGAAAGACAAGCATTAAAAAAAATGTAACAACAATTTCTAATGAGGCATAATCAACCACTGATTTAGGAGCTCAGGTTTCCAGTTTCCATATTACCAACAAGCAATGAAAACATAAGATTGGCATGAGCCATGGTAATAGAAAAGACCGTAATTTCAAATATGGCTAGCGAAAGAAGAAGACAATGACACCATGCATTAACCTGCACTCTCTATGTGAAGAACTTAGATAAACATAACTGGTATGCTAATACTTTAAAGTGTGTATTTAAAAAACATATATACATTCAGTAAAATGGGGTAGGAATCTTCAATAACTATCAAATCATTGTTGAGGCCCACACCGGTGCTATCCTGAAAATAATATTTTACATTTTAGTGAAACTAGCCCAGCACAGCAGTCAGGTGTTTTGTTCTTCTGCTGTACAGCAAATTCTGAGCAATAGAGGCCATTAGTGATTTCACTACATGGATCTGTCCACTGCCTGTTTCACAGCTTCACAGCATCACTGTATATTCTCACTACATTGAAGTGAATGCTGTCACCGGAGTATGGAAAAGGCCCCATTGAAGTAACAGCTTCCCTTAAGCGTCTTTCCCTCCTCCTTTCACACAGCCCACCAATGCCACAGCATTACACTGTTAGCCCCACTTGTCCCCAGCTACTGATGATGGGCGATGCAACCATGTGTGCAGGTCTTCCAAGGCAACCTTAATCACTCTGGCAGACACCAAGAGGCTGGCAGGGCCAGGTGGGTGTTACGTGCTTCACCCACATTCCATTCCCATGTCTCACTTAGATGAATCTCCATTAAAAATTCATTGTGCAGGGTATGCCTGAAGTGAATTCTCAGCTAAGCATTGACTTGCTATGGATGATACCCTGACACAGCTAAAGCAAACTTAATGCATCTATTAATTCATCCATTTAAATTCAACTGTTGTAATATCTAGGCAGAAACTTTTTTTTAGCTTTTTTTTCTTTGATCTATTTGAGATCGGTGCAAGGACACCCTTTTGGGTTGTGGTTTAAAAGCCTCAGAGCACATGATATATAAAGCTAACCACAGCACTCTTAGGGCTGCACACTACTGGAGCCTGAGGATCTCATTCTGTAACTGATCATCACTTCAAACAAGCGAGAGTGGTGAATGCAGGGTGCATCCACCCAGGGCTCTGATCCCAATGTTTCCGCTGTGGTATCGTTGTTGAGAAAATGCCAAGTTGTAACTTTTGGACTCCATTGTTTTCTTCTCAATTCTTCTTCATCTCATGCCATGAATAAAAATCACCATTTAGAAAAGGATAAATTATTACATAAATCTCTTTAACTGCTCCAAAGAACTGAAGCTCTGCATGCCCTCCAACTGTGGCTGGCTGAGAAGAGCCCAATTAGTTACAGTCTAAGCACACGATCCAGAATACACTTGGGCATGTAAATTCTCAGCCCTTAATCTCCAGTGCAAAATTCCCCCACAGCATCGCCTTCAGTAATTGTTCCATCTGTGTTAAAATTCTTAAGAGTGCACCGGCAGATAATGAACATCTAATTCTAATTCCAGCCCACCAGTTAAAAAAATGAAAAAACAAATTGTTTTGCATATAGCAGACTTATTTTTAATTACAGTCGCCGGATGATTTCCGTATACCATGAAGCATATGTGAATGCTCAATCAATCAGAGGGTGTGATTGACAGAACATCACAGGGCGTCTTGTTTTAGCCCAAGGGGATATCAACATTCTGCTTCACTGGGGAATTGTTTATGGTAGAAACAGCTTAATCCTTTTAAAAATACAATATCATGTCAACTTGGGTGATTTTTGGTGTTTTTTCTTCATATTGTAAGACATGATCTCTCTACTCTCTAAAAATGTTTAGGAGGAGTAGTCATGCATGTGTCTGTAAAACAGTATGTCTTTTTACGAGTTTGTTAGTCAGAATATTCAATTTGTTAGTGTCAGAGTTTTAAACTTTTCAGATGGCACATCATAATGCCAGTCACCGTAAGTTGCATAGTTCCTCATCGCAGGATACTCAGTATAGCCAGCATATCACTGTGAATTATTGTCTAAGCCCATTGTATGGTATTATAGTTGCATTTATGAGCGCTCTATGCTCATGATGAGGCACCAAGGGGCTTTGAGGAATAGTGCTTCACTACAATTCTGTAGCTATCGTAAAATATGCTCAAAAGATATTGCTCCTTAAAAACATACATTTTATCAAAACTTAAGTTGTTAAATGCATTTAGAAAATATATTTTCAGAGGCCTAAACTTTATAAATAAACTTGTATCCCTGCGGCTGTATCATGATAGGCTCCACTGAATTCATATTTTTATGAGCCTGCACGGTTTTAGATATCACGACTCAGAAACAGGTAAACCTCGCTCACTGTTTACGAACCAAACTGTCTGAAAATGAAGCTCTTAGTCTGCCAAATAGCAGGTTAAATGAATTGACAGGGGCCATAGTTGAGGCCTGAGGCCTCATCATGACACCGCCTCTTGTGTGATTTTCAACCATATGTGGCCTGTGCCAGATTAGGATGACTGTACACCATGTCACAGTGCCATGCATGTACTGTGGTTTGGGGGAACTATAAAATCCTATTTTTCCTACGTAAGATTTAGGGGATTACACACCACAAAGATCATTTAGGTGTAGGACATGCTCCTTCTAATTAAGGGCCTGATTATGAGTTTGGTGGTGTGGGAGTGGGCCAGCACGCCACCGCCCGGGTCCAATACCACCAAACCTCACCGCCGCATGCCCGCCAGATTATGAGTTTTCTCATGGTCTGGCAGGCAGTTCTTTCGCGTTCCCATGGTGGTTCCAATTAAGTAGGGCCCTCTTAGTTTTCTCACTGTCACAGGTTTCATGGTGGGCTCACCACCCTGAAATCTGTGGTGCTGAGGAACTCGTAATATGTGTGACGGTGCCGCAGCGGCTAAGTCAGAATATTGCGTCCCTCAGACCGCTGCACCACCACCAGAGATTGTGCACCATGGTGGTTGCAATGGTCCTATGATGGTCTGACCACCATAGTTGTAATACAGTGGTCAGACCACTGGTGCAGCAGTCCCCGACTACCACTGCACCTCCACTCCAAGTTTGGTGGTCCTATTGTGCGCCAAACTCATAATTACTCCCTGACTCTCTGAAATATTCTGTATTCTTTCAAGTGCTGTTCTACTAACCCTGGGAAGGCGGGATCATGTGGAATGCTGGGTGCAAGTACAAAGTAGGTTCACCTATTACAAGTGTACGAATAGTTACTTAGGTTATCGATAGGGATGAGTCATGTGTAACTAGAATAAGCTTCCTTTGAGGGTGAATCGTCACTGGAATCAGGAGTAGCGTATGTCAAGTGCAGGGTGTTCCATCAGTAATAGCACAGTGTGAAAATCTTTCCAGAAATAAACATTATTTCCACAGTTCACCGCAACCAGTATTTCTGGAAATTACAGAGAGGTGCAACTCTAAAAGTAAACAACACCTGGCAATTATTGGAAATGTCTCCAGCTGGCTTTTGCTGCCAAAGAAGTCACATAGAAAAGTGAAGTGGAAAATATATTCTGTTGCCATTTTTCAATATTTTATGGACATCTTTTAAATTTAACAGAAAGGTGCTGCCATAAATCTATATCAGTCAATTGCACTCTATTTACCAGAATTATCTAATTTCGGGCATTAATGAGAAATCATACAGTGTATATTTTAGTTACTTTTTATCTAAAGCTTTTGAAGGTTTGGAGTACAGAAAATAACTGAAGAAAAACAAACTACTGTTGGAAACACATATGCTGAAGCTATTGCACTAAGAAATAAGAATCAATCATGACAATTGAGGTCAGGAACGTTCATTTTAATCACGCACCGCAAACAAGAATAGGAATGCAGTGCTTTATTGAGGACTTACCGTCCAGGTGACTTGAATAGTTGTTGGGGTCAGTACAACAGGATTGTGTAGCCGAACAATTACATCACCCAATTCTTTTTGTACTTGTCTGTGGTCTATTCCCTGTGCTGGTGGACTGATGTCTGCCAATAAACATATAAAGTGACGGTTCAGAAAAATACAGGAAAAAATAAACATTGGCAAACAAATTAGGGTTATTTTCAGGCCACTATACGGTAATATACATTTGGACATTCATATCTGAGGATTCTTTGCATCCTTTATCTGCGAAAGCATATGTCCCATTGAAATTGAAATGGATTTGTATTACAATTATAGAATAGCAATGTCGAAACAGGTTTACCTACATTTCCTGAAAACTAGACAGAGTCCAACTCTGTGGCCATGGGGTCAAATACATATCCTTGCTGTGACCACATTAGTCCACTGAGACATGAGACCTGGTAGAAATATATCTTGTTACCCATTGCATCCACACCAGCCAGTGTTATGGTTGGTCATTGCCTGCAGCTGAATGAAAGCAGAGACCAGGCATCGGATATGACACTAGCTCTACTGGGGTTATACACCATGTTTCAAAGTGATCTCTGAAGGCTGTAGTTTAAGCAGGACAAGATTATGGGTAACAGCCAAAAACAAGTAATGATAACCCTGAAGCAAATGAAACTAAAATCCCCAGCCATTCTCTTTCCAGAATTTAGAGAAATGTGACTCAGTCACCGTACCTGGAATATGCCTCTAGGCAAAAGCTATACTAGAGTCTTGTTTGTTGCAGAAACTCACCATGAGGAAATACTTTTACACATATCGTATTTTTCTCCTTTCTTAAGTACTCAGGGCCGGCCCATATACTCTGACAACCAACAAAGAAAATCTCACCCTCAAAAACGCCATAGGACTTTTGGATCAGAGTATGAGGGATGGTCCCACCTCAAAACAAAAAGTTTGCTAAAAAAGATATTCGCATTAGAAGTATGTACACATGTAATGCACGTACATATGATCCGTGCTATAAAAAAAAGGGATAGGAAGAAGAAGAGGTAGATGTTGGTAGTGGGTACATCTTGTCCCAGTAAGGAGTATAGAGAATCGAGAAGACAGTGAAATTCATGGGGTGAGGTAAGAGAGTGGTGGTACTGAGGAAGAGGGGGGGCTCCTCAGAGTGGATAGAAGTAGTGAGTTTATAATGTTATGAGACACTGCTTGATAAGGGTAGTCTTCAGCTTCAGACGTGACATGAAAGCCCTGGGCTCATGTCACCTCCTCTCATTCATTAAATTTGTTGATTCCATTTGAAATTAAATCGCCCAAAAGCGAGTAGGTATGAATGGCAGGATATCAGCCATGAACACGGGTGACGTCTTGCTAGATGGGCAATATGAGATTCAGGCAGAAAATACATTATTATTAATCAGAATCTGACTATTACAATGATCTTGTCTCACTAGATTACGTACACCTGAAAGAATAACAAAATAACTATTTTTCCACATGTTGCCTGTATAGCAGGATGTGCAGCTTAGCAACATGAAACACTGTACTGTCTAAAGCACATTGTATAATTTTTAGGTACGAGTGGGAAACTCATTTCCTCATGTCTCACACCTCCCATCGAACTTTCTGCATTTGTGCAATACCGTTCCAGACATGTAGACTTTCTTTTAAGAGTGCCAGGTTTGGCATCTTTAGAGTAAAAATGTATACATTACTAAGGGGGTATGTTATGCATCATAAACAATGGGCCTCAGCTTTTGATGTTGCTGGAAGTAAATCTCCCAAAAACTCTACAGTGGAAACAGTTCATACAAAGTCTGGCAATACTCCCAAATGTGTACATTCTGTGAAAACCTTCAGCACATTACCCACACACAAGGGGTGATTTATACACACAAACCCCCCCCCCCCCTTGTGTAAGGCGCCTGCAATCCCCCCCCAAAAAAATGACATTTGTATGTGCAAGTCAGAGTAAACACTGAAATAGCTCTGCGAATGAGGCCTTTACAGTTATTTTAACAAAGCACCAAGTATGGAAACTGGCAACTGTCCAAAAACAAGCCCAATCTGCTGCAGTGAAAGAGAGAGAGCACATTCCTCCCATGCTGAGGACTCGACACTCATTTTCATTATTGTTTCTTTCAAACGTGTGTCACCAACTAGGCTTCTCTGTTCTGAAAACCATATTGTGAGTCTATCTGTCTGCAAGACTTTCTTCTGCTAAACTCTACTTTCGCATTTCTTTCTTCAAAGTGAGGCAGAGGCAATGCCTGCTGCAAAGCTTTCCTCGATCATATTGAGAAACACAATGAACTGTTAAATGAGGATATCTTGAATGTATAATCTTTTTTACAGCTTCGACTGTTAAAACCCGAGCAATCTAGTGCACACAGGACAAGTTCATTTTGTGATGACTAGCAAACTGTTTGTAAGTGAAAGCGACAAAATATAACACCTAATTGTAAACTGCTAGTGAGAACTATTGTATGGGAAGTAGTGTGATGCAGTCCTTTAAGTGCATAGTCAAGGGCCAACTGCTAAACAATTAATTTATTTGCAGCATATAATATGAATCAGTAGAAAAGTGCTTTCTTTTTATGCAAAGAAAGTTATCTTTAAGTATTCTGTGTTTCTAATCATAAATCTCGGTTCATCAGGGCAAAACGCACATTTTGACCCCGAAACATGAGCATGCGTATCACATTTATTCAGTAAATGACTAGAACTATCTAGGGTTTTTGAATGAACTGAAGTCTCTGAAACAAATACCTGCCTGTCTTATTGATCAGCTAATTGAAGTATCATTCAGACAAGTTCAGCAGAAGATTTGTGTGTTAACAGACGGATGTCGCTGCCTGCTTAAAAATGAAAAAAAAAAAATCCCGCTGGTCTTTACAAAAGGCTAATTCATCCATTAAGAACCTTTTTCATCCTGATTATTATTAAAAGAAGCACCTGCACTTGGCTGAGCATATCAGCAGCTACTTCTTCAGTTAATGGGATTTCACATTTGCAAATCATTGTAATTACCTACAGATTATTCATTAAAGTATGATTCATATTATGGGGCCACCTGTTTTATCACTTTCTGTGTTGTTGAAAGCAGTTATTTAAGGTATCTGAACGCGGCGGTAGATAATAAGGCATTACATTGATAATGCAGAGTGTAAGCGAGAAGGCTGAACTTCAGTTTCACCAATGCGGTTGTTTTTTTTTAAGAAACCTTTCATCGTGTTGCTCATAAAATGATATATATGAAATGATATGCACTTGTCAGTCATTTCATGGCATGAATCGCAACCCTGAAGCAGACAGCTGGCACTAGTCACTCAAGATCCCGCAGAGATTGGGTAAGCAAGGTGCTCACATTTCTCAGAAAAATGTTGTTAAGTGCCATTCAAATCACACTGATTTGTAAAGGGCTAATGTAGCAGAGCAAGACGTATTGAGAAGGGCATTCCTTTAATGTCAGTTTCAAGGATGGTATTTGGTCACGTGCATAAGGAGGTAGCACTCATATGCATGTCTTGTAAATGCATGCTTGGGTTATAGTTATATACAAATGCTTTTTTTACAGATGTGCCTGGAGACACCAAGAAGGGTGCAGGATACACAACACTATGTGTAAATCAGAAACACCATGCCTTACACATTTTGATATTAAGATTTCCCAAGAGAGCACTTGGGTTCAGGTAACATGTTTCTTAGAGCTTGAAAATGTGGTAACAGCGATGGAGGATGGGAAGTAGAAAAGTAGAAAAGGGGTTATTCTTAGCAAGCTAGGCAAGTCTAGTATTTGTGGAGGTAGATTACCTTCTGGCGGATTTACGTGAAGAACAAGCAATGTTTCTTAAAGAGAAATCTCTCTTCAAGGGGGGGATTTAGGAACAATGTGTGACCCCCTTGGACTCTTAGTGAAAGAGGCAAGTGGCATCTTAGACTGCTTTTAGTGACTGAGTATGCATGATTGGAAATTTAGCTGTACAGCCTAGTCCACTGTACAAATACCTCTATATTTCTAGGGCGTTTAGTGATGGATTGATATATGAACCCAAAGGGCTTTACTTTTGCAAAAGTTCTGTGAGTAATCTTGTTTACTGTTAGCTCATACTAGATGGGAAGTTTCAAAATGAAGAAAGTTAGACAAGCATTGGAAATGCAATAGGTCTCGCATTAGGAAAGTTTGAGCTATTGGTCTTATAAATTAAATTCTTTTTTATTTATGTGTTTGTTAAAATAGCTAAATTAATAGCTCTGTCATTTACAATGCCAATAGTTATAACTTTCGCAAATGTGACACCTATAACATTTGTAATGCAACATGTTTTTTATTTACGTGACTTAGATGTATTAATATTACAAATAACAATGGCTTTTATTTTTTTTGTTAAATTGTTAAATAATTTATTTAATTTGTAATGGCAATAGCTTAAACTTTTGTAAATAACTTTTGTGAAGATTATATTCAGTGTTTTTTATTGTGACGAAAATCCAAGAACAGAAGTGAAATATTAACATCTTTTTTGTGATTTGTAATAAAGCTTGAAAGCTTGAAAACAGCTTGAAACAGCGTCGCCTGTCGTGAACTGAGGGCTGTAACTCACTGTGTAATGCACTATGTAAAGGCGACGACAAAATACAGAAACTGTGAATTGAACTTTACAGGAAATGGGAGCCGAACAATGGGGAGAGGGAGGGCGGGGTGATTTATGCTTCCAGATTATGAGGTAGAAGTGCTCTGGCGAATACACCGCCCCCTCCCCACAGTTGCAAGTCAAACTTGAGCGAAGAGAAGAACATGCAGTGTTGCAGATCCTGAGCTAACTTTTGTTTACCTTTGTCAGTGGCAGTGTAATCCCTTTCAAAGATTACATGTTGTTTTTTATTTATTATTTACTTTGTGTTTCAGCCTGCTGCTAGTTGTGCTAGTTGTGTGTGTGTGTGTGTCTGAGTGGGAGTATTCACTTACTCGCTCATCTTACATGAAACCGAGCTGCATAAAGCCTTGGGGAGTCCTCAATACTTAGGAACCTCCGCTGTCACAATACTAAGGAAACAAGCTTGGAAATGAAGCCAGCTGGTTTAAAAGGGGGAAGGCTGTCGTTTCTCTGACATCCAAGATAACATAAAGCATAGAGTGATGTTACCATAGTGTAGCCCACTTCTTGGTAAAGTTAGTGGCAAAATAACAAGACGGTTGATGCATCATAATCCTGGTCATGGGCAAAAGCTGGATCAAGGTTATCCAGGCAAAGAACTGGTCACGGGCCACTAGTGCGTGATCGCTCATTTTAATGAACCAAAAATATCTCCCCTTAATACACTGCTGCCAGGTGAGGCTTGCTACCTTCTTTTTGTAGCCTTTCCTGCCTGTCTCCTGACTTACGGAGACGTTTTTTTTCAAATTAATTGTGAATCGGCATCAGCTATTTGGCCATTTGTGTGGTTGCATAGCGGCAAAGAAGATACACATTTAACTGCTCCTGGAAAAGGCAGAGAATGTCCTTGTCAAAGCTCTAGGGGAACTAAGTATTTAATTACTCTTCTATTCTCTGAGTACTTTAGCATACAAAATTACATAAAAATACATCCTACGCAAGAGTTTGTGATATTTCTCGTATGTGGCAGAAAATGTGCTGCACATGCTTTCCTTGTGATGGGAAAACATAACACTCCTTGGATGCCGCTAGTTGTGCTAGTTGTGTGCGTGTGTGTCTGAGTGGGAGTATTCATGTGAGTGTGTGTGTGCATGTGGGTGTGTATATGTGAGTGCATGCATGTGAGTCTGTTTGCAAGTGCATGCGTGTGTGTGTCTGTGTGTGAGTGCGTGCGTGTGTGTCTGTGTGTGTGAAGAATTCTCTCATGCTGTATTTTGAGAAAGCTTTTGTGTATGCTGTCTATGTTTGTAAGCGCTGCGTTTAAAAAACAAGACGGAGGGAAGGCAGAGAAGGGGAGGGGGGAGGAGAAATGCGACACGGCGGGCAGGGGAGGGGGCGGAGCGGGTAAAAAAAAACAAGACCGAGGGAAGGCAGAGAAGGGGAGGGGGGAGGAGAAATGCAATGACAGACTGCTATAGCGCGATCACTTGCTTCAATGAGATCTTATCACTTCAGTTAATTTGCAGGAAATAAAAAGTACAAGAAATCTACTACCACTAATCAAAGTATTCTTACAGGAAAAGGTGAAACAAAAGCATATTTGTTTGAACAAGACGGAGGGAAGGCAGAGAAGGGGAGGGGGGAGGAGAAATGCGACACGGCGGGCAAGGGAAGGGGCAGAGCGGGGAGAGCGGCGATGAGGGTGTGAAGCAGCAGGGGCCTTTGAAGTGAAGCTAAGCTTCACTTCAAAGGTGTGGGAGGAGTGCTGCTGGTGATTGACTGGCGATTTGATGATGTGCATGCGCATTTTAGGTCAATGCTCTTACGTATTGACCTAAAAGCGCACGGGCACAGCATCAAATCGCCAGTCAATCGCCAGTCTAGGTAAAGCTTATTTAAGCCCCTATAGTCTCGCTCTGCTCAATGCGCATGCGCATTGGGAGGCGAGACCTAAAAAAGGCAAATCTGTTGATGAGGGTTCAGGGCCAAAATGTATTGTAGTGTGCAACCAGAGATGTTCTTAGGTTCCTTCTTCCCATGGAAACTGTTGGAAATGGCCCTTTTTGCAGGGTTCTCCCCAACATTTTTGCTTCTTCCTCCCTTATTTTCCCTGACCTGTGGTTGTTGGCAATAGGACTCTGGGAACTTTAACACTGCTGATCAGTGCTAAAGTGCATATACTCTCTGCGTAAATTGTTATTGTAATTGCTCATCCATGATTGGCATATTTGTATCACCAAGAAGTCCCTAGTAAAGTGCACTGAGTGTGCCGGGGCTGGTGATACAAATGCTACTAGTGGGCCTGCAGCATTGATTGTGCCACCCACAGGAGTAACCCTAAAATGGTGTCTCGGGCCTGCCACCGCAGTGCCTGTGTGCAGTCTGTGAACTGCCTTGTCCTCCTGGTCAGTGTCCCCACTGACCAGGCCTAACCCTTCCCTTTCTGTGCACATTGGTCACCCCTATGGAAGGCCCAACGTACCCCCTTGGGCAGGGTGCAGTGTATGTGAAAGGTAGAGCATGTACTAGTGCAGGTGACATGCTCTGGTAGTGAATGACAGCCATTTTCGTTTTTTCACTATTGTAAGGCTACCTTGACCATAGGCTATCATGGGGAATGCTGGCTACAGTGGCTACCAGCATATCTTCCCATAGGAGCAAGGTAGGACATAAAAGTCTGGTATCCCTGAACTCAGAATTTAATAGCACATCTTTTAGGAAAAGGTGGTTTTTAAATCCTGTGTTTGAGAACAGCAGTTTTAGAAAGTGGCTGTTGTTTTGTCTGACCTTTCTGTGAGCCTTGGCCTGTTTGTGAATTGACTGTCTTGTTTGAGAGTGACAGGGGCTGGGCAGCCCCCAGGAGGCTGAATGAGTCAGCCCTAGGCTGAATGACTGCATCTGAATCTTGAGAGGTGGGAGGGGATAGCACCTGGGCCTGAATAGGGCTGTGGCTGCCTTCCACAATGCTGGCTCCACCTCCTGCTGGGCGGCTGACGACCCAGTCCCTGTCTCTGAAAGGAAAGGAGAAGCCAGAAAAACAAAGTGCTTAAGGAACACCCAGAACTGGTTCAGACCAGGTTCAGAGCCATCCTGCACAAAGGGAACAAAGACTTTTAGTGGTATAAGTACAGGACCCCAGACTACAGAAAATTAGATCATCCTGGAATCAAGAAGGAACCACTGCCAAGGAGAAAACTGGAAGACTGAAGAGGATGGACTGTCCTGCTGTGTGTTTGTGGGCTGACCTGCAGTTGCTTTGCTGCCAAGGAGAGGGGAAGGAATTTGCTGTGTGCTGTGTCCCCTTGCTTGAAGAGATCTCCAAGAGCCTGAGTTGAGCTGGCTCCCTGTTAAGAAGTCCCAGGAACAAAAGGACTTAACCCCCAGCTTCCCTGAACTCTACTGAGAGGGTTCTGTCCTTCCTAGAGTGCTTGGGCCAGTTGTGGTGCCTCTGGAAGTTGTACTTGTGTTTGGGAAGCTGGAAAAGAAGATACTAAAGACTTTCTGCAAAGTTTCATGCATCGCTCGCTTGCGGAGCGCATCCCTGTCAGTGCAAGGAAATTCCCGCTGCCGTGAAGATCTAGATTGTCGCAGTGCCTGTTGCCGCTGCAAGAACCGACGCATCCTTCGCTTGCGGAACACATCGCTCTGGTGCGGGAAAAGTACCATCGCTGCGAGTATTGTCGCAGAGCCTGTCGTCACTGGGTGAGATCGTCGCACCGCCTGCTTGCGGACCACATCACGTCGCTGCGAGAGTCGTCGCAGAGCCATAGCATCGAGGGGCCGCGAGAGGAGAAGATCGACGCGCATCGCCGCCGCACCTGAGATCGTCGCCATCCCGAAGATCATCGCATCGTACCTTTTGGGTGACGCTACCTACGAAACCTGCGCACCGGAATCAATACAAGGTATCGCATCCCTCCCCATACAGATCAGAGTCATCGCAACATGCCCACTGCGTCCAGCGGGGTTGTTGCATCGCCTCCCCATGGTCTCAGGAGTGCCGCATCACTTGTTTTTTAACGCTGCAGCTTTCACTTGGAACATTTGTCGCATCTAAAGGTACTGTTGGCTAAAACGTGACGCAATGGTGGATTATTTTAACACAACCTTAAGAACTCTTTTGAAACCATATTCTTGAGCTGTGTATGTTGGATTTTTGTCATTTTGGTTTTGTTTAGTTTAGATTAAATACTTCTATTTTTCTAAACTGTTGTGGAGTCCATTTGTGGTGTTTTAACTGTGTTACTGTGAGTGTTGGTACAAATACTTTACACATTGCCTTTGATAAGCCTGCTCGTGCTAAGCTACCAAGGGGTTGAGCAGGGGTTATCTAAAGAGTGCATCCTCCTTATCCTGACTAGAAGCAAGGATCCCTATATGGACAGTGGTACCTAGCTCTGCCAACTAGCGATTCCCAGATCTAACAGAAACTATTAATTAAGGTATAGGTTAGGCCTAGCTGCTGTGTTTTTGGTTTGATAATTCTCTTGCCATACTGGCTCCACAATCTACTGCATATTTTTCAGATTTCAACAGTCTTTAATAAAAATCTTTGGTTATCAAACAGATCAAAACTTAATATACTCTAGGTGTGACTTAACACAGAGGAATACACCTAGCAAAAGTTAATTGGTCTCTTTTAAGGTATTCACTGCATTATTCATGCAATTAGGAAATGAAAATTAAAATAGTTTGCAGAGAGTGAAATCTTCCCTAAAGAAAAGGGCAGAGTAAGGGCTTTGTCTGCATCAGGAAATACAAACCACATACATAAATCCATTCAACAGGTTGGTAAGAGTAAGTCATTCTTTGTCTTGATAATGTTCTGCTTCACCAATCCATCTTTACAACACAGACACTTTTGAAAAATCTGGCTTAAAATCTAAGCTTGGTAGATACTACTTGTCTACTCCGCTTCCTGCCTCACTTCACCTCTTGTAAAACCACCCCATTCAACCTTAGAACTAGTAGCAGTAACTTTCATCAATAAACGAGCAAGCAAAATGCAAACATGACTTCCGCAATCATGCTTTCAATTACACTATAGTGTAATTAATGCTTCTACAAATACTATGTCCCCTGCCAATGACTCCCAATAATCAAAACCTCAGTCCGAATCCACCTGCATCTTAACCAAGACTGAGAAGATCCCTCCCTTGTCTCTTCCTAACAGCTACCAGGAGTATTTCATCCTCTTAATTATTTAAAATGTATTTGTTCACTGAGGGTTCTCCGCCACCCACATTTGCAGGGATAAGAGAGATAGTGTCAGAGTATCTCTGATACATGAAACGTAAAGGAACATGGGTGAATCAAATAACAATTTCCTTTCCTTTACTTCCAATGTCTAATGTTGGAGATTGAATCCTTGTACACACGTTTGCTTAGGGCCAACATAATTAACAGCACCCCTGGGTAAAACATACTTTTTGTCATTTGGCCATATCAACATGCAACCTTTATCTTTCTACCATGTGCATTTTCTAGGGAAATCTGATCTACACTGGAGTGAGTGTTCAAGATAAATATACATTATTGTATTTAATCAAGATGGGTGCAGTAAGAGACACAACCAAACAACCAACAAAGGAGACATACAAATGAAATTTACATTGCATCACATTTATATTTTATGATCAGGTATTAAAAAGAAAAATATGCAGTTATTAAGAAAGGGAAGTGTGTACTTTAACTGCCTTCTTAGGGCAAAGGAAAAAGGTTAACTAGTTTAATGTGAAATAGAAGCATTATTAATTTAATGAATGGATAACATAACACACTATGTTGTTTTGCAGCACAATTACCTTGCGTCCGCACAGGATCTGACATGGTGCTGGGGTCACTCAGACCCTGGTTGTTGATTGCTCTCACCATAAAAAGATATATAGTGTTGGGTCGAAGTCCTTTTACCGTATAAAGTGTGGTCTTCACATGGTTAGCCACTGTCTGCCAACTGTTGCTGACTGATTGACTGTTATGGAATAAACCACAAAGAAACACCTTCAGTTCTGCTTGTTAGGCTTCTGTATAGAGTTTCAAAATAGAATTATTTGGTATGCTTTGAAAAATGCAATATAATATTGTTTTAAAAGATCAAGTTAGAAGCAATCCCACAGGATAGAATCAAAAAGCATAAATGTGTCAAGATCTCTAATAATTCCGGTGTATTTCCTTGTGATCAGCAACAGAGCACCCAAAAAATAAAATGTGTATCTTTGTCCCATTACAAATTCAACCCTTACATAACACAGTCCCCTCCATTGTAGATGTGTTCTCTGTGACACATATTCAGTGTTCAAGAAGTCTTCATGAATAACATCCCGCACTTTGGCTATATTTGCGTTATCACTGGAACACAGTTCTCGTGCACCTACGAGTGTCACCATCATTGTCTTCATTAAAAAATCAAGCACAGTGGGGAACTGCTTAAAAGAAAATCGTCAACGTTCTTAATTCAAGTTATGTCTGTCTCTAAAAAAGCATTTCCCTTATAAGCAATATTCTTTTAAATATCCCCCATTCCATCCATTCCAATTTATATATTTATGTCTTCCATAAGACGCCTTTTGGTGTGCTTTACTGCATTTTATGGTCAATGTTCATAATTCCTGATTAGGATGCTTTCCAATAAACTAAAGAAATAAAAATGCAAAGGTTTTCAATGGTACGTGTTGATGAGGTGTTCATTAAAATATGCAAACACTACTTCATGAAGCACCGAATATTGTTCAATTCTTTAGCCCCCTTTAAAACATGTTAGCAATAAAACTATACGTTTTCAGTGTTTGTCAGAGTGTAATATTTAAATTAAGGGGATATAGTTAAGCTACACTTTGTGCTTTCAAAATTTTAATAATAGTTATCATCAAACTAAAATGATGAAAACATGAAAGACCAATTAATAAGTGCACAAGGTTAATAGCAACAGGCAGTGGTAATACTAGATCGGAAGCTAAATGTCAGCTATAACAAACTAGGAAGTGTCTGGGATGGCATAGTTCACATACCTGAAAGCTTCAATGATATACGAGTTTACTGGCAGGCTCCCTGGTGTGCCTGCCTGCCAGGACAAGGTGACACTGTTCTTCGTAACATCAGTGACTTGAGGTTTGGACGGGGGCCCAGGAAGGTCGATTAAATCATAATTCTTATTGAATATTGCGGTCCCTGGTTCTGTAAGATTTACAAAGCCATAGAACATGTTATTGGCAACCACATACCAGAGTTTACTAACACAAGCTTGGTCCTATATGCAATACATTTAAAATAGATATGGAACATTAAGATTCACTCCTAAAAACCATTGCTATTCATTTTCTTTTCTGCTTCTATAGGAACATTATCATATATGATTTCCTTTTGGTTTGATAGGAAAGGACACACACATCTGCTTACTTTATTAGGGATCATAAGCTTTGCTATGGTCTCTCTATTTGAACAATCATTTGGTTCAGGCCCAGAAATTTACAACATCGAGTTACTGAGTTCCTTTGAATACTAATGGAGTTATCTGTTCAAGCAAAGAAGTGAATTATGGTGTAAAAGTAAAGAAACAATAGAAGCTGCGTAAAGTCTTGTGTACTTAAAATACTTGAGGGTTTTATGTACAAAGGGGCAGACCCCTTGTACTCTTATTGCCCATTCAGGAGTGCAAGTGCAAAATAAAAGAAAAGAAAATGCACTTTAATTAATTTATGAATTTTAACTTACACCAGAATAATACTGAGTAGGTGTCTTTAGTAATGTACTCCAGAGCTTCTGGTACGTATAGCAGTTATTGAGCTTTTAAAATAAATGTTTTACTGACTCCAAGTACTGTCCATTGGTGGGGTATTTTTGGATCAGTTCCTTTTCTCAGTTTTGCTACTGTTTTTCTAAAGGTTCCAATGGAAGCAACATTTTAGGACCAGATCTCCTTGGCTTAGATGTTCACTTAGTTATCTACTGAGTTTTATCATTTAAGAAGTGTTAGCTCTGTTTTTCTTTATTCTTTACCAGTCTAAATTGCCTTGTTATCTTGCCTATGGCCCTAACTCTGTTTTTTATTTAAAAGGAAGTCAAGCATGTGTTTGGTAGCAATGATCTTCAATTTCTTCTTGTCACAGGAGCGACATAAAAGAAGGACATTTCACCGTCTTTAACATCAGTAAAAATCTTCTTTTGCCAGATTGAATACGTGTATCTGTTGATCCTGTTCTTCAGCACGGAAATTGTCAATATGCAGGTTAAAATACAAAAGTATCAGTTGCACAGCCTATCATTCTTCTTTACAGCGCCCTCCCCTCCCCGCTTGGGTCTCATTTACAGCCCTTGTGAAGAGGTAATAAATATTTTAAGGTTATACTAAAGAGTGCTTAGAATATGTGACAAAAGTAGTCAAGGGTGAACTTTTCTACAACTGCAAAGGTCAAGGGCATTTCTCTGTGGAGGGCAAATGAATTAGTCAGTTTACGCTTTACAAAAGGTTAACTCTAGCCTTGTTGTCGGTCAAGCCATAATAGCAAGCCTGTTCCCACCTACATTCTCCTTTCGTAGACTAGAAAGGCGTGGCAGTTCTGTTGCTGTCTTTTGACATATTACATACAAACACATACAATGATAACACTGTTCACACGTGTTAAAACATATCACTCTCTGTGACAAGTGCAGTCAGTCTATCCATGCAAACACACTTTCAATTTTAGCACACCCTATAACATTAAGACGTCTCCATGGAGATGTCATTACCCTGCGCCAATTGCAGTTTGCAAGGTAAAGGAATGCCATTATAAGATTCAGGAAAAAGTTCTCAAGGATGACAATGGAGTTCATGGATCTTCGAACAAGTAATGCAGACAGAGTTAATCCAAGAAGGAAAAATCTCTAGAAAGCAGAATACATTTCCCAAAAAATGACTGCAACATTTAGTCAATATGTGCTTAAGAAACCATTAATAGAACTGCTGATTACATTAAATATTACTTTTTTAATTGCCATGCACCTTCTTGGATACATAAAGGGTCACGTGGGCATAAAAGCATTACAATGTATTAATTATAATATGGGATTCAATCAAAAGAAATCAATGTACCTGCAACATCTAAAACAGCACTCCAGGAGGTCTCCCCACTAGAACTTGTGGCCACACAAGTGTACGTGCCCGAATCAGACGCCTGCACACAAAGAAGAAAATACGGGAGAGTTTCCATGATGTTTATATTTGTTCTTTTGTTCAACTAAGAAACCTATTGTAGACATGCACATTTGCCAAAGCATACCATTGGTAACTGTTTCTACTGATGACAGAAACCATCACATTATATGCCTGTGGCACAAACACACAGAGATCCATCATTATTTCCATGGGCACAATAAAAATATAACCCTCCCCCACCACCACTAATGGATGTGTAAATGCTTTCATATTTTTATAGTAGAAAGCATAATGAGTAGGAGGAGAAACACAGATAAAGGACAAATCCTGGATGTGTTAAATTCCAGGAAATCCATTGTCTATATTCTTTGGGCATCTTGTGTGTTTGTCATATGTAAGCCTGTGTTTTATTTAGTAGGAATTGTGCATGATAGCGACATTTTTGAAAGCATGGAGTCCAATTTGTGAGAACTCAACATTCTGATGAAGGACGTCCTCCATGCCGTACATTTTGGGTTGTGTAAACTCACCCGTAGAGCTTTGATCTGCAGAGAACCTTGCTCCAACATGGAAATTCTACTATCTCGTCCCAGGAAACTGAGTCCTTCCTTAAGCCAACTGATGCCTGGGGCTGGTTCGCCAGTTGCTTTGCACTTGAGCACAGCCGTTCCATCTACTGCCAGTGTTTGATTGGTTGGGCCCTGAAGGATGATGGGTGGAGGTCTATCTGTTGAAACTAAATCAAAGCACAAAACATTACAAAAAGCCACCCTACTTTTGTATTGTTAGTTGCTGTCACAAACAACACATTTTCAATCATGCCAACTATGTATTGCAATGCTTTTTATATAAATACCATTATATTGCCATGTTATTTCTACCTATCTTTACAAAATGCACAGTCACTGAAACTTCACAAATTAAAACGTAATGTTTGCTACGTACAACCTAGTGAAATAGAGGGTTGGGACAAGTGTTTGACTAACCATAGTCTAAGAAACTTCCTAAACTTTAAAATCTCTGATTTCATGTTTAGGAACATGATTAAATGTATCTAGGTCTTGAGATTAGGACATGGATAAGCACCTCATCAGTTTATTGCAAGGGCTGACAAGAAAACCAACAGCTACATTGTGGATACATAAAATCCGGAGAACTCTACGAATAATAATCCTGGGTTCTAAAAGAGCTCTTTCGAATGGGTAGCCAGTAGAATGAACCAAAGGTTAAAGAAATATGGTTGTACTTTTGAGGCCAAGTAACCCTCATGATAGCTGAATTGTTCACCTTATTCAAGATGATTATATACATTAAGGGGCCGATTAGGATGGCGGACGGACTTGCGTCCGTCCGCCATCCCAGAGGTGGAGGGACCGTCCGCATGGGCTGCGGCGGTCCCTCCGTGCAAATTAGGATGTGACCGCCACCCTGGCGGTCACATCCTGGATATTTAACATTGCGGCGGGTGCTGCTTCAAGCAGCACTGCTTCAAGCAGCATCAAGCACCTGGCTGGCAGTGTCTGATAGACACTGCCAGCCAAATGAGAGCTTTTCCGCCGCGGTTGTAATCCGACCGCGGCGGAAAAGCAGCGGACAGAAACCAAGACCCACCAGCCATCGTAATGCGGCGGTGGGTCTTTGGTGACTCCGCAGAGGATTTTCCGCCTCCTCCGGGCCGGAGGTGGCTTCCGCCAGCCCGGAGGAGGCGGAAAATCCTCCATCCTAATCGGCCCCTATGTGTGGTCCCCAATAATGACTTAACTGCATCGAATTGCAGTAATGTAGTACAATGTCACATGCCTGGCCTGATTTCTTGAGTGCCTCTTCCTTTCAGGGCCTAAACACGTGTTTATTGCCAAAGCAAATCCAGTTGATTCACAACCAAATCTCCTATTATTCAAAAGATTAAGCCTACAGATGTCTCTTCAGACTGACAAATTATTGTAATCTGATTTGGCAAACCTTTTAGCTGTGCAGATATCTTCCCATAATTATTAATATATTCATCCCAAACTGATAAGGTTGTAAGAGCATTTTGATAATCAAATACTTTTACAGAGGGTGACTCATGTTTCTGTCATTCTAAGTTTCACATTGGGATTCCTGCTTGTACGCTTGTCTGGAAACACAAGCAGTTTATGCTAAGATGTATCTTTATTTGTAAAGCACAACATATGCTTTAGGTTCTTGGAACCCCTGAAATAACATATTTGTAAAACAGACACTACAATCAAGGTAGGAAAAAAGAACAAACACGGAAGAGTTTTGAGTTGCACAATAGACTCAGCAATGCTCATAAAATGTATACAAGTGCAAGGTTTTTAAAAGAAGCAATAATACTGTTTAAAAAGCTGGAACTAAAGATTGCTGTGGAAGTTCTGTGAAGAGTGTTCCTGATGCATAGCTAGAAGAGCATTCAAAACTTTAGCGGCGGCTACTGAGAAATCAGTGTCTTCAAAAGTAGCCATCTTTGTCTTAGGAACATCCAGTAAGATGTGCTGTGTTGAGTGGAGAGGGTAAATAAGTTTACAAAGGATGGAATTAAAGGCATTAAAGTCCAGTGTTGCTTGGTTTATAATTTTGTACATAATTATCATGAACCTGAATCATTTTCTGGAGCTTAGAAGGAACCAGCGCAAAGCCCGTAGAATGTGTGCTGATAAAGTCATAGCAGGTTTGTCATAAGATGCGCTGTGGTCCAGTGTTTTGTAAAAGCTGAAATCTCAATAAAGGTCTTGACAGGGGAACCAAGCTAGATTATGTCATAGTCCAATCTCAACTGGACAAGTGCTTTGACAACTGAAACGTGATCATTCAGAATACAAGATATCATTTGTTTAAAGATTTTGACTTATGAAAACTAGCAATCATAGACATAGGGTGTCCAGGGAATGTATAAACTAGCAGGCAGAGAATTCGGGTTTCCAGGATAAATTAGAAATCAAAGGGTATCCAGGTAAAGTTTGAAATCAATGAGGCATTCTGGGTTGAAGACATGATTTACAGGTTTGAGTGGTGAGCAATTCCCTCTGGTCAGATTTCTGGGTTCCATTTGGTAAAGTTATGTTGTTGTGGTTAACAGTTCAGCTTTAGCAGAATTAACCTGAGAAATTTGGAGCAAACATCTGACCATAGAAAGGGAGGACAAAATGTTTTAGCTTTGTCTTTGTTTAAAACCCAAAGGGTAAATTGGCATCATCAGTGTACAAGTACATTTGTGAATTATATAGTTTCAGTAGCTTTGACAGTGATATCATATATATGTTAAAAGGAAGCTGTGATAGCATTGAGCACTGTGGGATTCCACAGCTAGTAGTCTTAGGGTTGGAGCTGTTGGCTGGTAGGGAAACTGTTTTATATTGCTCACAACTTAAGCCATTCCCCAGACGTGTTCTGTAATGTCAACTTCTATCTGTCTCAAAGATAATGTGGTTGCCAAAAAAGTTAAAGGCCACTTAGAGTTGTAAGGAAAACAGCGAGCAAGCACCATCTCCATCCATTAGACTCCTGAGGTCATCCAAGACCAAGATGACATCACGTTTAGTAATACGTCCTGGTCTAAAGCTAATTTGAAGCGCATTTAGCAGTGGTTCCCTGTGAATAAATTTCTATAACTGGGTAAAGATGCACTTTTCCAGAAGAATCCCTAAGTAGGGTAACAAGACAAATGGGTAGCAGTTGCTCATTTCCTGTGATGACAGGGATGCCATCCTTAAAAGTGGCTTAATGATTGCTGATTTCAATGCTTCTGGAATTATGCCACTTTCCAATGAGCAGAGCAACAGGCCTTGAAGAAGGGATGACCTGAACAGGGTAAGTTGTTTTTATTATTCTAGCTGGACAGAGGGGAGACAGAGAGCTAGAATGGATAAAGGCCAGTTTTCAGTAATCGTTTGAAATTAGTACACGAGGCTCCTGCTTGTCAGGAGTTAAAGACGTGGGGGAATTATACTATCAATGGACTCAATCATAGATCTGGCAGTAGAGCAATTCTAATTTCTTGGCCTACATTTTCAACCTTAATTCCATGTCTATTGGTGCCATCAAGATATCCTTATAAAGATATCCTGACCTCTTAACCAGACATTTCATACACATATACATTATTTTGTCCAGGATTGTATTTTTTTTTTAATAAATACTTTGAATATAAACTTGAAGATCAATATTTCGAATAATCATCACTTTTTAAAAAACATTACGCACGCTGAGAAGCAATTCAAGTTATCCAATACAATAAGAGCCAGATTATCAATTGGCCAGCAAAGAAGGCACCCTAATACTGTGTGTTGTATTATACTACCAAGTGGTACTGCCACCTCTCTGAAAGATGATTACACATTTGAGAGCAGAAATAGGCAATTTCGTGTGCGGTCTGGAATACCAGGCCATTTACTGCATGTTTTTCTGTATTTCAGGTGCTTTGCAACTCACTTATCTCACCTACATTTAGCAGGAGATAATACATGGTGTAATCCTGCTCCTGGTGAACTCCATCATTATGCAGGGTGGTATTGTCACAGAAAACGTATGAAAACCTGCAGAACTACCACTCAATACAATTATGACTCGACCTCCAAGCCTTAAGTACTGGTTCTTGGACCACCTAAAACATCCATATTTAATGTTTGTTAACAATCTTTTCGAGTGCTCATATGCTGAGCTACACAAATATAGAACATGTAAACATTAGTGCATTTCTCCTAGTACACCTTCATTCTGAAACGCTTAGCAATGAGGAGAAATTGCCATCCAGAGCCAGACAGCAAGAATAGTTATGCATATATTTTCTATTCTAGAATATTCCATGTATCTACTCAAAGAACCTGCGTTCATAGATGTGTGTATTTTTGCATTGTGGGTACCCTGCTATTGTGATGGACATTCAAGGCTGTGAAAGACCCCCATAGACTTTAAGTTCAATAACACGGTGCTGTCCATCTCCAGCCATAGGGGACTGAACAGCAATCAATGGCCACGTCAAGAGAGGAAGGAAACGCATAGGGTTGTCGACTGCCCTGCGTGGAAGATACAGCTCCAGACAGAATGACTGGTGCGCCCAGGTAAACAACGGCGGCTGCCAAACCGCTGCATATTCCCTGAAAGAAATGCGCCCGTTGCTGTGCTCTGACACCTATCATGTTCAGGAACTGCATTTAGTATGTTTTCATCAGCGGAGGGACATCAATCATGTCTGTGCTTCGGTCGTTTCGTTTCAGGGAGCACAGACTGATTAAAACAATCTTTCCTCCGGTGAGGACTGTATTAGCCCTAGGACGCCTCATCACCCCGCGCGCTTCAATAATGCATCCATGAGCTGCTGTAGTCAGTCCTACCTGCAGCCCGGACCAGGCATTGCAGATATCAACCACAAAAATGATATTGAGAAATTTAAAATATGGCAACACGGACAAGAAAGGCCAACAAGAAATATAAAATACACGTGCTCTGCCTCGGAAAGGGCTACGGAGAGTACGAATTAAAAGTCCAGGTTCCCCTTTTGCTAACATGTTATTTCCAAAATCAGTCAGTGAACAAAAACATCTCCTCCGCCATCTGTTAAGTAAAGAAGTGCATGTTTTTCCAGACTGCTCATGTGTAAGAGACACGACAATTTGCTGACTACGACTCTTTCACTTATGAATACAGATGCAATGAAAACGCTGCTGCAGCTTTTTACAGCTCTGATCAGCAGTATCTCTGTAAAGTGAGTGAAAATATCCTATTTTAGGATTCAGTAGCTTTGATCCACTGAGTAAATATTTGTGGGCAGATTTGAAACATCTTTATTTACTTTGTCTGTGAGAATTGGTATGGTCAGGACTCAGCCCCGCATTACAAATACATGATGCACGTATAGAAGATCAGTTTATCCAATTGGCTCAAATGCATATATTTATTTATGCAGTTTTATGTAGTGCGAAATCTGCCCAAGGGCATTGGAGCGCTTTATAAGAGCACCAACTACATTGTACACGATCAGATTATTATTATTTTATTCACAAGGAGATTAAGTGATTTCCTCAGAATCTTAGGATGCGGAGCCAAAGTTGGGACTCAAACCTGGTCCCCAGTTCTAAGTTACGCAGCGCTGGCCGTTCTGCCACATCCTCTTCCCCAAGGAGACAACATAAGTACATAGGGTGTAAAAAATAATTTGCGAGAGCAAATACAAAGTCTTGATTCATAGAATTCATAGAATAAAGAATTGTACCCCAGTTAATGTAGGTTGTGCTGTGCTATTGTGGTGTAACCTCAATTTTTCCTCACAAAAGGCTAGGTGAGGGTGTCTAGTGTTTCTGAATTGGCTATTGGGAAATGATGCTCAACATCCACAAATTCGAAAGTTTAGGAGTATTCAACCACACTTGAAGTAGTTTCCGGCTCTGGAAATGAATGTAGATATTCTCAGGGTAGTGGAGCAAGTAAGTGTGTTGCAAGGGAGGACCAGGAGGGAAAACATTGAAATCCTACAGTAATGTAGGGAACAAGGTTTTCTGAGGCAAAACTATTTTTTCTAAGGTGAATAAAGAAACAAGCATGCATATGCAAATATAATTAAGCATTGTTTTCATACACAGAGCACTGCGTCTAGCAATTGTGTATTCATGGGTAGATGTGCCTGAGTTATTGGAGAGCTTAATGGTGCATGGATGTACTTATATTTTTGACACGGTTCTGTTATTATAACATGAATTAACCAAGAACTTTAGTTACTGAATCAATTAATCTAATAGTTATCAAATTCAGATGATAATTCCAATGCCTCATCCACCACTGAATCAAATAGATAAAAAGATCTTGTTAAACTGGAAATGTTCCTATCCCACAGGATAAAAAAACATATTTTGAGGAGCCCTGACCAAACAATAACCCTGTATTTTAAACTCGGCAGGGTGAGAGGGTAACCTTCCACCGCTACAAGTCTGCCTCTCAGCCACCAATTACAAAGTGAGAGCAGAGGCAGGGGCACCACTGATACAGGGCAGCATCTACACTTCTGCCAATGACCCAACAAATACTTCCCAGGTTAGAATTGGGTGGCACTATATAAGGTATGATTATAGCATATTCTGGTGAGGAGAAAACATGGCAATGATACCCACCTGCTCTGAGCTCATGATAGCATACCATCTTCACAATCATTGGGCTCTTGGAGTCCCTGTGAATTCCTTGAGCCCAAGAGATGGAGATATTGTTATCTCAACAATACAAAGGAAGGGACAATAGTGTTCCTTATAGTTACATTCCTTAATGTGAGCTGCCACCCTCGGCGAAGGATTCCATACATTCTCCTTCCTTTCGCTCAGACCAAATATTTTACCATTAGTTAGTACAAACAATTCTACAGTAATCAATAACAGTCAATGCTGTTCTGAGAAGATGGAAGATTAAAAAAGAAATCCTGGGCGTGGCTTAGCGCCCGATGCGGATGGAGGTCCCGGGGTAGAGCTCCGTCTAGACCGGAGTTTTGTGGCGGTCCTACTCTTCCCAGAAGGAAATGGTGCACATTGAACGACGTCGGAACGCCCCGTCTCCCCACTAACCTGTCTACCGCTTCCAGGCTCCCTCAGCCTCGCACAGCAGCTCCCGTTTTCCTTCGGTCGCGGCTTTCCTTCAGCCGCGGCCGCCATTTTGTCATTTCAGACGGCGCTCGTCTGAGGAGCGAGTCTGCGACGGTGACAGCCTCCTGACATCAGCGCTTCACCGAAAATGCCGCATTTCAACGGGAAATAAGGACAAATCATCAGAACCCTCACAGGTGATTCTATTCTTTTTTTCTTGGAACTGTTTTTTCGTCTATTTTTTCTCGGAATCTTGCCTTCTCACTAGCATTGGCTTGGCAGCCATTTTAGGCTCCCTGCTCCCTCAGCTGTGAGTCGCCTATATAGCAACTTGACTTTCCTCAGTTTTACAGCCACAATTCATTGACTCCTTCGAATATTTGTTGCATTTGGCGCTTGCTCCTCCTACTATTGACTGTTGTGTATCCCTAACGATTGCAGTGCTCACCAGCCCGCACTTTATTGCTGAACCTTTATCTTAAGTGCTCTCATGGCGGAGGGCCCTGGTAAAAACCCTAAACGGAATTTCATCAAGAATTCAAAGCTTTTCACTGCATTGGCTAATCTGGACGCTTCTGGAGAGTCCTCCACTGGTGAACCATCTCTTACCATGGATGCACCCCCGCAACCAGGGTCGAAAAATGCCATCAAGAGACTGAAACAGCATCCGCCCTCTCCCCCAAAGCCTACATCAGCTATTTCTATAGAATTACTCCTCGAGGAAATAAGAGCACTGCGCCCATTCATGGAGGAGACAAATTCCAAATTGCAAACCTTGACTGATAATTGGTCCCTAATGGATACTAGGGTCTCCAAGGTGGAAAAATCAGTCTCATCCTTCCAGGAAGCTACTACCAAAGTTGTCCACATGGAAACGCAAGTCTCGTCACTCCAGAAGCAGGTGGAGGACCTTGAAAACAGAAATAGGCGCAATAACCTACGCCTTTACGGCCTGAAGGAAGGTTGCGAGGGGAACGACGCCATTACCTTCTTTACATCCTTCCTGCCCAAACTTCTTCACCTTCCTGAAGGCACTTCTCTTAACATTCAACGAGCACATAGGCTAGGTCGAGCGCCTTCCACCATTTCTCCTACGACAAAGCCTAGAGGCGTTATTATGTATTTTCTTGAATACACAGATTTGCTGAAGGTTCTATTAGCGGCTAAAGCTATACCTCACATCAAATGGTCGGACTCCACTTTATTCTTCGCTCAAGATTATGCCAAGGCTACTGCTTCACGCCGCAAAGCATTTCTCGACATGAGACCAGAACTGCGTTCCATTGGAGCCAGATATGGACTTTTCCATCCCTGCTTATTCAAAGTCACACATAACAACAAGACTATGACTTTTGAGGATCCTCTCCGACTTCGAAGTTTTCTGAATTCCTGTGGTACAGCTGACATGGAGTTTTCTGGCCCTTCCTCTTCATTTCCACCTTGACTCTCGTTGTTGATATTTTTGGATTACCTTACAACTTATGGTTCCTAGTTCTTAATATATTATGATGTTCTTTTTTTTTCCACAGGTTCCTAAGCTATCGCATACCTTTCATGTTCATTGCCTGTGTTGGTTCGTTCCCGTTACTTAAATGTTTAATCTTGTCTTTTCCTTGATCCCTTTTCCTTATGCACCTGGAAATACGTTGTTCACCTGGTTCTAATATTATTGTTTTCCTTTTGCAGAACACCTCCCTATACTCCGTCACGTCTCTCCGGTTGGACGTCTTGTGACCCCGTCTACCTACCTACCGTTGGTTGGTCTTCCCCCCCTCCTCTCATCTCCGTTTTTCCCCTTGTGTTCAGTCCTCTGAACGTATCCACTTCCCAAGATCCCTTGTAAGTATCGACCTATTTTTTCTCCCTCTTCCATTGTTGACATGCTTCCTATTGTTTTATATGTTCTTGTCTTGATTTTTACATGGCGACTGTTTCATCCTTTACCATCGCTCTCTTACAAACCACTCTTCTTCTTCTTTTTGATCCTAATATTCCACTCTCTTATTGTTATTCTACATCCCCTCCCTTTTTCTAGTTTTATTTTACAGCCCTATGCTACACCCTCTTTACTCTTGTGTAACATTCTATGGTTCTTTCCAAATTATCTTCTTTTTCCGACATTTATGGCCTACTTCTCTTCTTGCCTTATATTCTTTTCTGCTCAGCTGACTTTTATCCTCTCATCACGATTTTCTTTTCATTTCCCAGCGCCCCTCTTCTCCATTGTCCTCTTTCACTCTCTTCTATCTGTCCTTCTTTTTTTCAGGCTTTCTTTTTCTTTTTTCTCACACTCCTCCTCTCTCGATGTATCTGAGGCTTTTTTCCATTTCGTATTTGCACTCCCTCTCTCTAATTATTCTTAATGTCAGTACGCATTGTTTCTTGGAACGTTAAAGGTTTAAACTCACCTATCAAGAGACAAAAGATCCTTTCCCATTTAGCTAAACTGAATGTAGATATAGCCTTTCTTCAAGAAACCCATTTATCTGATACTGACGCTGCTAAGCTTCAAAGAGGTTGGGTGGGAAAGGTTTTTTCAGCTCCCGGGGATGGCAAAAGAAATGGTGTTGTTTTGCTAGTTCGAAAGTCCTTTTCTCACTCTGTATTGCATTCTGAATCTGATCCCGATGGCAGATGGTTACATGTCAAACTTTCCTCTAAGGGTGTCCCTTTATCCTTGCTTAATGTTTATGCCCCCACAGGTGGAAACCCTACTTTTTGGAATGCGTTTGCCTCTCGCATTACTCAATCCATTGAAGACAACTTTATTCTAGCAGGTGATTGCAACCTGCCGTTGGATCCCTTCTTAGACAGAAACTCCAAAGTTTTTTTTGTCCCTAATAAATCCCATAAGCTATTTACACATGTCATTTCTCAGCACAAACTAGTAGACGCCTGGCGACTCTGCAACCCAACCAGCAAAGAATTTACATTCTACTCCCCTGTTCACCAATCCCAGTCACGTATTGATTATATTTTTCTCTCTCACCATCTATCCCAATCCCTCACCCAAGCTGACATAGGCCCCATTGTGTTTTCGGATCATGCCCCGGTTCTGATTAACATTGACATCTTACCCAAATCCACTGGTCCCAAACGGTGGCGTTTCAATAATACCCTCCTTCTTGATCCCAAATTTACGACCTCCTTTATTGAGTTCACCACCGAATTTTTTGTTATAAATGACACCCCTACCTTAGCTACCCACACTATATGGGACGCTTATAAAGCTGCAGCTAGAGACTTTATCCTCAGACATGTTGCTACAAAGCGTAGCCTTGCCCGCAAACGTACCAGGGATCTTTTATCTCAGATCAAAGCTCTGGAACATGCCTTTTACACCTCTCACACCCAGGAAAGTTTGACAGCTCTTGTTAATGCGAAAATGAATTATAACAAACAGTCCACTGATGATGCATCATTGTATTTACTGAAATCCAGCTCGAAATTTTATGGTGGGAAGAATAAGGCGGGGAAAGTTCTCGCTAACTATTTGAAGGTTAAACAAAATAAGCTGAATATTGAATCTGTTTTTGATGCTAATTTAGTTCTGCAACACAAAGATGCGGATATTTTAGAGGAATTTTCCCGTTTTTACTCCACACTTTACTCTTCTGGCACGCAACCCTCTGAGCACTCTCTTTCCACTTTCTTCACAAGCATTCAACCTCCCTCTAACTTTCCCGTTGACCTCACCTCCCTTGAAACTCCCCTCACCGTTCGTGAATTGCACACAGCGCTTCAATCTCTTAAGAAAGACAAAGCCCCAGGTCCTGATGGTTTCACTGTCGAATTTTATCAGCATTTTGCTACCCTTCTGCTACCCAAATTATTTCACCTTTTGGAGTCTTTTAAAACTAACGGAGCCTCTTCAGGCACTTTTTCTGACGCTTATATTTGTATTATACCAAAAGAGGGGAAAGACACTCAACACTGTAAGAATTACAGACCGATATCATTGGTTAACATTGACTACAAGATATATGCCAAATCTTTAGCCATCAGATTAGACTCCTTTCTCCCAGAACTCCTAGGCCCTGAGCAATCTGGATTTGTTAAAGGACGCTTCATATCAGACAACACTAGACTCCTTTTTAACGTATTATCTAAATCATCACGCTTCAGTAATTCCCTAGCCGCAATTGCTCTTGACGCCGAGAAGGCGTTTGATAGAGTAGAGTGGTCATTCCTATTCTCCGCATTAAAATGGTTTGGGTTTGGCCCTAATTTTATTTCCCTCATCTCCTTTCTTTACGCAAACCCTAGAGCAGCGGTCTGTGCTAATGGTTTAATCTCCTCCTTTTTCAACCTTGGCAGAGGAGTACGACAGGGATGTCCCCTATCCCCCTTTCTTTTCAACCTTGCTCTTGAACCTTTCCTATCTAAATTACGTCAAAATCCAAACATTCACGGCTTCCCTCTATCCCACTCGCAAATCAAGTTAGCTGCCTATGCTGATGACATTTTACTTTTCATTTCAAACCCATCGGTTTCCATCCCAGCTTTTCTTGCTGAAGTTAATGTATATTCTCACCTTTCCGGTTATAAATTGAACAACGACAAATGCGAAATTCTACCCCTCACCAAATTCACCTTTAAACCTGATTTTGTGGCTTCTAATTTCAAATGGAGCCCATCCCATATAAAATACCTCGGTTTACATATTGCCCCTTCTGTCTCGGATACTATCTCCTTATGTCTTACTAAATGCACTCAGAAGTTATCCGACCTCACCTCCAGGTGGCATCCCTTATACCTTTCCTGGTGGGGCCGACTTGACACTATTAAGATGATGCTCTCCCCAATTGTCCTTTACACCATCTCGAATATTCCCGTTTCCATTCCTGCCAAATTTTTTGCCAAAATCAACACCACCTTATCCTCCTTTTTATGGTCTGGGAAAAAACCGCGCATGTCCTTATCAAGATTGCGCCTCCCCAAAGTGGAAGGCGGGGTTAATTTCCCAAATTTTCCTGCTTATCATAAAGCCTTCCTTCTAAAACAGGCCGCTATCTGGCTTAAAGATCCTATCGAACCCCTTCCCCTTTGGGCTAACCTTGAGCACCT
Organism: Lissotriton helveticus; assembly: GCF_964261635.1. NCBI lineage: Eukaryota > Metazoa > Chordata > Amphibia > Caudata > Salamandridae > Lissotriton > Lissotriton helveticus. The sequence goes on from NC_136069.1 coordinate 1,388,339,204, forward strand.
TTCTCTCTCTCCCTTCTCCTTTGCCGAGTATCTCTCCTTTTCTCGCAAACCCCAATTTGTATCCACTCCAATCCACAAATACACCGCGAAACTACTTTTAGCCATCACCCCACCTCCTCCCTCTTCTATCGCTGACCTTCTCACCTCTACGATTTGGTATAATAGCAGTATTCTTATCAAATTCAAGCCCTTCTACTGGAAATCCTGGAGGCAACGTGGTTTAATATGGGTTTCCCAACTTTTTACTGGTTCTGTCTTCACTCCGTTCCCTATTCTAAGCCGAACTTTCTCTCTCCCATCCTCTTTTGCCCACAAATATATATTACTCAAGACTGCGGTCACGTCCGCATACGATTCCCTTTCTCATTCTCCTCCAATTACGAATTCTACTTCACTGACTTCCTCTTTACACTCTCAATTGCGCTCCAACCCCTCAGCGTCTTCAATTTATCATTCCTTCCACAACCCTCCATTACCCCGGCCCAAAACTACGGTGGAGGCGCAATGGGAATCTGAACTCGAAGTCTCTTGGCCTACCACTTTATGGGATAAAATTTGGATTAAGCTCCGCAAGTCTTCCAGAGCTGCTTCTCTTACACAAACACTTTTCTTTCTTTACAATCGACTCCTTTACACGCCCTCTCTTCTTCACAAAAGGTTCCCTACAACTCCAGACCTTTGTTGGTCTTGCTCCGCCCCCAATGCCACGCTTTTTCACATGCTTTTCCTCTGCCCTCACACGAAAGCATTCTGGATCAAAGTATGGGATCAAATCAATTCTATCTTTCACACCTCTATCCCTTTCTCTATCACTGACATATTTCTCGGTTCACTGTCCTCTTCCTGGACTAAAGTTGAAATGAATGTTCATATTATTGATTTGCTATTAGCTGTTGCATTTCAACAGATTACTGTTAACTGGAAGAATTCTGAGGGTATTACGTTTAAAGCTTGGTGGTTCAATGTATGTTTTAATCATAGATTAGATACTGCATTTATTTATCCAATCACCCTGGCCCCGAAAAGACATGCGTTGTGGCTTCCTGTTACCCTTTACTTGGATGTTTGCGCCAAACGCTCATCTCACCTTCCCCCATCGCAGCAAGAGGTCTCGAAACCCCCATGAATTGCCTTTTGTTCCCTCTTTTTCTTTAATACTTATCTTTTCGCTTGTATTTGCACTGTCTCCTAAAATACAAAGCCTCATCAAGTGTACAACTTTCATCCCAAGCCTCATTTACTATTTTTTGATTACCCTTTTCCTCTTTTTCCCCTTCACGTTTTATTTTGATGTAATTTAATAATGTTATCCTAGCTTATTATTCCTATCGCCAATGTTGTATTGCCTATTACTTTTTGTACTGACCATTCTGTTTACCCTAATAAAAATTATTTGAACTTAAAAAAAAAAAAAAGAAATCCTAACAGGGATGGCTATAAGGAGGAGTTGCCTATATAAAGATGTGCATTATTGCATTCATCCAAATACACAACATAGTCCAGAGCATGCATTGCACACAGAAGGGTTACTATGAAGAGTCACTAGAAAATAGAAGTAGTGGTGGTGGTGTAGTAGCAAGAGAATTTAGTCACAAAGTCTGCAGTCTGGAAACCACAGGCTTTGCCAACGAAAAAATGCATCCTCACAATATAAAAAATTTATATTGCCAGTTGGAAATATCTATCTGACTCACAAAATGCAAATCTAAAAGGAACAGGGGCATGTATTGGCCAATACCTTCCAATTTTCTATGCAATGTCCAAATCATTTGTCACAAACCATTGATCTGTTACTGATTCCCAGCAGGGGGTTTAAGTATTCGGAAAGTGGAAGCTGTGTCAAACGGACAATTTTAACCAAGCAAATGGTGTCTCTCAGCATTGTGGGAGCAGATACCAGTGTACAGGACCACTGCATTCTTCCCGTCTGTCATTTACTGAAATCATCCTTTATTTATTAAAGCAGTCCCTGACCTTTACAACAGACAAGGGATGAATTAAAAAAATGTTTTGCCATTTTGTAAATGTGAGTGCAGGGATTGTGGTCTTCTGTCCCTCAAGGCTTACAACACTGCACTCACAGTCATTCACAGGGAGTTATAAAAAGAAATCATGGCTCACAAATAATGATGAGGCAGGAGCTGTTGCATCTCCATGTCAATAGATATTTTACACTAAGGCCATCAGCACATGACAAATTCTTTGTGGTTCTCAGCTTCGATCATAAGGCCCTTGGTGATTCATACCGGAAGAAAGTCACAGTCCATTGTCAAATATAATTGGGCCTAGTTTAGACTTACCTGTAGCATATGTTTTTTAAGTACAGTGTGGTCAAGACATGTCAGTCATAATACAGTCTTACAGAAATACAGTGTGTTGTGTGTGTTGTCATATATTTCCAGCCACTATACAAATGAATGAATTAGGCTGAGATATATTCAGGAGAAACTGAAAAGATGGGTGGTGCAATATTACACCAAAGCAAGTCACAGGTAGTAAGACAAAAGCCAAACATATCACTACTGTGAGCACATAACCACTGTGCAGTATGAAAGGACAGGAAACAGATTTACCACTTACTGATGTATTTCTACAGCCCAAGGCTTCCTGTCAATAACGGGTCCAGCAACTCTGTCCTACTGAGTGGTTGGAGACACAGCCTCCTTAGGGGAGCATGAGGCAGCAGTTGAGATTAGAATACTACCCTTATGATCTAGTCTTGGGCATCATGCAGGCAATTTCCTTTTTAGGGGATAGCTCCAAAAGAGGGTCCACCAGTATAGCATCCCTGGAGCTACTAAACCCAAGCTTGCTTTTTGTAAACACTCATGTTAGTCATCATTACATCAAATGGAATTTGGACCATTAGTTTGTGCAGAGTTCTCGTGGTTCCTGCCAAGGCAATTGATCCAGAGGAGGCCACAGAACTTGGATTGTGTTTGCTAAGAGGAATGAACTATTTACAATCAGTTGTTCTGTTCATTTCATCTGCCTTGATGCCTTCCCCCTTACAAGTAGTTGAAAGATTCTTCCTCACAAACTTTCTATTATTTAAAGATTTCAGTTGTGATCATCCATTCTTCTGCACAATTAAACTCTTGCACTGTGCCCACTGACTGTCATGAGCATCTCATGCAGACAATGTAGAAACATTCCACCCCTATGGACAATCTACAGTTAACCCACAACCACTAGGCAATGTGTGGCACCGTCAAGTAATGGGAAGAGAAGGTTCATTCATACAAGTCATTCTGCTGTTAGTAATGCTACCTAGTCCTTTGACCTAATCACAGCACTATCTGAACACCAGCCTTCATACGTTGGGAAGGAATATCCTCAAAAACAAGTGCAGCACATTGATGTATAGGAAAACAGGTTTATCAGTGTCCAGTTTATAGTCTTTGCATGCAGTGCACTATGATCTCCACAATATAATGTATCATTGGGAGACTACTATACTAGATAAGCCTGCAGAATGAAATTACCAGCATATTCATGATATATATATATATATATCCCCAAAGAACTCCTCTTGTCATCAAAAACGCAGGAGACAGACCACAGGACCAGATGATAGATTTCTCTGTTTGTTTATTTGTTTATCTGTGTGTATATATATATATATATATATATATATATATTCAATCTTGCCAAACTTGTCCGGTTTAAAGAAGGCGCTGACACCATGAATCTGAATCCAAACTCGATTTATTCGATCAGTATCTGCTTAGACGCGTTTCGGCGTTGCCGCCTTGTTCACTACTATATATATATATATATCAAGTTCAAGTTCAAAAATCTTTATTTCGGTAAAAATTTACCATAAAAGACCATCATATAAAACAATTCATATAAATGATTTATGCAGTAGATTATAAAATTCATAAAAACGATACTAAAAAGGAATCCATATAAAGTAAAGACAGATCCGTACTCAGTCTATGTTTTGAGGTATTTCCTTCTGATGGACCAAAGGGCGCCCAAGTACTTGGCCATAGTGAACACAATATGGTCTGACAAATCAGTTTTTAGGACTCTAAAGGCGGGCAGGCACTTCTTGAATCCCAGATTCCTACATAGGGGGAAAATCCAGTGCCTACGAATCCCATGATAAACTGGACAGAAAAAGAGGATGTGGAGCTCACTTTCGTCCGAATTTCTGCATGCTGGGCAGGTACTACTTGGATCATGGCTCCATTTGGTTGTAAAAGTTCTGATGGGGAGAGAGCCATGTCTCCACTGGAGATATAATTTTCTCAGTACAAGAGGATAAATTTTATCTAGAGTAGGTTCCATGTTGTAATTCACCTTATGGGAGAAAAAGAAAGCTGCCAGGGACCCGAGATGTTGGTGGTTGAGTATCAGGGAAAGTTTGCATTCTCGGTATGTCCTGGCTAGATCCTTTTTAGAGAGGATGTGGCACTTGTTCTGGGGGTCAGACCACATAGTTGAGAGACCTAAGGCCTCCAGTTCTAATTTAATAAAATTAAGCCATTTGATTTTTCCGGCGCCTGGAGTGGCAAGAACCTCCGGGAGTCCTTCCCTGTAACTGGCCATATATATATATAGACAAAATATTGAGTTTTCATTATCGACCTACCAGAATATCCATGTTGAAATATCGTCATGGCAGAATATCGAGAGTCAGAATATCCTCAACAAGAATATCGAGTTGAAGGTAAGTAGTATCATTTTTTAAAATAATGATGTTAAAAATATAGTTTTTTTAGTTAGTGTTATGTATGTTAGTATTTAATTTAAATGTATGTGTTCTATATTTTTAGGAGTGTGTATGAGATGGAGAGAAAGAAGAGGTTGACAAAAAGATAGCAAAGTGAAGAGAGATAGACCGCCAGAGAGAGATGAGAGGATGACAATGGAGAAAAAGAGAGGGCAAAAGTTTAAAATAGCGAAAGAAAGATGGAAATAGTGAATGAAAGGAAACAAGGAAATAAAAAAAGAAAGGTGGGAGCAAAGGCAGAGAAGGATGAAAATTGACCGGAGGAAGAAATAAAGGAAGAATGAAGAAGGGGACAAAGATAAAGAATGACAAAGGACAGAGGAGGTAAAGAAGGGTGTAAATGTTATAAATAAATAACTTAATGAGCTAAATGAAATAAGGAACTAGAACACTTGTGTAACATGTCTGAGAAGCGCTGCGTCTCGTCCCTAGAAATTCTCTTGAAGGGCTATTCACCAGAGTATGATTTAGATACCAAGAAGCACACCAGCTCACCTTGCAACGTTACCTTTGCTTCACAAACTGAAACCATACCATCCACAGGTTATGAAGAGGGTAATTCCATATCAAGCATTTCTCAAGAGGCTTCAAAAAATTTATCTGATGAGCCAGACGACCACCCAGAAATAGAGCGGAATGCAGCACCTAGTAACTGCCATAATAGACCAGCTCTTCAGGGGAGTGCTGCACAGTGAGAACTCTGAGAAGTCAGAAGCAGAAGGAAACTCTCAGGATGGGCAACAAGACTGTCTTCCTCCCTTCTCAATCTTTTCAACAATTGGAAAGTCTCTCAACCTGGAGTTTGTTATCACACCATTGAACTCTGTGGGGTCTAGCTTGCCTGAACTCAGTGAAGCTTCTGACAATAACACTCCCCCCACTAGCACCCCAGTCCCCTCTTACACTGATGCTGGTCCCCCCTACGGTATTGATGCATATAGATCTTTGCAGGACAATCTCGCAAAACCGAGGTTGAGGGCACACCACCTGAAAAGAAAACCTTCCTTCTGAGGCTCACTGAAGGGACACAAGAAAGCACATTGGATAGTGAGAACCTAAGCCTGAAGGAAAAGATCAAGCTACTAAATGAGGAGTTAACTGCTTTTCTGACATTGTTCAGCAGACAAGCCAGGCATTGAATTGCTGTGTTGATAAAGAGCATGGAAAAGGGTCTCGGGAAGAGGCAGAGGCTTAGGGTTTGCAGCTTGTATCCTCTGAGAAGCGTGTCTCACTGCTTAACATGTTGACACGTCTAAAATCTACAGAATCTCCAGGCTCTGCTTTGCCCCAGTCTGTAGACGAACTAAAACCATGCTGTGGCTTTGTCACCATTTCTAATCTTTGTCTGCCCCTGAAAATGGACTACTTGTGTTCAGTGATGAACCATACAGCAAAACCTAGTCACTATGTCCTATTAGTGATTCGCTTTGAATCTCATTACAAAGTGGCCACATCCCTTGCCAGCGTACAAGATGCACTATGCCTAAATGCCATTGTTTTTCCTAATTCAGTAACACAACATTATGCTTTTTCTACCTTTGAAATTGACATTGAGATTTACAGCCTGGCACATACTGGAGTTACACCAACAGTCGACAAACGGAAATATTCCAGATCCAAGATCATGCAATAAAAGCTGCTTAGTTCCAGGAAAACTATTTTTGCCTCACCAGCCTTCAGTTATCCTACTGGCAGTTCCATTCGAACCAGCAATTTCCTGTTAGTGCACTCCCTTACAGTCTCACAGGAATCTCTGAAAAGACCACATTTCCACTTGATAAGGTCTTTTTCCTGTTGCCTCTAGAGGGGAATATCCATATAAAGTTGCAGTGCCAGAGCCATTCCAATGTGCATCACAGTGGATTTCTGACTATGTTCAATGACGGGAGCGGTTTTGGAGCCTGACACAGATGCTGGTGTGTCTTATCAAGGAATTACTCGTCATACTGGGCATATCCTGACCAGGAGAAAACCAAAGATCCTTTTGGACAAATCAATCTCTTTAACTGTACTAGTCCCCAGATCGAGGTAGCCAGATGGGAGTTTAGTACCCGTCCTAATAATCAGGAGTTGATTACAGTGTGCCCTCAGCAAGAAGGTGACAAGGAAACTTTGGGGACGCAGTGACACATTACCCTCTGCTTCACCAAGAACTGGCTGTCTGCTGACATGAAGGAGAAGAGAAACAAGTGGATAGAACTCCTGAACCAGGCATCGGTGGACCTCAGGACATGGCATACGACATCACACATAGTAACATTGTCTCAGCAAAGCTCACAGACAGGAAGTGGCATGTCCTTGATGTTTCAGTGTGGACCAAATTATTCTGGCATATCTGTGGTCACCAACTGGGAACAGGCTGATGCCACAGCATCCATTTGAGAAACTGAGTGTTAAACCCTTGCTATCAGTTCCATCTTGCCGTACTCTCAAAAAGAATGCAGTGTATATATATATATATATATATATATATGTATATTCCATGGGAACATGATATGTGGATAATTGTACTGGACATAACTAGTCTTTACTCAGTGATCGGTCATCAAAAGGGATTACAGGCAGTACGATGCTTTCTTAAAGGAAGATCACTTGAATTTTCAGAACATAATGAGATGTTACTTGAGTTCGTAGAATTTGTTCTTTATCATAACATCTTCCTTTTCAACAAACAACACTACCGCCAAGTAAGGGGGACCGCGATGGGCACCTGCTTCGCCCCCATCTATGCGAATTTATTCATAGGCTGGTGTGAGAAGCAGGTGGCCTGGGCGGACCAGTACAGCACATGGGTGAACTGCACCATATCCTGGCACAGGTATATAGATGACCTGTTCATCCTATGGAAAGGCCCCAAATCCCAAGCAGAGGCATACATTGATGAATTGAATAGGAACTCCTTAAATCTCCACTTCAGTGGACAGATGAGCCAAACTACGGTATCCTTCCTAGACCTAAGGGTGTTTATTCATGGTGGTAAGATCTGCACAAAGCTGTTTAGAAAATCGACAGCAGGTAACTCGACTCTTGAGGCTAGTAGTAGTCACCAACAATCTCTGAAGAATAGTATCCCATATGGAGAACTACTACACCTCAAGAGGAATTGCTCGAATAGGGAAGATTTTGAGCAGGCAGCAAATGAAGCCATTGAACGGTTTAGGGTTAGGGGATACAGGACTGGTCTACTAAAACAAATGCTTGAGAAGGTGAAGAAAATTCCACGTAAAAGCTTATTGAAAGAAAGATGCCAACCCACTGAATGTGAATCTGACCCTGTAGATTTATCACCACATTCTCCGGTGAAGTTGGGGCACTGAGACAAACACTATACCGTAATTGGCATATATTAAAGGCCGATCTGGTAATTGGTAAGGAACTACCTGAACAACCTCAAGTTACCTTTAGACGTAGCAGATCACTGAAAGATCAATTAGTAAGGAGCCATTACGAGTCAGTCCCCTTCATTCAAAGAGTAAGTGACATGACAGGGTTCTTCCCATGCTCAAAATGCAAGGCATGTAAAAGTAGCACCAACGTTTTAACCTATCAGGTCCCAGGCAGGAAAGAGGTCAGGAAGATTAATCAATTCCTTACATGCACTACACCTTTCTGTGTATACTGTCTGGTATGTCCTTGCATGAAAATGTATGTTGGTAGTACTAAACATCCTGTGAAGAGAAGGATCTTAGAGCATGCACGTGCAATTGAAAAGAATGATCCGACATATCCAGTGGCAAGGCACTTTTCTGAAAGCCATAATAGTGACCGGTCACTTCTCAAATTCTTCTGTATTGACCACGTTCCTGCAAGTGAATGAGGTGGCAATAGGGTACAAAGATTACGTAGACTCGAATTGAGATACATAATCGATTTGAGTATAATCATTCCTTTTGGCCTTAACTCTGAAGAAGAATTAGCAATACACTTAGGATAAGATGGCTCTGACGTAACTGAAGATAGAATATACTGTTGCCTTTTGCTTACACATAAGATGCTCTTGTAACTATTTGACTTCAGAGGATCGATTTTTGAATTTGAGATAAAATGATGAATGACGAGCATGTATCTCTTTCAGCATTATTCTCTGTAGTCATACCCGTTGCAGTGGAATACATGATTCATTGAACTGTAATCTGTAGATATGCCCATCCAGGGCTCAATTATGTTTTCGCTTTAACATTTTCTCAGTGGTATTAATAATGCCCATCGAGGGCTCAATTATGCATGAAATTATGGATATAACTGTATATATGTATACTAGGAATGAGAGCTAGGTTATTAATTTGAAATCATGAATTAATTAATCTTTATTAACTTGATTTGAAGAGACGATACAGATATATGCTATATGTAAATATTGTTTATATACTAACTCTAAGATGGCCCCCAGAGTGGGATTGATGTTCTTGTCTGCTCTCTATGTTTATGAATTGAACCCTTGCGAACGGAAGGGGAAACTAACGATGCAAACGGAAAAAAATGTTACCTCTTTGAATGCTTTAAATGGCGGGAACGTCTTTATTTGTGTTGACACAGGGGAAAAAGGCACGTTTGCCGAAACGCGTCCTTTTATCGTGTAAATAAATCATTATACCACACCACGTGCGTGCGGCCACTTCCTTCTCTGTCCGAGGGGATTTTTTGAGCCAAACATATATATCAGTGAGCAAGGGCACGGACGTGCCCGAAACGTGTCTGACGATATGCACCACTTAATGCATAAATAAAAACATCTATAAAGAAGAAGTCTGACTCTGGGGATTCTGTTATTGTTGCTGTCTGCGTACCTGTCTGTGTACGAGGCACTCCAGAGGCAAGTTGGATTATATATATATATATATATATATATATATATATATATATATATATATATATATATATATATATATATATATATATATATATATATATATATATATATATATATATATATATATATATATATATATATATATATATATATATATATATATATATATATATATATATATATAACAATTTCCCAATCCTTCCCCAGCAGGAACGGACAAAATGGGTCGCACTTATTTCTATTCCGATGAACCAGCTCAATTGAGCCTCCAGTAATACAGCCGGTGAATTTAATGTCCAAACGGTGCTTCTGCTTGCATGATTTCATTGTTAAATACAATAAATAAATTGAGCTTTTTTTTATTGGAATGGAAATAAGTTTTGAAGCAGAACTCATTGGGAATGTAGGGCAAGCACTACAGGTACCAGGAGGCCATTGTGATTCACGCACAGGAGGGTGTGTAAAAGGAGTCAATCAGGTGACTGGTGTTTGCTCGCACTGCTGCTCTACATGACTGCCCGTGAACAAGGAGCACTGAAGCTCCGAAACAAGTTATCTGGGAAATGCTGTTGGTTTTACCAAATAAAGAATCCTGCTGGAAACTGCGGGCTTCGCCTAGGCTTGTGTGCATCTTCATCTGTGGGGGTTTTATTCATGATATATATATATATATATATCTCATATATATTCACACAAACATATTAGGCAGCACAGGAAATCAATTCCATAAAATCTTCAAAGATTCAGGTGTGCTCTAGGCTCCCCACAATGGAGGCTTACATGGTCATGTCAGCATATGCTTTGCGTGTTTTAGGGGTGAGACGCTACTAGAGTATCTTGCAGAATCTCTGAGAAGAGACCTTTCCTTCCAGATTGTGGGACACTCTACCTAATCCCCTGTCCATGTTTGAATCTCTGAAGAATAGTATCCCATATGGAGAACTACTACACCTCAAGAGGAATTGCTCGAATAGGGAAGATTTTGAGCAGGCAGCAAATGAAGCCATTGAACGGTTTAGGGTTAGGGGATACAGGACTGGTCTACTAAAACAAATGCTTGAGAAGGTGAAGAAAATTCCACGTAAAAGCTTATTGAAAGAAAGATGCCAACCCACTGAATGTGAATCTGACCCTGTAGATTTATCACCACATTCTCCGGTGAAGCTGGGGCACTGAGACAAACACTATACCGTAATTGGCATATATTAAAGGCCGATCTGGTAATTGGTAAGGAACTACCTGAACAACCTCAAGTTACCTTTAGACGTAGCAGATCACTGAAAGATCAATTAGTAAGGAGCCATTACGAGTCAGTCCCCTTCATTCAAAGAGTAAGTGACATGACAGGGTTCTTCCCATGCTCAAAATGCAAGGCATGTAAAAGTAGCACCAAAGTTTTAACCTATCAGGTCCCAGGCAGGAAAGAGGTCAGGAAGATTAATCAATTCCTTACATGCACTACACCTTTCTGTGTATACTGTCTGGTATGTCCTTGCATGAAAATGTATGTTGGTAGTACTAAACATCCTGTGAAGAGAAGGATCTTAGAGCATGCACGTGCAATTGAAAAGAATGATCCGACATATCCAGTGGCAAGGCACTTTTCTGAAAGCCATAATAGTGACCGGTCACTTCTCAAATTCTTCTGTATTGACCACGTTCCTGCAAGTGAATGAGGTGGCAATAGGGTACAAAGATTACGTAGACTCGAATTGAGATACATAATCGATTTGAGTATAATCATTCCTTTTGGCCTTAACTCTGAAGAAGAATTAGCAATACACTTAGGATAAGATGGTTCTGACGTAACTGAAGATAGAATATACTGTTGCATTTTGCTTACACATAAGATGCTCTTGTAACTATTTGACTTCAGAGGATCGATTTTTGAATTTGAGATAAAATGATGAATGACGAGCATGTATCTCTTTCAGCATTATTCTCTGTAGTTATACCCGTTGCAGTGGAATACATGATTCATTGAACTGTAATCTGTAGATATGCCCATCCAGGGCTCAATTATGTTTTCGCTTTAACATTTTCTCAGTGGTATTAATAATGCCCATCCAGGGCTCAATTTTGCATGAAATTATGGATATAACTGTATATATGTATACTAGGAATGAGAGCTAGGTTATTAATTTGAAATCATGAATTAATTAATCTTTATTAACTTGATTTGAAGAGACGATATAGATATATGCTATATGTAAATATTGTTTATATACTAACTCTAAGATGGCCCCCAGAGTGGGATTGATGTTCTTGTCTGCTCTCTATGTTTATGAATTGAACCCTTGCGAACGGAAGGGGAAACTAACGATGCAAACGGAAAAAAATGTTACCTCTTTGAATGCTTTAAATGGCGGGAACGTCTTTATTTGTGTTGACACAGGGGAAAAAGGCACGTTTGCCGAAACGCGTCCTTTTATCGTGTAAATAAATCATTATACCACACCACGTGCGTGCGGCCACTTCCTTCTCTGTCCGAGGGGATTTTTTGAGCCAAACATATATATATATATCAGTGAGCAAGGGCACGGACGTGCCCGAAACGTGTCTGACGATATGCACCACTTAATGCATAAATAAAAACATCTATAAAGAAGAAGTCTGACTCTGGGGATTCTGTTATTGTTGCTGTCTGCGTACCTGTCTGTGTACGAGGCACTCCAGAGGCAAGTTGGATTTTATATATATATATATATATATATATATATATATATATATATATAGTGAAATAAGTGCGACCCATTTTGTCCGTTCCTGCTGGGGAAGGATTGGGTTTTTATTATATGTATATATATATATAAATATATATATATATATATATATATATATATATATATATATATATATATATATAACAATTTCCCAATCCTTCCCCAGCAGGAACGGACAAAATGGGTCGCACTTATTTCTATTCCGATGAACCAGCTCAATTGAGCCTCCAGTAATACAGCCGGTGAATTTAATGTCCAAACGGTGCTTCTGCTTGCATGATTTCATTGTTAAATACAATAAATAAATTGAGCTTTTTTTTATTGGAATGGAAATAAGTTTTGAAGCAGAACTCATTGGGAATGTAGGGCAAGCACTACAGGTACCAGGAGGCCATTGTGATTCACGCACAGGAGGGTGTGTAAAAGGAGTCAATCAGGTGACTGGTGTTTGCTCGCACTGCTGCTCTACATGACTGCCCGTGAACAAGGAGCACTGAAGCTCCGAAACAAGTTATCTGGGAAATGCTGTTGGTTTTACCAAATAAAGAATCCTGCTGGAAACTGCGGGCTTCGCCTAGGCTTGTGTGCATCTTCATCTGTGGGGGTTTTATTCATGATATATATATATATATATATCTCATATATATTCACACAAACATATTAGGCAGCACAGGAAATCAATTCCATAAAATCTTCAAAGATTCAGGTGTGCTCTAGGCTCCCCACAATGGAGGCTTACATGGTCATGTCAGCATATGCTTTGCGTGTTTTAGGGGTGAGACGATACTAGAGTATCTTGCAGAATCTCTGAGAAGAGACCTTTCCTTCCAGATTGTGGGACACTCTACCTAATCCCCTGTCCATGTTTGGAAAGAAAGCTGGCAGATGCATGTGCAGTCACAGGAAGGTTTTTCAAACTCCCTGAGATTGGTACACTGTTTAACAGGTAGTCGAATTGAATCGAGGTGATTTGTTTCTAGTTTTATTTTTTTGTAGACTATGTTGCTTGGAGGATACCACAAGATTGTTATCTTCCTGAGGCACCGATTAAGGTTCTTGACCACGCTGAAGCTCTCACATTCGCAGGGTATAACATTTATGTTCTGCAGATCTCTTCAGAGGCAGAGATCCTTGAAGAAGGCAAGTGTCTAATATTTTGGGTTTTGCACAAGGTGGTATTGTCTATCTCTCTTGAATTTCCTCATCCTATCAGTCTATTATATTTTTTGGCCATCTCCTAGGCACTGGTGTTATCTTGGTGTGTGTCCCGCCCAGGTGGCAACAGGATAGCGGTGTTGCTTTGTCCTAAGATGTTTCTTTTTCCTTCGTTCTCCTACTTCTGTGATTCTGTTGTCTTTTTCCATGTATTCTCTGTGGGAACCTGTCATTGCCTCGTATTACTAATTTAGCAAACGGAAAAGATGTAAAACAGTTGTAATATCGGCATTTGATCAATTGTAACGGAGAAAATAAAAGGTTAAATATGAACAGAGAAAGAAAGAGAGCAACCCGAGAAAGAGTTAGAATAACTGAGTAAGAGTGAGAACATCAGAGACTGTGAGAGAGTGAGAAATGTCAACACTAAGAAAGGCGAGAAAGAGAAAAAGATTTTTTTTATATCACCATACAAATCAGGGGACAGATACTAAACAGGAAAACATTACTGATTGAGCGTTTCGGTTATGCTACAAATCCATTCTACAAAGAATGGGATTTTCCACACCTAGGTGTTATAGTACATTTATAAATTAGACTTTTTGAGAAAGACGAACCATATATGAATTTCAACTACTGCAAAATGCTCTCTAAGCTCAAGCTATAATCACAAAATTACCACGCAACTCAGCACATTTCCACACTTTTATCCTTTCCGAGATCTCTGTGTATTAATTCCACTGGAGACATAAGGATAAAAAACGTGAAGTGGAAGCTTTATGATAACTGATATATTCCAGCACTCATTTCCTTCAGAATGTGTTCACTCGGTGTTAGAAATTCATTGCAGCAACTTGACGGTAAATCATACATAAATATTACAATTGTAATAATGACACACTGCCTTCAGAATGGTGAAACATTCTGTACTAGTTTCAGACAGCAGTGAGGCAAATCATTCAAATGCCTGAGAAGGAAGCCTTCAATTTTCATGGACGGGAACACATTGCAAACCAGAGTGCACAAACCCAACAGAAATCTTAGGAAAAATGTAAATAAATTGGCAAGCACCTTTCATGGCCTGATTTTTTTTTTAATCTATGATATTCTTGCAGCACTTATTGTGACCATTTTTTTCATCCTCAAATTTAGTCCCAGGCCGATTGCCAGTTTAGTACCATCCAATATGTCAATGCTGTATCTCCATTTTGCAACATACTCTGGTTCATTCACCATCCCGAGAGACCAATTAGATTCCAATGCATATTTTCAAACAGCGTGACACAGCTCCGCATTCCATTACTAGTAGGACTTTCAAGACAAAAGCTATAAATTAAGAATTCTGATATTGACATTTAACAGCAAATCCCAACTAAGGTCCTTATTTTGAGTGGCCTCTTAATTCCGATGGGGCAGTAAAGCAATTACTGATCCCACTGGAAATATGAGATCCGCGAGTAACCTAAACAAATCTGTTACTGAAAGCAGTCAAACTATTTTGGTGAAATTCCAGGAGAAATAGGGAAATACTAGAAAATATAATCAGGAATTTCTGAATCCATTAGTAATTTCCCATTTAGAAAGTTACTCATGATCCGACTTGTAATCTCCAAGTAACTTCCTCCCACATTCAGACTTTCGGTACCCCAACTATTGATAACTTCAGGGTTGAAATTACTGGGAGGATTACCGCAACACTGAGAATGAAGATTTAACTGTTTTAAGAGGCAAAGTAGCAAACTCAGATCTCATCAATGATGTAATTACGTGTAGATTCTTAAGAAGAAATAAGATTTGGAGGTGATGCTTTGGTAAGTAAATGAAAAGGCACATAAAGTATTTTTTTGTTCTATAAAAATGTATAAAGACTAAAATAGGCTAAATGCCTTGTCTCTATAAGAACGGACTGTTTAGCAGTGGTATATTTGAACTCAATTTCTGCAACAGATCCTAAAAATACAGCGTTACTGAAGCACCAGGCAGGTGCAGATATTAACAGCTCAATGTCTTTTCCACTAATGTATGACTGTTCTATTTATTCCATTCACTGGGGTTGTAGTTCATCAGTTAGTGGCAGTGACGGATATGAAAAAATATTGCCTTTAAATTCATATTAAATGAGCTTTTAATCTACATGCAAATTTGAGATGTGCGAAAATGCATCATGTTGTCATGCACAGGAAAGGCAGTTCAAAGTGGTCACATCAACAAGGTCAGACTGCCATCTCTGAACGGCCCCTCGAATCCAAGACATTGCATGTAAAACTACAAGGTTAAGCAAGAAATTATCTCTTCTTGTCACAGAAGCGGAGATTTTCAAGAAACAAAGAGAAGGGAGCAATTTCTATGCCGAAAATAGCAATGTGCATGTGTTTGACCTCGCTCCATGCATCTGTCACATGTGATGAATATGTTCCTCTGGAAAGCCCCATTATTCAGCATTATACATCTTTTCTAACTTTTATTGTCTGTGTGCATCTCTGAGGGAGCAGTAATAGGCCTGTGCACAAACCGCAGCCTTAATGGTGAAAATTCATCATAGACAATATACCATTAATGAGTTAGTCAAAGCAAGGAAATTAAACACTGCTATCATTTGAAAGGTAACTGACTAACCAGCTAACCCAGCGTCCCTTCCTCGTGTAACTGATCATAGGAGCAGCTAACTACAGCAATCCTTGCCAACAGCTTGGCAATCTTATCATACTGCAGCACTTTTTAAAATTTCAGGGCTACAATCCATTTCATGGCAAATAGGAGTTTGCACGGAAGTAGGAATTACAAGCTGTGTTTCCTTCACAGTTTTCTGCTATAGGTTATGGCAGATCAAATATGCCGAAATCTATTATGGGAGGAGTCCCAAAAAAGGAAAAACGTGGCATTTATTCAAAATCAAATATGCGTGTTATGCTTCCTTTTCATGTTGAAATTCCAGATTACAAGGACTTTACGACAGCTGTCGAATACCTTATCCTGGAGAAATGATATCGACCTTAGTGTGGTAAATACCCCCACACTACTCTGTAATGACACATGGTATGGGTATTTCCTTGTTTATTTCACAGACATAGTCTAGAAGCCATCTCCTCTTCCACAGTCAGTGGCGATAATATCTAATCATAGCTTATGTACCTATGCCTATGTATTTGTTATTTAACAAGTATTAGTTTGCAAATACGGCTACCACTATGGGAACACCGTTCCTCTCTTTGACATTGTAACAGTTCTTCCCCAAGAGAATACTCCTGTATAACACCACTCCGTCTTATTTGAGGTATACAAAACTGCTAAATACAATAAATAAATTGATGACACCTTGGCAGCAGGAGCCAACGGAGATGGGGTAGATATAGGGACCCTGCTTCTCCAAAATGTCTATAAAATGGGCTCTTGTATGGCCTCTGTCGGAAAGGAAAATGTCCGGTAAGGGCATCTCAGGACATTCCCAACACAAACCGATCTGGTCCCTGCAAATTAGTGGCAGTCACATTGCCATAGAAAAGGTATGGGTGATTGTTTATTTCAGTGCGGTGATAACAAAAACAGCTATCACTTAAACTTGATCATCCTAGAGGGGTATCACTGCAACCAGGCTGAAAGAATGTCTTGTCTTGCTAAGGACATGAATGCAATGTGACTATCCTACATCAAGGATATTTTAGGCAACAGAGCATTCCGTAATGCTGTCAAAGTAAAACATTCATAAACTCTTAGCATCCTCTGCTCAGTAAGGATTAATAGCTATGGCCATAGGACCAAACCTTTATGCAAGCTAATTGGTTCAATGCCCCAATATATAACTTTTAAAACCTAATTCAGTTGGTTTGGAGGAAGCTGGAAAAGATATGTGATGCTACAGTGACACATAGTAGTGCCTTTATTGTGGTAAGAGTCAGCTGTGAAGTAACCTATGGAGACCAAAGGGGTGCTTAAGTTTTGCTTTCAGGAATTGGCCTATGCTATCTACCAGACAGTTGAAAAGCTGATCCACGCATACATTTAACTTCCTGACCTTATACCTGTCCACACAAGTTTAAATAAAAATCGGAGTTAGTGTGTCCTAAGAGAAGTTGCTAAAAGGTTTTCTTCAAATTATATACTGCAAACCAGATGAAAACCTAAACACAATTAAGAATGGGGGAAGTGCGTGTCCTGGTTCACTATGTGCTGCTTACTTCCAACCAGTATTATTGGATGTGACAGATTGCTGAGGGACGCTGTTAAAAGCCATCCAAGATTGTGCAAATACCGTAGGTCTAAGGCCCCATAAAAATTAACTATAGCTTTGATGAGGATAATGGTAGACATTCTTCCAGCACAAGCTGGAAGCGCCCACTAATTTTTTTTTATCAACTTCTGTTTGGGATATATTTTTATCTAAATTGTGTCAGCTCATGAATGGGTGTTAATCGATAAATTGTCTCAACAAACGCAAAGGTTCGATAAATGGCATTGGAAAGGGCACAGTAGCAGGGGATAAGAGCGTAAAACTGCCCATGTTCATTTTGGTTTTGTGTCTCTTTTTCCTTTGCTATCCTTTGTGTCTTGTTCACTTCGGTGGAGAGGAAACCTGAATGATTAGGGTTCTGTGAGAACCTGTGTCATGAGTAATTGAAAGTCACTTTTTATGCTCTCTGTAGACAAGAGAATTTTCTGAGGTGTTGTGTATCAGAAGAGATGAAGCTCTGAGAGGCCAGAGGCTGATTGCACCTTGCATTATTAATGTTGGCAGACATAATCTGGCATAGCCTCTGTGAAGCTGCGATATGTAGAAGGCTGTACAATGTTAGAAATAAGCTTTGAGTGTGTCAAGAAAGGGCCTTCATCTTAGAGCCCTAGAATTGGAAGACGCATCCTTGCCAAGGATCCACTCATCAGCACAAATATCCATCTCAATATGGTACATAAGCAGCATATCAGAGAGGTGTCAATTAATTTCCCCCCGCATATGCAAATGTCATGGGACAAGGCTGCATGTTACTTTGTGTTAGCAGCAGTGGAAAGTTATTTGCACATATGCATATTTATACCTTGTTCAAAACTAGGGAGCATGATTCTCTGATCCTCTGCTAGCCTTTAATTGAATAAATTTTAAACAATCAAACGTATTTCTCTCAAAAACAGTTTCAACAATTTAAGTGGAGGTTCAAATATGCTTGCTGATGCTGATGCACAAGTTACTACTTGTGTAACGATATATCTGTAAGAGACATTAGTTAGTGATAGATTCCTTACCTTAGAATATCCCCAGGCGTCAGACTGGATCCGGAAAATTTTTGCGTAGTAATACCCCTGCGTGCCGGCAGGCATCGTCAGCGGCTCCACGTCCGTCGTCGGCGTCGTTAGTGCCGGAATGACGTCGTCGGAGTACTTAGACGCCGCCCATGCGTGCTGACGTCAGTTCTGATACACAGCTTTTCCGCGCCAGATACGCAGAGCCATGATAGAACCAACACTGGTGCCATGAAACTAGGGCCCTGAAAGGGGATGACCTTAACCCTAGATATCGGTTCGCATAACGGGGAGGATGGGTGGGTCGGTAAGGAATCTATCACTAACTAATGTCTCTTACAGATATATCGTTACACAAGTAGTAACTTGTGCATCTGAAAGAGACAGGTTAGTGATAGATTCCTTACCTTAGAATAAATACCCCAGCAATACCAACCCCAGTGGTGGGTCTGCGAACCAATAATCACACCAGAAAGTCCTGGAGGACGGAACGGCCAAAGAAGCCATCCCTCCGGACTTGACTGTCCAGGCAGTAGTGTCTTGCAAACGTGTGCAGCGAGGCCCACGTAGCTGCCTGGCAAATGTCCTGCAAGGGCACTCCCCGGCCCAGAGCAGTTGTAGTAGCCGTGGCCCGGGTGGAATGAGCCCGCAATCCAACAGGGGGCTCCTTTTTAGCCAAGGAGTAACATGCCTGGATACACAAGATGATCCACCGCGAGATGGTCCGCTTGTGCACCGCTTTTCCCTTCTTAGCACCCACGTAACCAACAAAGAGTTGGTCATCCAACGCGTGTGCTATCCAAATACAATTAAAGCGCACGTTTTGGGTCCAGATGTTGGAGCCGCTCTTCCTCTTTAGAGGGATGCGGTGGCGGAAAGCAGGTGGGCAAGGTGATAGACTGCCCGATATGGAAGGCCGTGACAACCTTGGGCAGGAAAGATGGCTTAGTACCTAACACAACCTTGTCCGGATGGACAGAAAGGAAAGGGGGTGTACAGGAAAGAGCCTGGAGCTCACTCACTCTCCTGGCAGAGGTGATGGCAACCAGGAAGGCAGTCTTCAAAGTAAGAAGACGGAGAGGACAGTTGTGAAGTGGCTCAAAGGGAGCGTACATCAGAAACGTAAGAACAAGGTTCAAGTCCCACTGATTCATCAGAAGAAGGGCTTTATTATACGTTGGAGATTTCCGCAGACTCCTTACTGACAGCGTATGATTAGAAGAGACTTACAGGCATACTAATGACAATATTAACTGGGGATTCCAATGCCAAGGTAGTACCATGCCAATCAAATCAAAAACTTGGAGAGGAAGTAGACAATTTGTGGCATATTCCATGAAGCTCTTGCAATGCCGACGCCTGGGCAGTCCTCTTAAAATGTTATTGAAACTTCACGAAGTTATCATGATGCCGGTTTTTATTTTGTAAGGTAGACATAAATACTGTCAGGAGGACACTGATTTTAGAGTGTCTCCCTTGATATTTGGGATACTTTAGTCTTTTTAGAACTGTGGTCAAATACTGCATTGAACCCAAGAATGGTAAAATCAGTGCAATTTGGCCAAATAACAAATAGAGAAGCAAGAATAAGAAGCATATAAAACCTTTGGCATTAAAGATACCTATGACTGCAACCGATCACATGGGGATTTGCAGCCAATTGTGCTCTTCTGATATGTCTGATAAATTGGATCATCTGTTTACAGGGTCTAAACTGTACTGTTGGTTTATAGACTACATGATGGCTTTCAACTGTGTAAACCAAAGACTCCAGTGAGCAAAGTTATGAGACTGTGAAATGTTTGAAGGTTTTTTATGCTGATTAGAAAGTTGCACCTTGATGTGGTTACTAGTTCATAGTTAAGGGATTCCCAACAAGACATTAAATTACTAATAACACTTGACAATACAATTCAATATTGTCTTTCTTTAACATGCCTATCTCTGATATGCCTCCATCATGTAAGCAAGTCCACTTCCTCCAAAACTGGACAGTCAAAATGAGGCCTGCTTATACTTGGAAATATCAGATGCAAAATGGCCTTCAAACAGCTGTAACGCCTTTTGCACATAAGCTAGGAATTCATCCAACAGAAAAAAATACTGTATGGGCCTGAATAGGCACAGACAGTCTTGTAATGGTTGTTGGTTTGAGTAAGTCAATTCATACACTTTCTAAATACGCTGGACAGTATGCTTCTCAAGCTCATAGCTAACACAAAGTATTCAAGCATTTGTGAGCCAGGCATAAGTCTTTTCATACAGTAATACTGGGTAATAGGACTATGAATAAAACGCCTTTCACTAAGTTGAGACAAGAATTTACATTATTCCAGTACTACCCAATTATACTTCTAATGGGAACAAGAGCCTGGTAAAAATGTAACGGATTTGTTGATTCTGTATTAAGGTACTTGAATCACTCAAGTACATGTTATTACATTCTATTAACATGTTTGTCCTTCTTACAGTTCATAGTAAACATTTAAAGACATTATTTCCAGGTATCACTCAATCATGAATGAAAATCGCACATTATTTTGTAAAGGAACATTCCTGAATGTTTGCAATGCCATTGGCAACGAAATACACCGTAGGTGTCAACAGCGAAATAACCTTTTAAAGGATAATGTTGAATTGCTAGAACTGTGTTTTACCTATATTAATATCTTCAATGGTATATGAAGTTTGGCATATTATTTAAGCTTTTAAACAACCCATTATAAAGACTTGGAAAATGATAAAGGGGAGTCATTTTAGAACAACGAACCTGAGAGCGACTTCTAAAACACACCATGCATGAATTGATCTTCATAACTGGAGGGGGATCTCTAAAACCTTGGCATAGCACTACAATATGTGGGAAGATGCAATTCCAAATGCACTTTCATGAAAATGGTGGAACGCTCATGTTTTTGTGTTCTCTACGCAGGAATATACGGTAAAAGTAAAATGTTTGTGAATATTTGATTGTGGAATATGTAAAAACTGTTTAGCTGTAATATATATCCACAATAATTATGTTTTCTCATTTACTGTGACTGACTATTAAAGGATATTGTGGCACCTTTAAATTAAATAAAATACTGAGGAGAAAGTGGTGCTGGTCTTGATTGACTAACAATAAGACAGTTTTATTTCTCTTTGAAAATGTTGTGCCTTGGATTAGTAGAAAACATACTGAGCGCGAGTCCCTTTTTTTCCAATCTACACCAGCAAAGCTTGAACAATTTGACAACACCTTTTTACAGGACAGCATTCCTAAAAGTACTTTAATCAATAGCAGCTGAGGAAAGGGAAAATGGCTTTCATTCACACAACTTTATTTGTAATATAATTTAGTATTTTAACTTTGAAATTTTGCATTGTTATTTGTCTGAAATAACATTTAGAAAGGTCAACTCAAACAAAAAACTTGAGACAATTACTAATGTGTATGCAGCATACAAACTGGTAATACCAACAATTAAGAAATCACATTGGTGTGAACTGTGGTGGAAGGAGCATCATCCCTTCTATAATGAGTGGTGGAGTGCTGCTGAGCAAACTAGTCCATAGCAAAATAGACATCACATGCAAGAAAAGGTAATTAGCTGCTCAAACTCAGTGTTACTTTGCTGATCACATGTAAGCATCTATCCAAGTTTTGCAACAGCATGTAAACCATGTATAGGTGTGGCGAGAAATAACATGGGGGGATACGTTCTCTTTACTTGAAAGAAAATCCACACTTACCATCTGTAACTTCCAGCTGAGCTTTTGCCAAAATGCTTCCAGCAACAGTGAGTGCCTGGCATATGTAGTATCCGGAGTCTGCTCTTTGAATATTGGTGATTGTGAGATCTCCTGTTGGAGACACTGAGTACCTGCTGCTAGGTTGGAGGGGCTGGTTTGGAAATAATAGATTCTATGGAAACATATTGAAACATATCAGTGAGCATTTATTACAAAGGTCAATTAGAAAGAGAAATTCATTGGAAGAGCAAAACAACATTTGCATAAAGGTACATTATTTTTCATTGCAGTCTCAGAATAGTCACAATTTAAACTCAGAAGAAACATTAGATATCCTTTTGCTGTACCTGTATCTTCAAGTGTATACTTCTACATAATACTGTTGTAGTACTTTACAAAGACCCCCCCAATACCTAACACTCTGACTCTCCTTCAATTAATAAATTCCACATATTACACTTGTTGCTAGAAACCAACTCACAGCTATTCATTAAACTAACTGCCTAAGAATGGCATCTTGAGTGAACACAGTGACTTATTATATTCCTGTAGCAGTTAGATGTCAGCAGTGTATACTTGTGACACTGAGCTATTGCAATGGCTGTTTTTAGGCAAATCCAGCACTCTAGGCATTATGGAGCAGATTTACTATACAGCCCAATATAAATAGAGGTAAATACAAAGAGTAGAGAGGCGAGCATCTGGATTAGAATTTCGTAGAATTGCACCACTATCTGTAACTAAGAAGACCAGTGTAATCGCTGTGTTAAACATGAAGAGCTGGGTGTTTCGTTCATTAACCTAATAATGCTTACATAGTCTGTGGACTAATCTTGACTGGACATTTTAGTACACTGATTTCAGTACCGGTCACCAGTGTCTATATAATTATGGAATTCCGATAATTGGCCATTTCTGGTTATTTATGTGTTAAATAAATCAGTCACTGATGCATGAGAATTATTTGCATAAGGATCCTCTCAAATAATGTACTGTGACACTAATTTAGCTTTAGTACATGATTGGTATTAAAAAAGGTCTTATAGTAGCAGATATAAGGCATTTGTGGCTAAGAAATGCTAGCCAATTTTGTTATCATGGCAGTTCTTAGCAGGACCTTTAGGGAGCGAACTCCCCCTGGTTTTATTGAACAGGCAATGAACTATAAAAGCCACACTGACTCTTGGGCACATGCGCAATAGCTTTATAAATTCAGGCATGAGGGGTGCTGTGAAAATTCACGTTTTGCTCTTGGTCCACCTGAGTCCTCATCTATAATATCTTCAATAAAGTACAATAATTGATTCAAATATCATCTATTATGAGGTATCCCTGTTTTCTAGATAGTGGGATAAAAGTGCATTCTTGTTGGTAGTGAAAACCTGAACCTTCTGAATAATAAAGGTTGCAGCATTCTCCTATTCAAACATTTGTGAAAGAAAGTAAATTGAGCAGTGTGGCTTACAGGTGGTATATGAGAAGGTATGAGAAAAGAACGTTGTATGGATTAAAGGATACCCATTGAGTGGCAAACCATTTAGATCCTTTTCTCGTAGGGTCCAAACTGTGCTATTTTTTCCAAACAGAGGGAATGGAAAAAGCTTAAATGTACTATGAACTTTGACCTTAGATTAGGATCGCATTTAGATCTCCTGACAGTTGCACCCAGGCTAGCACAATACAAATAAACAACTAAAGCAATCCCATTCTATTATTACTCCAATTTGTGTTTAGTCCGATTGGTTAACACACCATTTCATAGCATTCATCTAATTGTGTATAAAGTAATACCAACGTACACGTTTTGCCAAAATAATTGTATTTAAGAACACCCTCCCCACGTGTATATTGTGACTCATGGAGACGTTTCTTCACGAGGTTCAAAAAACCTTAATTTATGTAAATCTATGAGCACGTATGACCAATGTTATGAATTAATGTTGTATACAAAATAGGAACTAATTCGCATTAATAAAATATATTCTTAACTAATTTGCACTTGGGCTCAAGAGTCGAAATTGTCTCGAGAAAAGTTAAAACAAAACCTTTGGATGGTTTGAAATGAGTCACCAGACAGGCTAATTAATCCCCCTGCTATCTCTTTTCTTCTTTCTTATCTGAGAGATGTAATTGTTGGTCAACCTGCTAAGTGACTCCAGTTACAGAAATGCTCTTTCACCTGGGTCTGTTGGGTTAATTTGCTGGGTATCCATTGTGTCAAACCCTTACCATCTGGGCACATTTTGAATTGAATTTGGGTGAGCACCTCTCTTGGACCCCATGTGAAATTAAGCATATCATTTACTCATTATTATTATTATTATTATTATTGTTGACAATTTTATTTTTCAGTAAATCACAGATAAAAACAACAGAGCAGCTGCTAACTTGTGTACTGTCAGGTGTGGCTGTCAATCTGAGAAGCAAATGTACACTAATGGCATAGTGAGAGAGCGCAAACTGATATAAATATATGAGTACATCACACTTACCTATAGAGAGCATAATTCATGAAGAGAAATGCCATGAGTGCTAATAGTGTCTGAAATTATATTCTAAATATATAGCTAATATAGAGATTTAAGTAGAAGTGGAATTAATACAGAAAGGTGTGACATTATATGATTTTATTAGACGTGATTATTTTGAATCTATGTCGTGTAGCTGTTAACATATAAGATGGTCTGTGGTAAAACGCAGAACGTGGTAGGCCTCAGGGCCAGAGCTGGAGCTAAAAGGGAAGGTGTTTCTTTTCACGACACAGATTGTTTAACGTTTTTGGTCATTGCATTAATGGACTATGATTTAGAGTAATGTTTTCTAAATAATAGAATAAGAGTTTTAACATGCTTTAAGTAAATGAAGAAATTGAATGCTATAATCATAATGTGAAATATTGTAGGCCTGAAATGTTTTAGCATTGATTTATACGTACATGTCTGGGCTGAGAAATGTTGCAAGCTTTTTTTAGAAGTCTATGAGAGTTGGGTTCTTGGCGGCAGATATCTGTCTGCAACAGGAAAGGGGGGATCCAATTATAAGTGAATGAATAGAGGCCTGTTCAGTAGACGGCCCAGACATGGAGGAGGGTTCTGGAATGTTTAAGGGGTATCAGCGGGCCGGAGAAGAGACTGAGAAGCAAGGTCAACTCTAACGTCTGAGGCCCAATACAAAGCATCATGGAAAAAGCCTGAAGTTGCACCACGTGAGAGGCGTTTCGCAAGGGGCGTCTCAAATGTTGTTGACTGTTTTGTATTAGGGACAGCACCCCTGGGTGGAGTTAGAGCAGAGACCTGAGGACCCTTTAGAGAGCGGATGGGTAGGCAGTGAGGGGTCATGACTGGAGAACTTTAGGTTTTCACCAAGAGACTTAGAGTGGGTGACTTCCCTTGGGGGTCATTCATTGCTGACACCTTTGTTAGGTTGGGATTTGGTTAAGTAGGGATACCATCTAGAACAGGGTAGGGACGCCTAACCTGTGTTTGTTTTCCTCCAACCTAAATGAAGGAGAGATATGCGTCTATGCTGATAGCTTTGCTATTTTTAGAACTTGTGTTAGTGATTTCTGTTGCTCGTCTGAGGGCTTTTCGAGAGCACATGTATGTAATTGGACCTGTGTATCTCGTGAATCTCATTCTGAGATGCTTGTATTTGCAGCTCATTATATCTTTACAATAAACTTTTGAAACCTAGAAGTTGTCCGTGATCTTTGAGAGTAGAGTCCTTTCTTGGGTGAACTAATTTGCAGATAGGTGTACTGTTTCCTTCCAAGACAGGCAATAAAGGTTCAGTCGACCAGATCGAGGTTTGGATCAATAGATATAAGGTATCGATCAAAATCTCGCCCTTTCAGTTGGTAGCAGAGGATGGTTGCCTTCTTGAGGACGGTGACCTAGGCCAGGTTAGCTTACCCCAAGGCCCCTAGAAATCGATGATCGGAAGAACAGCCCGCAGATGAAGATCCGGATGACGTGAGACAGAAAAAGCAGCAGTATCGGTCGAGAGTGAGTATAAAGGGTTATGCGTGTTAGATTGCGGTGTTTTTGTATTGTGTCTATGTTGTAATGTCTGGCGGAGTTGAATGTCTGTAGAGTGACTGTGGAACAGGTTGTGAGCGCGCGCAACCGGTGGAAATCTTAAGTTCAAGGAGAGCTTAAGTGGTTCGGGTGTATCGGACACCCAGAGTAATTGTCAACTAGTGTGAAGGGGGTCATGAGGTACCATTGATCACCCGAGAGACCGAGATAGGGGGAACGTAAGAGTGAGTGCGTGAGTAACGGACGCTGGTCGGAAGTTACTGTGTGTGTAAGTAACCTATCAGAGAGACGATAGACATCTCGTCAGTTGTGTTGACAATTACAGATAGACTGTGGACGTACAGTCGAGAGAAGTGACCGCTTGGTCGGAAGTAGTCATTTTTCAGTGTATGAATGGGACGCATGCATAACCGGGAGACGAGTTGAGAAAGGAGGGGTGCTGCTGCGAAGCGGAGAAAAGAGACGTCAGGTGGTGTCGCGCAGTGATTGGCTGACCGGAGAAAGACCGCGCTGTGATAGGCCAGCTAGCGAACACGTCATACAGGGTCGCGACGTGATTGGCTGACAGGAGAAAGACCGCGCTGTGATAGGCCAAGCTAGCAAAGCCGCGACAGGATTGGTGGATTGTCATCAGGAAGTAAACAGAGTAGCGAGGCTGGATTTTGTGCGCATAATTATGAAGTGTTTTAAATGGTTGAAAGCGCTGTTTAAGAAAGAGAGGAGAGGATCGTATGAAGGGGAAGAAGCCCCGCCGGAGGGTACGCCAGCTCGTCATATGGCAGTAAATGTTGGGTTGCATACGATCCTTTGGATATCAGAGTGGAGTAAGATTACTGAAGGAAACGAGGAACTGACGTTCCCGAAGTACGGGACGTTCAGATTAGAGGTGTTACATCGATTGAAATCAGTCATGACCTCAAAGAGACCCTTGCCTAGACCAACCCAGTTTGAAGCCCTTGAAGCATGGCTTAGGGCAGCGCATGAAAGGAATATGAACAGACGACAAGAAAGGGTGAAACGCTCGGTAAGGGCAGTACAGGATGCCAGGTGGGATGCGGATGCTAAAAGATGGAGAGTGCATAATTTGGAAATAAATAAACTGTACCCAGTGTTAGAGGCGCCAGTAAATAAAAGCCCCCTAGAAGAAGATGATGAGAGCGAAACAGAGGACAGCCTGATAAACAGATTACTGACAGACAGGCCACCCCCGTATAATAGAGCAGGGGGAGAGGTCGAGAATACTGAAGGAGAAAAGGGGGGCATTGCAGGAGAGCATAGACCGCTTCCCAGTTCACAGTGGGATCCTGAGCCAAAGAAAGAGTTGCTCCAGCCTAGTCAGGTGCAACAGGTAGTCGGTAGGTTTGTGGTACAAAGAGCACCGGAAACGGAAAGCGCCACATCCTACCCATTACCAGATGCACTACAGGTACCTGTTACCATAGGTCCTATAATATCGATATATGACCAAGAGAGAGCAAAAGGGGAAGAACGGAAGCGGAAAGACAGAGAAAGAGCAGAGCAGGCAAGGAGGAACGATACCACTAATTCCCCAAGTCAGATGCCGATACCCAGAGAGTGGAGTACCCCGATGCACACAGCAGGGGACCCAGGAGGAGATCCTGGGGGCCCTAGATGGCCAATGGATCTGAGGGGATCTGGACGAAAATCCTTTCAAGAGCTAAATGAGTACATGAAGCAGTGGGATGAGGCAGTGAAGGCTCAAAAGTGCATCAATGCTGCAGAAGCAGAAAGGGAAAGTCAGGACAGCAGAGCACGAACTCACTGCGGGGCTGGGGAGAGTAGCCCGGAGTGGGACTGTAGAGGGAGTAGGGGAGTCACCCATTGGGCCCGGAATGGAGGTAGAACAGACCTGGAAAACGGGGGCCCCGGGAGTGGAGGGGTGGCGTGCCCGATACTCAGTGAAGAGGAGAGGAGAGCGCAAGAGTACAGGAACAGCTTTAAGTGTCCACACTGTGTGCCCGGCACCAGAGAACAGAATGGGAGTTGTGAGAGGTCGCACCATAGTCCCTGTGATGACAGAAATGAGCGCAGCCCAGGGAATATGGGGAACCAGGAAGGATCGTATCGGATACTGAGCGATACGAGGCAAAGGGAGTGTAGCGAACAGAGGGAAAATAACAGAGAGATGTGCGGTGAGAGGAGAGAAGAAGACGAGAGTGGGCAAGGAGGGAGTAGGGATAACAGGCCCGTGTTCCATCACCTTCCAAGATTGGATGGCCGAGCATGGGACCTGGAGAGATGGGAGCAAGGGAGGCCACCCATTAATTCTCCTGAGCCCAAACGTAGAGCTAGAAGTTGGGATGGTAGGGAGACCAGTGAGCCCCCTTCGAAAGACATATTGCGAGCTGAGATAAAAGCCAAGAGACTTGATGTCTCCAGCTTAAGGTCAGATCTGGATGACATGGTAGATGGTACCCTGCCTTTAGAAAGAATGGAAATGTATGAACAGGATGAAATACTGTATATGGCAAAGGACATCACACGAAAGGCGAGAGCAGTCCATGAGAAGTTAGTCGAACTAGCAGGCAAATATATGGTGGACTTGTCAAGAACCAAAGCATTACAGGGTAACCACAGGCTACATTACTCAGATCGAGACCTAGATGAGAGGAGAACGATTGGGCTGAAAACACACATAAGGGAACTGATTACTGGAATAAGGACATGGAGAGCACTAGATAAATGGGAAGAGAGGTGGTCCAAGAAAGGGACCGGCAGGAGAAGCATGATTGGTATGACTCCAGGACAGCAGGGAATAGAAGCTTACCCTTTGCGTGAAGTTGCCAATGGGAGCTATGTACATGTCCCTTGGAGTAGGGGAGATTTAGCTGCTTTTACCACATCTTTCCCCAAGTTACGAGAGAGCCCCGTGGAGTGGTACAAGCAAGTCGAGAGGTTTGTAAAGATCTCAAAAGTCCTATGGATAGATTTGAACACGCTGTTTGACATTGTAGTACCAGGAGATCTGTGGACAGCATGCAAGGTTAGCGCTGAGTGGCCCACAACGGAGCCAGAGAGAGATGCTAGGACTAATGGGCCGTCCGAGATCGTGATGGCAAAATTCGAGAGAGTGATGACTTGGCTGAAAGAAAAAGTGCCAATGCAAGACATAGATTGGGTCAGAATAGACAGAACGAGACAGGAACCCAAAGAGACAGTTCACGAATATTACGAGAGATTGCTGAAAGCGTTTAAACAGTATAGCGGCTTGGATGTAATGGATCCAAAGGACATAGGGCAATTCGTGTCCAAGTTCGTCCTGGGACTGAGACCGGATATTAGTTTAATGATTCAGCAACACTCGATTTGTTGGCAAAGTAGACCCCTAGATGAAATACTGAGATATGCCAGGTACTGCTGTGATGAGGTAGACTCCAAGACTAAGAAACTAAAAGAGAAGCTGATGGTGGTACAATTGCAGACAGCAGGAAAGGGGGGACCGCAACAACAGCAGCAAGGGACAGGTACAGGAGGTAAGAAGCAGTACAGTCAGAACAAGGGTAATGAGGAGAGTACTACCTTTAGACCCAGAGTAGACATAGCTACCTTGAAGAAAACGACTAGGTGCCACCAGTGCAACGAGTTGGGGCATTGGAAACGCGAGTGCCCTTACAATGTAGAGATCGGAGAGCAAGAGATAGAGGAGGAAGAGGTCCAGAGCGCACCTATGAGAGGGGCGACGCCATACCAAGGAAAGGTGCTCAAAGGGGGGGGGGCTCCTCCCCGAGCCCAGTTCCCGCAACCTCCTCGAGTAGGGAGTATGGGTAAGACCTATAGACAAATGCCCCTGTTTGTGGAAGGTGAAGAATGCTATTATGTGGACCCATTAACCGGACAGAGAGTGGAAAGAGAAGACTGCACCCTTGGGGCAGCCTTAGAGGTAGATCAGAGGGGACCCTATGTGGAAGCAGAAGTAGCAGGGTGCCCTACGACATTTCTGGTGGACACAGGAGCCACTAGATCCACGATCAGATCAGCTGCAGTTCCAGACCTGCCCATGTCTGGAGAGACCATACAGGTGGTAGGGGTCGCAAACAGGAGAATAACCAGCCAATTGACAGAACCGGTACAGGTGAAAATAGGGAAGTACAGCGATGAGCACCAATTTGTGGTTTGCGATTCAAGCCCTGTGTGTCTGCTAGGAAGAGACCTGTTGTGCAAATTGAATTGTACTATATATTGTACACCCCAGGGAGTGGAGGTATTGACTAATGATGATGATGCAGATTTCAAAGTTGCAAACTCTAGAATATGCGTGGAGCTGTACCCTACTTTGACAGTAGACGAGCTTCCCTGGGACTTGAGAGAGACAGTGTCACCAGAAGTATGGGATTTCACTGGGGAAGAGATTGGATTGGTCAAAGGGGTAGACCCAGTGAAAATTGTAGTGAAACCGCATGCTGAGTTCCCAAGAACACCCCAGTATAAATTGACTCCAGAAACGATTGCAGGTATAAAACCCGTGATCGAGTCTATGATTAAACAGGGAATACTGAAAGAAATCGTGGGTAGTCCATGCAACTCCCCGATTATGGGTCTACAGAAACCAAATGGGAAATTTCGGATAGTGCAGGACCTTCGAAAGATTAATAACATAGTCGTTTCATGTTGTCCAGTGGTACCGAATCCATCAGTGATACTGTTTCAGATTCCATTCCAAGCTGAGTGGTTCACTGTGATCGATCTTTGTCAGGCTTTCTTTTCGATCCCTTTGGACGAAGATAGCCATTTTCTTTTCGCATTTAAGCTGGAAAATCGCGTCCTAACATGGTGTCGTATCCCTCAGGGGTATACAGAGAGCCCATCGATCTTTAACCAGCTTTTGAAGAAAAATCTTGAAAGTCTAGTGCTGCCCCAGAAGTCAGTTCTGGTCCAGTACATAGACGACCTCCTTGTGGCGTCAGAAACAGAAGAAGCTTGCAGGGAAGACTCCATTGCTTTGTTAAATCACCTAGCTGCCAATGGGCATAAGGTATCCCCGGGAAAATTGCAGTACTGCCTGACAGAAGTGCAGTACTTGGGACACAGAATTGAGAAAGGCAAACGAAAAGTGTCACCAGACAGGATAGAGGCGATCATGAAAATGAATGCGCCTCAGACACAGAGAGAGGTCAGGATGTTCCTAGGGATGGTGGGTTATTGCCGACAGTGGATCGTGAACTTTTCACTGAAAGCAAAGCCCTTGCAAAAACTGACGCACAAAGAGGTGAGTGATCCGGTACCATGGGACAAAGACTGTTTGATGGCATTCTTACAGCTGAGAGAGGACCTGTGTCGTGCTCCGGCATTGGGAATGCCTGATTACAATAAACAATTCTTTCTTTACTGTTGTGAGAGAGAAGGTTGTGCGTTGTCTGTGTTGGTCCAAATCCATGGGAATGCCCGTAGACCAGTTGCTTATTTCTCAGCTACTTTAGACCCAGTAGCCGCAGCGTTGCCCGGATGTCTCAAATCCGTTGCTGCAACGGGTGTCAGCATTGAGAGATGTGAAAATATTGTTATGGGGCACCCGTTAGAGGTGTGCGTGCCACATTCTGTTGAACTGTTGATGACCAGGACCAAAACACAGCATCTGACCAACAGCAGGCTCACGCGCTATGAGCAAGTTATTCTTGCTGCAGAGAACGTGACCCTCAAGAGATGCTCTGTTTTGAACCCTGCTACCTTAATGCCACTTCCAAATGATATTGATGATGAGGATGAATATACAGACCATGACTGTCTCGATGTGACTGAACTATGCACCAAACCCAGACCCGACATCGTAGATGAGCCACTGACCGACCCAGACGAAGTTTTCTTTGTCGATGGCTCATGTGTAAGAGACGAAGTTGGGCAGTTGAGAGCAGCTTATGCTGTTTGTACAATTGAAGGAGTTGTGGAAGCAGGGTGCCTGGAAGGAGTACACTCCGCTCAGGTAGCCGAGATTGTTGCCCTAACACGTGCTTGCTTAGCAGGCAATCAAATTCGAGTCACCATCTACACCGACAGCCAATACGGGTTTGGGGTAGTTCATGATTACGGGCAGTTATGGTCTCAAAGAGGGTTCATGACTTCTTCAGGCTCTCCCATTCGCAATGGAGAGTTTGTGCGCCTGTTGTTAGAAGCATTGCAATGTCCAGCAAGTATCGCAGTTGTAAAGTGCATCGCACATACCAAAAATGAGGACTTTGTTTCAAAAGGCAATAGATATGCTGATGAAGTTGCGCGGTATTGCGCAGAACAAGGTTACTCTTTCACAGAGGTGGATGTGGGTGGAATAAATGTAAGAACTGAATTAACCATGATACTGGAAACTGTTGATACTTGGGATGAATTGTCAACCATGCAAGAAAATGCTCCTGATTCTGAGAAAGAAACATGGGAAAAGGCAGGATGTGTAATGGGTGAGACTCATTTTTGGGTCTCAGCAGACGGCAGAGCAGTGTTGCCCAATGAGATGGTGAGTCCAATGGCTAGACTCATACATGGTCCAGTACACTTAGGGAGAGATGCTATGCTGAGAGTGTTTAGACAGACTTGGTACAATCCTAAGTTTAGAATAGCAGCAGAAGCAGTGTGCCAGCGTTGTGTGACCTGCCAGCAGCTGAATGTAGGGAAAAGAACACCAGTTGCACTAAGTCACATAGGAAGGTCTGGAGGTCCATTCAACAGAATGCAGATAGATTTCATTGAAATGCCAAGATGCAACCGCCTCCGCTATGTCCTGGTGGTTGTTTGTGTGTTCTCCAGATGGGTTGAGGCATACCCTACACGTAGGTGCGACACCCTCACAGTGGCTAAGTTACTGCTTAGAGAACTTATCCCTCGGTTCGGGGTGCCGGCCTTTTTGGAATCAGATAGGGGAACACATTTTAACAGCGAGCTTGTGAAGATGATTTGTGTTGCACTGAATATAGACCAAAAGCTCCATTGCAGTTACCGACCAGAAGCCTCAGGAATTGTGGAACAAATTAATGGCACGATCAAGTCCAGAATAGCGAAAGTTTGCTCCTCAACGACCCTGAATTGGCCTGACGCCCTGCCATTAGTACTCATGAGCCTTCGTAGTACCCCAGACAGAAGAACAGGGTTGTCACCACATGAGGTGTTAATGGGGAGAGCAATGAGACTGCCATCTATTCCAGCTACTGCACTGTTAAATATCACAGATGATATGATCCTGGACTATTGTAAGGGGCTGTCTGACGCCATGCGTTCTGTGTCCCTTCAGGTGCAGGCTGCAGAGGTTCCAGCGTGCCAGGGCCCTTGCCATGACCTGTATCCTGGGGACTGGGTCCTGGTGAAGAAACATGTGAGAAGAAGCTGCTTGGATATTCGTTGGCGTGGGCCCTACCAGGTCATCCTGATCACAAGTACAGCTGTAAAGGTGGGAGGCCTGCCCAACTGGATACACGCGTCGCATACGAAAAGGGTTCCAGCACCTCTGGAAACAGCTCCTCTCTCGGATGGACGTCCAGCTGAGGACCAAGAAGCCATAGAGGGGGCTAGCCAAGCTGTAGAGGTGCCAGTGGAAGCAGGGAACGAGTCTGACCAAGCTGAGGACGGTCAGTACAACAGCGAAACAGAAGACGCTACAGAAGGAGAAGACAGCTGGGAGTACGAGTCTGACCCTGACAGGTCTGAAAGAGAGCGAGAACAGACCAGAAGGAGAAGGAGTAGAAGGGCACGTGGAGAAGCAAATTGGCCGCAAAGAAGAAGTTCTAGCCTGAGGTCAACTCCAGAAGCAACCCTTCCTCCGATATCAGAAGACTCAGACCCAGAAGAAGGTGCTCAGGGCGCTGAGGCACCGGACCGAAGAAGGTCAAGAAGAGTGCGTGTGCCTAACAGAAGATACTCCACACCTGAGTGGACATATCTGGCGACAAATGTCTGTGAAACCAGAGACAGGGAGGATCCGAGCGGTGGTGGTGTCCAGTTCTGAGCCCATTATCACCGTGGAAATACAACTGTTGGTACCCGGTGTCGAACAAGAAGGGTCACTAACATTCGTGCTCCCCAGACCTCCCCGCCTCAGCAAGTTAAAACACATGTTTCTTACAGAATTGAAATTCCCCGACTTTGGTACCACGATAACAGCACATGAAGAGCATACTCTTCGCATGGAAATATTGAACTATGCTATTGAAGCTGCAACCACAAATCTAATAGTCGATTGTTAAAGGACTTTGTAAATAAAGCAAGCAGAAGAAAAGAAGATTACCTAGCGCCCAGGAAGCAGAGAATTTTAGGGAACCCCTTGAGTGGATGGAGAAGGGCTAGGGTTGTCTTTTTGAACTGTGAAAGGACTTTTTGCGAAAAAGGCTGTCAGCCTCCAGCTGTGTGGATTCTAAAGACAAAAAAGGATTGAAAGAGACTGTAAAGGAACGAGAGGAAAAGAACTTTTTTTTTGCAAAGAGAAAGGGAAAAGCTAGATTGTCTGACGAAATGGAGGCCGGCACCCCGAACCGCAGAGCTAAATGTATAATAGGTACACTAATAGTAGGAGTGATAATATTAATAGCTTTAGTAGTAACAATTTCTTATGTAAAGGGACATGAGGAAGAGGTAAAGGTAACTGATGCGAATTCTGTAGTAACACTTACACCTACTGTTGCAGGTGAGAAAAGGGAAAACACTCAAGAGAAAGCGTTATTGGCTGCAGAAGCCCGCAGGTTACATGTAGACGAGTCCCAAGGAGACTTTAGGTCAAATGCTTATGCTAAACTTTTGTATGAATACGTGGATGCCATGGAGGTTAAGGATTGCTACGTCTGCATGCAGTTGCCTGCGTCTGTAGATGAAGGAATTCGATATCATCACCTCCCTCTGACATATGGCATTACATGTAGCTTATTGCTTAGTATATTTTATGAGAGAGATAGTTTTGAATACTATTTCTCCAATTATGATTCTGTGTTGCCAGAAGTCCCGAATTATAAGCAGATGAATAAATGGGATTACTGGAAGAGTGAAGACAGATTGGCCAAGTTCTTCATTCCTTGGATTACCTTAGATACTTCACATGCCCGTAGAAATAATCTGACATGCAAGGTGTCAGAAGTCGAGAAAAAGTTCATAGGGCAGGTGGATGATCGTTACAGGAGACAGAAGATTTTGAAAAAATCAGGACAAGGGAAATTAGATTGGACCGAGGAAGAGAAGTCACACAAGAGAAAGGGTAGTAGTGGTCCAATAGCTTTAGATAAAGCGCAGAGAGGAAAGTTATGTCTTCACCGAGCCAAAACGTATTATGAAAATGTATACGTGGGTGAAGTTGACTGTGAACATGCTTTTAATTTAGAGTACTACACTAAGGATTTCCTGAAGGGAATGCAAGTGATTCCAAATGTGTATTTTGTATGTGGAAGACATGCTTACGTGAGACTACCTGACAACTGGTATGGATCATGTTACTTGGCAATTGTCTTCCCCAAAATATATCATGCACAAGACTTATTGATCATTGAGGGCCAGACATCATCGAGGGGAAGGAGAGACTTAGGCGATGCAGAAATGGTTGGAGATGTCTTTGGAGCTATGTTCCCTCTTTTGGGAATAATCCTTAATGATGTTAAAATTAGACGACTGGCAACAGTTGTCGACAGGTTGTCTGCCAGCACTGCACAGTCCTTAATGCTGGTAGAAGGAGAGATGCAATCGATAAGGGCTATGGTTCTTCAAAATCGGCTTGCATTAGATGTCTTATTAGCAAAAGAGGGCGGAGTCTGTAAGGCTTTGAAGGTTCAGGAATGTTGCACTTACATTCCAGATCTTTCAAAACCCCTTGAGAAAGTTATTAAGAACATAACTAATATACACAAAGAGATCGAAGACTTGAGTAGAGAAAATGTCTGGGAAAAGGTGGGCCACGGAATGAGTACAGTTGGAGGGTGGTTTTCCACCTTAGGCAAAAGCTTTATTTGGTATATCCTAAAGCCTATCATCATAATATTGATCTGTGGGATAATATTGTGGGGATTGGTGAGGGTATTCAAATGGTACAGAGCAAGAAGGTCAGAAAGGGCCCAAAGAGAACAGTTGCAGAGATTGGCTGCCATACAAGATAATCAGTACAGGAGCCTGAGAGCTCTGGAAGCGCAGAGAATGCCAGCAATAACTGCAGTTTAAATGTTAGTGATGACCCCGAGAGGTCATCAAAGGGGGGAACTGAGAGAGCGCAAACTGATATAAATATATGAGTACATCACACTTACCTATAGAGAGCATAATTCATGAAGAGAAATGCCATGAGTGCTAATAGTGTCTGAAATTATATTCTAAATATATAGCTAATATAGAGATTTAAGTAGAAGTGGAATTAATACAGAAAGGTGTGACATTATATGATTTTATTAGACGTGATTATTTTGAATCTATGTCGTGTAGCTGTTAACATATAAGATGGTCTGTGGTAAAACGCAGAACGTGGTAGGCCTCAGGGCCAGAGCTGGAGCTAAAAGGGAAGGTGTTTCTTTTCACGACACAGATTGTTTAACGTTTTTGGTCATTGCATTAATGGACTATGATTTAGAGTAATGTTTTCTAAATAATAGAATAAGAGTTTTAACATGCTTTAAGTAAATGAAGAAATTGAATGCTATAATCATAATGTGAAATATTGTAGGCCTGAAATGTTTTAGCATTGATTTATACGTACATGTCTGGGCTGAGAAATGTTGCAAGCTTTTTTTAGAAGTCTATGAGAGTTGGGTTCTTGGCGGCAGATATCTGTCTGCAACAGGAAAGGGGGGATCCAATTATAAGTGAATGAATAGAGGCCTGTTCAGTAGACGGCCCAGACATGGAGGAGGGTTCTGGAATGTTTAAGGGGTATCAGCGGGCCGGAGAAGAGACTGAGAAGCAAGGTCAACTCTAACGTCTGAGGCCCAATACAAAGCATCATGGAAAAAGCCTGAAGTTGCACCACGTGAGAGGCGTTTCGCAAGGGGCGTCTCAAATGTTGTTGACTGTTTTGTATTAGGGACAGCACCCCTGGGTGGAGTTAGAGCAGAGACCTGAGGACCCTTTAGAGAGCGGATGGGTAGGCAGTGAGGGGTCATGACTGGAGAACTTTAGGTTTTCACCAAGAGACTTAGAGTGGGTGACTTCCCTTGGGGGTCATTCATTGCTGACACCTTTGTTAGGTTGGGATTTGGTTAAGTAGGGATACCATCTAGAACAGGGTAGGGACGCCTAACCTGTGTTTGTTTTCCTCCAACCTAAATGAAGGAGAGATATGCGTCTATGCTGATAGCTTTGCTATTTTTAGAACTTGTGTTAGTGATTTCTGTTGCTCGTCTGAGGGCTTTTCGAGAGCACATGTATGTAATTGGACCTGTGTATCTCGTGAATCTCATTCTGAGATGCTTGTATTTGCAGCTCATTATATCTTTACAATAAACTTTTGAAACCTAGAAGTTGTCCGTGATCTTTGAGAGTAGAGTCCTTTCTTGGGTGAACTAATTTGCAGATAGGTGTACTGTTTCCTTCCAAGACAGGCAATAAAGGTTCAGTCGACCAGATCGAGGTTTGGATCAATAGATATAAGGTATCGATCAAAATCTCGCCCTTTCAATAGCCAACGTGTCATGGGCCCGAGTGTGAGGAAGGAACTGTGCTCATGGCTGTTATTTGAACTGTGAAATACATCCATAATTTCGGTTCAGTGGTCTGCACAGGGTCCCGGTGCCACTGTACCTGCCTCACCCATGCAAACTAAGCCCCTGCACTTCACTTCTCCTGCAGCCCAGCTGCTTTGGCTTTTTGAAATGAACTTTAGCAAATGGATTTAAAAGCTAGATGGACAAATGTCTAATATCCTCATGAAACACCATCCCTAACATGAAAATAGAAAGTGGCTTTTGATTGACATTAAATGCATTTGTATTGCTTAATCGTGTGCATGGTGGTAATTGAACACATTCATCATCAACACAATGTTACGTAATACAGACGCACTCAATTTAAAACCTATACTCATCAAGTGGTTGTATTAGAAATTGCTGTCAGTGTACAATCTTAAGTGTGCTTGCCATTGTCAGAGTTTGAGGCCTGTAATGAAGCTTGCCCAACACTCCATTAGGCTGATAACATTAAACTGGTAAGCATATGTTCCCTCATTGCGTTCCAACATTTAATCAGGTTTGTTATTAAGTTGCACTTTTCGTTACATAACAGAAAGATTTAGTGTATGATTTTTTTGCAGGTGAAGAAAAAACGTGTTTCCTGGCATCTGTTCCTGTTGGGTCCAATTTGTTTTCAAGATTTGTAATTAATAGTGTTAGCACGGTAAAGTCAGATGGTGTTAACATTCATTTAAATACAAAAGACACTTTCACCTTAAAATGATTTTACCCTTGAAGTAAGTCCAGTGCTACTGAAATGAATGGATATTAACACTGTTCAATTACATTAAATGACTTTAATCCTGCAAATGATGCCACACTTTAATTAGAAGCTCTTCTCTTTATTACAACATGATGGATGACCACTTTGCTGGAATCGAGTGTGACACGATCAGCCCACTTTACATATACATTAACATGTTATTAAAACGCTTCTACAAGGAGTGTTGTTGGATTGTTTGTATGCATGCCAGGCCTCTGTGATTGAATTCCAGAAAGCTGTTATATTTACTTCGTGAGTAGTTTGCTCTTCACTTTCCGTAAATAATGGACTTTTCCACACTTCAGGTATTTTTTATTTTACAGAGTTTTATATAGCGCGAACTTGACTCAAATCGGGTAACAGAGCGCTTTACATAGCACCAGTTGCATTACATGAGGACACATTCATTTTTTTGTTAGGCACAGGGAGATTAAGTGATTTGTCCAGAATCACAGGATGTTCGGCGTCATTGCCGAGACTCGAGCCCAGTTCCCCAGATTCGAGGTCGACCACCCTAGCCCTTAGTCCAACTCCTCTCCCATATGAACTTGAAACTGACTTCCAGAACTTATCAGTATCCCTCTGGGGTCAACTTTGTGTATCTATTCTTGGTCTAAAACTCTGTAACTTCCATTAAATTTGATTATAGCCATGGCACTACTCTTCATGCAATCACATGATTTAAGTTTATAACACTAACATTAAAAAATAACATTCTCTTCGCTAACAAGAGCAGAATTACAAGATTGCATGCTTTAGGTTCAGAGGGGAAGCAGTACACGACAAAGAGTGCATATGTCCTTATGAAACACTGCAAGCATTGGCCCTTTGATAAAAGGGGCCTACCAAATTGTACATATATAAATGCAATCACTATTATTACCGATATTTAGATTTGATTTAGGTCCTGACAACTATTTTTCCTAGCAAGGAATCGGCAAATTCTATTGGGTAACATTTGATAGTATAAAACTTTGCAGACCAGGTTCCACACAATTGTTATCCAGCTCCTATTAAAAAGTATGAACAGTTAGTGGTATCCAGATCCTGACAGTTTAGAACTTAGTCAAGTACTTTATTTGCACACAAAAAAAAAGTTTGCGGACTGGAATTTCCGAAGAAGTTCAATTTCATATATTTTATTCAATCAACAATCAGTTCTGACTTAAAATTAGGTAATGAGATGCATGAAAAAGGAGTATTTTCCCTTAAGTTAATTAAAGATTCCTTCTCCAGCACCCCCTTTTGTTATGTCCTCGGTCATGGTTGGCCATCTTCTAATAGCATGAGTGGGTATTAAAGTGAGTAATGGTGTGGAAAGAGAATAATAAAGTCATTTTCCATCTACTGCAACTACCTGTACAGGTTCTTTTATAGTATTCACCTCACAATCTATAGGTACATGGTTCTATGTCGTGAAAAGTAAAGGAAGTAGAATTCGGAATCACCTAACGAGGTAGAATTTTTAAGATGAGCCCAGATTAACTATTCAAATACATAGGTAAAACAAATACAGTTTCTGAATATGGAGCTAGCAAAGCATCTCAAAGTCAAACACATAAATACAGACTAAAATATAAACTTACCACTGCCCATGATTATAAATGTTGCCTGGAAAGTTGCTCATAATTGACTAAACCCCACAATGGAAAAATAATATAAACCTAGAGTAATCTAAACGGCATTCTGATTTGACACCTACTGATTAACATGCAACTATACAGACTGCCATTGACTTCATCAACATGCAGCCTATCGCTCTCTCTCAATGGCAGTCCTAGGGTGTTTAAAGTTTTTGGCTAGTGAATAGTCATTTTCTCTTTGGTTGTTCACAAAACACTTTGTATGTCACATTTGTAAAGGTGTGAACAGAGTCAACTGAACACTTTTCAGACAGGAACTCCTGAAGAAAAATGATATATTCAGACACAGGGATGCTAAAATATTTCTTCCTATGCTTCGTTAATCTTGGCACAATTGACAATCACAGGCTGCCAGCAGTCATTTTACAATGTAGAACCATGTGCCCATACACTGAATGAGGGAGAAGGTCGGGAGAAAGTACAGTGCTTGGAACCGCCAGCGAGAGACTGCTGATTCAGAGAAGACCTAAGAAATTACCCCCACAACATGGTAGAACACTCTTTGTGTCAGGGTTTTTTTTCCAATGACAAGTTCTTTTTTCCCCAAGTTAATGTTTATAATGTTTAGACACTTGTCTGTACAACAGGAGTACATAAATGCAGCTTAAAATTGTACATTAAAAATTAACCCCATCCCAGTCACCCCCAACCCTTCCAAGTACAGGGTCTTCACGGTGATCATACACTAGTAAAAATAACCTCTTGAGTGTACAATATAGCTATGTATCCCTTCTTTCCTTAGCCCCCTAGGATACAACAATATCCAGCAAAATATTTTTAGATCTAAGATCATTACAGTACTAACCAAAGTTTATTTTACAAAGAATATGCCAAGGTACATGCAACATCTAAACATTCAATATTCAACAAAAGTGCAAGTGCTTTATTGTGATGTTTTATATCATATTTTAAAATTATGTGACAAATCTTATAAGAATGAAGGCAATCTATTAAAATATAAATGTTAATATTTTAAAACCTCAAACCACATGTGCAGTTCCTCTCTGCATCTAGAAAAGTATTACATTTCTTGGTCCTTGGATTCTGAACATTAAAAGTCACCTGGAATTGTAATAGTAGTAAGCCTAGGTGCGGATTTGTACGGGAATTCCCTCTGATTTTCCCAGGATTACAGCATATAGTTTGCTGAGAGTTTGTTCCCCACATACTCCATACCAAACAATCTTGACTCCCTTCTAGTGATCCTATTTAATTCACCTTTCAAAGTGTGAGAGGTCTCAGCCATCTTAAATTTCTCCATTTTTAGGGCCCCAGGGATGTTACCTAATCTATTTCTGACCTGCAGCACCCATTGTAGCTAACTCCTTCCAATTTCAGAAGCACAGAGAACTGATACCTTCTGTACCTCTGAGTAGCAGAGATTGCCCAAAAATCACAGGGTGGCTTTGTAGGTTACGAAATTCCAGGCCTGCAGATCCCATTATTATTATTATTATTATTATTATTTATTTTTATAAAGCGCGTAGTCACCCGGAGGTATCCCAGCGCTAAAAAATCCTAATTCTGCAGACCTGAGGACCAGGAGCTGAGAGCAAAAGAGAGGAGGGGTGAGAATTCAAGCAGGGGGGCATAAAAAAAACTAGGGAAAGAGATGCGTCTTTAACTGCTTCCTGAAGCGCAGATATTGAGGTTCAAGACGCAGGTCGCGAGGGAGTGAATTCCAAAGATGAGCAGCTTGTACCGAAAAGCGTCTTCCTCCTGATCGGGCTTTCCTGAATCTTGGAGTATTGATGAGGTTTTCTGCAGTAGACCGGAGGGATCTAGTGGTTATGTAAGGAGTGACAAAGTTGCTAAGGACTGGGGGGCCTTGGTTATGCAAAGTTTTGTAGACGAGGCACAAGGCCTTGAATTTGACTCGCTCCCTTATGGGGAGCCAGTGAAGAAGTTTGAGAGCAGGTTTAGCAGATGATCTGGTAGGGGTGTTTGTGATAATCCGGGCAGCGGTGTTCTGAATTCTCTGGAGTTTATTAAGGGTTGCTTCAGGAGCGCCCAAATAAATCACATTGCTGTAATCTAGTCTCGAAATTATGAGACCTTGGATTAGCAATTTTTGGGACTTGGGGGGGAGAAGGGGCAGGACTTTCCTCAGAGATTTTAAGAAACCAAAGCAGGTCCCTGCTACCTTCTTTGCTTGCGAAGTGAATGAGAGATCAGAATCAATCCATACACCCAGACTTTTTACCTCTTTTTTTGGATCGGGGGGAGGACCTAGACAGGCTGGCCAAATGTCCAGGGGGAGTGAGGTTCCTTTTGGACCAAGTATGAGGACCTCGGTTTTTGTCCCATTTAGCTTTAAGGCTGATCTATTCATCCATCGGTGGACCTGCGTAAGGCAGTTGAAGAGATCAGCTTTCTGTTGTTTAGGATGGGACAGAGACACCACTAGTTGTGTGTCGTCAGCATAGCTGACGACGCTCACTCCGAATGGGGTGATAACCTCCTCCAATGTGGACATATAGATATTAAATAATGTGGGGCTCAGGGAAGAGCCCTGGGGCACACCACATTGGAGGGGCATTTCGGAGGAGCGGGCGTTCTTCTCCCAGATCTGATAGGTCCGTTGGGCCAGGAAGGATGAAAGCCAGGATAGGGCTGTACCTTCCACTCCA
Organism: Lissotriton helveticus; assembly: GCF_964261635.1. Classification (NCBI taxonomy): domain Eukaryota; kingdom Metazoa; phylum Chordata; class Amphibia; order Caudata; family Salamandridae; genus Lissotriton; species Lissotriton helveticus. Next base: position 1,388,382,300 of record NC_136069.1, read on the forward strand.
ACTCTTGCCAATCTTTCGATGAGGAGTTGGTGGTCAACGGTGTCGAACGCCGCACTAAGGTCGAGGAGGATCACTGCCACTGATCCTCCCCCATCCAGTAGTGCCCTGGCCTCCTCTACCGCTGCCAGGAGGGCGATGTCGGTGCCCTGCCCTGGTCGGAAGCCGGTCTGGGAACTTTTTAGTTTGTTATTGGCCTCCAGAAACTGCGAGAGTTTCCTATTGACTAATTTTTCCGCGATCTTGCTGACTCCTGGGAGTAGGGAAATGGGCCTGTAGTTCGCCAGATTCTCAGGGTCGAGAGAAGGTTTCTTCAGTAGGGCTTTTACGACAGCCGTCTTCCAACTCAGGGGTACAACTCCTTGTTGGAGTGAGGTATTGATCAGATGAGTGAGGGAGGGAATGATTGTAGGGGCTACCTCCTTGAGGATCCGAAAAGGGGCAGGGTCCCTAGGGGAGCCGCTCTTCATGGAATTGAAGGTATTTCTCACTTCATCTATAGTGACCTGTCCCCACGTGGAAAGACAAGTGGGAGATGTCGTGTGTGACAAAACGGTTTCTTCCCCCGGACTCGAGGGAGGAATTGAATCCAAAATTAGTCGGATTTTGTCATGGAAGAAATTAGCCAGTTGTTGGCATTTCTCTTGGTCGGCTTTAGGGTCGGAGGGGGGTCCCAGTCCAAGTTCCGGAGGTTTTAAAAGCTCTTTAAGGATGACGTATGCTTCCTTACTGGAGCATCCCGCTTTCTCAATTCTCTCCTGAAAGAACATGCTTTTGGTTTTTCGAATAGCGGTTTTATAAGTTAGAAGAGAAATAGAGTAGGTGTTTTTTTTGGTTTCTGATTTGTCCCGTCTCCAAGAGCGTTCGGTTTTCTTACACTCTTGGCGCAGAGCTTTAAGCTCTGGAGTATACCATAAAGCGGGGGATAATCTTTTGGACTGTTTAAGGGTGATGGTTTTCGGAAGCATCGTGTCTAGGGATGAGGTGATCCAATCACTGAATTGTTTGTCCGCCATAGTGGGGTCAGAGGAGAGCTCGGGAATGGAGTCTGCAAGAGAGGCAGCCCATTTCTCAGGTGACAGTTTGCGCCATTGTCGGTCGAAAACCTGGGTTTTAGAGGTTGGGAGGATCGGTGTGGAGATTTCCCAGGAAATAGGGACCAGAAAATGGTCCGTCCATGGGAGGGTCACAGGTGATTTGGTGGTAATCGTTGCTATATTGGTGAGGATAGGGTCCAATAAGTGGCCCTTCTCATGGGTAGGCTCGTTGTTTACTAGATGGATCTTTAAAGATGTTAGATCATGTCGGAGGTCCGAGGCTACTCGATCCGTGGGGTCCAGGAAGTGGAGGTTTAAGTCACCTAGCATCAGGAAGTTGGAGGTGGACGAGGCTAGTTGTGATACAGATTCGATAGTGGAATTGATAAAATTGCCTGGGGCACCTGGGGGGCGATAGATCAGTAGCCCTGTCAGGGAATGGGCTGGGGAGATTTGGATGGAGAATTGACAACTCTCGCAGTCCTTGATATAGGCGTTGGACGTCCTACAGGTGAATTGTTCCCTGTGAATTATGGCTACCCCGCCTCCTCTCCCTTTGGGTCTGTTCAAAGCTTGGCAGAGGTACCCTGTGGGGAGGGCCGCGACGACGTCCGGGTCGGTGTTATCTGACAGCCATGTTTCCGTTAGGAACAGTAGGTCAAAATCCTGATCTTGAACCAGAAGATGTACTTCGGTAGCATGTTTGGGGAGGGAGCGGCAATTAAGAAGTCCCAACTTCAAAGCGAGTGTGGTAGGTTTCAGGGGGGGAGTCGGATTACATCGCGGACAGATCGAGAAAGCATTACCTGCGGTAAACGTGTGGTGGCAGGCAAGGATGTTCTTAGGACGTAGTGCGCGTAATGTATCTGCCGTATACCTCACTCGATCCTGAAGGCCACTAGGCAGAGTAACAGGGCCTGGGGCCGTCTGGGCCCGTCCGGGCCCAGACGGGCTTGCCTTTGGCGCGCCTTCGGCGCGCTGACGGCGCGCCCGCTGCGCCCGTCCGCTGCGCTCCCTGACCTGATACATAATTTATAGGCGGGGAGAGTGTTAGTAGGAGGAGGGCATGGCCACCCGGAGGGGGCGAGTCCTGGGCTCCTCGCGGCCGGTAATGGCGGCGTGCGCGTGGGTCCTAAGTAAGACAGCGACCTAGTCAACTGTTTCTGGTGACACAGGTGAGCGCAGGGTAACAAGTGACAAAAGTCTTTAAAAAGCACACAGTTTTACAATTTTAAAAACAATTTATAGAGATCAGCGTTATGCTCCCGGCTGTGCCTCAGGAGTGATAGGATTAACCACGAGCTCGTAGTCAGCTCGAGTTAAATAGAAAAGTGGGCGTGGCCTCGTTCTGGTGGGCGTGGCCAGGGGTGAGCCTTGCTGAATGGCGGCAGGCGGGGAAAGCCTGTTTCCAGGTAACAAGTGACAACAAGCTTTAAAGAGCACACAGTTTCACAATTTTAAAACAATTTAGAGAGATCAGCGCTATGCTCCCGGCTGTGCCTCAGGAGTGATAGGATTAACCACGAGCTCCTAGTCAGCTCGAGTTAAATAGAAAAGTGGGCGTGGCCTCGTTCTGGTGGGCGTGGCCAGGGGGGAGCCTTGCTGAATGGCGGCAGGCGGGGAAAGCCTGTTTCCAGGTAACAAGTGACAACAAGCTTTAAAGAGCACACAGTTTCACAATTTTAAAACAATTTAGAGAGATCAGCGCTATGCTCCCGGCTGTGCCTCAGGAGTGATAGGATTAACCACGAGCTCGTAGTCAGCTCGAGTTAAATAGAAAGGTGGGCGTGGCCTCGTTCTGGTGGGCGTGGCCAGGGGGGAGCCTTGCTGAGTAGCGGCAGGCGGGGAAGCCTGTTTCCAGGTAACAAGTGACAGAAGTCTTTAAAAAGCACACAGTTTTACAATTTTAAAAACAATTTATAGAGATCAGCGTTATGCTCCCGGCTGTGCCTCAGGAGTGATAGGATTAACCACGAGCTCGTAGTCAGCTCGAGTTAAATAGAAAAGTGGGCGTGGCCTCGTTCTGGTGGGCGTGGCCAGGGGTGAGCCTTGCTGAATGGCGGCAGGCGGGGAAAGCCTGTTTCCAGGTAACAAGTGACAACAAGCTTTAAAGAGCACACAGTTTCACAATTTTAAAACAATTTAGAGAGATCAGCGCTATGCTCCCGGCTGTGCCTCAGGAGTGATAGGATTGCTGGGCTCATGGCACTTTTTGGAACACTTAACAGTTTTTAAAACTCTTGTTCTCACACCTCTGCCAACCTCCCTCCAAAGTTTGGTACACTATTTCAGCCCCATAGAAACATTGAGTGGGGGCCATACATTGTAGGCTGTTAGAATGTGGTGTCCATGATGGACCACCAATGGTATTCTTAAAACAAACTAGGCCTCATATAGTTGAGGCTGCCCGCGTCTCAACAAATTCTTTATTAATGGCCCAATTCACCATTTTCATGAACATCAAACATACATATGTGTAGGGGTATATCACCTCCACCATCCTATTACCCAGAGACCACTTAAACAGCTTAGAGTTTCTGCCAAAGTGGATTATTTTTAGTTTTTTCCAAGTTCACCTTACATTTGTTGACCTAATGGTAGCTGCTAAATCTATTCAGTTTCCTCAGTAGGCCTACTTGGGTCAGGTCTTAAATTGCCAGATCATCTGCATAAAGGAGACATGGCACATATCTGCCCCCTATTTTCAGTTAAAAAGTCTGGGTAGCAGCCAGCACACCCAGGAGATCTGCAAGAAACAAGAACAGCGTGGGGGTCAAGACGCAGCAATGCCTTAACCCATTTCTTAAAGATATTCTTTCTGATAAAGCCCCGTCCAAGTCAAGCTCCACTTGGGCCCAATTCGGTGAGTGTTGTTCTTGCAGAATTACTAATAAACATAGGGGGATATCCTGCTGTCGTAATTTAGCCCAGCGTATGCCATGATCAACCAGATAAAAATCTGAGCTAAAGTAAAACAAACTCCCTGTTGTTTCCTTTGCCTTTTGCCCCAGGGCCTACAAGCGGAAGTAATGATCAATTGTTGAGGACCCACACTTTAAGATCCCTTGCTCCATTGGGACTATTTCATTGAACTTAATCCAATTCTTTAATGAGATGAGAACGACCTTAGAGTTCAACTTCTAGCAGGCTTATCAAGCGGTAGTTATCAGGGGCATCCTCTGTATCGGTTTGATTATTGCACCCTTCCAGCTAGGCGGAAATGTACCTGACTCTGTTATGGCTATAAGAATCTTTGAATAGAAAGTTGCCCACAACATAGGATTAGTCTTAATAACAATTGCAGGGAGATTAACCGGCCCAGCTGCTTTGGTTACATTTAGGGAGATTATCAATTTGGCTATAGATTGAGCAGAGAAAGACTCACATGCCTCCTTCTCTAATTCTGGCCAATTACCCCTCACAGTTATCTTGTATCCTTGTCCTGGAGGATACAAATCATGAGGTCCCAATTTGACTGATAAAAAGCATGCTTCTAAACCCTAACCAGGGTATCATACTCCTTTTTTACAGTTGTAAACCTCAGTCTTACTTGTAGGATCCAAGAAGAGTCTGGCCCTTCCAACTTTCCTTAGCTGCTTCATAGCAAATAAGCACTCCTTATCAAACAACAGCTGTTTTGAAGATCGGTAGGGCTTGTTCTTTTTGGCTTCATTATTACATGTCCATACTAATGGGATCAAATGATTAAATACCTCAGCAATGGCTACGGAGTACCATTCTGGGATTTTAGACCTGAGCCTTCAGCAGGCTCCAGCTCATTTACCAAGCTCCAGCTCATATCCCAATGACAAAAATCTGCTCTTGAACTTTGATTTTTGAGGAACAAAAATCATTGCTGAGTGGCCACATGAAACATTGCAGCCGCTCAACAAAGTTTCAGTGCCTTTAACAGAGCCTTTATTTTGACTGCAGAGGTATCTGGTTGTCTGGTGGAGATCTCTAAGTATGATGGGCAGTCATGATAGGCCCTTGAGAAAGACTCCCAACATAGCTAAAAAAAAAAGGAAAGTCTTGACAACTAGACCAGCATATAGAGTTGAAAGATGCAGACCAATACCCCACAAAATCAGGTAGTTAAGCGGATTTTCACTATGATATTTAGGAACATCTTCCTCATTGAGGTGACTCAGGCCTCGAAGAGTAGATTAACATTGTGAGAAACACACCACTATTTTTCAAGTTTAAAACTGAACTCTTTATTTTTGTGCAATGCGTAAGAATTCTGCAGTGCTCGTTTCTGGGTTTCAAATTATTATCATATTGGATATAACTACCTGAAATCAGAAAATATGGACTCCACTTACTCTCACCATAATATCATCAAGAGATGTCAAGATTGAAATATTCCTCTAATGGTGAATAGCAATGTTTATAGGCAATGTTACTCAATACATGGCAATGCAGAATACCACATTTCATAACAAAAGGTCAAAAAATGCTCTTATGTTCAACCTGCACCACATTTTGAAGTCCAATCCATGGACAAGCTCATCAGGTTTATCAGTTTGATAAAAGTAAGGTCAGACATAAAAATCCAAAACTTCTCCAGAAACATATTGGCAAATATACAGAGAGAGCTTGCAAAGTGCATGTGCATGATTTACACTCATTATTTATGACCTCTTTGTTAATCTTTGCATATCTAAAATGTGGAGATGAAACTTAGGTGGCACCACAATGTAAACAATCAAATTATTGCTAGGTGCCTTACCTGGCTACCTTCCTTTTGCCAAAAGACAGCTGGCTGTGGGTTTCCTTTTGTTTCACAGGGAAATGTCACTGTTCTTCCTTGGGCCATTATCTGGTCACGGGGCCTCACAACAAATTGAGGTGGGGCTATAAAATAAAAGAAACAGATCTTAATTCAGCTGATTTTCCCAAACAAGAGGTTAAGTGCTTTCACTCATCTAGCCATCCTTCCATTCATCCATTTGTCTAGCCATTCAATCCACCTATCAATATGTCCTCCCAAATAGAAAACCATATCCACAATGAATGTATGCTCATACATCATCAAGGTGGGGTTAGGGGGACAAATTAACGTATCAATATTAAAATCCTCAGTAAAAAAATGTAAAATGTATAGTGTGATGCAACATTGCTAGATTACCTTGCATTTATATATGACTTCATGAATTAAATGTGCAGACTATTTCCAGGATTTCTCTTCAAGTTACTACAGAAGCATTGATAAAACGGTGGCTAAACATGTAGATAGGAATTCTTTGCTCACATATTTAATTAATTGATATGCAAATTACTGAATCAGTGAGAATTCTATATTCCCAAATGGCGAAGTATACTGGATTTTAGGATTATCCAGACTGTTTATTATTAGTGCCAATTGTACTGGACATAGATTAGCTGATCATGCTATCTTACTTCCAGTACTACTTTTTTAGTAGTTTTATCTCATTGTCTTAAAGTCTATGTATTTTCTAATAAACGCATATTGTTAGAGACGAACAATTTAGTTTTCCATTTACACTTTAACACTAGGCCACCTTTTTCTGCATGCTAGAATTTGATATTTGGTTATACAAGAACAGATTGGCAAGATATTTCTCCTTGTGGTCCATGAATTCATTCATTGCTATGAATTATACAGTCCTCCGGGGAACCCTACATTTTTAAAGGGTGCAGCCATTTGTGTATTTAATAAAAGACATAATGGCAATTCTAATCTATATTTTACCAGTGCATCTTTCAATATCAGAATTAGATTCACCTTAAAGCAAACATTTCATCACATTTAAAATGATCTCGACATAAGGGGTACATGAAACAAATTCTGAAAATGAGTACCTTCTGATTTGAAAGGGAGAAGGGGAAATTATTCTAACAAGAAACAGAATTTACAAGCAAAGATCTAATTAGTCATGTACAAAAATCTGCCTACTGGTGAACTCTATGAGGCATGAATAGCGGGTGTGAAAGGTGGGGTACGTTTATACTGGTGAGTAGCAGGAGAGGGCAGTTACGCAAAAGAATATAAACACATACAAGATAGAACTTTGTTGATAGAAGCAAACAGAGCAGACTCTAAGCAGAGATAGCCTGTGTGGCTGCGCAAGAGCTTTCTCGATTGCACCAGCATGGGACGCGATGCTACAGCTTCCTTCAAATCTTACTTCTTACTACTCCTGTACACCCTCCTCACTAAGTTAAAGCATAAGTGTGACAAGTAGAAGTTGGTATATTTGCTTTATTTCATTCTGCACTGGAGGTTGTCTTACTTAGTTTTGCTCCTCTTGATATACAGCCAAACCCACAAGTGAGATCAGTAATACTCAAAGTACGGACTGGTGGCCAATTGCGGCCCACCTGATGAACAGTAGCTCTGGACTAATGTTTACTTGAGAGAGCAATAACATTCAAAACGATGTTAAATAAATAGGCAGGTATTTATTTACATGCAAACTAAAGTATAAACAAGCATTTACAATGCAATAGGTTTCGCCTTTGCAAAAGTTAGAGCTATTGGCTTTGTAAATGACAAATTTTCTCTTTATGTGTTGGTTTTGAAAACAGATAAATAAATGGCATTGTCATTTACAATGCCAATTGCTTAATGTCTCGCAAATGCGAGACCCATTGCCCACAGAGCAAGTTTGGGTTAAAGACATGAGAGAATGGCCCCTGGCAGAGCAGAGGCACATGTGGGAAGTCAGGCCTGATGAAAAAGTAGACGATGACCTGGCCAGATGGGCTTATATGTTGCAAGAGTGAGTGAGTCTGGGTGACTCAGAGATTTAATTGCAGAACATGGAGGCGAATAGCCAAACACTGGGAGGAAGTGAAGGTTTAGCATCCCAAAGAAACTAATAATCAAGTGCCAGGGATTTGTGTGCCCTTGTTCTGTGTTAGCAATACAATGTACAGCTGGTTAGTGTTTGCATATGCAATTGAAGGTTTGACCTGTGATTCTACATTGAAACCCTAAGAGAAAGAGTTTGGGGGCTGCTCTGCAGTTCTTTTTCAATCAATGTACATAAACTATGAATGGTCTGGGTACCGAGGAGGTGTATACACCTTGTGATTGTTATTATGTTCTTACGACAATTGTTGAGTCCATTTTAAACATGCTATGTTGAAAATTTTAAAAAAACTTAAAATATCCTTGTAAATATGTTTACATTTTGGTAATTCAAGAAACGAACTCTTCAATGTGGTTTCGTTTCGCCTCAGCCTCCCGCTTGTTTCTGTGGTGAGCTAGGAACTGTTAATGGGCCTTGACACATACTGTAAACATAACTTTTTGTTTCTGATTGGCCGGCCTCATTATATCATTGTATACATCATCTCCAGTGGTATATTGTGCTCTAGTCTCTCTGTTCTTGGCATTTTGTGCAGAGAGTCCATTAATTTCACCTTGTGGGGTCTGCTAGACTTGCACTCACGCTTTGGTTAACACCAGTGGGCAGTGTGAAAGTCTCATCTGTCTCTGAAGGGTGTCAGAATGGTGTGCCCATGAACACCTCATATCATAAGTACTAAATAGAAACTCGGTTTGCAATATGCTCTACTATTGTATTGTTGAAACACTCATCACCGTCCTTTGATTCACCTTCTTCTTCAGCTACTCAAGTTATTCTTCCTGTGTTTTTTTAGCCAGTCACTGACTTGCTGTGGGTGCAACTAGGCCTATGTTTAAAACACGCATTGAGCTCTGTAAATAAAAAACAATACTATTTCCAATGATAGAGTTTATTGTGGACCTTGGGAAGGACTGCAGGCGTGTTACTGAGAGTTGCGGACAGCCGGTGAACACCTTAGGAACCAATGTTCATTTCACAGAGTTATTTTGCAGGCAGAACATATAGGGTCTTATTTACAAAGGTAAACTTGCAGTTTTGGTGTAAGTTTACTGGTATTTTGGGATTCACATACTACAAGTGTAGTTTTGAATGTAGTATCTTTAAGACCGCAGAGAACTCCACCTAGAAAAAGACAGGACAGTCTCTTTAGTCGTAAAGATACTACACTCGTATTGTGTGGATAGCAAAAAAAGAGTAAAGTTTACCTTGGTGAATAAGGCCCTGGTCTAACAGCTGAGAGAACAACACAGCTTTAAATATGCAATTGGATGAATGATTATCTGGGCTTTGTATAAATACGGATTAAAATATATAACTAATAGGTAAAATAGCATATTTATAAAAAGAAACGCCAGTCTCCCGCCAAAATTGAAGGTCTCAGTTGCAAGCTGCTAGGCTGTGGCCTGTTTGGTCGTATCATGCCTGGCCAGAACAGTACCCCTGCGATTTTCATTGTTAATACAATACATACCTTTGTTTTATATCATGAAACAAGCCGTTATCACGGCCAGCTGGGAAGTAAGTGGATTAAGGTATGCAGGAGGCACTGGTGGCGTCATGGCGGGATCTGACATCAGTTCTTAGGTATGTGCATGTGCTGCAACTGCTGGCCAGTTGGTTTCTGTCACCAAGGGTGGCCTGAGAGAGATAGGCAACTTTACTTCAGTCCTGCGTAGCCCCCGCTGGTCAGCCACCGCAGCCTAGAAGCTGCAGCAGTGGATAACAACAGGGCTCTCACGAGGAGGGGCTTTTGGAAAGGGGGAGCTGGCGGGAAGAAACCGCAGCAAAGATCCGGGTCAACATCAGGCGCGGGAAATGCGCGGCTGCTGTCGAGCCTCGATCTTCATAGCGGCTCTTAGATAAAAGCTTTACAAAAGCGCCTGTTTAATTTCTCCGAAAACTCGAAGATCCTCTGGTTCGTTTTCCCCTCACGCACCGGGTTCTTCTTTACAAACTAGGTCAGTGGGTTTGTTTCATTAGACGCCACTGTCTACGTGCACTGGAATGAATGAATGGATGGATGAATGAAAGGGAATTTGTAAAGCGCGGACTAAGCCCAAGGGCATCAAGGCGCTCTGTACAGAGGAGCCTACAGGCACAGCCAGCATGCAAACTCAGACTCCCTAGATAACCCATTTAAGGGACTGACTGGGCTGGGGTAACCATTTGTTAGTATTTATCCATAGTGAAATGGAATCGAAACAGGCTTATACATTTATCTATTAAGAGACAACCCAATTATTCATAGGCATGCTGTGTTTTATATATATCTCCCCCCTTCGACCCCCCCTTCCCCCGAACAGTGGCCCATCACCCTGACATTCCACTGTGCTGCGTAAGTGCAAACCACCTCTTCAACATAGGGTTGGGTGGACTAGAGAAAGGTATTGACAGTTCAGCGGTTTCCGTTTCCAGATTCATAAGTAGTAGACTATTTGCCAATTATACCGACGAAGACTTTCAAAGGCCGTTAAGGATGTATTTGTGTCTCCCTGAAGGCAAGGCATCCCATTATCGTTGCAATGTCCATACGCTGTCTAGATGGCTACATCTTGGAAAGGTGTGCTGTACCCTGCATGACCCTCGCACTGCCTCCACCAGACCCAGAACCAGTTGGGAAGGCTGTAGAGATTTTGTTTTTAAAGAACTATGAGACAATATAGACAGCGCACAAGTCCTAAACAAGAGCTTGCCATGACGTCATCATTTTCTCTATTTCTGCCATCCCACTTGGACGGACTTTGCCGGACTTCCTGCTGTCGTAAAAGGTTTATTATCTTCTTTATGGGGCCATCTGTTTGGACACTTAAAGAAGATAACAACCCTTTTACGTGAGCAGGAAGTCGGGGCAGTCAGTCTAAGTGGGATGGCAAAAAGAGAGAAAACTGTACGTCACCGCAAGTTCTTTCCCAATGGCCGGCCAAAGTTTAGCCTAAACGGTGATGCCGGCCAATGGAAAGGAGGGGCAGAGCTTAAAGCCCGCTAGTGAATCTCCCTCAATCTCATTAGATCTCGCTGACGAGACTGCGCATGCGCAGCCATCGCAGACGAAACCTAAAAAAAGAGGGAAATACGGTGTCCTGCACCTCTCAACTCTACTAACAATCATCCTCTACTTTTTTTGTCCTGTCTGTAAAAAATGCTTGTCCAATGATTCATACTGACAATGCACAAACACCCCTCACATAGAAAGCCACTTGTTTGCTCTATTTGATGTTTATTGTGTTGTAAATCTCTCTGATGCCTCAAGGGGAGATCTGGCACTGCAGAAATAGAGAGCCTCCATTAAGAAAGAGGAAGAGGTGTGGCGCCGCGGCCAGGGCGACTGACTCCAGAATCTGGGGATCACGGTTCGATCCCCGGCACCGGCAGGCAGATTAGCCCAGCACCATGTGACTCTGGGCAATAGCTTGCTTAATCTTCCCGACGGCCCCCAGCGCCTAGAGACCCTAACGGGTGATTGTGCGCTTTACAAATGTGGATATTATTATTATTATTATTATTATTAAGAAGAGTGAGGTGAGTAAAAAGGGGGTTCTGACTATTAATATGGCAAGGAGAAGAGCAAGGCCTAAGGTTGCCTGCTGAAAAGAGATTCATTCCCATCCATCCTTAAGGAGAAGTGGAGCTGGTTTTTCATTTTGAGAGGCCAAAAACTGAAAATTACATGCCACCTCTGGTGGCCATCCTATAACTCAGGACTTCCAGTAAATTGGCATTAGAGGAGTGGAGATCTCTCTTAGGCATGTGGGGAACAATACTCTTTCTATTAAATGGACCTCTACATATTATATGAACATTGCCTGATAGAAGTTCCCAAAAGCCCAGATCAAAGGACCAGTATCCTAGGTTTCTCGTGGCACCGATTTGAAAGTTTTGCATGATAAGCAGCAGAAGCCTGTTTCATGCCCTGGAAAGTAGCCTTTAACACAAAAACATCCAGCTATCTACACACCGTTCAGACACCCATCTGACTTTGCTTATTCCAATACTTATGATTGACTATGTGCTCTTATCTCTCTGTATTCGATTTGCTTATATAAATATTCCTCTCTCAACTTATACTATGTTTACCGCCCTTTGTTATTCTTGTATAGCAATCTGTCACCCGAAAGGGTCTTGCTTGTGCTATATAAAGCTCTAAATAAATAAATAGAAATAAATAAATAAATAAAAGATGTGTTGACATTTTTGCACTGCTACTAAATTCATGAAATACATCTTTGGGTGTGTAAAGTGAGGAAAGAAATCTGATGTTGGCTGTTTCTATTTAACAAAACAGAACCCACCACCAACAGTATCCACAAGTTGTTGTTGAGGTCCTAATTTCCTTTGTATTTTAAATTATCGGGAGGGGGGATGGGGGCGAGGGACAGTGGTTATTAGATTTTGGTTTCACCCCCATATTATATCTGAAGAGGGGAGCATAATTTTCTGGTGCTGTGTTTTTTGGATCGTTGTGATTTCATATGATCGGTGTGTATTTGGGACTTGTTCTGCTGTTCCACATGGGCTGATTCGAACTTCAATGCTCATTCAATTTGCAGTGGGCTTCAACTTTTTGCTTTCCTGTTCTGACGCTGCATTATTTGTACCAGATGTCCTTCTTCTGCTGGATTTTGTCCCCCCTTTTCATTTCAAAATATGGCTGGGTGCTTGACATGTTTCAAAACAATACATCCAGCGATAGTTACATGCTTATAACTATAAATATGATAAACATGATATTGTTTTCTGTTCTAATTTCACAATGTTTACCTTCGAGATCTCGCATGTTTATTACTATTCTGTCATTGTTGTCAATACATTAATTCATAGTATCATTTAATTTAATTTTTTAAGGTGTTTTGGCAACAAAAGTGCCATAATAGCTCAACAACTGAAAAAAGAAATAAAAAGGCCACCTGATACCTAGTCACACCTGCCCTGAAGAATACCAGGGCTCGATTTACATATCAGGCACAAAGCCCTCTTTACTGCATGGCAAACACCTAACTTGATTCACCCAGCTCACACTGGCAATGTGCCCAATTACACAAAAAATGATTTATCCTCATTGAAGGTGTTAACAATGACAGAGCCTGTGCTGAGGAGACTACATCATTGAAAGATGCCACATCGCGTTGCAAACTGTGGCTCCATATTTCATTGAAAGTGGACTGGTGGCGTAAGAGGGAGATGTCAGAGGAGGCCCAAAACTCTTTACCTCCTCTCCCCTGTCAGTAATAAGGGATGGAAGCAATGGCAAAGCATTAACTGATTTGTATGGGACCACTCTGAAGCTCTCTGCTGAGGATGGCAAAGCTATGGAACCAGGGCCGGACTGGGAACCAAAACCAGCCCTTTTGTATCGCCTGGCAAAGTGCTCGGCTGCCCCCCCCCCCCCCCCGGGGGTGTTGGGGGTGCGGCCGAGCTGTTTGACAGGGCCGGTTTCGGACGTTTTTGTTACAGGGGCCGATATTGCAGCTATTCTGCAAAAACGTCCCTGTAACAAAAACGGACCCCCAGGGGTCTAGGGGTCCAAAATCAGCCCCCACCCTGGTGGCTCAACGGGGAAATGCCCGGTGCCCGCTACGGCCAGTCCTGCCTTGTATGGAACTCTTCTCCCCATGCCCCGAAAGAACTGCTCAGACCTCCTGTCCTTTAGGGAATCTCTCAAGACCTGACTATTCAATCAATGTAAATAAATCCAGTATTTGTAAAGCGCACAGCTACCCGGAGGCATCCCGACGCTGGGGGCCGTCGGGAAGATTAAGCGAGCTATTGCCCAGAGTCACATGGTGCTGGGCTGACCTTGCGCCGGTTCCAGGGATCAAACCGTGAGCCCCAGCGTCCGGTGTCAGTCGCCCTGGCTGCAGCACCACACCTCTTCCCGAGCAGCACTATTTTAAGACTCCCAGCCGTGGCAGCACAAAAGCGCACCGGGCATTCGACTCTCCCATGCAGGGTGGGCACTTTGTGTAAAACGGCCCCTGGTTTCGCTACATAGTTTTATTTATTCTCAACTCCTGCCATTCTTGCTGCGCACTAGACTAGCAAAAATGTATACAGATTGGGTCTTTTTTTTGTTAGTGTAAAGATTAGAAGTATCTGAATGGATGACTTATCTAGGAATATGTGTTTTCCCTATTTTTGTATAAACATTTGGGACAGGACGGTTCCTATTTACTTTTCCTGCAGAACGTTATTCCAATGAAACAAACAAATGAACCACCAAGAGGAAAGTTTATTCGGTGAATGCTTATTTTCACTTAATATGGACATAAAATAAAACCTGTTGAAAGAATTCAGCCCAGTTTCAGCGTGAGGCAATGTCTTTTTTCCTAGCAAACAATTGCCATTCAGTGCTTTCAAAGCTGCACTAAACGGGTTGAACCAAAAAGACTAGCCAGACTGGGGTTAAAGCACATTAGCAAGTCAAAGACAAGAGCAGGGGAAAAAGGTTACCTTGTGGATTCCATGTAACCAGACATACATATGTAAATCTCCTGAAAAAATATGATTAGAATTCCTGAGCAGTCCTCTCGAACCACACCGTTGTGAGGATACAGGAGACTGTAAATTAGATTTGATTCCTGCCAAATGATGCTTTGATACAGTGTTCAGCCAGCACGGACTTCAATCACTGTCATGCAAGAGCTCTGTTATGCTAATCACGGGCTCGCGAGGGCGAGAAGGATGCTATGGAAATCAGATGCTTGAACATGAATGGAACGCACAGGCCACGTACAAGGTGGGCTCTGGGATGAGGGGCTTGGAGACCTAAAGGTTAATCACATCATGTTCTGAGCTGGATTCACAGCCTTGGAAAGAATTCTGTAGTGGGTACTGAAATGAGGATAATGGTGCAGTGGTTAGAAAGAATGGAATGTAAGAATGTCAAGGGTGTGTTATTATGACTCGCAGCATACTATTAGTTCACCTTTTTCAGCCTAAATGCACCCTGGTGATGTTTTAAGGGGTCCTGTGCCATAGGATGTTAAAGATGGCAACGTACACTGTCATAGTTTCATCACTTAACCAACACTGCAGTGATTCTGGGCAAATCACACCACCTTCCAAAGTGTCTTAAATTGGAACCCTGACTAAGAAAAATATGTGCAGTGTGCTGTTGTGTTAATGAGCGTTTCCACTCACCCGCACAACCTCTCTATCGGACCATCTGAACCTCGCACTGGCCGAAATCCCACGGATCCACAGAGACAGAGCAGGCGGCAGATCCTTCTCTCACATTGCAGGCAAGGCCTGGAACAACCTACCGGCAGACAGCAGACGCGTCCTCTCCCTGAACTCTTGCAGGAAGATCCTCAAGACCTGGCTCTTTGGCTAGACAGATCTGTGCCCCTCCCCCCCCACTTCTCCCCCTCAGCTCCTTGAGACCCTCACGGGTGAGTAGCGCTTACAATTCCCCTAATTGATTGATTGATGGCCACCATATTGTTACATGCAGAAAAACAGATAAATGTTTCACCAATAAACACAAATATTGCAGTATACAGGCTATTTCAAGTATACTCTTGAGCATAATTATGGGGAGGTTATTATGCAGTTTTGAATGCCGCTCAGGTCCGATTAGAATGGAAGTTCGCGTCCCCCGGATTAGCCGAAGATATAACTTGTGACGGACAGGGTGTCTGTTAATCCTGGACCCCTTATGGGGACTTCAAGGTCAAAAGTCGATCAGCGAGCTCCGGCCGAAAACCGGTTTGTGTGATCCCTGGTCTTCGCGTTTTTGCGAAAAGTACCTCTGATATGGTCCCCGTTCGCCGCCGCTCCTCCTCATCGATTAATGGAATCCGGGGGACGCGAACTTCCATTCTAATCGGACCTGAGCGGCATACTTTTCCCAGGTAAACACTGCGATCTACTGTGATCATTTTTACACCAGCTTCCATAGAGCGACCTTCTCTAGGACCACCGCATCAACCTGATCGTTACGTATATGCCCTGACGAAATTCCCTAGGCACAATTGGGGATGAAACGCGTTGGCTGTGCCGTTTTATGTGAATGAAAATAAAGAATATATCTAAAAAAACAACAGAAGATCTACATACTTAATGGACTTTTTGTGCTACTAACTTCATTGAGTGCGCCTCTCTACTCTTTTTTCTTTTTTCTATTATCATGAGTGAGTAATCTACACATCTTTTTTATTTTACAGAGTTGAAAAAAGCAGGTGGAGATAACCGAGTTGATCTGAGACTTCAGAGTGAAGTCCTGGTTGATAACCACTTCAAGGCTTTTGGCCGAACTAGAAGGGACAGGGGGCTGGCCCAACTCCCTAGGCCATTGCTAGTTTTATTTTGACAAATCATTTTAGCAGTGGGCAATCAATGGTATGGTGAAGATCAATAGCCCTACTCCTAATGCTCTGTCCTCACAAGCAGCTTTCCATGGCTAGTCCCTCTAATTCTCAAATCAGTCTCCAAAACTCCTAAAGTTTGTTTGTAAAATGCTTGAAGTAGTCCAACTGTCTTCTATCATCCAAACTTAAGGGCGTTCTTGGGGACTACATCTTCCTGGACGTCTATACATATAATATTGGAAAGTCTTTGTCACTTATTATTAATGATTTTGATAGCCAGGTGTAATAAAACATAGCCCTAGTACCAAGTACTAAATACACTCTCCATACAATTGAAATTCATGTGTTTGTAGAACCTGTCAAAATAATAATACAAGTATAAATATTTTTTTATAGCTATTACCTGCTGTATTCTAAACATTTTCATCCAAATAATGATCACAGCTAATAATACTGTTTCTCCTATTCCATATCATCAGATATTTTCAAGCGTAGCTAGATTAACAAGAAATACTGATACATACATTATTTTTTTATCTATTTGCCAATCAAACAAGGACTCTTCACATGTTTCTAAAACAAAAAAAAGCCTGTGTGTATTTAGACAAGGTAGGACTAGACTGGTATGCCAAAGCTCTGGAAATAATTATTGAATGCAATTTTTCTCAGATGAAGAGATCTGCTGTAATCCAACATTGATTAAGTAATCCATCACTGTCACGAACCCAAGTAAGTGGAGAAGCACTCAAGCACTTTCCAAAAGGTAGATGATGAAAGCTGACCATCAAGGTGGCTTTATCATGTGGTCCCAGTAATGTTTTTGAATTTCTGATAACATCCGGGTGAATTCTGAGAAAGGGAATAATGTATTACTTTATTTACTTTAGTCAGCACTGAACATACACCCCTGCCATATGTGCCTCGATGTAGTCATTTAGAAAGAAATTGCTCTCTACATAAATGCAGTGGATTACAGAGGGCTACAACACTGAGGTGAAGAGAATTCTGGATAACGTGTGGCCGATCTACTTGCAAAGAATGCTCCAAATGCTTGGCAAAGGGGATATTCCCATGGGTCTATAGCTAGCACAGCAATTATATTGGCAAGAGTGTGCCCCATGAACAATATTGAGTGGAAAGGTGGGAGATTATTTAGTTAGGGGAGAAGAGACATTATATATCTTGGTTTGATGGAGTTACCTTCGGCTAGGATATTATTTTGGCACATACACGGACTAACAAAGTTGCTGAGTTAGTGTATGTGCTATGGAGAGCATGAATTTCTTAAAATAGGGGCCTTATCATAAACATGTAATGTGGTTCAGTGCTGTGCACCTGTTTTTACACAATTTCACTTCCTAAAGTGCATATATTTAACTCACAATTTCTCTTAGGTTACCAGTGGTCACCGTATCTGAGCAGTGCTGTCCACAGCTCATGCACGAAGAGACAATCTGACTAACGAGTGCACTTTAGACGGTGCTAGTGAAGAAAAACAGACATTAACTCTGCTTTTGGCAAGTGCACACCTGCATGTCAGAGCCCCTCGTGCATGACTCTCTATGGAATTAAGTGTGTAAATCCAATACAAATTAGAGTTCAAATCCTACAGCGGAAGATTATTTTTGTGTGAATTGGGCATCCTTTACATTATGCGAAGAGTGAAGGACAGGGATTGGTAAACACAAAAAAAAAGATACTTTACAATCCAATCTCTTCAATAGAGTGCAGAGCATTCATACACAATTAAAACAACTCTGAAATAGCTACGGATGGAGCCAATTCAATGTGACAGATTTTGTGTATTGTTACCATCCGACTTGAATAGACTAAATTGATTCAGTCAGTGCTTTTTAACTAGACAGTGGTGGCTTGTTCTAGAGTAGTCTGACAACTGTAAATATTCTTGCTGTAATCTGGGTAACCTTCAACTCCATGTAATGTGGCATTTGACCTAGAATTACTTTTATGTCTATTACAGAACAGATTAGTAATTGGTGGTTCATGGTATTTGAAGTATGTTAAGGAAGCCACCCAGTTTATCTAGAGTGGAGCTGTTTTACTCTGTGATATGTACAAAAAAATGTATGTTGCAATCTACGAGAGACGTGGAAAACCATATCACACACATTGTTTATGATTAAAAATATATATTGTTTCCTGGTTTTGCGTAGCGTGTTGAATTACATTAACAGCAGTTCTGTTAATGGTCTGAATCATTTCTGCTCTTTTGGAATAACAATGAAATCCCTTGCTGTATATTAATCTTAAAGTTCTAATTCCAATGTTCGACCTAAGATCTGTTCAACTTTTTGAATCATAGTGATTGTTTCATTCACAATTAACTTCTTATAACAAGAAATGATCAGATATGCTCCATGCTGGTAAAAAAAACAACAACAAAAACTGGTCAAGTTAACAAAAAACACAATCGCTTGTGTTGAACAATCATGAGGTCCATATTTAACAGTCATTTAAAAAACTCTTTTGTATCTTGAGTGTTGTGCATTACTTATATTGTATTCATCTCAATCGAAAACTGAGAGAAATGAGTAGTGATGTGGATATTAACATTACTGTGCCAGATCCTCAAAACCGTTTGCCCACCTGACTTCAACTTAGGGGTGGTGAGGTGACATGAGTGCAAATCCAGGATTGGGTATCCTCAAAAAGTGGATGTAAATACAGAAAAAATATGTAAGCATGCTTTTCCAGGTACAAGAGTAAGCTCTAAAGCCATTTGCCTCTTTTTCTGCACCCAGTAATATTATGATCTAATGATCATTCAATCAATCAATCAATCAATCAATCACTGCATTTCTAAAGCGCGCTACATACCCGTGAGGGTCTCAAGGCCTTCAAGGGATATGACTGGATAGGCAAACACTTTTATATTGCAGGACGTGTAAACAGTGGTAAGTACAGTTTGCAGTGCACAATAGATCTCAGAGGTGAAATAAGAAACATTTTCTTGCCATTTACGAAATATTCTTCTAGCATATGCAACAACATTGGTACTCAGAGACACACTTCAAAGTATCTTCTTTCTTTTCTAACTCAGCATTGAAGAACCCAACCCAAGATTCTTGGATATGTACACTCAATTACTAAAAAAGATTTTCTCAGTACCAACATTCCATATCTAATATGCTTTTCTGAGTTCATCCATGCAGGTTGATCCTGTTATTCAACTTCACTGATAAGAAACTGAAGTGACATGAAAGAGCAGAATATTTTCCAAATTACATATAGCGGTCATGCAGGCAATCAAAAAACACTTTCTGGAAGAGCTATATTTAAGTCACAACTTTGAAACAAAGCCATAGAAAGTTACGAAAAATTACAAGCATCATTACTGGATTTATTGACTTCAAATGTTGGCTCTATAGACTGTTTCAACGCTATAAGGCTGAATTAGGCTCTAACAAAATTAGCTAAATGCTACTTACACCCTAACTTAATATTTTCCTATGATTAGAATCTGTTTGTTGTGTCACAACATGTTTGGAACAATTTCAATTGATCTAGGTTTTGATAACAACCCATTTGCACAATTTTAACAGTACAATTAACAGAAGAAACATTTGAAAATATAGATTCCAGCAGAAGGTTCTTAAATACATGGATTATAGGCATGCTAGATTTTCAGAAGAACAATATTTTGGGGTTAGGATTGAGAAAGGCGGGTTAAAGTGGGGGAACCATGCAATATGCATTCAACATCAACAAAGTCATAACTGTTGGTATCCATAAAAATTCGATAAGGAGCTTCTCCTCTTATAGCACATGTACTTCGAATAGAAGGATAATTAGTGTGTTTCTGTGGTGAGTGAAAGTTGTAGAGGAAAGGATTTCTCAGAGAGGAAATATGTATCCCATGGAGAAAAGAGTTAAACTTGCAATGCACAATTCCACCTTGCTCCTTTATTCACATTGTTCACCCTACAGACACAACTCAATACATGCAGAAGGGAACACTTGTTAACCCCTTAAGTGTGTTCGTCGGCCAAGGCTGTCGCAAGCAGTACCTCGGTAGTGATGTGCGCGTCCGTTGGCCGACGCGGCCCCGCCTGCGCAATGGAATGACCACACTGTGGCGGAATTGCCGCCGCGGTAAACGGGTTAAGCAGCAGGCCCGGTTCCCAAAGATTTTACTGCAAGTAGATCTTACTTACTCTCTCAGTACTTCTACAAGTAAGCACGAGTTATTCCTGACTTACTTATGAAATAGGGGCATAAGCAAGGAGATCAAGAGTAATTCCCATCAAACTCTTCATGAATCAGAATCAATGCCTCCCATGGGGTTGCACACATATAAAGAGGAATGGTTGTGAAGTCAGAAATCTACTCAACTCAGAAGTAAGACGGCAAAGACTCGATTATTGACTTGCGTTGCAAATTAGATCCTAACTGAGAACATAAGATGAATGTTCCATTTATTTTGGGGATATTTAACTAGGAGTTGCATTTTTATTCAAAAAGAACTGCTGGGGCAGAAAATGGACAACAGGAGCTACAGGTTATAGAGTAATGCATCTTTGAGATGTTAACAGTAAAGACAATTGGAAGCAAATGTATCCCCTGACTTGAAGACATAAAGTGTTCTGGTAGATCAAAATGATGATGCAAGACTTTTGTTTACAAATCCTACTGAGTACCACAACACATGGTATGAGATTTTTGGATGGATTGCTTATTATTTAGGAAATAAAGAAGAGAAGACAGAGATGTAATAATAATGCAGCACATATATGTAAGGATCTGCCGAGAATGTAACAAGGGACTAATGTACTAAAGGATGATAAATTACTTAAAAAACAAGCTAAATGACCCCCATAGAATAAGATGACACCTGACCATAAACATCTATCTTACATAGAAACAGGGAAGGTAAATATTACAGTAACAGCCATTTAGGGTTTAAAACAATGTTCAGGGGATAGCTCTGAAACCCTAACATTAATAGATAATGGTAAATGATACAAACCTAGATTGGATATCAATAGAATTTTCCAATGAAAGACAAATAGAAATGTTCTGTACCTCTAGCATTCAATAAGAAAACCTAATGCCTATTTTGGGATTCAAATCAATTTTGAAACCCAAAACAGGACGCTTAGCCATATTTTGCTATTTGGCTAAATTTGTATGTGTATACAACAAGGGCATCTTGTGTTTATGGTTTAAGGAGAGGGTCTTGTCAATTGCTTTGACGGACTTAAGCTTTCTCTGTATGTCAGGTAGGGTGGTCAGGATGACTGTCTGCATGAAGAGAGAGGCAGGATTTTGTTGTTGAAACCTAGTAGTACTTTTATAATTAGCTAATACTTTTCAATTTTTTTATAGAGTTGAGATCTGTGCCAAACTCCCATCATGAGTAAGGCAAACACTTTGCAGACCGTTCAGTGACTGAAGAAATGAGAAATCTTACGTTGCATCACTGTAACAGACCTTGAACTTGTGAAGGTAGGGAAGTGGTGAAGAGAGGTTAAAATGTAGAGTCATTAAGTGCACAAAATGTGTCAATGATGTTTTGGACAGTTGTATAAAGTGGAGAGGCTTGCCATCTACAAGGATGGGACGAATGATTTGGTGTGTATGGGGCCCTACAATAGTGAGGATGAATTTTTATGAATATTCAATGGAGTATAATATCTATTTTATTTGCATGTCTAAAGGAAAAGGTAGAAATTCTTCACTGTGAGAAAGAAGGTAAATTATCAATATGATTTTACTGACATCAATGCTGCCTAATAGTTCACAACTAAAACACTTCTTGCCAAACTCGGATGCACCATCAAGCACTATGTAAATTCTATATCTATACTTTTTTAAATCATACCTACAGCGCTTTTCAGAAGGTCAAAGAAAAGTCTGGTAACACAATGAGAAGAGTCCCAAAACTAAGCTTGGTTTCCTTTCTGAGATTCTTTCAGTCAAATTAGGATTTGGAAATATTTGCAGATGTAAACTGACATACAAAATAATTTGCAGATGTACATTTCCAAATGGGCATCTGAAAACCAGCCAGTAGTGACTTTAGATTATCTGTGCACATGGATTCCCATTCGGGGGTGGTTGTTTGACTATTCATGCATACAGCTAATTTGCTGTAGGACTTACTGTAACTACATGTATACAAAGAGGAACTTAAATTGAACCAAACTCAGATGAATGTGCAAGTCAGACAGAAACCAGTTCCTTCTAACATGTCATTCAGCAAGAGATCAAGGCTGCTGGCGGTGAACCATAGAAGTACAAACTCAGTGTAGGTTAAATGATTCATGTAGATTGTGTGATCTTAAGGTTTGTGGGGTTTGTTATGCATACCTATCTAGTTGATACTTAATGCAAAGATGTACCCTCCTTTGTGAGGGTCTTAAACTCTGAGTTCTTTAGACAGGAACCAACACTAATATTGGGGATATTTTTTCTATAGGTTGGAAAAGTAGCCCTGAATGCACACAGCTGAAAGGTGTTAATTGTAACAAGGGTTAGTTACTTGTAGTTTGTATTTATTATTGCAAGAAACTGGGGTATTAGTTAAGGGGTGTTGAGAACCCACCTAGAATATTAATCCCAATCCTTGTCAGGGTTAATCACTAAATCCACAAATTAAGCCTGTGCTTAACCCTCAGGTAGCTTGGTTCAAAGTAGTCAGGCTTCACTTCGAGGCAATGTGCAAGGTATTTATGCAGCACAGTAATAAAGTAATAACACAATACAAGAAGAACCCCAAACCAATTGAGAACAATAGAGAATATTTTAATAAAGGAAATGGTATGCAAATACAACAAAAATCCAATAAGTCAAACCGAGGATATGAATTTTTAAAGTTTGAGTTTCAAACAGTGTTAAGCGCCAACTGCGGTTGCCTTGATGCAGTAGATCAGGCAGAGTCAAAGGCTGACACGATGGAGTGTGAGTCAGATATAATGACCAGGTTCAGCCAGGTGAAAGGTTTTACTTCATGGCTTAGGGCCAGATGGATGTAGCATAGCAATGGTTGCAATTTGCAACAAGTATTTTTGTGACCTGTGTGGTAATTTGTGAACCGACCTATGTACTAACAGGTCGGTTAGCAAATTACTGATTCTTAGTGGTTCGCAATTCAAACTTCCTCGTTGTGACCCAGCAGGAATCATAGTCATCACAGAGATAAAAGCCTGATGAGGCCAGCAGACCATCATGTCTGTGATTGCTTTTAAATAAAGCAATTCTTTCTTTGTTTAAATATAACCTGTTTTCCTTAAAGGAAAACAGGATGTACTAAATAAATAATTAGAAATTTTAGATTAACCACTGCCTACTCTTAAAAAGTCTTTTTATACTAAAGTTTCAAAGGGGAAGTGGTTTCTTGGGGACATCTTATTTGCAAATGCCTTACTTATACCTTTTGGTTATTGGTAAAAGAATAATATTTTGATACTAGAATTTGGCCCCAAAACATTAATACATACCAATTTGATTCGGTATTTCGAAGGGATGCCCTTAACACCGCCCTTCCAAACAGAGAATTGGTATTTGGTCACAAGCCTAAATTGTGATGTGGTAATGTGTTACCAAATCACAATTTAGTTTTGTACATAAGATTTAGTCTTTTTACAGTTACAAATGGTAAGATTCCTCAAATCGGGCCATTTGCGACTGCAAAAATGTTTAATACATCTGGTCCTTAGTCTCTGGAATGGAATTCAAAAATCCTCCGCGAGGCAAGGCAGCAGGTTGTAGCCGAAGTGGCTTCCACTTCGTCAGATAGCTGCTGGACGAGGTCTCAGTGAAGCCGTTGACTTTTGGTGAAAAACTTTGCACCCAGAAAAACCCCTCACTAGCTGGCTACTTTTTGCACCTTTGCCTAGATAAGAATTCTACCTTGGGACTTAGTCACTTCTTTTGGAGCTCTGATTCTTCCAGCGGGATAAGGCTGCAGGCTGGAACCAAAGAGGGTCCAAAGAGACCAGACACCTTTGTAGCAAAGTCCCATTGGATCGTATTTGCAGCTGCGGAGAAGTAGCAGGAGCAAACTGAATCTTTGAACCATAGGCTATACACCTTTGTTGGAATGGCTTGGCAGGTTGGTCCCAGTCCTCTCCCAGTTCTCAGAGCAAAAAAGTTGCAGGAAACTTTAGGAGTACACTTTGACATCAGCCACATCTCCATGACCTTGAGGATAGCACTTGGGGATAAGGATTCACTCTAGCAAAGGCCAGAAGAAGGGTCCAGGGCAAGTCCAGTTGGAGCCGGTCAGCTAGGCAATTGCAGTAAAAGCCTCTGGAAACTCATTGTGCCCCTGTAACTCAAACAGAAAGCCAGCGAACTGACCTTTGTAAGTACTTTCAGGGTCCTGGGTTCATGGCAAGCAAGTCCATTCTTCCTTCAGAAATCAGATACCAGGGCAGTCCTTCTTCTGATCTTCACAGGTTCAGGAGTCTTAAGAGGAGGGAAAAGGCATTGCCACATTTATGCCCAGTGCCAGATAGTGGGTGGGGAAGCTTTTGGCCACTCCTTAATCTATGGAGTAAAAGTTTCCATGGGTAATTCCACTAATTTTTGCAGCACTTTCTCTGTGATTTTTTTGCAGTAACCTATTACCACACTCAGCCCTCACAGAGTCCTTACACGTGGTTGCGCATCCGCAGCAACCAGAGGTTCTCCATGACACCTCTTGGCAGGGTAAGTCTCTGATTCCTCCCGCATGGAGGCGAGGTGGTAAGAATTTCCTGGTACAAAGTCTTTGTCCCAGGCAGGTGTGCTGGATCCCAAAGCAGCCTCACTCCTCTTGGCAAATGACTCCGACCAGATCACATGACTTGCTGGTCCCAGTGACTCCCTCTGGAATACAGGGCCAAAGTATCCTCACATTATATGTGCTCCGGCCTGATTGGCACAGTGAGGTCCTCGTTGGCACCCTCTCCTGGCATATCGAGTCACAGTTCACTACGGCTCACGGGCTCTGGCCCTTACCACATGGCTGTCTTCTCACAGCAGCTCCTCCTAGCATAAGGGACCACCACTCCCCACTATGCATGAGCTCTGGCCTCATCAACTGACGATGCACATGACTCAATTCACCGTGGCCCTCCTCTGACACATGTAATTGTTCTTCACACAGGCAACAACCCCATTGGTGCAGCAGCTGCCTCCTCACAACTCGCTAAGGGAGTCCACTCCACACGGCTCCCCACTGGACCTCACTTCCTCCAATGCTTTCCTCTTCTTCATAGGGCACACTTGTTATGGAAATCAGGTATGCACTGGTGCTTCAGGCTCCAGGGCAGGTGGTCTTGATTTCCCTGGGTGACGATGTTCCCTAACCCAGCTGGGAGGCTAGCTGGCCTTGTACTCCTGTCCTGGTCACAGGCAGAAGTCTTGCAGAGCTTCCCCTTCTCACACAGCCTTTCTGGCTGCATGGCAGATGACAATTTCTTAAGGTCTCAAGCTCCCCTTCTTATAGTCCACTTCCAGACACCAAATGTGATTTAGAGTCTGAGTCTTTGACGTTTATGTTGGGGGTCTGCTTCTTTTGAAGTGCTGACTCCTCTTCTCTCTTTTTCCTCTTGAAAGCAGTGTGTCACATCAGGAGCGACTTCAAAGGTCATTGCCTCACAACACAGGCCTTGAGAGTGACTAGATGTCAGCCACAGTGATATGTGTATCAAAAGATTAGCCCAGGGCCCCAGGCCTAATCTTTATAGTTGCCTTATCAGCCCCATCTCCTTCCTGAGATATGCCCAGGCCCCTTCCTTGGGATCTCTCACTTAATCTAAGAGAACTCTTTGAAGTATACAGGGTGTATGCCATCCAGCTTAAAGGAGTGCAGCAATACACAAATCTGTCTGGGGGATTTCTCTACCACCTCTCCATGTTTCACCATGGAGTGCTGGGTCTCCCAAACACGAATCCAGGGGCCTCCAATATTGTAACAACTAGAGACACACATACACCAGGTGCATGGAAACAACCTAGAAACATTTCACAGCACTGTATCCTTCGTGTACTGTACCACCCATAGGCACACATACTTCCAACACATGCATTTAACATGCACGCACTGCACAGCTTTGTAGCCTTCATGTATTGTACCACTCATAGGCACACATACAACCAGTGCATGCATTTGCTATGCACTCACTGCACAGACCTACAGTGAAAAAATGTGGAGGTTGTTCACTGCCAGGACATGTAAACCTTTAAAAAACCATGTCCTACGTTTTGCCCTTTGGCATTTAGGGCCTACCTTAGGGGTGACATATATGTTTAAAAAAATAAGGTTTAGGCCTAGGAAACAGTTTATTTTCCCACGTCGAAACTGCAGTTTAAAACTGCCTACCCAGGCTGCAATAGTGGACCAGTATACATGTTTTGCAGTGCTACTTTAGTGGGTCGTTCAACGAGTACTGCAGCCTACTAGCATTTAACTTACAGGCCCTGGGTACATGCAGTTACATATACTACAGACCTATAGGTACTCTAGTTGTTATGAGCCCCCTCCCCATAACAACTAGAGTAGCTATTCATGTTGGTGGTTTAAGGAGAAGTTCACTAACCTAAACATCTTCCTCTTGGTGATGCTCGGTTTTTTGGGGGCTAAGTTTTGATCCTATAACACAGAAAAATAGAAAATAAAGAGATGCTCTTGAACTAATGTTTGAAGTGTTACAAGCTACTTACTATTTTAATACGTTGTGTGGTTTAAAGTATTGTGTGTATGAATGTCAAATGGAAGAAACAAACGGCAGGGTATTTGTTTGTGTCTGCCATCAAAGGTCCATAGTTCACACTTAGGTTGACTCTCTCTCATCCCTTCCAATATGGTCCTAATGCTAGGTAGTGCAGAGTGCTTTTTTACCGAAGATTTTAAATTGTTTACTTGTGTCATTTGAAAATAGACATTACTTTTCTTTCATATGTCTTCTCAACAATTCTAAAGAAATCAGTCTCTCTGCAAGCCATCTGTCCATTGTAGGCCTCATTACAAATAGTTGAATTTCCTACAGAGTGATAACTGGGTGAAAATCCATTACCCACAATTCAAAATGTCTCTGGTTCTGGAATTATTGGGTCAGTAAACTCCAGATGCAATAATTCCATGCCGAGAGACATCTGACCCTTTTCAAGGCAGCATGGGCTGGGGAAAACAGCACAGCCTGGCCCTTGCCCAACCCTTGCAGCAGCAAAAAGGGAGTAGACATTTCTCACCAAGACAGGTTGAAACCTGCCCATGCTGACCAGCAACTCCCAATGGTCCTTCAGCTGACACTTTACACATGCTCTGAGCTGGTAGAATGTGTCAGTTTTTTCCCCCCTGAATGATTAAAAAACACATTCAAAAGAACCACGTATCTCTGGGATTTGATTGTTATTCCACATTCTGGTAATAAAACACATAGTGAAAGGGTTTCCGTGCACGGTTTCCACCTGGAATCAGGAATTCTACCCTTTTGTTATCCCTGTACCAAAATCTGGGGAGCTCATAAGGAGGGTCACAGTCTAGGAATGGCTGGATATTATATGTGTGCAAATTTGTCCCTACACTAGTCTTCTAATGGGACAATCCATTTTATGAAATGCAGGAATCATATTTTTCATTTCAAAAAGTAATATGTAATTTGAATTAAATCCACTTACACAGGTTTGCTGTTATTTCAGTGGTTGATCTAATGCATAAGATAAAAGCCTTATCCTTAAAATACTACATACCAGCACTGTATTTACATTTATTTTTTTACATTCCGTCATGTCCAATAATAAGCAAAATACACATTCCGAGCAAAATAGTCCGCCTGGGTTTCCATTATTTCTTCAGTCAGAGTTATCCTACACTTAGGAAATATATGAAACCGGTATTTTCATTTCACAGATCATTGCAGGCACCGCAGACTGAATACATTTCTGATCCGAGCCGAAGAAACCCAGCACTGCTTACTGGAGGTCATTTCCTTTTAAAGAATACAGAACATCAAGGTGTTCCAGGTCATTGTCTTTTATGTTTTGCTGCACGCACAATTTTATTTAACTTGTAACCGTTCGCTCTCTCGTTTACTCACATCCACACTCTCCATTTCTCTCTCTTTCCCTCTTTCTCACCGTATACATCATTAACAGAAGAGTTAGTATTCCAGCAGTTGTCTTTGCAATTAATTGCCGTAAAGCAGGGAAAAGTTCGGAAATCAATTTCGTTCCATTGCAGGCCTTGTGGGCGGGGTTAAGGCGGGGTTAGTGGCTGCTGCGCTAATGAATTGCTTTGCTTAGAGCTGCTTAGGCTGCATGTGCACGGAGAAGGAAGCTCTGCATAAAGCCATGCTAAATGGAGAGAAGGGTGACTACTTACCAACAGGGCGAGCTGGAGACAATAACAATGGCGCGAAGAAAACATAAAAAAGAAATAAAAAGAAGACATTTGTCAAAGTGATGTGTTATGTTGCATTGAAATATGGACAATTCCAAAACATTCTAAACACTCTGATGGCAATCCAGCCAGACCCAAAAACACTTCAGAAAACATCATTTAAATCTTGCCTGTAAGTCAGTAAGTAGTCTTTCAATGTACGAAGAAGGCACCGAGCAGATAGGCATCAGAGAGACCATTTAGATAGGTTAATGCGATGTCATGAAGTACTGAGGCAGAGTTTACGAGTAGAGTAAAATTATTTTTAAAACCTGTTAAACACGTTGAACCAAGGCCCGGACTCGGGGATGTCGGGTCAATAAAAAGAACACATTGTTATCGGATTTGAAGAGAAATTGAATCGAGACCGTCAGTCAGAACTCGATGGAGAGTCCCACTTAAATTTTATCAGCACTATTGCACGCGGGCATCAGCCCTGCGCCTGGCACACTCCAGATTTGTGGCACAGAGAAAGCGGAGGAAAATCGATCGGTCTCTTTCCATCTTAGCAGGGTTCAGCGAAGCAGAGTTTTAGAAGGCAACTCTCTAAATCTGCATGACTGGTGCTTATCCATCCAGCCACTCACTCCTACACTGGAGGCAAAGACACCTACACAGAAAGAATCCCACACTTGACAATCTACTGCAACTGTACACAAGCTATGCGTGGGGATGCGGGTTGACACATATGTGTCAAGACACAATACCTGCAAGGTGGGAAGGTTCATGGTGAGAGTTTTTTTTCTCAATTTTATATAGTGCAAACTCGACCTGAAGGTATTGGAGCGCTTTACATGAGCACTAGTTTTTGTTAGGCAAGGGGAGATTACATGATTTGCCTAGAATAACAGGATGTTGAGCTGTCCCAAAGAGTGATACCTGGTTCCCCAGTTTCAAAGTCGGCAGCTGTGGCCTTTAAGCCACATCCTCTTCCATATGGTGTGGTTACCCCTAGCAGTGCTTTTTGGGTTTTGGAGCAGTTGATACACCCTTGGAAAACATATTCACAAACTCTAACTTAAGAGAAAGGGCATGTGCTACGTACTTAGCAACCTGCTACCTTCTGTAAAATGGTAAGTTTAAGCAAGATATGCCAGCTCAGAAAATTATGATTATTTTTTAATACATTCCCACTCAATACTAAATTGCTATAAGTTTGGTTACAATATAAGCTCCACACTCGAGATAGCCCACTCTTCCACCATAGGCTCTTTGGAAAATTGATTTAATCATCTCTCAACCAAAAAAAAAACTTCACATAAGACACTTTGTTTGTCTGTGCTGCTTCAAACCAGTGCATCCATTTTCTGTTTGCCTCTAAGAAAACAGCTTTGTATCTTTGTCATCCATAGGACTTCCCTGCTCCTTTTGTGGCCAAGTTGTCTACACCTCTTTGCTCTGATTTCTCAATCCTTTCCTGCCCGTGCCACACTGATACAGCTACTAAAGTCTCCTCTTTTTGTACGTGGCGTTGCCACCCTCTCTTCATGGCACAAATGTTTCACAAGCCTCCCATCACTGATGCTTGAACACTTTATCATCTAAGAAACCAACTCATGACTCTCTGGCCCACACTTTGTATTCTCAGGGAGGCGCTTATTGGCTTTTCTGTAAATTTGCAATATAAGCTCACTCAGGAAGAAGCTTGTGAGGATTGTTGTAGGGCATTCATCATAGGTTAGAGCTTGATTATTAGCTATGCCTATATATTATAACCGATTCTGCTGTCACCATGAGTCCATATATTTAAAATATATACATAATTCTCCCTTGGGTAAGTAGCTTCTCCCCCACTCATACACCTTTAAGGTGTCATGATAGAGCAGACCTAGAAGCTGATGAGAAAAAAGTAAGGTTTTATGCCACAAAATAAATTAGGATGTCACCATCAAAGCTGTCAAAGAAGAGAAACAACATAAAACACCCTATGAAGACAACACTGCTGTGGCATGTGCATTAGATAACAATGCCCCGTCTGCCTAGAAATGGGGGCAAATGTAATGTGAAGAGGAACCTGGAGATTTTGTTTGAGTGAAGATTCAGGTAATGATAGTTACACAGAACTTTCAGTCACTATGGTGTTCTTCCCTTGTAAGATATTAGCTCCTAATGTATAGGTGTTAAACCTAGGACAAGCAATCAAAACCAGCAATGTGTTTACAACTATCACCATTGTACAGAAATAGGGGATGGTGAGCAAATCAATCAGCACTCAGACCTCCTGAAATCGAACAGGAAAAAAGCAATATAATTATCGGGACATGCAGATTTTGTAGGAATAAACAGCCACAGCCAAATCTCCTTCCTCCCAGGAAAGATTCCAGGTGATGTCCCAGCAACTTTGGGAAGCTGGCTGTCAGGCAGACACAGCTTTGATTGCACAGCAGTCCTCTGAGTATTCTCTGGAATACTCCTATCTTTGGTCAAACAGAGCTTGGAATTGGAACAAAAAGTGGATCTGTGGCTCCCACATTTATACATTGAAAGGAGACAGAGATGTGGATCCTCTGTCTGCAGTTGCAGATCAGCTTTGGGGTGGTCCTTCTTTCTTTCAAGTGCCCTCTACAGTCTGTTCTGCAGACACAGCCTCTGTGTAGAATTATGTTCCTCTCAATAGGTTAGTCTCTAGTCTAGTGTACCCACAAAAGAGGCAAAAAAGTGGCGTGAGCTTCTGTCACCTTGCTAGAGAGGCCTTACCTAAAAGACATTTCTCACCATTAACAAAAAAAAGACTGCATTCTGACTCTTCACCCTAACTGCCCCATCTACCAAACAGCTGTGCCCAGGAAGAGTAATCAGCAGCCCTTCTCAGGAAAATGACCTTTCTGTATTTTCTAAATGAGCCCTGTTTCACATTTGATCAGTTCAGTGTCTAGGTCTCCTACCTCAAACCTTAAGAATGTCAGCAATACCATTTGACTGTCTGGAAAACAACCTCCCCTGTTGAGCACAGCAACAGGCCAGGGGCTTCCAAAATACAATCTGCTGGCCTCCATTATGCTGATTCACTCATACACACAATGCATGTGCCACACAAGCCACATACACCCATGTGTAATATACACTTTGGATATTAGGGCTAATATATGGTTAGTGCATAGAAGCAGAACTTTGCACGAGTGGGCCAGTAGCCCCCTGCTTGAGTGTCACGTTTACAAAAAAGGTCAGGCCACAACTACTAATTAACAAAAGCTGTTATGCTGCAACTACCGCTCTACATGCTAAACCCATGCCAGGGACAGCAGTCTACCATCAAACAAGGCAATGCTTGGTGTATGGATCTAGGTCATAGGACAGGTTCTTTGTAAATTCCAGTTAGGGTAAGTGGGAATTGGAAGTCGTTGACTCAGACCCTGGGCTCATTTCAGATGGAATAACTGAGGACGAAGCTTCCCGGTAAGAAACGGATTCATTCTATTGGGTCGTCCAGCTTCAAGTAAGCAAAGACCTAGGACTGGCTCTCCAAAGTGCATCCTCAACACTGACTGTAATTAAGATAGCTCTTCTTGCTGCTGTCCAACCCATTGGAGTTCTGAGTTGAGCATTTCCTTATGTCAAACATGAGGAAACTTCACTAGATATTCCTAGAACTGTATGGAAACTGTATGTAAAATACTGCTCCATCACAAATAAGACAGGGACAACCAACATTACTCCTGACCTGACCAAGAAATGTGCCATTTCCTGTGGACACTGCAACACAAAGCCACAACATCACCAGGATGAAAATCAAAATGTGCGCAAAAGCAAAGAGCTCACTCATTCGCTGCGCCAGTTAATGAAGGAGCTGAAAACATATGTCTTTAATAAGTACATTATCCTTCATCAATGAAGAACTATATGCTAGACAATAATTATTTACCCACTCTAACCAATCCTCAGTGCTTCAATTTATCCTCCACTATCTCCAGTAGTAGGTGTTTTCAAGCTATTCTTATTCTCTATAAATCCAAACACATAAAATTATGCACTATACCATGATTGTAGTGAATGCACAGTTTTTTTTTAATTTAATATAAGACCGGTTGCAGTTGGTCAGCATTGTGACCATAGATACTTTCACTATATTTTAATTAAAATTAAAGAGTGGAAAAAAATAATGTTCTTCTCCAAAATCTGTTAGGTCTCTTTATATATCTCGGTGAAGATATTTATGTATGGGACAAAACATTAGGTTTGGGCGTTTTCTAACCCTAAGCTGTCAATTTCTTGTGTACAGCTGCCATAAAAAATAATCCTTTAAGTTGCAGGGAGCGTAACATTCCTATTAGGTGGAAATAACGTGAGCGTCTCTGTTGTGCCTGACTGAACACAGCCTTTGCTGTATTTGCTTTAGA
The DNA here is from genome assembly GCF_964261635.1 of Lissotriton helveticus. Classification (NCBI taxonomy): domain Eukaryota; kingdom Metazoa; phylum Chordata; class Amphibia; order Caudata; family Salamandridae; genus Lissotriton; species Lissotriton helveticus. The sequence goes on from NC_136069.1 coordinate 1,388,415,204, forward strand.
CAAACACCTCCACCACCTTGCCCTTGTGAAACCCCAAAATGGAATTTTGTTTTGCTATGAATTCAGAAAATGAAACAGAACTGTGACCACGCATTAAACGGATGGAAATGGATGTGGGCCTCCCGGGGTCACATGACCCTTGTTCCAATAAAACAATCCACACCGACTCTGAACATTTGATTTAATGTGTGTGGAAGAAAAGGAGTTGGAATTATGCTAAAAAAAATTTTATTAACCTTTCGCAGCTCTGCTGAAAGCCTTCATCATGCACCACTAAACTGTGAAATAGTATTGGGATCCAGCATGGCAGGGTGTTGCTTCACTTTGTGGATAAGAGAGAACACCATTTAAAATCCTATTCTATTTCCTGAAATGTATTTCTCTGTAACCTTTTCACGCCCACCCATCGCATCTGCGCCTCGTTTCAACCGATCAGCGCGGTGCACTGCTGTAGGTCAAAGATTACTGGCTAGTGCCAAGTCTACCCCATCATCGACATTTAAAATCTTTGGCCTCTTTTCTATTGGAAGTTTGGGGTCCTGGTGTGTTTACAACAAGTTTTATATTTATACAGTTTTCGAAATGAAACTATAGAAGTGCAGGTACCGGTCTGTGGCTGAAAAACGCTGGTACCCTCCCACTTAAATTTTGGAGCAGTAATGAGGAGTGCTGGCACTCTCCCATTAAAAGATGTGGAGCAGTGCTGAGAAGTGCTGGCACTCTCCCAATAAAAACTTTGGAGCAGTGCTGAGAAGTGCAGGCACTCTCCCATTAAAAGCAATGAAGCAGTGCTGAGAAGTGCTGGCACTCTCCCATTTAAAGTTCTGGAGCAGTGCTGAGAAGTGCTGGCACTCACCCATTTAAAGCTTTAGAGGAGTGCCCAAAACAGGCCGGTATTCTCCCACTGAAAGCTTGGGGGCAGGGTGTTGCTATACTATGTGGATAAGCGAGAACACCATTTAAAATCCTATTCTATTTCCTGAAATGTATTTCTCTGTAACCTTTTCACGCCCACCCATCGCATCTGCGCCTCGTTTCAACCGATCAGCGCGGTGCACTGCTGTAGGTCAAAGATTACTGGCTAGTGCCAAGTCTACCACATCATCTACATTTAAAATCTTTAGCCTCTTTTCTATTGGAACTTTGGGGTCCTGGTATTTCTACAACACGTTTTATATGTATCCAGTATTCCAAATGAAACTATAGAAGTGCAGGTACCGGTCAGTGGCTGAAAAACGCTGGTACTCTCCCACTTAAATTTTGGAGCAATAATGAGAAGTGCTGGCACTCTCCCATTAAAAGCAATGAAGCATTGCTTAGAAGTTCTGGCACTCTCCCATTTAAAGCTTTGGAGCAGTGCTGAGAAGTGCTGGCACTCACCCATTTAAAGCTTTAAAGGAGTGCCCAAAACAGGCCGGTACTCTCCCACTGAAAGCTTGGGGGCAGGGTGTTGCTATACTATGTGGATAAGAGAGAACACCATTTAAAATCCTATTCTATTTCCTGAAATGTATTTCTCTGTAACCTTTTCAGACCCACCCATCGCATCTGCGCCTTGTTTTAACCGATCAGCGCGGTGCACTGCTGTAGGTCAAAGATTACTGGCTAGTGCCAAGTCTACCCCATCATCTACACTTAAAATCTTTGGCCTCTTTTCTATTGGAACTTTGGGATCCTGGTGTTTTTACGACAAGGTTTATATTTATACAGTATTTGAAATGAAACTAAAGAAGTGCAGGTACTCCTGGTCAGAGAGTACCTGTCTGTGGCTGAAAAACGCTGGTACTCTCCCACTTAAACTTTGGAACAGTTCTGAGAAGTGCTGGGGAGAGGTGTGGCGCCGCGGCCAGGGCGACTGACGCTGGAATCTGGGGACCACGGTTCGATCCCCGGCTCCGGCGGCAGGGTAGCCCAGCACCATGTGACTCTGGGCAATAGCTCGCTTAATCTTCCCGACGGCCCCCAGCGCCTAGAGACCCTTACGGGTGATTGTGCGCTTTACAAATGTGGACTTTACTTTACTTTACTTTACTGACACTATCCCATTAAAAACTTTGGAGCAGTGCTGAGAAGTGCTGGCACTCTTCCATTAAAAGCAATGAAGCAGTGCTGAGAAGTGCTGCGCCTCGTTTCAACCGATCAGCGCGGTGCACTGCTGTAGGTCAAAGATTACTGGCTAGTGCCAAGTCTACCCCATCATCTACATTTAAAATCTTTGGCCTCTTTTCTATTGGAACTTTGGGGTCCTGGTGTTTTTACAACAAGGTTTATATTTATACAGTATTTGAAATGAAACTATAGAAGTGCAGGTACTCCTGGTCAGAGAGTACCTGTCTGTGGCTGAAAAACGCTGGTACTCTCCCACTAAAACTTTGGAGCAGTAATGAGAAGTGCTGGCACTCTCCCATTAAAAGCTTTGGAGCAGCGCTGAGAAGTGCTGGCATTCTCCCATTAAAAACTTTGGAGCAGTGCTGAGAAGTGCTGGCACTCTCCCATTAAAAACTTTGGAGCAGTGTTGAGAAGTGCTGGTACTCTCCCATTAACAGCAATGAAGCAGTGCTGAGAAGTGCTTGCACTCTCCCATTTAAAGCTTTGGAGCAGTGCTGAGAAGTTCTGGCACTCATCCATTTAAAGCTTTAGAGGAGTGCTGAGACAAACCAGTACTCTCCCACTGAAAGCTCGGGAGCAGTGGGGAGAAGTGCTGGCACTCTCCCATTAAAAGCTTGGGAGCAGTGCTAAGAAGTGCTGGCACTCTCCCATTAAACGCTTTGGAGCAGTGCTGAGAAGTGCTGGCACTCTCCAATTAAAAGCAATGAAGCAGTGCTGAGAAGTGCTGGCACTATCCCTTCCAAATTACAGAATTGCCATTACAGAGTACGCAATAGGTCCTACTCATATTTATTAAACACTGCTTCGATGTAAGAAATATGTTGTTCTTTTATAGACAAATTATGTTTTGCCCCTTTTCAAATAAAGTTAACGTTTAATCAGTGCTTAATTTGTGAAAGAACAAGACCCAGATACTCCGTTCAAAAGCCCGTGGCTGTTGCACTTAAATGCTGCCCACTTCATACCAATGCAGCGTGGCCTTGAATCTACCTCAGGCCTCTTTAATCTACTACCAAACGCAGTCTGTTATTTTAGCTCACTCTTGTAGGTTCCTGCTTTCTCCCTTAGTGATGGGATTTTCTGTCTTTCTCATTGTTTCCTGTTTGGGTGATATGCCTATTCTCCTGCTCTTATAAATGTCTGATGAGGAAAAGTAAGTGCCAGTCCCCAAAAATAAGTGCTGGTGACCTCCAACGTTAACCACTGGCTCAAGGTCAGCTCTGAACATTTTGCCTTACTGCTGCTACTGCAGTACAGTATTTCCACCATAGGTAGAACATGGGATCATAGACCCTCAAATGTTGCTGCTTTGCATCTTTTTTAAAGTGGATTATATATTTTCACTGATCTTGAAATGTCCTCAGGAATGTACATTATTTTTTACCATAATAATAATAAAAACAAATTATTGTAGAAAGAAATAGCCGTATCTACCCAGAGAAATTTTTAGACTGTTCTATGGTAATTCCAAAAACTTTCTTAAATTTGGGAACATTGCACAGAAGTGAAAAGATAAATAGTATCTGTTTAAATGTTAATTGTATAGATTTTACAATCCTTTACTGGAAGCCACTACTGGCATTTGATGTCATCTCCCAATACTGGCCCTTCTACTTAACCCCTTCGGCGCTGATGACGAGCTGAGCTCGTCATCAATTGCGCCGCCCGCATGCTGATGACGAGCTTAGCTCGTCATGTAACGCGGCTTTTTGAAAAAAGCCGCGTAGCGCGAAAATCGCCGCAGCGCATGCGGTTAAAGGGCTGTGATCATGTATCGTGGAATTCACAAGAATACATTGATGGGGCTTTTTAATCGCTATGGTAGCTTAAATCATTCTCACCCCTTAGAAGACAACTGCATTAGCAATATAATGGGTTTTTCCCCTCTGCACATTTTATATTCTTCATGTGTTCTGGATTTTGTTTTTAAAGAGTGCGTGAGAGCATATAGCCATCCAGAGGTTCGCATCTCTCATTTGCACTCAGCTCTCAATGACGCAGTAGATTTCAAAAGCATAGGAAAAAATTATTAGGATGCTATCTTTGGTAGGGCTCTCTTTGGTAGGGCTGGCTATCAACAGTGAGATTTCAACCCAAAAGTTTCCTGTGATGGAGTTTTTTTGAATTCTTTCTATTGGATGTGTCTCATGTAGAGGAGTATGGGTAGGGACTCACCTATAGAGTACATCTATCTTCTTTCCTATGACTATCAGTTGCATAGTGATGACCCCTATGTATGGCAGACCTAAGGCAATACTTTCTAATTTGGGTCAAATTGCTTCTCATCTCATTGTGTGTCAAATAGCATTACTGCAAATGCTTCTGAAGAATACTCTATATCATCTCAGTCAAGGGAAGGTATATGTAAACGACCCTTTCGGGTCTGCATAATGAAGCTATTTAGCACATTTACCAACAGACTACTGATTTCTGATTGGAATACCTCACAAGTGAAGAGTCTCTCCAAATATCTATAATCCTATTACTGTATTCCCATGTAATATAAGAAGTATGTGTTTGAATGTTCTATCTTCATGTCAAGTCACTGAATACATTTATGTCACAATTGTCAATGGATCTTGAATCACAATATATAGAACAAAGTAAAATTATTAAATGGAGATCTAGCAATCAAGAATGTGCAATGCAGAAAAAACTTCACATGCTTGAATGGGTGACCAACAGGCATGTGCCTGCAGTTCTGGCAAACGATATCATTATACATGTGTTCTCATGGTGGGCTCATCCAGCTGCATGCAAACAAAAGAAGGCGTAAGTTATTTCATACAGCTTTTGCACTCACCCCGAACTGTAAGGGAAGCGGAGGCTTCAACTTTTCCAACCCGATTCTCAGCCATACACGAGTAGGTGCCCTCATCCGCACTAGTAGCCTTTTTGATTCTTAAGGTGTAATCATCCTTGATATCGTACCTATACATCAGAACAAGAAAGAAATGAAAGTCAGGATACGCTGGAAAATTTCAATGTCGAAAATGTGCAGCTCAGGGGTCACACTCAGGATCCATCCAGAACACATCTTCCACAGCTCATGTATTAGCTTGCATTAACTAATGCCATTAGACATTCATCTTGATGACATTTTTATTGCTCTTTGCATTACTTAAAAACTTTACAGCCGTAAAATTAGTATTACTATGTTCACTTAGTATTAAGGCATCATTAATAATATCACTTTGCTCTTTAAAGTATGGCACAATGACAAAATAAGGCAGCCAGGCAGAACCCCACTATACCAGACAGATCAGATCCATCATCTCTGAAGGAAAAGCATGCTTATTATAAGCACACCTTTAAAAGGACAACCCTAATCTATTCCTTTGAAATGCAATACTCCCAATGAATTATTGTTTTAAACCAGATTTCAGTGAATATTTCGCATATTTTTAAAAATATATGTTTTTCTTCATAAGTTCCCCATTGCTAAAAACTGCCTGCACTATGTTCTTGTACATGATGTATTTCACACTAACATTTCTCTGTCAATGCAGACAAAGACGTTTGTGCAATCACATGACATACTTTACGTATAAATAACTAATTCATATTTATCTTTCAAGGACCTTTTCGAAAAAGGAATTCAGCTGTACCAAAATTTGAATCCAATGCATTCCTGCATTTTCATAATGCAAGAAACATGTCACACAACTCCGAAAAGGAGGTAACTATGTGTTACTGACCTCAAGCAACTACTGGCGTAACCAAAACAACCACGTTTTTAAATACATTAATGACCACATGATTCCCATTTAAAAGGTGGTTATCATTTTACTTGTACAGATAAGGAAATATGTATTCAATAACCAAGCGGACCTTCTTGATCATCAATGGTCACCCCAACTATCTGAGAGAACCACTTAATATAATCCATTGTATTCCTACTTTCATTATCACTGTTCTACAGTAATTCTACTTAACCCTTACTAACAATAAAGCATGTTAAGATGCAGAAAGTTATTATTCAAACATTGTAACCTGGAATATCACTCATTTACCAATGTTTGAAAGGGACTGTCTACCTCCATCTTGTTGTTCGTTATCTCACAATGCATGAGATAATAAAGAATAAGGTATGCACAATCAGGCCGCCTCAAAATGCACACTCAAATCATCTCCAACTTACTATGCAGCTGCACTTTCGAGAACATGAATTTCCATTGAGCTGATAACAGCCAACTTAATCAGAATCCTCTGTAGAAATGAAAATTCTCTCTTTTTGCTCATGAGAATTTTGATTGAGGGCAAACTTAGCTACACACCCGTCAGGAATCTTACTCTTGGTTAGTCTGTCTACTTTGCTGGCACGTTATAGCTCTCGGGTGGCTCTTGAGAGAAAAGCACTAAAATAGTTCAATATTTAGAGAGTTCTACGTTTTGGTGTGTCAAGTATGCATTCTCTGTAGCTGCTGCATGGTTGGGAAATCTTTTCTACTAGAGATTAGGCTTGTCTCAGAATATCTGGCATTTCACTGACATTTCAAGGTTTAAGGTTTCTAAAATGCCATTAGTATGCTATTTCTCAATAACAAAATGTTCAGATGTTTTTCCTTGTCTTTATTTATTATTTGATATTGTATTGCACCTCACTGTTTAATTTATAAATGGACTACATTTTTCACTTTGTGTTTTGTTGAGGGCCTCATCACTGTAGAGCTGATCAGTGCTTAATAATGGTAACAAGGAACCACATAGGCAACCTTATGATCTATATTTTCCAGAATAAACTCCATCCTGGATTGGACTCTAGAATACCATATTATTCAAAAAATTGCCAATTGACAGATGCTGGTTCCGAATATGTCAAGGAATGTGTATCTATTCTTTTTCAAGTCATGCCTCGTCTATTAATTTTAGATCACTGCAGAATATACCTACCCCGAATTCTATGCTTGTGTACCTTCATTAGATCTCTGAATACGTTAAAAGCTGATGCAGAAGCAGATTATTCATCCAACTACTTCTTATAAGTAAATAAATCTCAATAAAGGTTAAACATGCACCTGAACAAGTAAAGCCATTCATATAAAGCCTTATATGGAATTCACTTTCTTGTCTTGAAGTGCTATGGTGGCTACATTTGTTAAATGCTTTAATTAAAAAAAAATGCCTTATGAATGAAATGCAAATAAAAACCCAACAACATAGTAAAAATTACTGCACAGTGTGAAACAATAATGCAAATGTAGTAGCGCAATGTTTTACGATTACAAATGGAACAAATCTCATTACAAAAAGTAAATCGTACAAGGGCAAGTTGCCAGTTTGTGTTGGGTGTGTACATATTCAGCTATGAAAGTGATCAGTCAACACAAGGAACAGCCAATAGAAAAAGGGAATTGATTAACATCAGTAGAATAAGACTTATTGTTGCATATATAGTTTGGAAATGTCTGTACCACTACATATTGAAAAACAATAAAACATTTGTTTAAAAAAAAAAGTCTGAGAACAAGACATTGATTTTCAGTGCCTAAAAACTCAGTCTAAACCCATCAATTTGGAAAATCATTTTCTCTCAGAATTTGGTTCATGCTATATTCACATGTTTTTTCAACTACCTACTTGAGGTTATTTACTCATGTAAGGCTCATGCCTGTGTGTGGAATACGTATATGACTATTTAAAAATTCTCAAATAATTTAATGATTTGTTTTAGGAAGCTGGGCTGGCTATCGCTCCACAAGTGCTTGCACGTCTAATTGATCAAACATAAATGTCACAGGCATACACCCATGGAGGTATAAAAAAGAATGCACAGTGGAATTCGCTATTTTGTGTCCCTAAACAGAGTGGATATTTTAGTTGCGGGGATCACACTTTTACCCACCTCCCAGTAATTCCTACATTTGACCAGCATCAATCTCAGACCTATCCAGGGTGAGAGTGTGCATGCAAAATCTTTGTAAATACCCACAAAGTGCCTATTTGTGGATTTTGCCGTGTTCATCTTGGCATTTCCACCATTAAATAACCAAATAGGTACTTGTGTGGAGGTTTGATCAAACATATAATTACAACACAGTGATATAACATGATGGAGATACATCTACTAAGAAATCTAAATTCATTTTTTTGCGAGTAACAAGTAACAAATACTAATTGGTAATCAGAAATTAAGGTTTTCGAACACTTCAGTTCAAAATGGGAGGGCAAATACATCGGTAAATGTAAATTAAAAACCAATGCACAGATGAGTGTATTTTAATTTAACTAAAATGCTCTTTTCCTTTTATGTTTTTTTACAAGATAAAAACTAATTCCAATGAATGTCTGTCCCTGCATAAATCCTGGTACATTTATTCAGATGATGAATGCATGTGTTAATTGAACAGTTGTTTTATTTACTTTTCCATTTAGTGCATGGTACATTTTAAACCATAGTGAAAGGTGCAATTGATAGTGGAGATACATTTATAATAACAGTCTTCCAAATTTGTTTTGGTTCAAAATGACAGTCTTAAAGCACACATTTTAAAGTTTTTCTCTGTTCATGCCATTAACAGAGTCCTGGCTGGTTGTTGTTCTCTTGTTGCCCTTCAACCTTCAAGATACAATATAATATAATACAATACAATAGACTATAATGTAACATAATATATAATTCATTTAATTACAGCATCTGAGCTGATACAAACATGCAAAGAGGAGCAATGACCAGTTGAATGCTTCTACTTCACTTCCTCTTGTGGTTGAATGATGATGTCAATTAGGTAACTGGACTCAATCAGGAGGACAGACAGGAAGGGAGTTCAGTTTACGCTAGATGGTGCAAAAAGTAGGTAAGTAAAACCATAAGCGAATTAGGACACGTTTTAGTTGATGATCAGAAGTCTGTACAGCTTATGAGAGGTTCCCACACATTTTCTTAAACCAGACAGATCCTGGCTAAAAAGGAGGCTTTGGGAAGGAGTACTTGTGTGAGTCTGGTGAGATCTCTCAGCGGCTCTTCCTATGTACGTTTACAAGAATAAGTCAAAGAGACCAGTACAAGAACCAATGGCCAAGAATATCCTTAGAATTTACCCGTGAGTATAGTGGTTATGAATGCCACATTTGTAACCATAATCCAAATATTCAACAAAGTGTTGATGGAACACAATATATTCTTTAGGTGAATAATGTAAACACGAATAAGGGTCAGGCCCCAAAATCATCATAAGACCCTAAGCACCCATATTCTGCTTTGAACTAAACAATGATGAACGAAGGAGGTCTTTTCTTTATTATATGTAACACAACTAAACTGCAGAAAAACATTTTACATTATTAAATCTAGTTGAATGTCCATCAGCACCATAGAAAATTGAACCTACAGTACTATACCCCGGCCACAAGGGTGAGCTACACTAACTGTTTTCGTTACGAGAGGTTTGGCCTCCAAAGACAAATCTTTTGAGTTTGCGGTGAGGGCGATAGGCCTCTGAAGGCCCTGAGGGTTAATCTTAGATAACAGCAATATCTTATGGTTTGGGCAATAATGGATGATTATCAGATGAAATACTCACTATGCTAGTGGTTAAATATTTCGTAACTTAATTTCATATCAATATTCTAGAACACCATAATTTATGCAAGCATGTTTTCATACCTCAAGCTACTATAGTATCCTGTATCCAACAGAGGAAATATCCCATTATGTATGCTCAACATTCACTACTAGGAATTGGACAGATAGTTTAGTGTCAGTGATTACTAACATCACAAATAAATATTTTAGTAAGATGAAGTACCAACTATACAGATTTTAGCAGTCGCCTACGCCCAATTAATTTAGAAGGACAATTTAGTACCTCGAAATTCAGTAAACTCTAAGGCCAAGTTTTAGTTTCAAAATATAAGCACAATAGTGGAAGTATGACAGTAAGTCCAAAACAACGTAGAAAGAGGACAGTCTATTGGTTTTCTTGGACATGTCAGCAACATAAAATAGGCCACTATAAGCTCCTGTTATAGATAAGAAAAGAAAAAGCAATACACAATGGTAAAAAATCAGAATGCAACATTTTTTGTGGAGTAGTTTGAAAATTCAGAAGGAAGGCGCATTCTTTAATGCCTTAAAGATGAGAATAGCATGTTGACCAAAAGACAAGAATTATAGCTTTTGTTCATGCATTCCAGACGTGCCACCCATCCATTGGCAGTATATCATGGGCTCAAAACTCCAGACATCATCTTTAGTGAAGAACCTGTAATTCTGGTTCATCTATGAGCTCTGTATGCAGAATCAAAAATTTGAGTATGAGAATTCTCAACTGACACAAGCGTTAAGTTAACATCGGACCAGACCAGAATCCTCAGAGTAGAACATCCCTGAACAGAGGGTAACTATGCCTTATGCACAGGGTATATTGCATCTGTACTGCTAAACATTAGCAGATGAAGATAGAAGTCTTCAGACCAATCTATAAACTGAGGTAATCATCACATTTTGTGAATACTTCCGCTACACAATTATTGGTGTTTGTGTTAATACACTTTAGGATTCTGATGATGATGCAGAAAGTAATTTGCAAAAATGATCAAAATGTATTGAAGCGAGTTTACCGAGCCAAACTGCAACGAGAAATAGAAGTTTAAGCCTGGGTATAGGTGGGCAAAATGAGGAAGCTGCATTCCTACTGTAATTTAGGATAGATTATTTATTCAAGTTCCAACAGCTTTCAGAGCTGAAGAAATAAAATCTTGGATTGAGGAAACATCCATAGATTAAAGATTTTTGCAAGGCCTACTTTTATCATGAAGTTTAGATGTAGATTATTCTAAGCAATCATCGTTGTGTGATAGTTTGCATCCCATGTACTAACCAAACTCTTGGGAGGGAATAAGCACATCTAGAAAAATCCTAATATCATAACGTAGGATTAAGAGTTGGTGAGATACATTTAAGTATTCAATTTCACTTTGTTTTGTCTTTTCTACCTTTATGTAATGTAGTTAAAAAGATGTATTTGTATTTCCTTGGATGTGTCTGAAATTACATTAGGTTATAGACTATAGGTGATGCTGGAGCGATATTGATCTACATCTCCTCAAATTCATGATATTTCACTGTTCTGTAACATTCAATATCAATTGTTTGCTTCATAATTTAATGCAGCCCTGTCAAGTTTCCCAGGTCCAAGCGTGATGTTCTGCTCCAGTCCAGGTTTTTTCTTTAAATTCTGGAACTTGTAGTCTTCTTTATTCCATTAGAAAACAGGACTACAAGTCCCAGAATCCAAAGGGAAAAAATCTTGACTGTAGCAGCACCTCACCCATGAACCTGCCAGATGTGCACTTGGTGTATATACCGAGAATGGTGCTCCATATTTTCTGTATTTATGCCATCATTAGATCCAAATTCAAAATTATATCCCTAACCCACATGATCAGGCTGACATTTTCTCAATTTCCAGTATTATCATTAGGTATTTTAAGCAGTGAGTTTTACAAGCAAAATCACAAGGGGCGTGATCCCTATAACGATTATGCAAAAATTGTTTTATTAAGATACTCATGACATACAACTAATTGCATTGTTTCTCTTGCTAGGAAATATATTCATAATCCGACCTTTCTTTTGATGTAAGCTACAACCAATTAGTTTAGGGGTTTTAGAGAAATCATGCCTCGTGTAATGGCATGAAACGGACACAAGGACAGGTAGTTAAAGTGACATAGAATATATTCCAAAATTACAACTTCATTTGTTTACACTTTTTCATTGTGGTTGCCTCATAATACAAGCTCATATTAGACATGCAAGACATGCTTGTTGTGGCAAAATTAACTTTTTCTCCAAGATGTGTCAAAATGACACTGTTCATATCGTGAACAATTTAATTTCCAAACATGCATCTACTTTCAAATGCTTGGTATTTTAGGCAGTGCAAGTCACTGTAATTAACCTTTCCCTTCTGGTGTCTACCTAGGGCTGCAAATAAACAATAATGGTTTATGCATAAAATCGTGTACCGATGAGGCTCCGCAATCAGGTGGTAGCAAAACGACTGGTATCCCTCTTTGGCCAAATATTTTTTAATCATATTTAAAATTGCTACCTTCAATGTTTCTACATGCTTTGTCATTGTGATACCTTATTTTCTAAAGAAAAGACAAACGAGTTCTTTATTTAAAGCAGATATACCCACCTCTTCCCAGCAGTCGGTCATTAATTAGAACTAGAGTTCATGAAAAAAAAACGAATTGCTTGCGAGGAAAAGGTAACATAAATTAGGTGATTTTGATTGTGAAATGTGGCAGGCAGTGATTCGTGTGAATGCCTTTATTGTTACTGCTTTTGATTCATGGCAGCTGTACAATGGTGTGCTGACAGTCCCTTCCATGCAGACACGTTTTTTTCTGATATGAAACACTGCTGAAAAATGCAACCCAATCAGATACGGCCTATGGATAGACCGTGCTATCATCACTGTACCGTGAATTGCGATTGATTGGTAACCAGCTGTGACAAACTGAGAAAAAGAGCCTTGTTCTTATAAGGGAAAAAAAGAGCATACAGACAGAAAACGAAATTGTGTCAAACCAATTCTCGTGTACAGGAGAATAAAGATTGAAACTAAATATGTGCGTTGGTGCACCGAGGAGGCTTTCAAATGGGAAATATGATTTCACTGTTTCCAAGCTTTGTGCATTCATTTTTTCAACACAAATTATTTTAATGATGAAATATTTTACTTGGAAAAATTACGAACCTTGGACTCATGCAGACACACTTATAGAGCTGCGATTAGGGTACATACTAAGCGACCTGTGTCTCATGAAATCCAGTACTTAATTTCTGCAGGTGGTTGCAGGTTTTGGGCACTGCACTCTTTTTTAATTATCAGACTTGGACCCAGAGCAAAAAAAGAAAGTCAGCAAAGTGAGAAAGAAGAAAGAAGAGTAGGATAAAACACAGTAAAAAATGGAAACAAGGAGAAAGTGAGGGAAAGAATCTGCAAGAGTGGCAAAGTGACAGGAAGTGCATGGTGGTTAAAGAACGAGGCATGAAGTGGAACCAAGTTTAGGCAGTTCTTATAATCATCAGCAACCACGGAGGGGGCTCCCAAGAATAATGTTCCCTTCGCCTAAGCACTGTGAAATTCCCCATAAAAACATAGAATACTAACAGGTAACACAATACACGATCAGCAGCTGACCAGACCAATCTAGACACTCACTTTAAGTGACAAATCTAGTGGCCCATTGATTTTCAAACATGATGCTGACTTTATAAACGGCACCCACCTCTACTGCAAAACACGGGACAGTGGTTGGTTCCGGCCCTCCTGCATGTTAAAGTCAAACTTTTTCCCACAGCATTTCAGAGATTGCAGGAGAAGTCCAATTTTAGCTTGCCAAGGGTCCCAGGGTACACTCCAGGTCCAGTAGCAGCTGATCAGATGGGCCCATCAGGAAAAAGGTCTCTTGCAGTGTGTGGAGGTCACCCAGCTGACCCTTTGAGTCCATGTCTTTGTCCTAGGTACATGTGGGAGCAGATCCAGCCCTTCAGGGCTTCTCAGAAGCCTCAGATTAGGTACAGCTCTTCATTTGTTCTTTCACATGTCCCTAGGAGGTTGACTGGAGGTGCTGCGTTTATGGTTCGTGCTAACTTGTGAGTGGGGGGATAGTCTCCCGTCTCCTCCCTAATCAATGGGCAGCCAGGGAAATGAGCAGTTACCTTTTCTAGTCACTTAAAACCGGCTCTGAAGAAGCCCCCCTCCCACTTGGTTTGGAGAAAACCTGCCTGGTGGAATAAAGGTTTGCTTTCTCCAGGTCTCACCTTACATTTACTGGTGAAAGGGCAGACCCATCAAAGGTTAATGAAGTTCCTTGGTCCTGCTAACTGGATTCCATCAAAGCAATTGAGAAACATTTCCCCTCACCCAGGTCATTGCCTTTGCTCTGGGAGCAGTTTTTAATTCTCATTAAGGTCAAGCACTGGCTGGGCAGCTGCTAGAGAGCTAAAGCAAATTAGCCTCCAGGAGCTTCAAGCAGGAAAAATATAACTTTCTGAAAGTCACTTTTCCAATATTAAAATCCACATTCACCATTGAATTGAGCTTTTAATAAATATTAAAAATACTGGTGAAACTATTTATGTAGCTCTTCATAAACACACAAACTCAAAATGTAATGTTGCTTCCCAAAGTTTCTGTATGTGCAAGCCAAAAATAGCTACAGTGAAAATAGCTTTTGGGTGTTAGTAACTGTAGGGGCACGTTAACCCTATATTCCTACATGTCCCATTTTTCAATACCATGCATCCGATCACGTGGGCTCAAAGGCCTACATAGCAGTGAGTTATTAAAATTCAGAAAGAAGGTTTTTTCTCTGTCAAAAGGGTTATTTTAACAGGGCAGGCAGCAGGGTTAATAAGCGACAGTCAGGCTACAGTAGTAGGCTTAAATTCATGTTTTCCTTGTCACACTCGGGGGTGGTACAATAAGGGCAGCAGTCCACAGGTGACATTTAACTTTGCATGCCATGAGTGTGTTTCTGCACACCCATGGCATAGTATGAATTTATAGGAATGTTAAATGAGCCACCTGGGAGTTAGGCAATGTACTCATGTTTTAGAAGTCAGAGCACATGCAGTAGGCCTGATTAGCAAAGTTCAGTGCACAGAGTAAAAAAACAGCAGCATCAGTTCATCCCACTTTTCGGCACATTACAAACATGCAGGAAAGAATAAAGAATGGGAAAGGATGGAAAGCCAACTACATAAAAAGGTACACACATGAATGAAGCTCCTAGATCTGTCTTGAAAAGCATCATGGCAGGAATTTCACTCGTTTGAGTAGGTTACTAGTCTTACGTACCGGTAATTGATATTTTCTACTTGGTGTCTAGTTTGGATCTCAGACACTTTCATTAATGGTGTGTCCCACACAGTTACAGTCCAAATCTTTTATAAGGCACATTTGACCTTTTTTACATGATTTCAATTGTACAGCAAGCAGTTGATTTTGTGTTCTGGAGATTATGTCAGATATGTGCATGCCCTAGAGCACAACCCTTCCAGAAAAAGGTCTGAGAACAATCAATACATGAAAGTGCTAAGTAAATTTAATCCAGATACTTGCATTACACATTCGCTCTTTGTGAGTATCTCAGCTGTAGCCTTCAATACCAATAGTATATTTTGTAATACATTAATACTTTTCCAGAGCTTTCTAAAGAATGTCATGGTCAAATTACTCCTACCCATTTGCTAGAATGAGATAGGCAACATCTAGTAATATTTTAAGAGCAGATCCCTTACACATACCAAACATGAGATACATTGCTTGCATTCTAGCTTTACGTCACGTCTAATATAATTTATGCCACCATAAGACTTTATGACATTGTTCAGAAATAGAGACTCAATTGGCAATTAAGAGAAAGGTTTCTAAATCATAGCAGTATACAGGATTATTAACGTTTTCAGTGAAAAGTATCTGCTCACAAGAGTAAGTGATCAGCATCAGATGGAACATTAGTTGGCACAAGTAAAGAAATGATGAGTACATTCTATATTTTGAGAGTAACTTACATTTTAGGATGATGTGCTTCCTGCCTAGGCCTGTGCGTGTATCAGAATCATGGCATGCAGGACTGTCTCGAATGCTTTTGATACTCAAGGTAAGACTGATGTTGGCACCTCACTCTCGTTTTATCACCCAAGATGTAACGTCTGTTTAGGGAGATCACGAGTCACATCCCACAGAAGGTAGCACCGTATGTGTCTACCTGTGCAACCTATGTAATGAAACAAATTGTGCAGTGAAACCTAACGTACACGGTTCACATTTGGTGAATCTCTTGTCTGCACTATTTGGAATAGAATTTGGAAGATGCATGACATCCTCTAAAAACTAGTAATGCCCTGTCTGACCAATTTAGAGGGAATACATGTGTAGATGGAACATCTGCAAATGTTCCTGAATCCACCAACCTCTAACCAACCAACCTTGCATCGCAAATCTTTTTTGTAACGCAAATTTTTCTTTTAACTCCTTTCCTCTTCCTCTTCCTATTTATTTCCTTGCTAATAATTTAAGAATTCTGTTTTAAATGCTGTAGTATGCCACAAATTGTAATGGTTTTGATTAGCCGAACAATAAAGAATTTACTTACTTACTCACCAACCTCTAAATAATCTCCCTAGTCTTTCATCCTAGTAAGTGTAAGCCTTGTCTTCAAAGTGGGTAGTAACTTTCAGTTCACAAAAGACATAACAATTTATGCTGCATCCTGTGCAAAAGGTCAGTAATATGACACATTCTTATTTCCTCTTTTATACACGCTGATTGTTCTGTCTTCAACTTAGCAAGAGCCTTGCTGGGCCGAATTAAGCCCACAATCTTGGCATTACAGTTAAGAAATGCATTTGGCTTGGTATCCCCAGGGAAACTGCGCATAAAATGAATTAATTCTTCTTTCTTTCAAAACTCTTTGTTCTTGTGGCCTACCACAATGAAAAACAACCACTTATGAGAGTTCTACTAAAATATCTACAAGTAGCAAACGGGTTGTCACATTAAATTTCCTTTGCATCAGTGCCAGTCGAAGTCTTCTGGAGCATCTGTTCTGCAGGTGTGTGGTGGAGCAGCATGTGCCTGTCTGTTATACTTATACCGACATTGATCTGGGAGATGTCTGGGATAGGACCAATTTGCATTTTGCCAAATATCACAGACAATGGAATGTTTTGAATACAGCAATATTTTAAATGTGATCAGACTGTACCAAAAATGTAGAGTTATGCAGAATGTGATATTGTTTAAAGCAATAGGTACATGTATGACTGATTCAGTAATATGATACTGAACACTATAGATTGTTGGGTGTCTCAAAGGGTTTTATGATTTTAAAGGGTGCGTTGTTGGAATGAAAACAAGTGTTGTTGTAAGAAAATAAAAGGAAACAGAACTGCAGAATAGGAATATATTCAAGCTTTCCACAACTCAACTTAAGAATTGTTTTGGAGGATTTAACTGCAGTTTGTATTTCTTTTACTATCTGTCTTTTAGTTGTCATTTTCAACCTGGCAATGCATGCAAAAATAATACTATATCCGACTTAGTGTTCATTCGCGGTAAAGATGACACCTTCACACTGTTTTATTGTTTCAATGAAGCCATTTTGCAATGACTTGATAATGACTAAATGGATCTGATGGACTTGTTTTGGAGTAGTAGAATAAGCAGCACTTTGCTGGTTTTATGACTGTGTTCACTGCACCCTAAATCAGGCATTATTTTTTAAAATAATACACTTCAAAATGCAAAGTGGGCTGTTCATCTTTTTCCAAATGTAAGTCTGATTTGAATTCATATTAAGGTATTGTGCCAAGGTTGGTATATAAACTGAAATTTACAAAGGCTATTCCACTTAAGGCTGTTTTATCTATACTGCAGTCTAATTCAATAAATGCATCTATATTAAAGTGTATTGCACTTCATTTTCCCAATAGGATTGAGTTGCAGGAGATTTACTAAAAATGCATGCGCTATGTATTTTAATTTACATATATTTGAACATTGCACTATAGGTTAATGAGCAATAATCAATGTGTATGGCAACTTGAAATGCTAATAACAGTGTTGTAAAAGGACATACACACACATTATTTAGCAGAATTAAGTATCTTTGTAATATGTAATAGGATGCGCTTGTTTTCAAGTATTTTAATGTTTAGAAAATTGCCAAATATTAATAGAATTGTGTCCCTCCACAAACTACAATGTACACATATGCAGCAAAAACTGAGGGAGAAGATGAACATTGATCATATGTTGCACAAATCAGGAAATTCAGTTACGTCCACAAGAACACAAAACCTACCCATTCATTAAAAAGAAAGAATAGTATGCTCACAACGAATGAGCAGAAGAAAATAGAGAATTTGCAGGCCAGTAAAAGTAACGACAGATTCATGATGTGTTCATTAGCTTGCACCACAGCAAAATATTTAAATAGCATATCCAATAACGAATGCTTATATGGAACAGCAAGATATTCCACAAGTGTCTCTGAAATATGTCAACACTCACAAAAATCACTTGTTAGTTAAAAATGTGTACTTTCTGTTTGGGTACTCTATCTTGGTCCATAGATTAATGCACTATAATCATTTGGTTACTGACCATTAGATTCTCATAACCATAAACAGTTATAAAATGTCTGAAATTGTAAAAGATTTAGCCTTTCTTACAAACATTCTTCCTTTAAGAAATGTGACATAGGTGATTGGACTGCAGACAGATGGCATGAGCAGGCTTACTCCTTCATTAGGTGTAGGAAGACCAAGCTCATTCACTACATACTACAGGTGCTCTTAAATTTAGTTCAGATACTGCATAGATAATGACACACACAAGAAAGAAGAGTTACTAACATTTGTTTTGTGTTTTAATTGTGGATATGTAGATGTCTCCTTGTGAATGCAGATATACTGAAGACCTGTATATATGAAAACCAATGTTTTCCGTAAAATATAGTTGAGTGAAAGAAAGAATTATCCTTGAGTTCACAATTCTCTTTGTAATGTTTCTACTCATTCATACACTCCATCTAATTTTCACTTGAACTCATACATACAACTTTGAACAAGGCCCCAACAGTAAATCCACGACACGTCCAGAGTAGACATTAGTACAACATTTATTTTAAAACTGTGTTTATCACTTGATGTATTTGTTCGGGAAGGAACAATAAATTGATATTGCAGACTTGCCAATCAAATTCATATACATCAATACAATACAAATGATCAGACACCTTTATATTTTCTCTATTGTTAAAAACATCAACAAAACGTACATAAGACAAACAAAAAAGAGAGAATACGAAAAAAAGACAGTATATTTTGTCATTCAAATTAACACATTCATAAAGAGAAAGCCAACTGAGAATCAGCCCATCCAGTTAGCATTACAAATTGTGCTGATAGTGCGTCAACGCATTTCGATGGTGTTAATTCACTTGATACCATCTTTCTCAAGACCGTCATATAACTCTCTTTGACAGTTAAAAACATATATCATATGTTAGATTTGTGGGACTCTAATTGGCACAGGTAGGTACTTGTGACAAATAGGGACCCTTGCCTTTAGTCAGGGTAAGGGGGTACACTCCTAAAATAACCCCTGCTCACCCCGTTGGTACCTTGGCACGAGCAGACAGGCTTATCTCAGAGGCAGTGTGTAAAGCATTTGTGAACACATACAGTAATCAAGTGACAACACTACAAATAGACACCACAAAAGTGTTATATCAAAAATAAGTATTCTTTATTTAGACTTATCACAAGAACACAAACCTCAAAAATCCACAATACTATACTTAAAAAGGTAGAATTAGCTTAGTTCTCTTTAGATCTTAAAACGCAACACTTTGAGTCAATGTACCTTAAGATGTGACACTCAGGGCAACGAAAGTGTTGCAGGAAAGGTGATGCGGTAGTCCCTTACACGCAAGGACGGTGATGTGTTGAAGATCTGGTGCAAAGAAATAAAGGTGGAGCTTTCTCCTTGAAACAACACGTTTCCCGGTGATGCAGTGGCGTCAGCTGCGACGTCGATCCTCTTCTCCGGCGATGAGAGATACTTTACACGATGCGAGCCACGACAGGCCCTGCGACACGCATCCCAGTGATGCGGTGGCATCTGCTGCAATGTCGATCCTCTCTACTGGCGATGCGAGTTGCTTCCACAATGATGCGAGCCACAACAGGCCCTGCGACACTCTTCCCTGTCATGTGGCAGCGTCTGCAGCGACAGCTATCCTCTTCTCCGGCGATGAGCCACGACAGGCCCTGCGACATGCTTCTCAGAGATGTGGCGGCATCTGCTGCGACGTCGATCCTCTTCTCCGGCGATACAAGGCGGTTCGTGTTGTGAAGCGGCAGTTCGGCGACACGCTTCCTGTTCTTAAGTCGCACTTCCAGCTCTTTGCGACACACAGGTCCTCAAAAAGTCCAGCACAACTGCAGGCACTTCCACAGAACTCTTGGGGAGCTGGTGGGTGAAGTCTGTTGTCCCTGAGACTTCAGCAGGAGGCAAGCTCTGTTCCAAGCCCTTGGAGATCCTTACAAGTTGATGGAAGTACACAAAGTTTCTCTCTCCTTTCTTTGGCAGTCAGGTAACCACTGCTGGCCAATCCCCCAAGCATCACATCAGCTTAGGGATAGTCTCTCCTCAGTCTCTCTGGTTCCACTCCTCAGCAAAGGTTGCTTCTTGTTGTCCAAAAAAGATCTAATTCTCTGGGGTTTGGGTCCCCTCTTTTATACTACTTTTCTCTTTGTTCTCCGAAGGCAGAGATTCCTTTACCTAGTCCAAACCAGTTCTGGTCAGTCCTGGAGCACTCTGTTGACATGACTCCTTCCTTCCTTTCACAGTGCAGGGCAGAACCATTAGACGCCCCACAGGAGTGGAGCCAGCATTGTAGAGGGAAGGCACAGCCCTGGAGCACTCTGCTGACATGACTCCTTCTCTCCTTTCACAGTGCAGGACAGACACATTAGACGCACCACAGAAGGTGGAGCCAGCATTGTGGAGGGAAGGCCCAGCCCTATTCAGGTCCCAGGTGCAACTCCTCTCTCCCATTTAGATCTCTCTATTCACCATTGGGCTGATTCACCTTGTCTCCTGGAATCCCCCAGCCCTGTCACTCAAACTCCAGACAAGGAATACACAACCTATCAGAGGCAGGTTTGGATAGTTAGGCAAGAAAATACCTACTATCTAAAAGTGGTATTTTCAAACACAGAATGTTAAAACCAACTACACTAAAAGATGTATTTTATCATTCTGAGTTCAGGCACACTAAACTCGAATATCTACCATGTTTCCTGAGTCAGTTAGGATTATAAGATGTAATAATCTAATTTCCCATCCTGATCCATGGAGAACAGGTAGCCCTGCAATAGTGAAAAATGAAAATGGCTGTAATTCACTATTAGGACATGTCACACACACCTTATACTTACAATGCACCCTGCCCTTGGGCCTACCATAGGAATGTCTGATATGAAGAAAAGGGAAGGTTTAGGGACTGACAAGTGGGTGCACTTGCCGAGTCATCATGGCAGTACCAGACTGCACACAGGCTCTGCAATGGCAGGCCTTAGACACACTTTTACAGGCTGCTTCTGTGGGTGGCACAAGCAGTGCTGCACGCCCACTAGCAGCATTTGGATTACCAGCACTGGGCACTCCTGGTGCAAGGTACTAGGGCCTGACAGGCAAACCAAACCAGCCAATCAAGGAATCACTAATCCATACATCAATTTACAATAGGGAGCACTTGCACTGTGGCACTGGACAGCAGTGGCATAGTGCCCAAAGCATCTAACACCAGCAAAAAAACATGAGACAACAGCAAAAAATGGAAAGGAGACCCATGCCAAGGTGCCAGGTCTAACATCATACATGTGTTCCAAGGTGCCATCCTGTTAGGTAAAACCCGGACAGATCAAAAAATATGAGCCGAGGGTACCATCCAGTCGCTAATGTTCCTTTGTGGCTGACACTCCTCATTAATGATATCTGTTCAATCCTATGTATCTTTATTAATAAAGTATAATTCTCTGAGCCTTTCCTTAGTGTCACATAAGCGATTGATACCGGTAGTATCTCGGAAGACGGATACGAGGAGAACCTCATTCGCTACACCCTGAACTTTTTTATCAGGCCTAATTTAAGAAAGGTCAGCAAATGAATTAGCCTTTTGGGTCACAAGCTCGACTTAGGTGCAAGTAAGAAGGATAAACAACTGTGTCTAGTCACAGCATTTGTAAAGGTTTACCCTTATGTTACCGGTATCAATCGCTTATGTGACACTAAGGAAAAGCTCAGAGCAGTATACTTTATTATACTTTATTAATAAAGATACATATACTTTTCCAGCAAGAGGATTCATCATTACCATTCCAAAGAGTATTAAATATGACAGAGCTACTCCTTCTCAATCAGCAATTACAGCTTATAAGTGTAATAAGTTGCTCCCAATTTTAACTTATGAGAGTGGTAGGCCTCACAGTAGTGAAAAATGTATTTGGGTGTTTTTCACGATCAGGACATGTAAAATCGAAAAGTACATGTCCTGCCTTTTAAGTACACAGCACCCTGCCCTATGGGCTACGTAGGGCCTACCACAGGGGTGACTTGTATGTAATAAAATGTTTGGCATGGATTTTTAAAGGCCATGTCAACATGGCAGTGTGAACTGCACACGCTGGGTCTGCAGTGGCAGACCTGAGACATGTTTAAAGTGCTACTTGTATGGGTGGCACAATCAATGTTGCAGGTCCACTAACAGCTTTTATTTACAGGCCCCGAGCACATGCAGTAAACTCTCCCAGGGTAATATAGGTAATTTAAATATGCCAATTGAGTATGAGCCAATCTTGTGATTTATTTATTTTTTACTTAAAACATTTTATATAGTGCAAACATGACCCATGAGGGTATCAGAGCGCTTTACATATATTCAGAGAGCAGAAACATATGATATAGAAGCAAATGGATACTGAAGTACAAAAGAAAAAACCATAGGAGAAATAAAATCAAAACAATTCTAGCCAACAGTAATAAGGTAATAATTGTCTCATCAAGTGGAGTATGGGGAGATGAGAGCCTGGTATCTAGGGCATACATTTATTCATGAGTAATACTTTAACTTTTTTTTTTAAAGAAGCAGTTGAGGGAGTTCCAAATTCTCGGGCTATCCCAGAGGAACCTCTGTTGTAGGTTTTCTTTTTAAAGAATCTCTGTGGTTTCAGCAGTAAGGTGCTGGGGTTTCTAGTAGATCTACCACCAACGGAATGTTCTAACTTCTGAGTAAGGTATCTCAGGTACTGAAGTGTAGGGCTTTATCGGTCGTGCATGCACATTTTTAGTTGAATTCTTGCTCCATTAGGGAGCCAGTTGAGGGCTTTCTTTTTTATCCTGTGATAAGTCTTGCAACAGAGTTAAGGGAAGTCCTTAGAGGAGTTGTTATAGATCTAGGCAAACCGCAGAGCGTTGCACTTCCAAAGTCTAACCTAAGAATTAGTAAGGCTTCCACTGCAAATTTGAAGTCATTGGAAGGGAGGAGGTATTTAATGTTCTCAAGATGTTCATATGGTGGTTCACTCCTTTGGTGGAGGAGCTGATGTGCTTCTGTATGTTAAGGTTCTTCTCCAGAGTAATTCCCAGTGATCTCACTAAATCAATAACTTGGTGCCGGCAGTTGAGGGCTGTTAGTTGAATCAACTTTCCTCAATGATGGGTGACTGGTTGGGTGGAGTAAATAGTAGGAATTCGGTTTTGAGAGTGTTTCATTTGAGGTGGTTGTCTGCCAGGCAACTTTGGGTTTTACTTAGAGTTAAAAATTCAAGGGAGGAGACCTTGAGGTACAATTGGGTGTCATCAGCGTATATGTGATAGTGGATGTTGGATGCACTCAGAATTTCGGTTAGAGTCTGCATGAACAGGTTAAAGAGAGTGGGTGGCGGGGGGGACCCTTGTGGGACTCTTAGTGTGATTGGAGTGAAATTAGATAGGGATTGATTAGCCTTGAATCTCTGAGTTCTGTTTTGTAGAAATGAGGTGAACATGTTTAGGACGAATCCTGATAAGCCCATTCTATGTTCCAGAAAGTCTAGTAAGTTGTCGTGCTTGACCGTATCAAATGCGGAAGGTAGGTCATGGGGGATTAATAGGCAGGATTTGTTTCGATCCAATATTTTTAGTGCATCACCCACTATGCGTGTAAGTACCGATTCGGTGCTGTACCCTGGACGGAAGCCAGATTGGAATTGGTCCAGAAGGCAGAATTGTTCAATGTGATCACTTAGTTTGATGTGTACGCATTTTTCAAAGAGATTCGACAGAGTTGGAATGTTGGAGATCAGGCTGAAGTTGTTAAGGTCCATGTGGCTGTTGAAGGTAATTTTAGGATGGTGGACGCCTGCCCCGACTTTAGGAAGTCAGGGATGGTGCCTTCAAGTAGAGAGGCATTTACAATCTTGGTCCAGAGTGGGAGTAATGATGATTTGATCTCATTAAAGAAATTGGAGGGAAGAGGGTAATTGAAGTGGTTTGCGGGTTTCAGCGTTGCTAGACCATGTGGCGTTTTTGTTTTTGAGAGTGTGTCCCAATGGAAAAGAGCACACAGCCTTCAGAGAGAGGGAGAATTTAGAGTGAGATAAGGGAAGACGATGCTCCGGAGCCCTCTGCAGATGAATTCTCATGTTTTCTGTCTTTTCAGGGAAGGAGGAGGCAAATTCCTCGCAGTTTGGCGATGGACTGGATCCAGCTTGGGGGATGTGGGGGTTGGGTAGGCCATTTGTTTGTTGTTTAATAAGTTCCAAAAGCGTTTTTGGCCAGTTTCTAGCATGATATCGGCTGTTTCTAAAGAGGTTTGTTTTTGAACTTCCGATGCATTTGTAATACACCTTCATAGAGGGCCATTTTACAACAGGGTATGTTCACAAAGGCAATTTGGGGACTGCACAAGAATACTACTGCAGTACGCACTCTAACATGCTTTTTACAATTAGCCCCAAAACAGTTAAATAGGGAGATGGGCATTGATTCACAAAGGTATGTAAGAGGACATAAAAGAAAACGTGAGTAGTACTACTTCCCTAACTCATAAATGCTTTTGGGAATCATCCCCAAACCTTTAAAACATACCTCTTTTAAGGAACAATAATGAGTGATGCAAAGACCTCTTGAATAGTGTGCCTTAAAATCCATGGATAGATTCTTCTATTTAAATAGGGTTAACTGACGGATATCGAACTAACTAAGTCTCTCCAAGTCATGTGAATGACATTTGAATCATTATATATCTGTAACTATTATTTTAGTGATTGAGTTTCTGGTTTTTATGGGACTTGCTGCATTTGATTTAATAAATGTTGTACAGATTTCAATAGGTTGTTGCCACTACTTACCTAAATAATCTACCTTAGCATTCAGTTTAATTTTTTGTCTCATTGAAAACCCTACTCTATAGAAGTTCTTGCACTGATTTAATAAATTCTGAACCCCCTCAAGACATGGTATTTATAAGGTGCTGTTTCAATGTACTAGTTATCATACCATTGCAAAGTTTCTGACAGTTAATGATACGCCTGGGAAACACTGTGATAACACTGTTTTTAGGTTTCTTCAGAATGGCATGAATGGCTCATTTGCCAAATGTTCTCAGTTATGAGGGTCATGAGGGTGCCTGGCAGAGCTGACAAGGTAGGCATTCAACACATTTCCCAAACTGAGAAAAATGAAAAATACAATAACCATATATATTGACCACATATAATAATATTTACTTTCTTATGATAAACCAAGGCGATCCCATTCCCAAATGGACAAAGGCTCATGCAAGCCACATTAGCGTTCAGTTTCCCTAGGACATGCTATTAAAAAAATATGTCTGCAAAAAAGCTAATCTCTGCTTGATGATAAACTTAGGATACCAGCAGCAATGATGTCATGATAAAAGTGTATACAAATTTGTATTTGATCATTATATTCAAAACATTAATTGCTACTGCTTCCCCCGCTTCATAGTTAGTAACCCATTATTCAAACCCTGTTGTACAACTAGATCTTGGTATTTGAAGTGCATCTATGTGGTTGTCTAATTAATTTTCAGTTCATGTTAAAATGTATTCTTCTATAGTGTGAGCTAATATGAATACTACTACACTGTTATTAACTCATTTTTCATTGAAAGGTCAGTCATGACTAGGAATTGCAGTAATAAGCTGAGAACATCGTTAAATGCTGTCCTCAGGATGAAAATATGTAATTGTGTAACATGTCTCCATGGAAATGTTACAGGAAGCTAGGAAACAACCAATATTTTCATTGGAAATGCATCCCCCTATAGGACACCCGGTGTTAATGAGGACTGACAAGATTTATCAGTTCATTTATATATAAACATCAAAAGCATCATAATACCCATTACTCCCCTGCCTGAAGTGAATGAGTTGGCTTGAAAAACAGTTTGAAGAGAGAAGAAATAAATGTTAATAAACTACATTAGACAGTTATGCATAGTTATGGGTTCAGAATCAGGAACAACTGTTTGGAAGGGATAATTCCTGTGTACTTTGTTTGAATTAAAGCATTTGTGCATGTTTAAGTTGTGTCATTTTATCCACAAAGTCAGCCCCTGCTTTGAACAAGGCATTTTAGAAAAGGCAGCCTTATTTTGAAAGAAAGACTTCAGTGTAGCAGTACTAAGTGATTTTTTATGAAGCTGCAATGCTTGATTTTCGGACGAATTTCTTTGTGGGAGAGTTCCAGGGCAGTGAATATTGAATTCCATTCATTCTGTCTGACTTTTCATTTTAATATTTTGCATTTCTAAATCAATCAATTAAATCAGTGTACTGCCTCTAATGGAGTCAAAAGCTAGTAGTTCAGGAGAACTGCTTCAAAGTTTTTCAAATGTTATACTATGCAGTACCATGAAGCTAAATTAAGAACAAGTATTCCAATGACCATTCTAAACCGGGATTTATGACGTGGATCATTCTTAACCAATGCATTTTTGGAATAAAGGACGCTTTAAGTCTCATTCACAAAGGTTTCTTCCAGGGAGAGAAGTGACTTACTCCTGGACATAGATGAGTAAGTCAAGAGGGAGACAACCGTAGTTTAGTTTGATTTGGGAAAAATAACCCATGAAATAGAACATCAAGAACAATACAAATCAGCCCAAGGAATATATTGTATATATAAACTCTTATAAAAAAAGATAATGCAAAAATAAATTTCATAAACGAGCAATAAAACAGTAACTAAAAACCTGTATATGTACAAAGGTTTAAAATTTTTATTCCTGCACTGCTATAATGTGTAAATAAGCAAAGGCATAATGGGGGACACTGGTTTTTAATGATGGGATAAATGGCTCAAACATACTCTACAGGGAATGTTGGGATTGCAGGGTGCGTGCATTACTTCGAAATGTGAGACCCGCCCATTTCCTCATAAACCACACGGCCAATAAATATAACAGTAAGTTACGGATACTTACAGAAAGCTATTCGTTAATCATATGATTCGATTTTAAAAGTGCCCACCCTTTGTTTACAAAAATGAATATCCTTTCGAAGTTTGGATATTAATTTAAATAGAAATTGGATAAATCGGCGGCTACTCAAATTTACAATGAAAGTAAGAAGAGCAAAAGGCGAATAAGAGAATTTCAGACGACTGCTGAATAATTCCTTTTCTACTGCTATCCACCACAACCTTTTTCCTACATGCAACTACCATCACTGCGCAGTCCTACTGACAAGCTTCACATCAGCCCAACCACACACCCAATTTAGAACTCCATCTTTTATGCAGGATCCCTGCATGGCCCCTACCCTTTCAGCCTTCATCTGCACCACATACTCTAGAACCTTAAACAGTTTTCTATTGCTTCATAGCTAGGCTTGTGCAATACAGAACACACTTCTATTCTTGCTCTCAAATGGTCATAAAATCAGAGTATACTAGTATAATTGTAAAGATTGTGTGTGAAGATCGAAAAGTGGTAGATTTTCTCCAGAAAATGATTGATTTCATTTATTCTATGTGAAGTATTCATATGTTGTACATCTGACAGCAGTATCATGGGAAACTTATACCAAACAGGAATGGTTCCATGGATAAGTCAACGTGGATCGCATAGCAAAATGGTTGATAATCACAACACCTTTTTAAAATTATTTAGCTGCTCCTACTGTTTATATTGTTGAAAAAATGTTGTCTTTAATTTTCACTGCTATATTGAGAGTTATGAGCAAATGCTACATAAAATACAAATTATACATCTTTCAACTGCTATGGGAATCACCCATGTTAAAGGTAGTACACTCTATAACTGGTGTGGTAGCCTATTCTAATTCGCACTCAGACTATTCATCTTGTCAGAATGTGTCTGCAAGTGAAACTTGCACTTCAAGGTTGCAATTCTATTAAGGATGTCATTACAGAGAAAAGCCAGATGTTTGAGGCTCGAGTGCACACACAAGCAGTGCATACTGACGATTGTGGATTGATTTCAAGGTAACTGAAGAGATGAGCTAACCCAGAGTCACATTCTGCTGGAGAGCAGCCAGTTCTGACTTCTACTGGGTAAAGGATTCAAATACTTATTATAATGTGTCATAAATTTCAACTTGTAATTGAACATCTCTTCAATAACCCATAGGAGAAAAAATCATACTCTGTAATTACAAGCTGTGCAGCTGCCCTCTTATGTTTGGCTCAGAATTTTAAAAGCACAAATTCGCTGCACAAACTCTATTCCTATTTAATTAAAATTAAAGCCAAGGATATGTCATATACCTCTTTCAAACACACAAGCGTGTGCGTGCACACACGCACACACACACTTACTTGAAAAATAGACTTTACATAGTATTTATAATTCTTATTTTAAATCATATCTCATCTGTTTAAGGATCACTAAAAATCTGTGGTAAAATATGCAGCATACTACAAATGAGCATGTTAAACACTGGTAGTACAAAAGCTATTTCAGTTACACCGCAGACCTAAAATTGAAGACTGAAAGGGTTGAGGCATTTTGTACCTTTCTGTTCTAAGTAAAGATCCCTTGGTTTAAATATATTTTGCAGTTGCTGTGGTCACTGGACAGAACACTTTACATTTTCAGTGCACAACTCAGCATCCAGCTGTTAAAAGTATCTTGGCATTTTTATACATGTCTATTTTTATCTACAACAATAATGTAATTACTGACTGTTCAAACTTGATTTTGGTCTAGAATTCAAAGGCATAAGAATGCATAATATTCTGGTACATGCCACTCACACATAGACCAGGTCTTTCTTTAGTTGGGTATCAATTGTGATTTCCTCTCTGTTGACACAGTTGGGATAGTAGTGCAATAACAGCTTTGAACGTAAATGTAGATTTAAAATCACAATGATAGAAGGCCCACAGATTGGTGATCTGTTGAATAGATGTTTATTCAGACAGAGATAGGGTGCCTAAAAATGTGTTGAAGGTTGAGACACTAAATGCCTATGGAATGATAAAGGTATTGAGTTGAATTATGCGGAATACTTAAAATAAAAGAATACAAAATAAAAATTGTTATGTTAATTATGGATCCATGGTGCTGATTCACAAACAGTGCATGTTCGCAGATAATCGGGTAAATGCTGTTACCTCCAATGCCTTTCATATCCATAGGCTGATCAAGAGGATCTTACCTTTCATTCAAGCGAACTTGCAAAAAAACAGTAGTTACGTCTCTGGTATTGTCCAAGATCGATTACTGCAGTACGTTTTAGCTCAATGCTCACCAGTACAAACTCAATAAGTCACTGCCCGCTTACTCCTGAAGATTTCAAAATACTAATCTACCGCCAAGTCTATGACGAAGCTTCATTGGCTCTCGGTCAGACAGAGGGTTCTTTTTAACACCTTCAGTGCTCATGACGAGCTCAGCTCGTCATGAGGCACAGTGGCGCTGTGCTCATGATGAGCTTAGCTCATCATGACTGCTGCTGCGCGCCCACGCGGGGATAATTCCCCTGCTGTGCTGGGCGTTCCATTAAGCGAGCATGGTCATGACAAGCTCAGCTCGTCATGAGTACAGCGCCACCGTGCTGCATGACGAGCCGAGCTCGTCACAAGCACCGTGCGCGGCCCCCCTTCCCCTGCATCGCGGGGGAATTAGCCCCGCGGCGAAGGGGTTAGAGCACTCTGTACTGCATACAAAGCACTGCACGATCAAGGTCCTGACCTCAGAAGGAAGAGATTTATCTGGTATATGCCAGCTATTTCATTATGTTCTGCCTCTGCCAAATTGGTGGTAGTGCTTAGTTTTAAACGTGCTACCTGGGGTGGAAGAGGCTTTGTGTCGAGAGCAATACAACCCTGGAATGCTCTCCCTCTCTACATTAAAGCCATGGCAAATCTTTTGGTTTTTAGAAGAGCCGGGAAGACATGGTAGTTTTCCTCAAATTAGTTTTTCTATATAATGTAGGACATCCTAGTGCTATTTTCAGTTAGCACCAAGACACCCCAGGGCATTAGAGTGATCTAGAAGTATAAGTAACATAACAATCACTTGCACTAGTGCAAAGCAGATGTGAGCAAGCAATGTGAATAAAGCTTTTATTTTTATATGTTTCAAGGGGTTTGCCCATTTATGATAGAAAGGAGAACGATTATTAAACAAAATTTCTTTGGTGGCGCTTATACCTAACTTCTACTATTCTTCTCTAATTCTGAAAATTCAAATAAAATAGGTTTCTAATGAACCCCTTCGGTGCTGATAACGGCTCCCGGCCGTCATGCGTCACGGTGGGCGTGTGCTGATGACGGCCGGGAGCCGTCATGACCACGCCCGCGATCGGAATGTCCAGCACCGGCGCGGAAATCCAGCCGCGGCCAAGGTGTTAAAACAAACCTTAGCTTTGTTTCGAAACAGGGTCGATAATATGGAATGAGATGAAAAAAAATAGCAAACTAGAAGGATAATCAATAGCTTCCTGAAATCTTTAGACATATTATAGAAAGTGCAACAGGATTTAAATGGGTGTGTGCACTCCCTTTCTGCACCCTGTGGCACATTGGTATTAGAGGAGGGGCAGCAGAGGTATGATGGGCCACTTATTTAATACGGAACACACACACAGATTGTAAGTACTGCATGCAAAACCAAAAGGGCATGCCCACATTTGCATGTTGGCTTTGTTCCTGCAGCCTATTACAGACTTGTGCACAGCTACAAAGAAACTATTGGGAGACATATGTTATGTTATGTTATGTTGTCTTGTAAAGCGCATGGCTACCCCAGCAATGGGGCGTCCCAGCGCTGTAGACCACTGGGGAACCCGTCCTGGCTTTCCCTGTGAGATGATCCCTGCTGGGTATCTCCAAGGTGAAACCAGGCATCCCCGGTGTATGTGGGGGGGCCGTTGTGGAGATGAGGCAAGCTAATGCCCAGAGTTGCCGAGTGTGATCCCTGGTTAGAGTAGGCACCGAAGCGAGAATTATCGAGTCCGCTGACCCTGGTCCACAAACCTGCCGCGTCGGGAATTGAACCCTGGTCCCGGGCGGTCCTCTGCTTCCGGGTCTGCCGCCTCTAACCAGTGAGCCACACCACTCCACATACTGACTATGCATCGAATAGAGGTGGCACTTTGTCAATGACTCAAGACACCATTTGGAAAGGGGGAAACTGAGTCCCAAATAACTCCCAATATCACCCTGCAGTTGGGTGCAGTCACTCACATCACCTACCTGCAGGAGGATCACTAGTCTGCTTTGAAACTGAGGCTGTGTTGCTTCCTGCACATTGTAAGGCAGACCAGAAGCTTCAGAAAGCAGGTCCACCCTTCATTAATGTGCTGTTCCCTGTGCACCTGCAAGCTCATAATTGCACTTGTAGGACACACTCATTGCAATAGGTGCACTGTCCTGTTCCACACCCAATACAACCAGTTACAGGTGTTATGTGATAGAAACTGTAGACGTGTGCTCTACATGCAGTACAAGCCATGGTCCTCCTACTCCTGAACGTCAAAAGCAGGGTGTGCTTTAATTGACTACAGTTAATTTTGTCTTATACAAATGTTTTTCAAGGGCCGGTGCAGCCACAGAGATATCAGGGGTTCACTCAGGTGCCTATAGCATAGCAGTTGTTTAGATAGCTAAGGGTTGTATCAAGAACAGATTGCAGAGTTGTAGAACATGGTGTACACCTGGACAATCATCATTAATTCACGCATGGCATACTTGTACACCAGTTTTCATGCAACGTCACTCTCTAAAACATATCAATTTAACTGTGAGTTAATGTATCTGTGGTGGATTGCTCCGCATGGAAACAAAGAGAGGTAATCATTGCTCTCTCTTTTTGAGTTTGCCTTACTGCAGAGCATGCATTATTAAGCTAAAGGCATTTCCAATCAAGAAAAGTGCAATTGCAAAAAAACAGGAGCGCCACTGGGGTCTGCATGAATGCACTACTTCATGACACAGCCTCTGTGTCCAATAGAGCTACTGCTGTCCACCTCTGACTTCATCCATACACTAACATTTTGGGCAGTAGTGCATGAGCTGTGGGCTGCACAGACCAGATACGGAGGGGCTAGCAGCAACTACTCTAAGTGGTCTATTCACAATGGTATTTTTGAGAACATAAGTTAGTGCTTCTGTAGTACTCTTTTATTTACTCTTACATGCTTTTATGAATTATACACAAACCTCTAATTTTACAAGTTCAAATAAAAAAAACTGTGCTCTCTTTGTGCATTTCCTAATAGAGAGATGGGCATTTCAGGTCGAATTCACAGAGGCATATAAGAGTACCTAAAAGAGTAGTGATAAAGTTTGAATTCCTATACTCCTAAATGGTTGTGTGAGTTGGCTCCCATGGTTCTAAGCAGTGACGTCTGCCGCTTTACCACTTATTCAAGAAGCCCCAGTTCTTTTGAGGTAGGAAATGTGCAGTGGTCAGCAGGGGCATATCTTCAGGGGGGATTTGGGGTGATACTCCCTTTCAGTCGGGTATGGTGAGATGTCTGTCGGATTTCACAATTAATGTTTCCATGCACACAGACAAAAGCGCACACACTCTCTCTCCCTCTCTGTTCTGAAAGCATTCAGAAATGTCGGCTACTTTACAAAATATTGTGTTTCTCTCACTTACTACCCCTACCAATTCACAGTCATATCCCTATTCACTGCCCCTTTAGTTCCTCTTTGGCACCCTGCTTGTCTTATACAGTATTTTAACATTATATTCAGGCAGGATTGTTGTAAAATCTGAAGCTCATGCCACAACCAGTTATACTGTGCAAGCTATGCTCTAGGCAGTCAGTGTGATTTATTTAAAAATAGGCACAGCTCGCTTTCGCACCTTTACATTGTGCTCATGAGACCGCTTCTAAACTCATCCTTCGCTAAACATGAATATCCTTAACTTGTTCTTTTTCTAGAGCAATACCAGTGGTGGCTGGTTGAATTTAAAAGTGGTGAGGCACCTCTCTTGTATGCTTTTAACATGCAGAAGCGTTTCATTTTAGTTCACCAGTTTATATCAGTATATTGAGAGGCATTTATTAACAGTTTTAATAAATGCCTCTCTATAAACTGAGGTACTAAAGGGTAATGTGCCTGCATGTTAAAGCATACCAGAGAGCATCTTTAAATGTGTCAGTTTTGGATGTGGATAAAACTGAAAATATTTGCTGTCATGAATATATTATTTTTGCTGGGGAAAGTAAAGTTCCACTTACCAAGCATCTCGCAAAACATGTGTATATTGTGCAATGGTGCAGGGGGGCCTCAGCCTGGCTTTCCTGCAAATGATGACCCCAGGCCAGCTGGCAACTGCAGAGAGAGGGAGCTGAGGCTGCGAAGTTTCGCTGTTCAAGCAGTCACCTTCACAGGTGAGAGAAGCAGCTTCAACTCAACGAAACAAAGCATAAGTTCTTCATTCCTCAACTATATAAATACCATTTACAACAGGTCCACTCCTTCATTCCCAGCCTCAACAAGCTACTAGGCTGCTCCACCAACATGATGCCTGAGCACCACCCACTCCTACATTTAAACCATAGGCCAGTCATTTACTTCCATTGAGTTCTGCTGACTTCACCATGGGCCACAGAAATCATGCCCTAGGGCAGACTTAAGGCAGATCTTGCGAAACAGGTCATGCCCACCACTTTTGATGTCACTGCACCAGCTTCAGCCTTGAGGGCGATTTAAATGTCACCTGGCACATGAGCAATACCACCCACTTCATCTTACCTGAACCTTCCTGATAAGAGAAGACAATTTTGACTGGCTAACTGCAAACACTCTGCAGCCACTAGCGTTAAGTTGCTTATTGTGCTCCTTCTCCCACCTCCAGTGTGAATGGCAGGTAAACACTCTCATTGCTACTTAACACCAGCCGCCCCAGAGCAACACAATACATACCTGAATGGCGGATATAATCATATGATCCCTTGCTTGTGAAGAAGATTTTTAAGCTGCAGTGATAACCCTTCTCTAAACAAGAAAGTTGAGTTTCTCCAATAAAAAAACACTCTAGAGCAACACAATGAATGCACACAACACAACGTAGTTTGTTGAATTTAGCATAAATCACCACGTTTAAACACATATTTCAACAATTTAACGAAAGACAAATGTTAGGTGAACTTTCTTACCGCCCTCTAGGCAAATCAGTGTCATCCTTTCTCCATCGCACAGTTGGCTGAGGGTCCCCCTGGACTTGACACCTAAATTCCACTGCCTCCTCCTCAAGAACGACCTGGTTAATTGGTCTCCTGAGAAACGTGGGACGTTCTGAAAAAAATAAGGACCATGAACCTATTGATCAGATACAACTGTATGCTGTACAGAGGACAAAACAACTCAGAACCATAATGTCTATGATCAGACCTACACCATTGTCTCAGTTACCTCATTACAAAATGAATCAAACGGAGCTGGTGACTATTTTCACCATATTAGTAATTGTGCGCATGCCATGTATATAGAGAACAGTTTGTAATATGTTTTGCGAATAACACATTTCTATGATTCAAATTGTGTCCAGGTGTTGAAGTGTGAGGCTTGCATTAAAGAGTCACACTGTTAAGTCAGGGGACCTGAGCTCCAACTAATTAAAGAGCTGCATCAATTTAAACTGTGAAGGGGGATTATCCAAGCCATGCAAATAATAGACCCCTGTTGCTTGTGCACCTACAGCATGTTGCAGATATAGTTACCTGGGTCAAAGTTGCCTTTGGTGGATGCCTCAACTTTCCACCACCTCTGAGTTGGTGCAGTTATTTATTGAACGCCTGTAGGTTTTCCTTGAAAAGAAAAACTGAGCAAACCAGAGACTCACGAGAGACCTCCCCTACTCCAGAAGAGGACCACACAGGCTCTGCTAGCAGCGAAGTACGGAGCAGTGGTTTGAAAAAACAGTTCATGATTCATTGCCTCTGTGCCTGCACTAAATCTCTAGGGAACATCAAGTGCTGGAGAGAGCTCTTTTTATGCAATGCACCTCCGCTAATGCAAGGCCTGACTTGTGAGTGGTCATTTTTTTTTCTAATTGTCCCAGGTATTCTTTACCTGGTACTGGAGACAGGAATCTGCTTCATTATTAAAGTCTCATATAACTCTAGCCTTGTGTTGGTTAGCAGGGCCAGACTGGGAACCCAATGCCCCGGGAGGCTGGAACCACTTGCTTGTTGCTTTTGTTACTCGGGGGGTGATATTGCAGCACTGCTGCAAAAATGGCCCCATTAACAAAATTTGCTGCCACCGTGGAAGTAAACTGCCCCCACCCTTCCAGCCTTGCAGGGAAAAGCTCGATGCCCGGTACGGCCAGTCCGGCCCTGTAGGTTAGTGGTGAGTATCAGTCACTCTTCATTCTGTTCAACCAGTTCTACTTCTGAATGCATCGTAGCACTATTGTCAAGGAAGAACCTCTTATAACAAGGAGGCATTTCAAAACAGTCAGAGAAAGCCATCTTTAATTAGTCTGATATGAGAGGTACTCCTGGAAGCTATGTGGTAGGAGAAAAGATTACTATAGTTATTTGTCAGTCGTAAGCAACTGATTGGAATAATTGTTGTCTTCAATTATCAATCGTACAACAAAACAGGGGAAGTCAGGACAGATTTAAAAAAACAAATCCAACATTTTCTCCGAATGCTGTCACCATGGAAAAACATAATAAGCATAAATGTACTTTTATGGGAAAAAAATTGAAATCGCACTGAAAAGTAAGACCAAAACATGTTTGAAACTATAGGGATGATGGTAATTATATGTGCACCACAAACAAGCCACTACAAGTAACAGAAGAAACATATTCCCAATGTTTTTGCACAGTCCAATTGCTAATTACAGAACTGCAGTGTGATCAGACAGCCTACTGCTGCTAGTGTTAACATATTTTCGACAGGATTAACTGGATTTCAATCACCTGTATAATTTGTTTTCAATGCTAATCTCTCAGGAGACAGAAAGCATGCTCCAAGTTCATGCAACACAAAGCTGTCTGATAACACAAAGCTGCCTAATTCAACTTAAACTTCTTTGGAAAAAATGCCTTTCAGCATGTGAAAACATTGACGTTTTTGATGACTTATTGTTGAGTAACTCTGCTCTTTTTATTATCATGGAAAATGTGTTTTTATAGTACTTTAGTGTCAATACGCGAGTGACAGGGAGATAAAAAGAAATCCAGAGGAAGAAGGAAAGCTTTTTGTAGGTGATGTATTGTTTCTTACTTAAAGTCCAAACTTTATGCTCATGCTGTGTTCTGTTTGGGGGTCTTTATGCACTTAAATGAATCTGTGGTGCTCATGTGTTTCTGTGAATAGGCTCGTTATTTGTACCCCTGTGCAAGACACATTGATAAAATGAGCATGTGAGCATGACTCAAGCCTGACTAAATGGCCTCAAAATAGGCATTTGTGTTCTATTTAAAACACACATTTATATTGGGGTCCTGGCAGATGGACACTCAGTATTGGACAGCACATATTTTTCAATTTACAGCAAATATCACATCAATTATAGGTTCCTGTAAAAAACTGAGTTATTCGAAGTGAAGGATGTGAGTCCTTCCCAAGCAATAGGTCTGCAAGTTTCTCTTTACTGGGAACCAACTTCCTCATTATAGAACTTGGCTCTCTCAGAGAAGCAAAGCAGAGCCGCCCAAAGCCTACTCGGGTTAGGTGGTGTGGTTCTATAATCCCAGCTTGCTGGTACACAACAAGACTCAACGAATCATTGCCCAGTGAGTGTTTTTACTCATAAAGAGAAAAAATACTTTTACTACACACACACCCTGCTAAATACCATACATTAATTTACGAATATATACAATGTGGTAGATGGAAATGTAATTGGTGGCACCCTCATACCACTGTACACCCCTAGCATATCCTGCAGCCTATAACCACAATACTCCCCCATAGATGATGCAAAATCACACCACATGGGGGAGTCAATAAAAATAAGACTGGCCAATTGTCTTTGTTACTGCATCAGTAAAAGCTGCAACATGTTTTAATTGACCACAGCAATACAACTGAAATCAATATGGACTGTATCCACATGCAATATATGTCGTAAACCACCATGGAATTCTATGGGGTTAATACAAACATTCAGTACTTTTCATTATATTGTGAACCTTCCATTGTTAACCATTACCACTGTCAATAAAGTACTGAACTGGATAACATGCCTCCCAGAGTCTTACTTTTCTTTTCACCAAGCTGCAACTGCTGCTCTACGACCCACCTATGGAGTTCCCTACACCATCAAGTCCATATGCAAAAGCTTTAAAATTAAGCAAAACCTCCCTTGGGGTCAGGGTTATAATGCCATAGGAGACTTAGAGGTACAAAAGGGGGTGGAAAAGGGGGTATAGGAGACATCTCCAGGAGGCTACTGCTCTTCCTGCAGCCCCACAAACACATTAAGAAACCTCTGGTGGTGCCCCTTCTCTTCTCGGGGCACCACAGAAGCCAATGATCTCTCTGAATTTAGGAAGACACCCTGAGGATTCTGGCGTGCTCCTTTCCCTCAAGGAGGGAATATATTATTAGCAGCTTTTGCAGCAGGGATTACTTTTTGGTTCAATACCAAGCAGGTTTACATTGTGCATCTGATTTTTGTTTGTGCTTTTGTGGTCCCACCTGAGGCACCCACACGTTGTTGTGGGTCACTGGGCCTATACGGAACTCCCTGGCCCCCCTGGCTACAGTTGCCCCCCTGCACCCAGCCTTCTTCAGTTGGCCTGGTACCTGTCAGCATTCATTTCTGCTCCCACTTCTGCTGGAGTTTGCCATCTCTCTTAAGTCCTACAGGAAGAAAGGAGCAGTGCAGCTGCCACTGCCCGCACTACCTCTAGACAGAGAGGAAACAGTTCTACAAGACCCCGAAACACTGGCACAGGGTAAAGGTGACAAGCCCAGCCACATGTGCTCAGTCCTGGGAACAAGGTCCTATGGAAATATTGTTAATGCCCTAGCCCCAGGGAGAAGGGGCAACCAGGGAATATGTAATGTTCTTGCGAGTGGATCCCAAGAACCCCTATCCATTTAAGTTTAACTCAACCAGGATGCGACTGGGGTTTGGCCTTTCCTTGAGGAAGATTCAGAAATTAGGCAAAGCACCATGCGCTTTGTACTCTGCCTGGTCCCTCATAAAACCAACCTACTTCTTTGATTTCTCCTGCCCCATTTGGCCAATTCCCATATGAAAGGTGTTGTTTCATTCTTGGTGGCAGGCTTAAACCACCAGGTGCATTTTCTTTAGGCCTTCTAGCCTCTACAGGGCACTTTTTGTGAGCTTAATTTGTGTTGTTCCCTGCTGCAGACTGACCTTCTGCCTATGCTCCAGGCGCTCTTTCTGGGAAACATCAATGGCCCAAAGTAGCTAACTGGAAGAACACATTCCCTGCTCAACTCCCCAGGTCCAACAATCTTATGACTTCTTACGGGCCATCCGTGTGTCTGTGGCATATAAGGCCAGTCCACAGATGTCCCAGAGGAACCAATCATGGCCACCCCCAGCAGATCCATTCCCCCAACTATTCCCCAAGGGTCATTAGGGGGCAGGCCTGGCTGCCGATATATTTTGAACCACTTTATATACAGAAGGAAGGGTTTTACACATGCTTGTCTGAGGAAAATAGTTCTAAAATAGATATAGGAATGTAAAGATAATTGAAGTATGTAATTGGGACATATCAAAATCAGGGTGCTTTAAAGATACTGGAAATGAAGCATAAACAAACATTTCTTATTACAACTAAAATCACAAACCAGGATGATTTTGATTGTACCACAATAGAGACTGTTATATAAGGTAGAAACATTTCAAATAACCTAAACATTGTTATACATTTTTAAAGCTAAACATGTGAAAATATGTATTTTAGACATATGATGAATCTTCTGTTGACGTTTTAATCATCTGTCTGAAATATGTTAGAAGAAACTTGCTTGTCTATAGCGGTCGCCAGCACATAAAAAGTATGTCGATCAATAGTCTCTACTTTTCCTTAGTGGATTCACTGATTACTGATGGACTATTAATTTCAAAATATTAGAAATGGTCTTTAATGATGCAGAGCTTTACGTGCTGGCTACTAATTCATATTTCAAATATCAAAGTTTCATCAAAAGTCTTCAGCAAGGTTGTGGAAACCTTGATAACTATACAAGGGCCCTCTACAAAATGTCCTTCTCATTCACAGCAACATTTACTAACCTGATATACTGAGTGTAAGTCCATAAGACCACTGAGGCAGAAAGAAAATATAAAAGTATAGGTGGATGTGAGAAGTTGGAGATAAAGTAAAATGCTGTTTGAAGCCCTTCTTTGTTTCCTTGAAAGTAGGTGAACCATGATTAGTTTATGAAGCTGTAGAGTACTTTGCTGTACATCATCAGCTTTGCTTCATTCTATTGGACATGTGCACAATCTGTGGCAACAGAAGCATTTGGTGTTCTTGTTTACTAACCTAAGAGGTAAGTAATTTTGTACACATTTGACATGAAGTCAATAAAGTAGCATAAGTGAAACGATGTGCCTTTTAATCCACACGTTGCATCAAATGAAGTGACTCGCCTTACCCTTTGACCTGAATGATAGGCAACTGTATATTTTTAAACAATCCTTTTTGAAAAGAAGAGGCATAAACATGTTCATAAGTAGTGACTTAGAACATGGAATCACCTATTGCAGTGAGTTAGAAAACATCACACGGAAGTCAAAGGTAGAATCAAAGGAAAGGCACTTTAACTACATCTACATTACTTAAAGGCTTCATTAAAAACTTGACAGGAGCCGAAAATCTATTAATTTGCCCAATTTCACTAAGGGGTAGAAACTGGCTCGCTTGCTTGCCATTTAAGTATCACACATCAGTTCAGTATAAATAGGTGTAACATTAATGTTATCTTTTTCCTAAAAAGGCATATGTCTTTCAGTTTTCAATTTCTGTATTAGTTTGTTCGCCAGTCAGTTACTATTAGAATCTATCCATTCAGTTCAAGGCTGAAACATGAAACACGTGGCATTTATCTAATAAGTCAATCATCAAGTGCAGGTAATAACAGGGTGTGACCTGCGTTTATAGTAGTTGCACAAGAGATGGCTATTTACGAATATATAGATGTAGTATATCTGCATATTCTAAAAGTAAAAAAATATCCACTTTTGATCAAAATATAAAATAAACAAACAATAGTATATAGCCTACATTTTTATAAACAGATGCATGCTCTCACTAATTTACTAGATAAAAAGGGCATTTTCACCTGGAAAGTGGGGTTTCCCACGAGATGGAATTCAAAAACTGTTAGCAACATGAAGTTATTTTTCATTTATAAATATGGTAGCATTTCAATTTCTAAGGATAACAACACATAGTTTATCATTGTAATGCAGAGCTACGGGGTTTTCTTTAATGTCATGCAGCTATCCAGATATGCTTGTAACTGTAGCTGTTTTGATACTTAGTCTGCTTGTATTCTTACAGCACAGTATGGCAACATGTCCATAAAATAGCACTACAGCTTGAAATCCGTTTCTTCTGTAGTTGTATCCCTATTGATTTTCCCTTGTCTATCCATGACCTTTCATCTGGAGTCTACAGCAGCATCGCTAATGGTGGATGCAAGCGACACAACTGAACAGTCTCCCACAGTAAGGTTTCCTAATGTCGGCTATTATCCAGTTACCCACTTCATGGCTTCTGGCAGGAGTTCACTTAGCTAACCTCCCTCTATATTTATTCTCCCTTGGGGGCAAATGATCTTTATGACTTGTTGCTAGCTTGTTACTGTGCATCAAAGTTTGGGGACCTGTAGGGATGTTCAGTAATTGACTATATTCTACTCTAGAGTATCAAGATTGAAAGTAAGATTCTTTCATCTGCACTAACTACCTGCCACATCTCTGCAAGTTTGAAATGGCAGTTGAACACATTTTATTTTTGAAACATATTTGAGATGAATGCAAATGCTAACATGAAAGTGTTTTTCACCTTTCTTCTTGAATATTTCCTTTCTTGCAGATAAATAATATTTTGCAGTCATATGTTTTGCAGGATGACAGTAGACACTTAACGTGCCACTTAGCTATACTCAACAAAAACTGTCCAAACGAAAATTTGAAAGAATGTTTAAATTCTAATTTTGTAATGCAGCACTTAGTACACGCTCTGTTTAAATAAAGTTACCATTGGCAAATGCACTCATCTTCACAGCGTCCTTATTTTTAAGACACATTATTTTCTATCAATGTAACTGAGTAACAATTGCATCATGAAACTGTTTTGTGAGAAAATAAATGATTGAGTCCCAACTAAAAATTCCCTACATTAAGAGCAAGTCAATCATTTCATTAATTGCTTGGCGTTTATGGAGTGACGCCTATAATCCTTGCAAAAATATGCCATTCACTAAGAACTAAGTACATGGTAACTAATCTTTCTTCAAAGGAAAATGTAAGGACAGAAGCAGTACCGAAAACTGTCAACTCCGCAGGATCGCTGTCTCTTTCTCCGACCATATTGGTTCCGACACAAGTATACATTCCAGCATCACTCTTTCTGGTATTGGAGATCATAAGTTTTCCACTGCGTATCTGAAATATATAAAAAAAAACTACTTCAAAACATTTGAACTTTTAGACGATAACAATGCTATTTTACTTTTGAACAACTGTGCAATAGGGTAGTTGGCAGCAGCTATGATATACATATTTAGGAATGTATTTACAATCTTGACTATAATGTTAGAGGACCCAAAATAGAATATTTACATTTTAAGCGAAAGGAGGGGCATTTAATGGTACAGCCAGCCTGGTAGATGGGCAATCTCACTTCTTTTACCAGTTTGACATAATTTTTATTAATTAAAAACAAAATAATGTGCAGATTGGATCAT
This sequence comes from Lissotriton helveticus, assembly GCF_964261635.1. Lineage (NCBI taxonomy): Eukaryota > Metazoa > Chordata > Amphibia > Caudata > Salamandridae > Lissotriton > Lissotriton helveticus. The sequence goes on from NC_136069.1 coordinate 1,388,457,266, forward strand.
CTTTCATTCAGTGTACATTATCATAAATGTTGTTATAGTTGTGTGGGAGGACACAATGGAGTCAACTTGATATCTCCTAATTAAAAAAAAAGAGATTCCAGGTTAATCTTTCATAGCTAATTAATGAAATTGAGATTGATTAATACTTAATTATGTATGTTCAGAAAGATGCAGAATAAATTATAAAAGCCCTATAATTCCATTCTAAGTGCATGAACGGGGCTCTAATGGTGTGTCCAGTTACATGGAACCTGTTTCTAAAGTGAAATTCCCACTACATCTAGATCCCAATTCTGCCATTGAAGAAGCTCCAAGAGTATCCTTGAATAATGTCTCGAAAAGTATCAACAGAAAACTGATGTGACTGGCAGGGAGACTCTGTCAAAGTAAGTAGATTGTCTTTGGATACTGTGAGAAATTGAGTTGTTGTTCGGGGTTGTCATGTTCGTCAGCTGACAGACTTCTATTAGCAGCCTTGGAGCGAGGAGAAAATCCACAAGTCCAGGTTTTGACTGTTCTGGTCCGCCAAAAGTATAGGTGACCCCTTCTGGTAGCCATGATGCCGCAGAGAAGGGAACCTTTAAGCACATAGTGCCATCCAGAAGGAGGCCTGAAGAGGAAAAACCCAGAAGGGAAAATATCTTTGATGGCGAATGGAAACTCCCAGAAGACTGATGAGGACTGGTACTGATGGTAGAAGATCAGGACTGCAGCAACACTCAGAAGGCGCAGACAAGGCTAGTGGAACACCAAGAACCAGGAGAATAGAAAGGTTCAGAAGGGAAACAACAGCAGCAAGAATCACCAGCAGGAGTGAGGAGACACCAGCAGGAGCGAGGAGACACCAGCAAAAGTGAAGAGACCCCAGCAAAAGTGAAGAGACCCCAGCAGAAGCAAAGATACACCAGCAGGAGCGAAGATACAACAGCAGGAGCGAAGATACAACAGCAGGAGCGAGGAGTGTTGCAATGCATGAAGAAAACGAGTTCTGCTTCTTACATACGCAAAACATGGGAAGTGACATAGAGGAAGAAGCGATGCTGCCACGATAGATTGGGAAATCCTGACAGGAATATATGATACAGCCTCCATGATGGATTGGTTAAATAAAGCCTATGCCCACGAATTCTAGGAAGAAGAAACTACAAAGAAGAAGAATATGGTCCCTAAGGAGAGAAATGTATCCAGTCCACCTGAGGCAAAGAATGGCCTTCCGCAGCCTCTTGCAGGGCTTCCTAAACTGAAGGTAAGTGCTACGATATCCTGCTGGATAACACGGGATGCCAGGGAGGCAGTGGAGTGAGCCGTGGGTCGCAGAATGACCTGTTGCATGACAATGAGAAAGCAGCAACCACAATCCTTGTCAGGGTGAGACACAAGCCAACCCTAAATTAACTTGTGTTCAACCTTCTGGCTGGGCACAAAGCAATTGGGCTTAACTTAGAGGCAACGTGCAAAATATTTGTGCAACACTTCAAACCCTAATTAAGTGAAAACACCACACAACAAACATTGGTAATGCATCGGTTTCACCTATGTTATGAAAGAAGTACTGTTTTTATCAATTATCGTCCGAGTGAAGGAAAGAGCTCCCTGACAAATAACACGGGAGTGGAGAGGATGTGGTGCAGTGACCAGAGCTGCTGACTCCAGAGTCGGAGATCCCAGTTCAAGTCTCAGTGGCATCAACATCCTGTGATTCTAAGCAAATCACTTAATCTCCTAGGTGATAAATTGTTAAATGATTATGCTGCACGAGTAAAAAGCGAAAAGAGGCAAAATTGCAAGAAAAAATAGTTTCACCAAAGTGGATGTTAATGGTATTTCGGCACCGGGAAACTGATAAAAAAAGCAGTGGAGGAACAAACATTGGTAAATGCAGGAAAATATGTTACAGCCAAATTGAGCAAAAGTAAGAAGCACACAGAAACCAATGAGAAGCCAGGAAAGAGAGGAGGCAGGATCAAAGTCCCTTTTAAGTTTATATTAAAAACAATTGATTTCTCAATCACAGAACAAGCGCTGTGCAAACAAAACCTAAAAAGGATCCCACACCATGTTATTAAAATAGAACTTTCTTTCTTACATAAAACAAGACCAAAACAACAAATATCCAATTAGTACAACTGGAAATATTCATGTTTTTAAGATTTTAGTCAAAAGAGTGCCAAAACTTTCAAAGCACCAACTGTGGATATCTGGTCATGCCGGACCGGGAATAAGTCACTAATTCAGGCCTATCGTGATGGAGCATGGGATGGCTACAGGGACCCAGTTAGGCCCATTGATCAAAGTATCATAAATCCTAGATTGCAGAGCATTGCGAGGGTTCGCGTCAAAGATGTGTTGCGTAACTGAAGCGATGCGTCGGTTCCAAGATGCTGCAATGAGAGGTTCTGCATCAAAGATCCAGTCAATGGGGCCTACGATGAGAAGTTCGGCGTCTAGGATGCACCGTGCAGTTGAGGCAATGCGTTAGTTCCCAGGAGATGCAATGCAGAGTTCATTGTCAATGCCAAGGCAGCTGTCGAAAGGTGATGCGATGGCCTGCCCCAAAGATACGGTGCAGCGGTGGTTCCGATGGGGCTACGAATGTGATGCAGGTCTTTGGAACTGGATCCAATCCATACAGCAGCGGCGTTGCGTCTGTTCTTCTCAGCCATTCCTTCTGGATCCACAGAGGCTGGCAGAGCACCTTAAGCCCACTTCCAAGGTTCAAGGACTGGGGTGGCACCAGTTGGCAGGATAGATCGCATATGGCAGAGTCCAGGTACAGGTGCAAGCTTGTTTGAAGTCTGTTGTGTCCCTGAGGTCAGCCAACTAGCCCTTGGAGTCACTCTGGGTTCTGAGTTAAAGAGATGCAAGTCCAGTCCTCACCCAGTCAAGAAGGCAGCAGGTCAGCACAGCAGGGCATCAGTCTTTCAGAGCAGTAGTCCAACAGAATGGAAATCCTTTCTGGAGTGCAGCAGTCCATCTTTATGGCAGAGCATCCACAGGTCCAGATGTGTACAGAAAAGTTGGTGTATGAGGTCCAGTATTTATACCCAGTTTATACCCAGTTGAGTCTTTGAAGTGGGAAGAAGTTTCTAGAAGCATACCTTTGAAATTCACAGGTACCCTGCCTTCCTGGCCATGGCTCCAACCTAAATACAGGGTTTTTGCAGCCCTTCGCGTGGTGCCAGAACACAGTCTATTCAAGTGTAAGTTGGGTTGGGTCCAGCTCCTCTCTCTCATCCTGCCAGTGATGGCCCATCCAGTCATACCTAAGCTCCCAATTGTGTGCAGCTGTCTAGGAGGCATACACAAAGCCTGCCAACTACACCTAGTCATGCAACCCAGAGAGAGGCTGCAGGCACCAAATGGCTAAGGCAGGAAAATGTCAGCTATCTAAAAGTCAAGAAACTGTGATAAACTCAGTCTGTAATTATTCAATAAACATCTTTTGATGAGATATTTAATTAACTTAATCTGGTTTTCATTTATAACTTTTTCATATTTTTATTCCTTTTTCAAACACTTTACCATATCATTAAGACACAATTCTGTGTCAGGCCCATTATTTACAAACCAAGCTAAATAAACTCTAACTTACTAAAAATCAAGTATTGCAAAGGAAATGTAAATCAAATACAGTGTCTACTATGGGAAGAGTAAATGAATTTGGTGCTTGGGACATAGTTCACAAATATTGTAGCATATTGTATTAGTGCGGTGCTCAAAAGAGAAGGGATGTTATTCCTACATCCCTAACCCAGAGGTAAACTACCTGAGAACAGGTCTAATAGCACATGCAATGATATATAAACACAAATAAGAGTCATCCAATCTCCCTATGTTCTCCAATCTTTGTTTAAAATAATAAATGTATTTGATTTAATTGCGAACTGGTCTCCTAGCACACGCAATGATACAAAAACACAAATAAGTGTCATCCAATTGTCCTTTTGTTCTCTAATCTTTTCTTTAATTGGATTCGGATTCCTCTGCCAGACAACATCTGTTTCGTCAATGGGTCTGTCACCCTACGACTTCCTTAGGGCTGTACTCCACATTGTCGCTCTTAAGTTAAGTCAGCATGTGCGTCCACCTCGTGTTCAAGTTAGAGGTCTTGAATACTCTGGCCCGTACACTAGTGCAGGCAATAAATAGTGCTATACTCCTGTATGCCTATGCCGAAGATTGTACAACACTGCCATTTCCTTTAAAATAAACAAATGTATATGACTTGACGACTTAACCTAAGAGCGAGACTTTCTTCTGTGTGAGTAGATCATTAACGGTTGGTGGCTCCTTCTTATTTCTGTGAAAAATAATAGTTTAAGGTGTTGGCCAAGTGTATTTGATCCAATTTTAATTTTTCTATGATGTTGTTCGTATAAATACTTGTTGAGACATGCGCTAATCCCTTTAATTCTCATCAACAGTTTTCTGCCTTAAAAAGCTAATTGCAATTGTTTTTCTGATCTCCAAAAGGCGTCCTTGAGAGCTTCTTCGTATGTGCTGTTTTTGCAGACAATGCATGACCGCTTATAAATAAGCTTTGGTTACAATGTTGCAAGATCAGTGCACTGATCAAGAAAAACAAACATTGTTCTGTGAAGGTCTATGATTCATAACCAGTGAGACTCAAGTTTATTGCCTTATTCTAGAGAAAATAGTTGCAAATAAGCACAAAGTCACAATGTACCAAACAGACAGGTGTGAAGCGTACTGCTGAAATTGGCCCACACGTACCTTAGCAACAATGTAACTTTAATATCTATTGTTGATTTGTGGCTTTCTATACATTGTAAACAGACTGTTATATATTAACAAAATTATAGCCACTCCATCATACAGTCACAGGGCCATGTAGCCAGGTGAGAACAGCGCATGCAAGCAGCTCTCAAGGATGCAGTATGGTGAGCAGCAAACAATCGCAATTAGCTTTTTAAGGCAGAAAACTGTAGATGAAAATTAAATAGATTAGTGTGAGTCTCAACAAGTACTTATACGAGCAACACCAAAGAAAAAGAATAATTGGATTAAATACACTTGGATAGCACCTTATACAATTATCTTTCACAGAAATAACAAGGAGGCACCAACTGTACCATGATCTGCTCACAAAGCAAAAAGCATTGAGCGATATTTGCTAACAACACAACAGAAATAAGCCCAAGGAGAGTTGAAAAGGAATCAGCTCTCCAAAATTCAAAGTAATTACAGTCCAGATACAGTAATAAAACAAACTGATATTCACTTTATTTATCATTACACAGAACCAACCAGTCAGGGTTCTGATGAAAACCCTAAACTAACTGTGAGGTTAAAAATGCATTGACGACTTAACCAGGGGTGTTGCTACAACTAATGTGAGAACCTAATGTAGCAACCTTGCAAGAGACATTGGCAGCCTACGCTAACAGAGTGTTTTCATTACCCCATGGGACATTTAAAATTAGAGGTCAACCATAAGATTATTGATAGAGACCTCAACATTTTAAAACCATAAGACTGGTGTAAGCTTTATTTTGAAATGTTAAAAGTTTGACACTGTTTGATACATGTTTAAAATAACGAATGTATTTAATTTATGTTTCTTTTGCAATACTTGATTTCAGTAAATGATAGGTTTACTTAGATTGGGCTGTGAATAATGGGCCTGACACAGAAATGTTGTCGGAATTATATGGCAAACTGTTTGTAAAATGCATATTAATATGAAAACGTCTTAATTGAAAATCAGATTAAGTTACTTAAATTACTTGATCTCGTCAAAAGGTGTTTATTGAATAATTACAGCCTGTGTTTATGTCAGTTTCTTGCTTATTACAGCAGCTCAACCCAGCTGATTAAAGGGCCCAACCCCCTAGTACGTGAGCTTTCTAAAAGTGGCATTTGCAAAACTGTCATTTAAAATCCAACTTCACCATAATTTAGTATTTTTCATTACAATTCCAGAGACACCAAAAATGTACTGGTTTCCTGTTCCCATCCGGAAATTACACCTATAAATGTCATAAGGTAACCCCAATGTTAGCTCATGGGAGAGATAGGTCTTGTAGTATTTTTCACTACCAGGACATATAAAACTTAAAAGTACATGTGCTACTTTTCAAATACATTTCACCCTGCAATTTGGGCTGTCCAGGGCCTACCCGAGGAGTGACTTGTATGTATTAAAAAGGAAGGTTTGGGCCTGGCAAAAGGTTTACTTTTTACAAATGCGAGGCTAGAGGGACTCTAGTCTCATCCCTTGATTGGCACACACATTATCGATGTTTCTTTGGTAGAAGAAAACTACTTCCATTCAATGTTCGTTGTAATTCATTCCGTTTATTTAGTAGTATTTTTATAGAATTAATTCAACTTTCTTCATAATCATAGTCAACTTAATAATCAGGCACTGTCATTTTTAACGTATCCAATGCATTTCGAGCATTGATGGCATGCTCTTCATCAGGGAATTGACACTAGGAACAATGATATAGACAAATATTAATGTAAGTAATAATTATTTTGTAACATAACAATTCAAAAACAACTTGCTGACATGCAGTGAAAAATTCTAATGTGGGGTCATGCTTTGCTTTCAAACGTTGGGGTGTGGAAAAATTCACAACATGCGTGATATGTGCTGGGGTGAAAAACGAGGGGTTGAAAAGGGTTCAATTGTTCGCTTACATGCCCTTCGTTGGCTGGTTATCCTAGGGATCTAAACAAACGGATAAACAAAAAAGGATCTGTCAATGCCTGTAGGCACGACGATACTCCGTTGTGCATTTCGGTGTAGATGCTGAGAATGGTGAACACTAACCTGAAAGGTAACGGGTAGAAGAAGGCTGTCCGGGACTCATCTCCGAGAAACGCCGGTGGAAGCAGTGGCTTCCCGCGTTTACTAAATTCAAAAGGTAGGGTACCACGTGGTATGTCCCATGTGACGGAAATGGTAGAAAGACTATGAGAATCGTCTATGAGATTCTGGGTGGAAATCAAAATCCTGGATGCTTCGTGTTATATATGAAAATTCAAATAACCTCTATCCAATGGTGGGGGTTGGGAGTTTAGGTGTTTAAAAAATAAAAAATAAAAAATGATTGTTTAAAAGTTTATGGGTCCTGGGATCGAACTGGGCTGTTGGTGGTTGTGGAGTACATCGTGTGCAAGTCGTGTAGCTGTAATGGAAGTGGGACTAAGGCAAGTTTGCGGGGTATGTAGTGTCATGGTGATAGGGACATACACAATGACAGCAAGATCAGCATAAAGAGCAAATCGTTCACAAATAACAAGAAAATTCGATTCTCTCATTAATCCCCATCGGATTTTGGGTAGATAATTTGTGGATCCAGTAGTTCTCACGCCTTAAAAGGAATTTGTTGTTGTCTCTCCCTTCTTGTTTAAGTACAGTCTCAAGGATAATGAACTTCATTTGAGAGACATTATGTTGTTTTTCTGTGAAATGTGCAGAAAGAGCTGACTTCAAGTTTTTGAGTCTGATATTGGACTTATGTTCGGTTGTTGCAGTGCCCGCAATTTAGACAAGGTTTGGTTCCTTGTCTAAATTGCGGGCACTGCAACAACGTCATCAGGGGCAACATCGTGAATCATCCAAGTCGAGGTAATCCCATCAAACTCAAAGTGAATGCAACCTGCGACACCAGCAACTTGATATACGGGATAAAATGTCCTTGTGGGAAGATGTATGTTGGTAAAACTGAGCGACGTATCAAGATACGTCTCACCGAACATAAGTCCAATATCAGACTCAAAAACTTGAAGTCAGCTCTTTCTGCACATTTCACAGAAAAACAACATAATATCTCTCAAATGAAGTTCATTATCCTTGAGACTGTACTTAAACAAGAAGGGAGAGACAACAACAAATTCCTTTTAAGGCGTGAGAACTACTGGATCCACAAATTATCTACCCAAAATCCGATGGGGATTAATGAGAGAATCGAATTTTCTTGTTATTTGTGAACGATTTGCTCTTTATGCTGATCTTGCTGTCATTGTGTATGTCCCTATCACCATGACACTACATACCCCAATTTACTTGCCTTAGTCCCACTTCCATTACAGCTACACGACTTGCACACGATGTACTCCACAACCACCAACAGCCCAGTTCGATCCCAGGACCCATAAACTTTTAAACAATCATTTTTTATTTTTTAAACACCTAAACTCCCAACCCCCACCATTGGATAGAGGTTATTTGAATTTTCATATATAACACGAAGCATCCAGGATTTTGATTTCCACCCAGAATCTCATAGACGATTCTCATAGTCTTTCTACCATTTCCGTCACATGGGACATACCACGTGGTACCCTACCTTTTGAATTTAGTAAACGCTGGAAGCCACTGCTTCCACCGGCGTTTCTCGGAGATGAGTCCCGGACAGCCTTCTTCTACCCGTTACCTTTCAGGTTAGTGTTCACCATTCTCAGCATCTACACCGAAATGCACAACGGAGTATCGTCGTGCCTACAGGCATTGACAGATCCTTTTTTGTTTATCCGTTTGTTTAGATCCCTAGGATAACCAGCCAACGAAGGGCATGTAAGCGAACAATTGAACCCTTTTCAACCCCTCGTTTTTCACCCCAGCACATATCACGCATGTTGTGAATTTTTCCACACCCCAACGTTTGAAAGCAAAGCATGACCCCACATTAGAATTTTTCACTGCATGTCAGCAAGTTGTTTTTGAATTGTTATGTTACAAAATAATTATTACTTACATTAATATTTGTCTATATCATTGTTCCTAGTGTAAATTCCCTGATGAAGAGCATGCCATCAATGCTCGAAATGCATTGGATACGTTAAAAATGACAGTGCCTGATTATTAAGTTGACTATGATTATGAAGAAAGTTGAATTAATTCTATAAAAATACTACTAAATAAACGGAATGAATTACAACGAACATTGAATGGAAGTAGTTTTCTTCTACCAAAGAAACATCGATAATGTGTGTGCCAATCAAGGGATGAGACTAGAGTCCCTCTAGCCTCGCATTTGTAAATATTGAATCTGACGTCGCAGGACCCTCGACGCCTCCGTGTTGAGCACCACCAAATCAATTGATACTGGTTAACCCTTGAATGATTAACCTTACACAAAAAATATGGCTGTGCATCTACCCAAATAATCAAAAGGTTTACTTTGTCAGGTCGAAATGGCAGTTTAAACTGAACACACACAGGCTGAAATGGCAGGCCTGAGATATGCTTAAAGTGCTACTTAAGTGGGTGGCACAATCAGTGCTACAGGCCCACTCATAACATTTAATTTACAGGCCATGTGCACAGTCACTGCCACTTTACTAGGGACTTACAAGTAAATTAAATGTCACTTGGGTATAAGCCAATCTAACATGTTTTAGGGATAGAGTAAAAGCATTTTAGCACTGGTTAGCAGTTGTAAAGTGCAGAAAGTCATAAGGCCAGGAAAAATAAAGGGGGAAAACACACCAAGGATGCCACGTCTAGCACTTTGCAAAGGTGATGGAGCAAAAGGATACCCTTAATTTGCAACGCTTCTGCTACTGTATGTAGAATGTCAGGTCCCGCATTTGAAAGTGAAAGTTGAGAAATTGAAGTGGAAATAAGGACGGGGAACCCAGAAAGCTAACATAGCTAATGAATTGATGAAATATATAGTTTCAAAAAAATGTAATTAAATATCATTCAAGCAAGCACTATATAAAGGCGTTGTATATTGCCAGGTCAAGCCTGAAACACATGGCATTCATAAAATAATGTAATTAAAACAGAAACATTATCCATAAATTAATTCAAGCAGCAGATCCAGATGATAAATAGTGTCTTAGTTCCTCACACCTGAAGGGTCGCTGTTTAGCTTTGCATGGGGGCCTGAATATATCCTGCTTTTTAATTGGATGAACACGGGCAAGAGAGACTAGGCAGTAATAATTGACCTAGTTTGTTATGCCATTGAATCAGTGAATCCCTTCATAACTACAGTGTGACAAGAGTCCAATACCGATAATGATGGGACCTCTTTTTGTGGCTGTATGTGCAGTAAGATCAGACTTATGCTAGAATAGGTTAACTGGTTTTCAAACTCCCAATATACTAGGATGGGAGTTTTTATTAATAATATCTCATATTTCATTTTAAAATAAATTCTCCAGTACCAGAGACTGTCAATTCTTAGATGCCTTTACCAAGCATTAGGATGTCTGCCATGGACTTCAAAACTTGAGATGAGTTGACAATTTCCTACCAATCTTTTCAGCAAACCATGAAGAGTATTCCATTTTAGGAAAATCTGAGGCTTTTGGTAGACCACACAATAGTATTGTATGTGAGTTTGTTTTTCCAAGTTTCGCTTGGTACACATTTTTTTTTAATGCAAACTGGAGAGCAGATCTAAGAACCAACTCTGTTTCCCAAACCTACAGTCCGAATGAAAACATCCATCACAAGAAAGTATATTGCATACAGGGCTTTAAGTGGGATTTAAAAACTGGGGGTCTCTCAAAGGGGCGTGGACAATGTAATTAAGGGCGTGGCTTAAATACACGTAAGCTAAAATCTGTGCTTAGCATAGAGTGCCACCCGACTTGTATTTAGCTGTTTCTGTCATTGCATCCAAGTAACGTCATACCTTGTCAGGACTATTGAATTTGTTAAGGATTGTTAGTTGCTCAAGATAAATAAGCAGCAACTATGGCTTGTATATAATATTGAAAAAGCTTCCACTTAAAGCCCCGGTGACACCATGACAATGTTGCTGCTCCTGAGTTTCAAAAAGAGAAGGGAAATCCAAAGAGAAAATTACTCTCTTTGAAGGATTTCCCTTCCCCTAAAACGCTCACCTGGCATGACGTCATGCTCTCACTTCTCCACTAGTGAGCAGTGTGAGCATGCGCACATCGATGTGTCTGATGTCACTGCAGTCCGGAAAAAAGAGGACCGCCTGTGCCAGGGCACAAAACAGAGCCCGATAGAGACCCGTTTCGAGGCCCTTTTTAAAAAACTGCCGGTGCTCAGACCGGCCCACTTAAAGTCCTGCTTGCATACATGTTGCGATTGAATAAGACCAATTTTCTCTCGTTTGAAATATTACATAATCTTAAAGAGTGGTATTTATTAAACATGCTAAATATTGTAAATCATGCAAGGGATCCTAAAGAAAACAGAGCAGCATTATTTCACGAATTCTAAATTGTGAAGACATGCTTGATAGTACTTCTTATAACCCTTGGATTTCCTAAACTTTTTTTCTTAAAAACAGCATTGATAACTTGCTTAACATGTTAAAGAAGACAACTACATTTGATTTTCCATAACCTTTCCATTTGTATGTTCTAAGGAACTACTTTTAACGCAATTAAGTGCATGCGTTTTGTTTAAGAAACAATTAAAGTGGGAACATTTTAGTGAATGCTTAACTTACGTCAGGAACGGCCAGACTCATGGCAGATAATTTGCCTAACCACTGAATGTTACTGAGTTACATTTATACTGAATTGTACATGAATGTGTCTTTTACGTGAATCCTGACATTAATGTAACCATTGTAAACCCATACAGGGCACTTCTGCAATAAACCATCAACTAATATCAAATTAACAGCTAGAAAAAAGTTCTTGCTTCACTTACACTTATTCGCTCCTCTCTGTCATCTATACGAACTTTGTCTTTCTTCCAGTAGATTGTCGGTTCAGGATGTCCTCGAGGTGGCTGGCACTCAAGAATTGCAGGTTCCCCTGCTGCCACAACCACATCTGTAGGATTTTGCCGGAAGTCATCACGAAGTACTAAAAAGAAATATGAAAAAGTGCTTTGTAAATACAAGGGTTAGCAAAGTTTTATAAAGTATAGCTTGTTACTGTACAATCTACATAGTATTGTATATGTTTTCCTAACAAATGACGTAGGACAGATGATTGATTTTCAAAGGGAAGACGGCGAATGGTCTAAAGGGCATTATATAGAGGAAACCCCAAACAGAATACGTTTCCTCCTGAATTAGTGGTCCCTGAGAAGATGATTTTTTTGAAGTAGTCAAGAAGAACATTTGATGATGGTCTACAAAAAAAAATTATACTCATTCCAGGACATAGTTTTATCTAAATTACATGGAGGTTGGCAGAGTAGCACTGTAGTTTGAATGTTTGTTTCTGGGTATAAGGCATACTAAAAGAAATGGGCTCACAAGAAGCAGCCGATCTAGAACCCAAAAGCATTTTGGGCCATATGTATCATTCAAAACTGCGATCGCAAACGCTGAAATTCGCAGAATTTCTGCGTTTGCGATCGCAATTTCGCTAAGTGGAATGTATTAATGGAAAACAGCCTTGCAAAATAAGGAATCGCAAATTTGCGATTCCCTATTTTGCTATTGCATTTAACGAATCGCAAATTGCGATTTCTTGAAAGCAATGTAAGAGGCCCAGAAAGAGTGCAATTTGGTCATAAGGAATCGCAAATTACCACCAACTTCAAGTTGTTGGTAATTTGTGATTTCTTTGAAAAATGCACTTTTTTGCATTTTTCAAAGTGCCATGTGGCGCACGTACATGCCCTTAGGGCATGTGTGTGTGCCACATGTGCACACATGCACATTTGAGGGATACAACAGGGTGTATTTTAAAAACCCTGGCACCCTTGATAATGCATTCTCAATTTGCAATTCTCTAATTGAGAATCGCAAATTGAGAATATCTTCCCATTCATTCCTATGGGCCTCTTGGCCCATAAGAATGAATAGGGAGGTACTCCTTAATTTCGAATCACAATTTGCAATTTGCAATTAAGGAATGTGTAGGATTCGCAAAATTATTTGCAAATCCTACATACATAGCATTTTGCGATTCTCAAATAGCGATTCACAAAAAAAACGCTATTTGAGAATCGCAAAACCAAAGTTTCATACATATGGCCCTTAGCTCGAAATAATGAGGAATTCTGAACAAGAACCATTTGCACTTGGAATTGAAGAGTCCCCTTAGCAGTCAGATGTTACCCTATATGCTTTAATAGATATTGGAAATGGACCAAATTGTCTGTCTGAGGACGTTAGCATTTACAGTGTGATGTGACCAAAACACAGCCTTTGTGATAAACTCAACCCCTCTATAGTGCTTCTACAAGACTTCCTGGTGCAGTGCATCATCATTACCACACATACTATTATGCAACTGGCCTGCATACTGGTCCATCATTACCTTCTAGCTTGGAAAGTGCTAACAATGATGATGCAATGTTTGGATGAGAAACATTCATAGACTTCACTTATTCAGTATTATGGGTTTTGCCTATTTTTACCTTGATGGTGCCTTTGATCACAGCCTTCCAGGATATTGATGTTGCTGAAACATTATTTAATTAATACTACATTCACTCCTAGCTATAGCCACTGTGGTAATATGACCCACTGGCACAGTTACTGTTGTATCTTTGCAAGAGACACAATCTTTAAAGCTTTTGCCCTTGATTGCATGGGGTTGGGACTAGTTGCTTTACCATACTATCAGCAAAGCCTGGCTTGCATTTTGAGTGAGGACTAAAACATTGCAGAAAAGCCTGCTGCTGGGTAAAAACCCACCATAAAACCTCACTTTAGGTAATCAATGCGATAAATAATATAATGTGTGATGATTCAGTGCACCTTTGAGTGGTTGCGCGTAACACCAAACAGCCAGTAGCATCAAGCGAGAGAGAAATACCCCTGGGTGGAGCCAAAGCCCACTCTATGCATATTTTAAAGAACTAAATGTGAGTAGACTGGAGTGATGTGTTTTCAAGTCAGGCATGATAATTGACACAATTAAGATCATTATTACCAAGACCTTCAAATTCGTCTGTATTTCCCTCGTATCCTATACCCACCCCACGTTTGTAAGGTGGGGTTGGTATAAAAACAATAGGTATAACCTTCACAATTTCATATTAAGGGCAGCAGCCATTTAATATTAAAAGGCAACAGATACACTTAAAAGTGGAATGTGCTATATGACCACATACAATTGATATATTGTATGTCCAAGCTACTGGATTTGTTTCAATTGATGTTCATCCCACTGTTCCTTAAAAACAGCCATAGACAACAAGTACCGCGTAATTGTCAGCAAATTCTTGAACAGAGCAATAATGCATTTACTGGCGCAGACGTGCTCTTCGGCATACAGAATTTAGAGAAACCTCTGATCTCACCTATGTGGCTTAAACATGCTACTAAAATGGAGGCATAAAGGCAATAAAATGGCAGCACCTGCGAAAACATGGCCTCATTCAGACACCCTTCTAGTTGATGTCCAGCCCTGGTGAGAAAAATTTGAAATTTGCCTCCATATTTAAAAGGTAAAAATGCATGTAAAGGAATCTAAGGATTGGTAATGATGCTCCAGGCATGGCGGGACAGCAGAAATATTCTTGTCTCACAATAATACCCCTAATCCTACTTCCCAGTACAACATCTCTGAGGCTCGAAAAATCTTTATAGGATTAACATTTACATGATGATTACAAATAACCATCTGTCTGCTGCTAGTCTTCCAATCTGGTTCATGTCCCCGGAGCCCCCATTGGATGGTCTGAGCAGCTAAGCTGGAAGCAAGATTTGGAGGGCTGTCAAGAGGCTGAGAGTAATTGCATTATTTTCCCACTAGCACCCGGTTAGAAAGAAATAACACAATGAACATCTGAAGAGAAAAACGCGGTGCATTATTATATACCTTGCACGTGGAATGCTACAGACAAGAACAACAGCTACACCTGTCAGACTGGTCCATGGGTGCAGAGCAATATTCCCCCTTATGTAACGTTAAGACTTTCATATTCTGAGCCAGAGCCAACTTTATTAGTATTTGAGCTGCAAGATCAAACTATAGGACTTTATAAGTCCAAAAGCCTAGTAGTGTTATTTGTCATTGACTAGGCCTGGTCTGGGAGCTTAGTGGATTAATACATCCCCTTCAGGGAGCTGTGTTTGACCCCAAAGGCACAGATTTTAATCTTGTCAGGTTTACTCAGACTTTCATCCTGGCAAGGTCGATAAGATGAGTGCCACTGAGTTGGGTAACAATAAAACACCTGCTATGTGCTAATAGTGCCGAGAGCCCTTCTACGTGGTGAATGCGTGCTATGAAAATACATATTTTCCGCAGACGCGGTCGGCAGTAGGAGTTTCTGCAGGGCGGTGATGTGGGGAGGGGGAGGGGCAGGGTGGGGGGCAGTAATGTATGGATTACGGAGTTTAACAGGTAAGTAAACATATAAATAAATAAAACGAATTTCGTTGCGCGCACTGCATCGCATTAGGTGATGCAGTGCGCGCAACGAAATTTGTTTTATTTATTTATATGTTTACTTACCTGTTAAACTCCGTAATCCATACATTACTACCCCCCACCCTGCCCCTCCCCCTTCCCACGTCACCACCCTTCAGAAACTCCTACTGCCGACCGCAGCTGATTTTGTGTTATGTTAAAATCCCTCACCTGGTTCAGCTTTCTAGTTCTTTATTTTAACATCATATTTATTACCATTTTGTGTTAGGGAGATACATACTGTAATTCTTCTGCATATGATATCCTTACATAGTATTTTCTGACCAAGATCATTGTAGTTATTATAGTGACATTTGCTCCAGGAGACATTATACACATACTGTAGTTCTGGTCCTACTATACAGACGTATCATAATTTGTGCATTCAAATTATCCAAGCTGAGAACTGTATATACAATCCTTACAGTGGCATTAACCTTTTTGCTGTCTTACATTATGTTAAAAGTTAGGCTGCAAACGTCAACATTATCGGCGCCATCTTGCTCTCCTTGAACCCATTCGTGCACGTAAGCGGCAGCCATTTTGAGCACCATGGCCTCCCTGCCCCTCGCTGATAAGCCAGCGCGTCTCTCTCTCTCCCTCAACCTCGCAGGCATCCCCTTTCCCCCCCCCCGCGCTGACAACCCCCCCCCCCCGCTCTCACATGCCCTGAGTCATAAACCCCTCTTCAGCGCAACTCTGCCTCAGAACCCCATCCTGTTCCCAGCGTGACACCTCCCAGGCCCTTTGATACAAACCCCCTTTTCCTGTGTGCCCGTTTGTCTTCCTCGTTCCCAGGCAGCCACCTAGCTCTGCGGATACTGTTTATTGCCCCCCCCGTACAGTAGGAAGCTTCCCTCATCAAAGGACCCTCGAGTTGATCAAAGCCCCCACCCTATGAGATCCGATCAACCCCCCCACATCCCGTGAATCGGCGGGATGTCCAGCTGCGCGATAATCATCACCTGTTGTGACCGGGGTGGGGACTTCAACTGTAAATGTGTGTGGGAACGGGCCTGAAGGGGAGATTCAGAGGATGTCCTTTCATACTTCAAAGCATTACAAGAATGTGTTACCTGCAATAAAGATCATGAAAATGTGTATAAGAGGCCAGGCCTCAGAGATGCGGTTAGAGCACCTCGTGACGATACTGGCTGTCCGAACTGATGTGTTCTCCTCCGGAGAGAATAAAACCCTTGTTTCCTGCCTTCCAGTCTCCAGCGCCTGCCTCTTCATTGATTTATATCTCGTGGGTTTAAGAGGCGACACCGCCGGGCAATACTTAGGGTCTTTTATTCTGGTTGGTAGCCTGACCTTTTTACAATTGGCGTCCCAAACGTGGGGCCCATCAGTGACTCGTGGATCCAGTGGGAGAGGTCCTGACGACAGAGTGAATGACTGCAATGATCGGGAGTGCACCTGTCCGATAGACCCTCGTCTGACAGCCGATCATCCGAACTTCACTGGTTCCGAACAGACCTCTCTCGAGTGATCTACGGTCCTGACTGGGAACCATCAGGAGTGCCGCGAGGATTACGAAGAAAAGAGGACGATCAGGCGCTGGATTCGGAAGACAAGAAACTGTCCATGCGGTCCGGGTAAGGTCGTGTAAACACGACGAATTGCGAAATGATTATTTGAATTGTTTAGAAAATACTAGTATTACTCTTTGTTAATTTATTTGGAGATCCACTGTCTGCAAACGGAGAAACAACAGGCTCTCTCTTTGCAAGCAGTGGAGGATAGGTAATGCAACCGTCGCGCCTATCTTTCTCCCCCACTGATTAATTATTGAAACTGAACTATTGTTCGCAGACTGTTTTCTGGAGATTCTCTGTCTGCAAACAGGAAAGAGCCCCCCCCCCCTTTTTACAGATAGTGAAAGGGTAGGTAACGCAGACCTTTGCGGGCCTACTTATTCTCCCCACTGAATTGTTTTGACCGAACATCGACTAGTTGATATTGGTTCATGAGGTATTCACTGCCTGCAAACAACGTAGAATAGGAATATTCTGTCTAGTCTTTGCACGCAGTGATAAGATAGGCAGTGCTGACTTTTTGTCCCCATTGTGCTCCGTCATGTCTGTCTTCTCCCCACTGATTGGTAGCCTGTTTAGCCCGGACCGCTTATTAGAGGTGAACCATCCGGCTCCACTGGAAGGCACCCCTAATAAGGACATGTTCATGAAGCATGGATTGATCGCTATAGCCTATAACAAACTGTGGCATAAATATACGAAAAAGGATCGAGAAAGTCAGTGGCCACTGATAGGATCCTTCGATGATGACAAAATAAATGCGCTAGAAACAGCCCTTGGTAAAAACAAGACAACGCCCACTATGCTTGATAGTTTCGGCATGTGGCGCAAAGAAACTGAACAACGTAAAAAGAAAACTGAGAGTAGGTTGGTAAAAGAGCTGCGAAAAGCAGCCCACCTAGCTGCTCAGAAACTAGAAGGAGAGATAAAGGAAAGAGAGAAAGCCAAACAGAAACTAGAAATGGAAACATCAAGTCAGTGTCCGGTTAGAACGTCCTCCATGCTCTACCCCGATTTACCCTCGAGACAACGAGCCAACGATGATCTGCTGTTAGGTCCTCCGACCATCTACATGCCCCCTCCATATGCCCCTTCCCAACCCTTAGCACAGCACCCACCACCCCCAGGTACAAACGAAGGTAGCGCCACAGCTTCGGCCCCCATGGCCTCTGTGCCGGCCGAACCCCTTGTAGTAAATACTACACAAACGACAACGTTAGGCGACCCCGAGACCCGAAGGGCTGGTTCTGCAAGAACAAACAGACTAAGCAAAGATGAGCGAACAGGGATCGACAAGATAGCAAGGACACTGGTAGAAAGGAAGGAAGATGAAGAGTACATCACGGATATGTTTAACTCGTATACCGGGAGTCACAGACGACATTTTTCCGTACGACTGTGTTACCATGTCTTGAACGCATACGAGGACCGATATCGAGACAAAGGTCCCGAGAGCCTAACGACTCTGTACCGGAAGGTCGATATCGGGGATGAGGGAGAGTGTGATGTGACGGACCTCCTTACGCGTACGCTTGAGGTTTTCCGCCACCTCACTGAACGAGAATCGGGAACTAAACCCACGACCTCCGTAGCGACCGAGCCACAAACTGAGCAATCTAACACCATGATGCCGATACGAGAGGCTGCCCCTTACTGGGTTCCTCCACGAGGTGCAGGGACTAACGATGATGCAAACCACCCAGATGCAAAGGGAAGGGTAGTGTACAACTGGGTCTACCAGCCATGGGACCGGCAAGAGATTCTGACATTCCGGAAATCTCTGCCTGACCTACGTAAAAACCCCACGGCCTTCTACACTGAATTGGGTACAGCCCTAGGTTCAACGATCATGACCCTGGCTGACATCGACTTGTTTTTCGGGTTATGTCTACCAGCTGATGTGTGGAAGCAAATCCGGAAAGTCGACCACCTTGAGCTGTTTGGACATACCTAGTCACAACTCGATAACATCGATAAACAACGAGGACCTGGACAAAAGCCTTTGAAATCCATTCTAGACCTTCCAGATAAAATCGTACAGAAATTAAAAACCCTGATCCCAGAAAAGAAAGTGGACTGGTCGATAGTAACGGCCTGTCGCCAGAAACCCCAGGAGGATGTATCGGAATACTTCTCCCGGTTTGAAACGGTGTTCTCCGATTACAGCGGCCAGGACATGACCACTGCAACCGGACACCATCTGTTTGTCCAGAATTATGTTAAGGGTCTGTCATCGGAGGTCTCCCAGAAACTGCAGGCTAGCGAGAGTAGTTGGGCAGCCTCCAAACCTACGGCTATCCTCCAGATGGCCCAATATTATGAACATCAGAAAAATGAAAACGATAGGGCAACAGAGAAAAAGAAGAAGGACTTGAAAGAGAGGGTGATGATGGCCCAACTGCAAGGGGTGACTATAGGGAGAGACCAATACCGGGGAAACTATCAGACAAGCGCCCCTAAGGCTGCATTTCCCCAGGACCGCACTTTGACTCCCCACAGTGGACGTACAGACCTTAGAGAGGACCAGTGTGCTTTCTGCAAAGGAACTGGCCATTGGAAATCCCAGTGCCCAGTTCTTCTGGAAATAATCAGGAACAAAGACCCCAAGGACATAGCAAGTGGACCGAGAAATAAGGGACAACAGCGAGGGCCCCCAAATGACACGACTAACGACAGATCAGGCAGACCAAATACATTTGATCGACCCAGACAGAACCAATACCAGCAATCTGACTACGATGACGCCCACAACTTTGCATAGGACTGCCAAGGGCAAGGGAGGGATCCAGTCGAGCTCTATGTTGACCAGCAAGGCCCTTACGTCACTGCTAAGGTCCTAGGTACAAAATCTCCATTTCTGGTAGACACTGGCACAACACGTAGTGCGTTATCTAAACGACTGATTCCGGGGGCACCCTTGTCTGGCTCACTTATAACATCGACGGGTTTCGATGGAACGCCCTCCACTAACCCTTTGTCCGCCCCGATCCTCTTTGACGTGGAAAACAACACCACCGACACCACGTTTTTACTTTCCTCCAATAGCCCCGACGCCATTATGGGACTTGACTTATTGAAACACTTCCGAGCGACGATCAGATGTTCTCAAGACGGAGTTCGAGTTTTCCTTTACGACAACCCCGTTCTGCTTAGACATTGCCCTCCCCGACGCATGTTTTCCATCACCGACGTTGACACATCCCTGCTTGACACTCTGCCTCCGTATCTGTGGGCCAAGGCGGATTCGGACGTAGGTTGATTGACCCAGTGCACATTACTGTCCGACCAGACGCAACACTCCCAAAACTTCCACAATATCGGATATCGCCCGAGGGCGAGAAGGCTTTGGTAAAGATCCTTCAGTCACTAATAGACGCAGGAGTGGTAGAGGAAGTAGTTAGCAACGTTTGCAACAGCCCTATCTTGCCCATCATCAAGAAACAGGGAGAGGGAGATGAGAAAGCATACCGTTTTATCATTGACCTTCGAGAGATCAACAAAGTGGTGGTACCCCAGTACCCTGTGGTCTCAGACATCACCACCATCCTGACTTTGATTCCTTCTACAGCCACCACCTTCACTGTCATTGACCTCAAAAACGCATTCTTTTCCATCCCCATCCACCCAGACAGCCGATATCTCTTTGGCTTCACCCTAAAAGCCCGCTCATATAGGTTCTGTCGAGCACCCCAGGGCTACACAGAAAGCCCTAGCATCTACAGCCAGGCCCTCAAGAGACAACTGGATCAAGTCCAGAAACCCGATGGAGTGGTGTTAGTGCAATATGTCGATGACATCCTCTTGGCAGCCGACACCACTCCATTAGCAGTTACAGCCACCATTCAACTCCTGCGCTTCCTTGCGGAAAATGGCCACAAGGTCTCCAAGAAGAAGTTGCAATTCTGCCAACCCCAGGTCACTTACCTCGGCCACCTTTTGTCCAAAGAGGGAAGGAAACTCACTCCTGATCGAATCCAAACCATTCTCGAAACTTCTGTCCCTAAGACCCAGAAACAGGTTCGCTCCCTACTAGGCCTCACCTCCTTCTGCCGACAGTGGTTACCGAACTTTAGCCTCGTTGTGAAACCGCTGCTTTCTCTGCTAGGTAAAGACGTCCCCTTCCCACTCCCTTGGACCCCTGAGTGTCAAACCTCCTTCACGGAACTACGAGATGCCCTTTGTTCGGCCCCTGTCCTAGGTACCCCCGATTACAAAAAGCCCTTCTCCCTTTACACTCACGAAAGGGAGGGGTGCGCTTTATCTGTCCTGACCCAGGCCATTGGCCCAAAGCAATGACCGTGCGCTTACTTCTCTGCCACTCTTGACCCTGTAGCCAGAGCCTTGCCTGCCTTCGAGCTGTAGCTGCTGCTGCAATCTCTATCCGACAGAGTGAGGGGATCGTACTCTCGAATTCCCTCACGGTACTGGTACCCCACGCAGTTGACACCCTCCTGAACCAAACCAAGACGCAACACCTGACGAGTGCACGACTGACTGGATACGAACTGACTTTGCTTGCACCCCATATCACCCTGAAAAGATGCACCACACTGAACCCGGCAACTCTGTTACCCTTGCCAGAGAACGATCCCAATGTGCACCCTGTACATGACTGCGTGACTCTTACGGACGAACAGACTAGAAGTAGGGTTGACCTCAGAGACACGGCTTTCCCTGACCCTGACGGGGAGCTGTGGGTGGACGGTTCTTGCATCAAACTCCCCGATGGCACCACTTCCACTGCCTATGCGGTCACCACGGCTCGAACTGTAGTCGAGACAGCCCGCATCGCGCAACGATCTGCCCAGGCAGCAGAACTGATCGCCCTGACACGAGCCTGCATTCTGGCAGCAGGAACCACAGCGAACATTTACACCGACAGCCAGTATGCCTTCGGGGTGGTTCACCATTTTGGGCTCCTTTGGAGGGAAAGGGGATTCTTGACCTCACACGGCACCCCCATTTTGCACGGGGATCTAGTCTCCGCCTTGATCGAAGCTGTCCTTCTCCCCAAAAAGCTTGCAGTCGTCAAATGCCAGGCACACAAAAAGGTGACAGACATCATTGGGCAGGGAAATGCGCTAGCCGACATCACGGCCCGAACGACAGCTGAAAATAGGACGACAACACGTATGTACGTGACCAGGTCACAAGCAGAAAAATGGACTGACGCTAGTGACACTATTAAAGACATTCAAACGGCTAGCACACAACGCGAGCTGATTGAATGGACACGGGTGGGATTAAAAGATGATGAAGGCTGCTGGCGGACAAGAGACACAAACAAATGGTTGCTACCTGACTCGTACCTGATTCCCATACTGGCTATGGCACACTCCCCTGCCCACATAGGATCAGCCCCCATGATTGAACTTGTCTCCAGAGTTTGGCACAATGATAAAATCACAGATTCCGCCAAACGTCTGGTCCAACAATGCTTGATATGCCTGCAACACAACCCCGGGAAAGGAACTGTAGTACCCCGGGGAGGATTTGGGGTCCCAAATCACCCATTTGAAGTCCTGCAGATGGACTACATCCAGCTAGACAGGTGCCAAGGCCTGAAATATGTACTTGTCGTGGTGTGCGCATTTAGCAAATGGGTGGAAGCATATCCAACCCGTGACAACACTGCTATGGCCACTGCAAAAGTACTGTTAAAGGAGTTTTTCCCCCGTTACGGCCTTTGTCGTATTTTATGGAGCGATAATGGCCCCCACTTCATAGCCGAAGTCATCCAGTTCATCTTAAAGGGGTTGGGCATCAAGCAGAAATTTCACGCAGTCTTCCACCCCCAGTCTGCTGGACTTGTTGAGCGACACAATGCCACACTAAAGCTTAAACTGGCCAAGATAGTGGCTACCACGGGTCTGAAATGGCCAGACGCCCTCCCACTGGCATTGCTATCGATGCGTTCCACCCCCACCCGACATCACTTGACACCTTATGAAGTTGTTTTCGGTCGACCCATGAGTGTCTGGTCTGCACCGAAACCAACTTCCATTCATGACGTCCCGGACGTCCTAATGTCTGATTATCTGTATAAATTGACTGAAACTCTGTCTGTCATTCATCAGCAGGTGCAGCAGGCCATCCCCGATGCTTCCAGGGGTCCGGGTCACGCCATCCAACCTGGAGATTTCGTGCTGATCCGGAACTTTCAGCGGTCGAAGAGTTTGGAACCCCGGTGGACGGGCCCCTGGCAAGTGTTGATCACCACCCGGACGGCTCTTCGTGTGGAGGGGAAACGGCACTGGCTGCACGCACACCACTGTAAGAAGGTCTCCTCGACCCTGGCCACGACGGAAAACATCGACAACCAAGAAGAGCTCCTGAACAAAGACCGACCGTCGCTAACCTGCTATTCCGATACCGAAACACTTGAACTTTCAAAATTCTCTGATCCCACTGTGCCATCCAGAGAAGGGTATTTCCTGCGTCGAAAGGAGGGAGCTTCGGCTAAGCAGACCACGAACTAAGTTAAATCTCAGAACGGTGACCCAAAGCAACCAAGGGTTACCTGGAGAGAAGCTAAACTAAGTCTGTGGTTCTGCCCACTACCGAGCACCTTGAAAACGAAGATGATGGAAGCGCCAGATAAGAAGATGATGGAAGCGCCAAATAAGAAGATGATGGAGGCAACAGGAAATACCCACTACAGAAACCCAAGGACAGACAGACTCCATAGCTCAAAGACAATTGCACTCTTCATCGCAATCCTTTTCTGCTTTCTCCTCATGACCACACTCTGGATTGTGGAAGAAAATGCGCCTGCTCACGAAACATTCCTGACCACTGCTCAGCCTACCACCATGAAGGAACATTATCTGATTTCGCTCTCTCCTCAACTCAGAGAGAGGCGAAAGGAGTTTTGGAATAACTCTTTCGTGCAGCTCCTTCACCAGCACAATCTCGCCACCAATGCCACCAACTGTTGGATCTGTGGGTTGCTACCCCACGCCACTGGACACTCGATACCATTCATCCCCTCACCCTTCTCAGTTCATGGCTCCTGCCTTGCTTGGCTGATCCTCCTGCAAGAAAGCTATAGGGACAATGTCACCTCCAGCAAAACCGTAACGCATTTCTTCCACGGGGTCTGGCGGAACAAAACAAAGGCACACTTCTGCCCGCAGACCTCCAACGACTCGATCCACATGGACATCCCTGCTAAAGAACGAATTGAAATGCAGGTGTTCAACAATCCAACCAGATCCACCTTCTCCTACCTGCGGAAACGAACGGCTGCCACTCTGACTGTGGCCCTGTCAGTCATCAACGTCACAGGCCACATGTGCATAGAAGGACATGGGACACAGCTGGTGGGCCGCAGTACTTGCCGGTTTACCAGAACTTTGGACTCCACGGATCCACCTTCCTTTGTGTCATCCCCAAACATGTATTTCGTCTGCGGCACAAAGGCCTACACCTGGCTCCCCAAAGGCTGGGGGGGCACTTGTTTCATCTCCTTCATCCTCCCTCCGACTTATGTGGCCCCAGCGAATCATCATAGACATAAACGAGCCAAGGACATTGAGAAAGCCGACTCAACAGGAGCGCAGTTCCTCGATGCTATGAAGGGACTTGTTCCTCTCTGGGGCCCGATGGCAAACAGCCGTGCCATCCGACATCTGACTCAGGCAGTTGAGACAACGATGAACATCACAGCTGGTATCTTTTCTAACAACACCGCCGAACTCCAAGCGGTCCGCTTGGTGGCCCTCCAGAACCGCCTTGTCCTAGATGTGGTTTTTGCGGACCGTGGTTGAGCATGCCGCATTATTGGGTCCAGCTGCTGTACATACATGCCGGACAACTCGCCCTCAGTGTACAAAGCCATCGAACATCTTCACAGACTCTCTTCAGAAGTCCACCAGGATCAGGAAGAATGGTCGCTTGGTGGTTGGTTCTGGAACACTGTTAAGACCTGGGGCTGGAGACTGTTCACCATTATCCTGATTCCTGTAGTTGTAATATGCGGTCTATGCTTAGGAATCCAATGTCTGCCACCCTTGTGTTCATTATGTGCAAACTATATTTGCCCTAAGACCGTGGACTTTGGAAACGAACGCATGGGAGCATTATATGATGTCGAGGTTAGGAATTTGATGAAGATTGACATTGAATAGGCAAGTTGGCTAGATATGTTGAAAAGGGAGGACTGTTAAAAGTTAGGCTGCAAACGTCAACATTATCGGCGCCTTCTTGCTCTCCTTGAACCCATTCGTGCACGTAAGCGGCAGCCATTTTGAGCACCATGGCCTCCCTGCCCCTCGCTGAGCCAGCGCGTCTCTCTCTCTCCCTCAACCTCGCAGGCATCCCCTTTCCCCCCCCCACGCTGACAACCCCCCCCCGCTCTCACATGCCCTGAGTCATAAACCCCTCTTCAGCGCAGCTCTGCCTCAGAACCCCATCCTGTTCCCAGCGCGACACCTCCCAGGCCCTTTGATACAAACCCCCTTTTCCTGTGTGCCCGTTTGTCTTCCTCGTTCCCAGGCCGCCACCTAGCTCTGCGGATACTGTTTATTGCCCCCCCCGTACAGTAGGAAGCTTCCCTCATCAAAGGACCCTCGAGTTGATCAAAGCCCCCACCCTATGAGATCCGATCAACCCCCCCACATCCCGTGAATCGGCGGGATGTCCAGCTGCGCGATAATCATCACCTGTTGTGACCGGGGTGGGGACTTCAACTGTAAATGTGTGTGGGAACGGGCCTGAAGGGGAGATTCAGAGGATGTCCTTTCATACTTCAAAGCATTACAAGAATGTGTTACCTGCAATAAAGATCATGAAAATGTGTATAAGAGGCCAGGCCTCAGAGATGCGGTTAGAGCACCTCGTGACGATACTGGCTGTCCGAACTGATGTGTTCTCCTCCGGAGAGAATAAAACCCTTGTTTCCTGCCTTCCAGTCTCCAGCGCCTGCCTCTTCATTGATTTATATCTCGTGGGTTTAAGAGGCGACACCGCCGGGCAATACTTAGGGTCTTTTATTCTGGTTGGTAGCCTGACCTTTTTACAATTACCATGCCAATAAATGAAAACGTGTAACATTAGAATCTATTAAAACAAACTAAAACTAAATAATCGGCTGGGGACCAGGCAAGTTAGCATGTTTGAAGAACTAATACCTATACGTTCATCTTTCTAGGTCTTGTCCCACTTTCCATTACAAAGTGCTTTACTGACAACAAACCGTAAATAACTAAAAAGTTAACCAGAGGAAAAAAAGGTTGCCACAGAATTCAGTGCCCTGACTGCTGCTAATGGAACATTCCGATAGAATGAGAAAATGTTACGTATCACTCTGTTCAGGTTATCTATATATTTGCACGACAGCACACACGATAATCTTGCTGAATACAATATATGTGTTGTGTCATAACTGTCATGATCAAGAAAAAACACAAAATGTATTGACAGCCTAATAACGTCTTTTTGGTATAGACTAATACAAATGGAGGGGCCCCGAAAGAATCCAATAACAAATCGAAGATATAATACATAATTTCTTATTTTTTTGTTTTTTTAATGTGTATTTTTAACCAAACATCATAACATTTCCAGTGTAACATGAACAATCTAATTTGCAAGAGTGCACGCACTTGGCTTAACAATCAGTCAAATGCGCTTAGTGATAGATAGATTACTTGTTCAAGGCTCTAACCCCCAGATTCATCATTGTCCCGTTTTGCGAGTCCTTAATAGCGATTATTAAGGAATCGCTATTAAGGACTTGCAAAACGGGGTTCATGCAGAAATCGCAATTTCATTTGCGATTTCTACAGCTTCCTTATTTCTTATTAGCAAATTGCTAATCGCAAATAAGGAATGCCTCCCCATTCATTCCTATGGGCCTAAAGGCCTAAAGGCCCATAGAAATGAATGGGGATAGGAATGAATGGGGAGTCATTTCTTATTTGCGATTAGCAATTTGCTAATTACAAATAAGGATGCGATTTCAAGGGTGCCAGGGGTGTCCAAAGGACACCCTGTAGCACCCCTGAAATGTAAATGTAGACTGATGTTGCGCACACAAATGTCCAACGGACATGTGTGTGTGTAACATACCATTTCTAAGTTTTCGCTATTTACCACAAAGTCAGACTTCGCGGTAAATAGCGGCCCAAAATAGCGATTTCGCATGTTAAAAATGGTTAATGATAGAGATTCCTTAAATGCAATTCCTCGCAATTTAGCGATTTCGCAATTTGCATTTTTTGCATTTGGGATGATGAATCCCAAATGCAAAAATTGTGCTCGCAAAGGGCCAGATTCTGAGAATCTGGCCCTTTGCGAGCCTATTTTCCGTTCATGAATCTGGCTGTTAGTTATGTATTTAATAGTAGATAGCGATGCCAAATGGAAGTACCACAATTATATCAGTAGCTATCCAAGTCCTTTCTGAGCTCTCTCATCAGATTATTCAAACAGCCCTTCAAATATTAAGCAATGTAATTTCAAGTCGTGCAGAAAACATACCTCCCTCTGTTAACGTAAAGCGCATTGTTAACACCACCTACACACCAAACCACGCAGTTAGCACTGTTCTTTTGCTCGGCAGAGCACTAAAATGGGCCTAAGTTAGAACTGTCTGCATGAAATGCAATGCGGTTACAGCATCATAAGGTTTAAGAGAGAAAGAAGGATGAAATAACAAAGTGAAAGAAAGAATAGAAAAAGAGCAATGAATAATATATAAAAATAGAAAAAGTAGAAAGTTAGAAACGAATAATAAAGGGGGAGAGAAAAAAATATTGTGAGTTTTCGACATGATTTTCGTGTTAAATGTATGTATAAGCTTTTAACCCAGTGTAGAAATTCAGAACTTACTATAAACCTCTATCCTCATTTGTGTAGACGGGTGGTGCACACAGTTTTTATTATGCAAGTCAGGTCATATTAAATTCCATATTATTGGTCCATTCACAGCACAAATCGTTTAACCCCTTTTATTCGACTTCGCCTACCTTCTTCCCTCCCACATTTTCTTTGCAGAGTTAGCACTGTGCTGAAACTTGATATTCTATTTTCTAGCTAATTTAGGTGGATACCGGATGTGCACTGCATTTCTTTGTGACTTTGAAACAGCTTAATGTATGCAGATTTGCAGGGAAAAGGTATGAAAATAATGACGCTTTCCTGCAAAAAAAGCTTGTTTGTTCTCACAAGTGGGAAAGCGTTTTGAGTGACCGTGGACAGTGTGTATTATTAACTGACTCTTAAAAGTCATGCTTTTCCGCAGAAAACAAAAAGCATACAAGTGGCTGACCTTCATATTTTTTTTAAGTTTCCAAGACAAATTTGTGAAAGTGTCCAGAAAGAAAATGTTCACATTTTGCACATTTCTCGCAGCAATTGATTGAAAGAGAACAAAACATTACAATCCACGCCACTTCTGCAATTACGTCTTTTCCACACAGAATGTGTGCATCGTGCACATCCCAGAGAGAAGTCCTTGTGAGATGTCCTTATAGCTCTAAAAATCTCCATACGTTACATATGTATTTTTCAGGTTTCTACGGAAATCAATGTAGTGTCATCTATTCCTACAATATCACAACTACCCCTCCTCCATACCATTCCCCTCCCTCCTAATGAATTCTGAATGCTGCATTTAACATTCAGCAATCTCATTACCTACCTGCTATAAATCCTCAAAAGCATCACTGTGTTTTGACAGCCAACCAAGGGGAGAAGAAGCAATAAGCAAAGACAGTTTTTTTCATGAATGCAAATTTCCAAAATACCACATTTAAATGAATTTTGAAATCCAAGCCTGAACATGTGACACCCATTGTAAAGAGCTAAGCTTTTGAAAACAAAGCTAGGCTAGAAATCGAAATAATACATTCTTTTTTTTGTGACACTATTGATCATTTGCCTCCTGTTTGGGAAGCATGTGGCTTGTTAGATGCAGCTTCAGTAAAACAGTTTAGCAATGAAGAATTACTTCCTGGAATTGCATTTAAAAGGTAATACCTCACTTATCTTATGATTATGAGTAGGGTTGGCATTAACTGCCTAGTTCCTGTTATATTCTGCAGTGGTCATTCTTTGCATCGGTGCATGCCACAGAAGCTCAGTTGTAATATCAGTCAGAGACAAGGGCACTGATCGCCCACACACGTCTTCCCCCACACAGTAACTACATTGTGGCTTCTGTCCTTCCTTTGGTCTAAACAATGGGCAGGGGTGGCCAATGGCATCAGTCTTGATATTGCTGAAAATCACATTAGACGTAATGAATTGTTCAGCCATAAATTACTCTTTCAAACAAGGGCATTTACAAATTGCCTTCGTGATTAAACACATTTTCCCAGGGTCAATGCAGATTTCCTTCTTGTCTTGGAGTGATTGTCCCTTTTCTAGGCAAGCACTGAAAGTTTTCGGTAAATAGAATCGACCAAGGTGACATAACTTTACTTACAATCACACAACCTGCCACCCTTTAAAAACACATTTGAAAAACAAGTTTATGGTTAAAAATCGTTTTGGTAGATGATACATTATTGACCTTCATATTTCCTTTTAAGGGCATTTTTAAAACAATATGGAAAACATTTCTATTAACCTATGTGGGTTTATATTTTTTTCACATGTTACAGAATAAGGGATGCTTGAGGTCTAAAACACCTCCTGTGTAACGAGGCAAGTACAAAAATGCAAATGCGTTCTTTGGGTGGTGTATAGAAAAAAAACAAAAAAACTATGCGGTTGGTAATCAAAAGTATGTAATGCTAATTTGTTCAATGACACTTTGAATTATCAGATCTCATGAGCTAAATGATACACGGAGTTTGATATTAAAGCTTACAGCAGATAAAAATTCTGAGAAATTATTATCTTGAGATGCCTTAGAGATGATGTGTGAATTGGAAATATATTTTGATTCATGCTATACCCAATAATACTAAAACGTATGACTTTTTTTATAAGAAGGTGGTCAGTAGCGTCTGGAGCCCGTCAGTGATGTCACAGTTATGTGTGAAAGTCATATAGCATGAACAACAGATTTCTGCTGAAGTCAGTAAAACCCTTAAGCTTCTCTCACTGGGATGGTGGAAAACATTTCCGACCAGAAATGGCGCCATCAAGACTGCAGGTATCTGCTTTATACCACCGCAAAAAGAGACATCAGAGATCCAGAAAGTAGCAAACAAACACAGTCTTTTCGCTTCGAATGGGAGAGTGCCCAAATATAATGTTTTCACGTGGTCTGAAAATCCTTGCATTGGAGATGTTTTCCTGGATGTGCCTTAAAGGCCAATGTAAGAAAATGTAATTGATTAAACTTCTGTCCGAATAAACCTTAAAAAACACGGTCAAACCAAAGAGAAGAAGGTAAATGGGTTTCTCTCTGTTCACTGTCCCTATAGCCTGCAGCAATCCTGCACCAGGGTTTGTCCATCTTAGGCAAAAATAAGGCTAGCAGGAGAGAAGAACCTGGTAAGTAAGTGATGGGACTTCTTTTATTCCTGCAGCAAGCAATCCCCCCTAACACCTGTGGTATATAAATAAATAATACCGGATCTATTTTTGAATGAATGAATGAATAACAGATAGCTCAATAAAATAAGAGTCAAGATTCGAGGTAGTAGGAGTTTCTGCAGGTTTATTACAGCATAAGGACAGGATCAGGACAACCTGCATAGGAACAGAGGTGACAGGGCCCAGCAGGACAACTGGGGCCCAGCAGCTGCCGGGGCTTGATCTGGGATGAGCGCGCTAACTTTTAATAACAATACATTGACTTATATACATAGCGCAAACACATAGCATTACATTGCAGTAGGCGTAACAGTGGGTGGAGCAGAAGGCGTGACGCGTAGCAGTCGCGAGAGATAACAGTAAAGGTAGGTGTAACTGGGCGTGTACATAGACATGTGGTGCAAACGTAACAGAATATGTCATGAATGGGCGGAAACATAGGAGGGGGCTACCTAAGGAGCCGGGACCTCTAACCTAATGGTGCGCGAAAACTGGCAATGACGTATGACTAGGAGAAGCTGGGGGCTACGAACTCTGTGCTAGGAGCAGAGACTAGAGTCTGGAGGGTCGGAGCGACATGTACCTAAACCCTATCTGGTATCTGGTGTTTAGGGAACATGTGGATATAAACTAGAAGTCATGAGGGGAAAAGCTAACTTGACTCTAAGACTGGACCATGCATTATTCTATATGTAGTGCGTGATGAAGAATATTAAATGACCATTAATACAGTATTTCTCTAACGTGGAGCCGAATAGGCTAGATAATGACGGAAACTATTGATGCAGTTCAGTAGCTTAGGAATGCAGAGAAGGAGGACTGAACTGATAGCTGGAACTATAACATACTTTTGGCAGACTCAGAGGCAGAACCAAGCTGCACCGGGCACTGCGAGGCAGGGAGTAAGTGAAGGGTCGAGGATACAGGTGGGGGCTGTATCGCTCCTCAGCGAGGCTTTTCAGGAGACAGGAGCTGAATCTGATGTCCGGGCCCTTTTGAGGCCTGGAAACGGGGACTTTATGATGAAATAACGTGCACACTGGGAAACGTGGCAACATTACTTTACATAGGCCTGATATTCGTAGTATTCACGAGGACTGGAAACTGACATATCAGAGGTGGACACAACTGTAATTGCGTCTTTAATCGGACATGGGGAATAACATATGCATATTGGTCATGCACACATAACATATGATGGATGAGTAGGGACACAGAACATGGCAAAATTTACTTTTCCACATTCCCTCCTTGTCACTACGTTTCCATCAGGAAACATCAATTTTCATGATACCATCTATCATTTCATACAGTACCATTTGCTCGTCTCGAATTGTCTTGGAACGGGATTTAGAACGGGGCTTGGGACTAGGAATACAAGAGGTAGCACACATGCTGCAAATCGCAGGGCCACATTGTATACAGAGGCAGCAGCTGAATATGATCGCTACTGCAATACCTAGAAAGGACAGGACTTTCCATCCCCAGGCGGAAATTATATTCCAGAACCAACCGGACCATGTCCAGGTGCCTGGATCTTGGTGTAACAGATGGGCAATTTTATGGAGTCTGGTTATAGCTGAATAAACAGACGGCGCGTTATTTGGAATGAAAATGCAGCAACTAGATCCGATGACTCTACAGGCCCCGCCCCTATCGGCCAGTATGACGTCAAGGACGAGACGATTTTGCAAAACGACAAATCTCATAGCAGATTGTTCTTCGGTTAAGTTACCTAGAGCAGAGGCAGTCTCATTTACTACAGCTTCAAGGGTTCTTGTTAACCTACGGATCAGTTTACTATTCTGGACAGGTCCTACAAAGAAGAAGAAACCTTTATTGAAATCTGTATACTGTTCTAGAGTAGTTTCAGTATAATCGACAATTGGGGACTCCCTTCTATGTCTAATGTGTACTAGATGTGTGTTTCTGTGATAATCAGATGGGGCTAGGAAAACAGGTGGCAGTAGGAAAGCAATGTAACAGGTTCCCTCCCAATCGAGGGGCAGACGGACATATGCGGTTTGACCACAAATAAAATAAGAATGACGTGAAGCTTTGAAAACAGATTTCCCACTGTCACTATACTGGATAACAGTAGTACATTCACTATGACCTACATGTATGGAACCATAACTACGGACACATAATTCGCCTTTGACAGGTAGTACTGAGATAGCAGGTAAGTCTGGAGTAGTATCAGACTGAACATTCAGGACCATGAAATTCGACGAATAATTACCTAAATTATATACTGCATTTTCTAGATCTAAACCTGTTCTGTGGGGGAAACCTTGCTTGTCTGGGAAACATGTACTGTTAAGAAAAGACATATCTGTTGCGGATGACGTTAACGTGGACCATGCTCCACATGAACCATTATGTGAGAATGGATAAGGAAAAAGTGGCAGAACTCCCTTCGGTGTCTGGAAAGGGGGGAGTCGACCACACACCCAACAATTAGTGGCATTGCTGGTCTGGTGTGAATAATGTAACATACGGATAAATGTGTTGTTACGCATAGCGAGGCGGTAAGAATATTCGTGAGGAGGCAGATCACTAAACGTGTGTTCTACTGTAGCATTAGCAGACATATTTACATGAGGAACTGGAAAATACAGATAGAACGCATAGCTGGTGCAGGAAATCAAAATGCTGATGAATAATATGAAACTCAGAAAAACAATACATCGGTTTGCGTTTAGACTGACTCTCTCACTATGGGGGTCTATTTTATACATGTCAGAAACAGTCTAACCGTTTCACCTAGGGGAGGACTTATACAATCAAACTGACTGACTTATTTTACTAGACCTGAGCTTTAACTTATACTCCTGCTGCGGAGTTTTCTCTAACCAGGGAGGGGTTGTAGTAATGTCTTTTGCGGGACAGTCCTTTAAAACAATGTCTTGACAGTTTTTAAAATCCTGGGAATCCTGGGAAATGTTCTTGGAGACGGGTTTCAATCCATTGAAAAGTTTTACATGAGAAAGATGGACCCACCCCTTCCTGCCTTCCAACTTGACGGCAGTACGGGTGGTCAAGAGGACCTGACGTGGCTCCTTCCAACGTGGTTCCAGCGGACTTGATCTGTCAAAATTTCTGATCATCACCAAGGAGCCTGGAACGATCTCGTGCGGTGCCACCTCGGTATTGTCTGGAAATGCGGCGGCAACCTGTGAACGACATGAGTTGAGGGCAGACATCAAGGAAGCTAGGTAATCTGTCAGCATATTACATGAAACATCGGTAATACTTCGGGGTCTAGGAGTACCCCACATGTTAGGGGGGCGGCCGAATACGACCTCATACGGGGACAGACCTGATCTGGAATGTGCGACCATGCGCATATAAAACAAAGCGACTGGCAGAGCTACTAACCAGTCCACACCTTTTTCTTTACAAACTTTGGCAATACGGATTTTCAGGGTCTGATTATGTCTCTCGACTAGACCGGCTGCTTCAGGATGGCGTACACAATGGAACTTCCACTGGTACCCTAACAAAAGGGAAACGTGCTTCATTAACTCTGAGGAGAATGGCTGACCGTTATCAGAATATACGACTCTAGGGAGTCCGTATCTAGGGAAGAATTCACGAACCAACTGCTTGGCAGTGGTCGCGGCTGTGTAATCTGGGACTGGATATGCTTCTGTCCATCTGGACAAAGCGCATACAACTACAAGGACATACTTGAAACCTCGACATCGCTCCATCTGAATATAATCCATCTGGAGGACCTCAAAAGGGTGGTCAGGGGGCTGGAAACCACCTTGTTCCACCGGGACACTTTTACCTGGATTGAACTGACAACATATCATACAGGTACGGACTTTCTGCTTGGCTGCAGCTCGTAAATGCTTGTTGAACCAAATGTTCTGGATACTGTCTAACATAGCTTTTTCTCCTAAATGTGCTGGACTATGTGCGGTATTGATAATGACTTGAACCATAGAGTCGGGGAGAAACCATGTGGCTCTACCCTTCGTTAACCATCCTTGATCTGTCTGGACCCCTCCTTGTTCAGACCATTTCTTGATTTCATCGGGAGTAGCATGTAACTGGATATCTATGACGTCTTGTGTAGGGTCCTTAACTGTCATGCATGTAGTTGGATCTGGAGTATGTGTCATGTTAACTGGAATGTCTGGAGTCTGTGCTGTAAGCTTGGCTGTGCGATCTGCTAGATCATTACCTTGAAATGCATACTGGGGGATCCATTGTCTACAATAAGAAGTAAGGCCGATAAAGGCACGTACCTCCTTCTGGGTTCTGGGCTGGGGAAGACTCGCTATTAACTGGATACGGTCTGGTGTCAACTGCCTACCCCTCTTGGACAGTAAGTGTCCTAAGTATACCACTTGCTGGACACAGAATTGAAGCTTCGAAGGTGACACCTTGTGCCCCATCTCGGCAAGGAAATACAAAACTGTCAGTGACGCTCGCTCGCAGTCACGTTCAGAACGGGCTGTGATCAGTAGGTCATCGACATACTGGAGCAGGGCAGTGTCAGTTGGCATGTGAATGTTGTCTAGTTGTCTCTTGAGTGCTTGGCTGTAAATACTAGGGCTTTCTGTGAAACCTTGAGGAGCGCGTGTGAACATATAGCTCCTTCCATTTAAACAAAATCCGAAAAGAAACTGGCTGTCTGGATGAATTGGAACACTAAAAAATGCATTCTTAAGGTCTATGACAGTGAAAAACATGGCTTCGTAATCAATAGCAGTTAACAGGGAAGAAATATCTGGGACAACTGGGTACTGAGGAATAATACATTTGTTAAGCTCTCGTAAATCAATCACTAATCGATATACTGGGGGTGCATTTGGATCAGTACGTTTCATGACTGGAATGATCGGAGAATTACATACATTGGAGTCAGTTTCTACAACTACTCCCTGAGCGATGAGCTCGTCAATAATTTTGGACAAGGCTGCTACAGCCTCAGGTGGCAATCTGTACTGTCTGATTCGGGGTAACACTACACCTGGTTTGAGAGTCACACGATGGGGTGTGATTTGCATGTAACCTACATCAGTTGGACCTTGCGCCCATAAATGCTGCGGGACTTTAGACAATCTCGAATCAAAATCTCGTAATACATAGTGACCCTTAAAGTCACGTAGGAACAGACGTATTCCCTCTGGGGAACAGCAAATAACTGCACCTAACTCTTTCAGTGTCTTAATGCCTAATAGGTTTTCTGGACATGACTTAGTAAGTAACAGATCAGTAGTGCGGGACAATGGACCTACTTCTAGAGTGACTGGCTTTGATATCTCATTAACTATTGGCTTTCCTGAAAATCCAAGGGAAACATTTCTTGAGCCTGAGAGCGGAGCCCCTGGAACTTCGGCGTGACTAATTGTGGTCCTACTTGCCCCTGTATCGATCAAAAACTTTCTGTCTTTCCCTAATACTTGACTGTGAACATAGGGACCTTCTTGATCTACAGGTATCTCGATGAGAGGCAAGCCTACCTCCCTCTCAAGGCTGTTTCATGAATATGGCTGATACTCTGGATACTCTGTCTGAGCATACTGGTACATCTGCGATGTGACATGCTGTGTTGCAGCAATGGGCTGCGGTGCGGGAACTGTCTGTTGTGCATTCTGTGGCTGAGGAGTCTGTGAAACCTGTTCTTGTCTAGGCGGACGTGGTCTTTCTTTAGTCTTACCAGTAGCTATATTATGTTTCAGAACTGCACACTCGTTTATAAAATGACCTGGCTGTTTACAATAATTGCAGTTCCCTTTAACGGGAGCTGCAGGATGACTGGCTTGATTCGGACCCCTCTTCTGACTGTCTTGAGGAACAGATTGTGCAACTAGCACTTTCATTTTCGTGTCTCTCATACGTTTTCTTTCGTGTTCTTGCTCTTCTCTGATTCTATTCTGGTGGTACTGGAGCATCTGGAGCATCTGGGACGGAGTATTTGCTTGCCAGGTGCTTTCGACTTTCAAAACTCGATTTTTAATTTGTGGACTTGAATTCTCGACTAATTTGGTAACGAAAAGGTGAGGGTATGACTCACTACTTGTCTTGAGACCACTGTTGATACTGAAACATTTCTCAAATCTAGAATAAAAATCACTAATATCTTCATCTTGTTTCTGTTTACAGGCTGAGATTGCATCCCAGTCTTCTTTCCTAGTTGTCAATAATCTGGGTAAAACTTGAATCAGTAATTCTGGTAATTCTTTACATTTATCTCCAAGACCGGTACCTGGTACTCGTGCCTTGTCTTCTGCTTCTAGGACTGCCCAATCGATCTTTTTCTCTCCCACCTCCCATTCTTTTTCTTTTAACTTTTCATATACCCCTGCGGGCAGCAGGACTTTTAACATTTTAATGATATCTGGGTAAGTGTATTCTCCCATACGGAGCATGTCTTTTAATTCTCTATGGAACCCTGCTGGATCTTTGTCATGACAGGGAATTAATTTCTTCATTTCAAGAAGTTCCATCTTTGAAATCGGAGTGTATACAAACACTCGTTGCATTTCGCCACCCGTCCCTCTGACTGGGTGGACTTCTCGTAACGGATTCTGTCTGTCTATGTAAAATGATTTACTTTCTGGGGGTGAGACATGAACAAAATGCGGGTTCAAAAACGTTCTATATTTGTGGCGCTGTTCTAGAATGACACTAATTAAATCGGTACCCAGACCTCTCCATCTATACTGGAGTAACTCGTTCAGGATATCGTGTAACGGGCCTGGATCAGAGTGTTGACCCTCATACAGAGTAATGAGGTACTGGATCATATACATACCCACCAGTCGTTGCTCGGCTGGGGGCAGTTTCAGAAACATTTGTGCCACTATTTCGTCTGGAAAAGTGGTAGAATCAGTAATCCATCGGACTGCTGATCGGGCTAGTTCTTGTTCATGCATGGTACTTAATTCACTATAACCGATTCGTGATTTCAGAATGTGATCGGTAGCTTGAAATACTTGTTCTAGAGAACCTTGTTCTGGTGCTGGATGATGGAAAATAGACTTGTGTTCTAGGCGTAAATGGCGATCTGGAAATCTAGATTTTCCTACATACGCTATTCTGGCGGGATTCTCGTCTTCCTCTTCTTCGGGATCAGAGATACTTTCTTTCTCGCTTACTTGTGCTGCTTTACGCTGGTCGTGTAACCTTATTATTTCTTTACGTATTTTCTTGTACATACTCTCCATAGCACCGACGGTCTTGTGCTTACCCTCGGCTATATTATCACTCCACCTTGTCAGAATCTTCATCTCGGCGGAATCTTTAGACGGGTAATCTTGTTCTCTTATTAGACAATTGATCAGGAACTTTAATATCATGAGCTGAATCTCGGCTTTCCTTTGAGACATAATCTCGCCAATACTTTCTGGATCATCCCCTGTACGGATGAAACGATATATTCTGTCTAGATCTTCTTTCATATTCGGTAAGGTGACTAGATACTCGGTCACTCTCCTTACACGTAAGGAATATAAAACCATATTATACTCGCCTGGGACTGGATCATAGACACATTCGTTAAGGGCTTGTCTGATTTCTGTGACAGACTTATTACTTTTAGGAGTACGCTGTGATGCTTGAGCATGTAATTCGAGTGCTGATAAACGCTTGTGTGGCGGCGGGGTTTGAGGAGTAGCTCCTCCTGCGGCCCCTAAACTGGAATCGTCGACTGATGCCTTTTGTGCTGGCAAGGTCGGTAATTGTAACGTGGGCTGGACTTGTATGGCGGACTGGACCGGGGGAGCTGTTAAGGGCACCCCGGTGTCTGAAGGAGCAGGAAGTGCCTGATTTACAGGGACTGGCGGAGCGCGAACAGGATTTGCATATTCGGGGACTGTGTCGTCCAAATAGGACGAAATAAAAATATCAGCTGCGGTCTGTTTGTGACGTAGCTTGGTCGGAACTAATGGTGGCGGGAAATTACTAGATGCCTCTGGGGTCGCTTTTGGCAAGCCCTCGGCAAGAAGAGGGTACATACCCTTAATGAGGGCATGCCTCTGTCTGTCTGACTGTTCGGCTTTGACTTGTTCACCTATCTCGATTAATTCTCTTTCTTGGGCTCGTTCTTGGGATTCCCTACTTAACTCTGACTTTCTGACTTCTTTCTCGGTCCTTCTATGGGCTTCCTTACGCCATAACTCGATGGCATCTTTCTGTGACTGTCTGGCTTTCTTTTTCCATAATGCTTCTTCTACTCGCATGATACATTCGGGATCCCATGTACCCGATACGGGCCATCTATACTTTTCTTCTAACTGTTTGGTATACTCTACCCATAAATCTAGATACAATATGGCGCTTATGCCATGTTTCTGATACATAAAATGACCTGGACTGTCCCTGGGCGGGACAGGAACTGCTTCTTCTAATAAACCCTTTCTAGTTTTTAGCTGACGTAATCTTGAAAAGAGCGGCATTGTAAACTTGAATCGGAACACAATACAATACACGAAAAACAATAACAATTGGGAAAACAATTCAGGCATACCACGACATTGGAAATACATTGAACAACATTATAAATAACAGTTCGAACAGAATATTACCTGGAATACTGAGAACAGAAATACAAGAATTTCTCGAAAACGGAACAGACTAGAGTTACTGGATGCACTGCTATAACAGTACGGAACATACCGGTCCCAAAAAGGGACGCATCAAGACCCGTATCCACCTAGGTGAACACTTCGTTTGTGAGTCTGGGCACCACCAACCCACGGACCAGGAGTCAATTTAGATTGGTCCTGTCTAGATACTACCCCAGCAATGGTACTCACCGGGCAGCACGAACGGAAGGCCTCGGACTGGACTGGACTGACGACGACGGACTTCGGACTTCAGTTACGGGTGGGCCTCCGGATACCTCGGACCTTGGACTCTTGGCTTGGGCTCTGGTCGGGACTCGCCGCGTTCCTCCACCGTCTCGTTCGGATGCTGGACCGCCTCCTCCGTCTCCTCCGTGGGCCTGAGGGATACTTGAGCAGAAATATCTGCCACTGCGCAGAAGAGTTCCGTCACGACTGCAGAGGGTCAGGGGGTCGGCGTGGCTTCACCGGCGCGTGGGGAAAGGGCAAGTCCCTGTTCGGGCGCCATTATGTGGTATATAAATAAATAATACCGGATCTATTTTTGAATGAATGAATGAATAACAGATAGCTCAATAAAATAAGAGTCAAGATTCGAGGTAGTAGGAGTTTCTGCAGGTTTATTACAGCATAAGGACAGGATCAGGACAACCTGCATAGGAACAGAGGTGACAGGGCCCAGCAGGACAACTGGGGCCCAGCAGCTGCCGGGGCTTGATCTGGGATGAGCGCGCTAACTTTTAATAACAATACATTGACTTATATACATAGCGCAAACACATAGCATTACATTGCAGTAGGCGTAACAGTGGGTGGAGCAGAAGGCGTGACGCGTAGCAGTCGCGAGAGATAACAGTAAAGGTAGGTGTAACTGGGCGTGTACATAGACATGTGGTGCAAACGTAACAGAATATGTCATGAATGGGCGGAAACATAGGAGGGGGCTACCTAAGGAGCCGGGACCTCTAACCTAATGGTGCGCGAAAACTGGCAATGACGTATGACTAGGAGAAGCTGGGGGCTACGAACTCTGTGCTAGGAGCAGAGACTAGAGTCTGGAGGGTCGGAGCGACATGTACCTAAACCCTATCTGGTATCTGGTGTTTAGGGAACATGTGGATATAAACTAGAAGTCATGAGGGGAAAAGCTAACTTGACTCTAAGACTGGACCATGCATTATTCTATATGTAGTGCGTGATGAAGAATATTAAATGACCATTAATACAGTATTTCTCTAACGTGGAGCCGAATAGGCTAGATAATGACGGAAACTATTGATGCAGTTCAGTAGCTTAGGAATGCAGAGAAGGAGGACTGAACTGATAGCTGGAACTATAACATACTTTTGGCAGACTCAGAGGCAGAACCAAGCTGCACCGGGCACTGCGAGGCAGGGAGTAAGTGAAGGGTCGAGGATACAGGTGGGGGCTGTATCGCTCCTCAGCGAGGCTTTTCAGGAGACAGGAGCTGAATCTGATGTCCGGGCCCTTTTGAGGCCTGGAAACGGGGACTTTATGATGAAATAACGTGCACACTGGGAAACGTGGCAACATTACTTTACATAGGCCTGATATTCGTAGTATTCACGAGGACTGGAAACTGACATATCAGAGGTGGACACAACTGTAATTGCGTCTTTAATCGGACATGGGGAATAACATATGCATATTGGTCATGCACACATAACATATGATGGATGAGTAGGGACACAGAACATGGCAAAATTTACTTTTCCACACACCCACCATCTTTTTGGAAGTCTGTAGGTGCATACCATAGACTCCAAACAAAAATGTGCAACGGGAGTATGCATACATGTGCTGTGTGAATGCGTTCATGCACAAAATAATTTTCTTCCTCCTTGCAAATGTGACAATTGTAAAAACTTCTGGAAGATATATCCAGAGTGTCCTAAGGCTTCATAATACAAAACTGGACCCGTAATTATAGTTAGAAAAATACTCATAATGTTATATTCTTTGAGGTTCTTTTATCTGCTCTTCAGCCTTGCACTACTCCCACACCTTTATGGTGTTCTTTCACCGATGGGGAGTGTGAAAGGTAAATTCAATGGAAAAAATAAGGGTTCACCACACACATCACTGTCTCCCTTCACCCTACGCTTCTTCACCCATATATGTGCTTTCAGACTGAACTTTCATATACGACTGATACTTTTCCAACTTTCAGAACAATGGAACGTGCACTGTGTTGTTGCGAAACATGGAATCAACTGTCATCATGGAACATCTGCTTTTTGCTACTAGGTCTGCATCGCATAAAAGATGGCTGCTAGAATGCTAGAACGACATAGGGCATATATGGCAGAATGTCATCTTCTTCAGACCTCCTTCAATAGTTGCTCATGTAGGTTATAAGTCCTAGTTTGGTTTACCTTCCCACAACCTGATGTCAATCGCATAGGTAAAATGCCTCTGAATGTACAAACAACTCTCATGAATAGTAGCCAATTGAGGTCAGAATTAAACTTATTTCCTTGTATGAAGAATACATTGAATACAAACAGGATAGCAAGTACTTTTAGCTACATATGTGACACCGACATTGCAGTTCAGTGGAAATCCTCTCTGACGGCCTTTCCCATTCTTGTAAATTTCATTTGGAGTTCAGTAATGAAAGACTCGCACTTATGTCAGAGGACTCAATATCGCAACTCTCTCGTCATCCTCAACTGGAGGGTGTTACCATCCCTCCACCATCTTCACCTTCTGAACAAGCAAAGAGTATCCCATAATCATCAATAAGATCATCCAACCTGAATATTTTTCTCCCTTTCAAAATATATTTTATCTCCATTGATTTCAATGCTCAAAAAGGTACGATGCATGCAAACATGTATCTAACAAGGCCGAATGAAAACTGTGAATGTAGACAAGGTTAATGCCAGATGGCTGCAGGGTAGAAACGGGTAGGTAGGTATATGGTGATGCACCGGCAGCAATAAACAGAGAAGACAGAGCTGGGTAAGCAGGGAAATACCTATAGCAAGGTGAGTTTTCCATAAAATTTGTTATCGGCAGATCCCTGTAATTTCACATTTCCAAAACTATCCACTTGATTAAGTCAATTGAGTAATTCACAGCTTTTATGCTTTGGTCCAAGACCCGGAAATCCATTCAGAGATGGCCATATCAGGAAGCCAATGAATAGTGGAGGCAGTCACAGTACGTATTGCCTTCAAGCTCTTGTTACCTGAGAAATTATTTTAACTACTACATGTTTTTCCTTACTGTCGGCATTATGGCGTTAGTACTTGATAACACTCTATCCAATTATGGAAGAGTCACGGTTCCACCAAGGCAGTGAGGTCCCACAAGATGCTGATATTTCAAGTTTCTCTTCTTTGATGAAGATGCGGTTTATCCAATCCCAGAAAAAGAAAACTCACTGATCAATAGGAACTTAAATGTTAAACTGTTAAATTATTGTATATGTTAAATGCTCTACATTTAATGTGTAATGTATGCAGCTCCCAATTAATCACTAAAATCCTGTTAGAAGTGCATTACAGAACATAAAAAACAAGCAGTTGTAAATAGAATGCCATATTCCCATATCAATATTTTCATGACATTGCAGTACATATTACAAAATGTGAATGTACCTATGGGATGCTGGCTGATGGGACATCATAGGTGAATTACACCCTTTCTTAAGCAACATAATTAACTCTTAATGAGCCTCTTCCTTTCTCAAGTAAATTCAATTTTATCTGATCTAAGGGTTTATGGTAATGTTGAGCTCATTAAAATGTTAGTTAAAACCCATTAAAATTCACACTGAGCGGTAACAGCTTCATTACAGTAATATGTTGAAAGGGGAAAGAGAATGCTTTATTATCACTTAGATGTTTCAAAAGTGCATACATTTGCATAATGATCAATTTCTCATGATATTACAGTGGTACTCAATAATTAAGCAGCAAAGTAGTTAAAATATATTGTGTGAGCGTGAATGTATGTTATCTAGTTCTGGCACTTTTTGCTTTTGTCTTCCTTTTTTTTTAAAATAAAACATTCTTTCATATCAATGCAGTTTCCAATCGTGAATAGCATATATACTTATCTTTTTGAAGTTCAATGCCACATCGAAAAGTTACATCCAGATTGTGTATGTGAATGAATACAATCGGTCCCTGTAACTATGAGTGGTGTACAATAGTCCTTGGCAGAAGTATTGTGACTTCAATGCAAGATAAATGATGTGTTACTTTTGTCAAAGCCACAAATAACCAGTATTAACCTCAACATGAAATATAGGTGGGTGCTTTCCATCTTAGACAGCCACAGTTTACACTTACAATGGGTAGAGCTCTCCTGTTCCCCCACAAGCCCAGATATTTCAGCACAGTTTTCCACTGGGCACTAATGTGCCTGACATGACAACTGGGAGGAAGGTGTATGTGGTTTCCTCCTGTGGGGGCACTTAGTGGTTCTCGTGGACCCATGCATATATGATGGGCCTCTGGGAGAGCTCTCTAACAACATTCAAAATAAACAAAAGAGAGGTCCAATTTTGGGCAGTGTCTCTTTCTAATAATAGAACTGTCATGCAGAAAAGTATCACATCACAAGTGGTAGAAATAAATGGCATTGTGTGCATTTGAACTGCCCACATGCATATGCAAACCTACATTCAGATAGAAATCTAATGGAATGCACTGGAGCACCAGAATGTATGCCAACCACCATTAATTAAGTGACAGTGGATCCAGCTTGGTGGAACTGATAACCAAGATGACCCTCAAACTGATGCCATCACTCATCATGTAATGATGGCCCAAATATCTGCAAGGAATTAATATTAGATAGGGGATGACTAGTGTAAGAGACAAAAACAACGGAGGTTCCCTACGATGGATTTATGGGAGAAAATCGTAAATTAACACTTATTTGGAGATTTTCTCCAGATATATAAATTTACAGTCCTCCTTCATTGTCTTTGAGTTAGAGTGAATTTTCAAGGCCTAAGTATCTATAACTAAGCATTGATGAAATAATAGTCCCTACACCTATTGCAACCACAAAGATGACCTACTTCCCAATACAAATACCTGAGTGGTGGAGGAGCATCAGCAGCATGTTTGCAATACATTTGCGTGTGTGTCAATGCAGGATAACGTTCTCTGAATCTGCGTGGCTTACATTTCTAATTTGTGGTTACACTATCAGGACACCTTGAACATTTAGTACAAGGGATACAGTTCACTGTGCAAATGTCATATTTGTTATTTGTCTGGTTGGCAACTCAACTATCCAAATACAATAAACAATTGCTGCCTAAACAGGGAATGCGAAATGGCCAAATGGTTAGTGTTATCATTAATACAAAACCACTTTCATGTTTAGGTAGAGGAGCACTCAGCTGACACTGCTAAGTCCCTACATGTCAGAATTACAGCTCAGCTGATTCCTGTGTACCAACACAAGGGATGTCCAGCTTCATACCAAGGCGGGCAGCTTGATAACACTTACCCACAGGTAACAGGGAGTTAGTCCAACCCACAGGGATTTGGCAGATGACCCAACCAGGCAAGACTAGATCATAGAGCGCTAGGAAGGAGTACAACTATGCACAGTACTTATATGCCTACACATATTCACTGTCTAAACGCAATGGTGAAAAGGTTCAATCTTTTCACTGTT
Organism: Lissotriton helveticus; assembly: GCF_964261635.1. Taxonomy (NCBI): domain Eukaryota; kingdom Metazoa; phylum Chordata; class Amphibia; order Caudata; family Salamandridae; genus Lissotriton; species Lissotriton helveticus. Next base: position 1,388,501,838 of record NC_136069.1, read on the forward strand.
CTTGTGGTGCTAATTATGCTAATCTGTTTCATTCTGCTAATCATCACACCGCACATATTGTATGCAAGAATCACAATGCTGCAATAAATATTGTAAAGCTAGCCAAGCAAAAAGATTCTAGATCTATTACCACAATTTCCTTGGGGGGGGGATCAGGGCTGTCATGCTATAAGGTTGCACACACATTTGTTGCCCTGGAGGGTTAGGGGTACATATGGAGCACTACGGCTAGCAGAGACATAGAACAACAGATTCAGAGAGTGTGCACGGAATAAGTCTGGCAGAATCCTGATGTTTATGATGTCCAATGAAACACACAGTTTTACAGAGGGAAGTACAAGCAATACGACAAGTGGAGCACTGGGGGATTGTTAGCAGTAGGGGTCACAGAAAAAGCTGCAAAGTTTGGCAGGGCTACCCTGAGGAACTTTTACCCCATTGGTTAGGGAGGAGCCAGGAGTCGCCACAGGCTGGAGTCAGGCATAAATGTAGCACTCACAGTACCGTCCTAAGAAAACTTTCTGGACCTGTGGAGGAATAGAATGCTGGACCTGCTGGCCGTAACCTGCAAAGAGCCTAGGATACAAGATTTGCTTTCCCTCTTGTACCGGGGACAAAGAAATTGACAACAAGTGTAATAAGGCCAGACTCCCTTTGAAGCTACAGGGAAACAACAAGTTACAAAAGGCCTATTCTGCAGCTGCCCATCTGACCAGTTTCAACTGGATCTGCCCTGGACCCTGCTGTTGGCCTCTGCTGGAGTGAGCCTTGCCCCCCAAGTGGTGTCTGCACGGTCCTGGGCCCTTGGCTGGTGTCAAAGTGAAGTTCTCCTTAAATGTCCTGAAACCTGAGAAATGTTTTAGCTCCAAAGACCTGCAGAGGTCCAGAAGTGAACTGCTAAGATGATCCGATGACGGTACATTGCCTCTGTGCCAATGAGTCAGGTTTGCTGTAGCAGCAAATCTGATTCAGTTGGACGCCTAGCCTTGTGGATCTCTCTTCAGTTACAGCTTTGTCCTGCTGAAAGAATCTAAACTCCAAAAAAGTGACTAAGTCCAAAGATTGACATCTTCACTGGGCAAAGGTGCCAAAAGTATACAACAGCAATGGATCTTCCTTGGGTGTGAAGTTAACATTTCTTCCACTGAGAGCTTTCTAGTCAAAAGTCAACAGCCTCACTGAGACTTCATCGCTTAGCTATGAGACATTGTGTAGCCATCTTCAGCCACAGCCTCCTTTTTTGCCCACTGAGGATTTTTGACTTTCATCCCAAAGACTAAGTACAAAGGTAAACATTTCAACTGTTTTGAAGCTGGTTTCTTATAAGACCAATGCTATCAGCTTTAACTTGCACCTAGGTAGATGCTTAATTTGTTTTTTGCTATTTTTTGCCTTAATCTTTAAAAATACATTACTGCAGTTTCTGGTCCATTTGGTGTTATTTTATCCATTAAGATTTACTCTATTTTTCTAAATCAGTTTAGTATTTTTCTTGTGTTGTGTTTTGACTTTATTACTGTTTTGCTATTGCATAAATACTTTACACATTGCCTACCAATTAAGCTTGTCTGGTCTATGCCAAACCTACCAGGGAATAGAGCTCAGTATTATTAAACAACTTTAGTGGTTCACCGTGAGAAGGGTTGTGGTTATTACTTGAAGTAGATACTCACCTCCCTCAACTAATACCCCAATAACAGAGACACTCAAATGTGTTGAGGAAATACATTTCTTTATCATATTTTTCATGACATCTATTGGTTGTTTAAATCTTTTATTGAATCAGGTCATACTTCTTCACCTAAAGCCAAGCCAGATTGCTATCTCGACTCTCCCAAAGGCTGTCCCTCTCTCCCCCAGAAATGTAGCATCCGCTACGGCCTTGGTGGTTGCACATTCATTCTTATATGATCTGCAGTACACTACAGGTATTTCTGGGTGGGGTATTCAGCAAAAAATGTTAACAAATAAAAAGGTAAATGTACACCACCCATAAAAATACACACATTCTTCTAAAATAAGGATTACATTTGCAGCCAGAATGGGAAAAGGAAGTGGAGACTGACATAATTTATATGGAATGGAGGGTGTTCCTTCTCCATCTTGGACACAATGAATCCTTACAAAGCCGGAATCTCCTCTAAATACAGGAATTCTATGGGGGCAGAATTCAGACTTTCCGTTCTAAGGCTTGTCGAATCTGCCTTTATTTTGAGAAATCAGACATGTTTTGACACTAAAATCATACAGCACTCTGAACAACCATATCAATATTTCAAAGGGCAAAGGCCATCACTTCATTATATGAATGATTCAAATGCTGTCAGTCGCTCCAACATCAACCTATCAGAATATGAAGTGACAAGATGTGCGACAGGACAGCCTCACAACAGGAAATGTGAAATGAATACATGCTATTAAAGTACTTAATTTACATTCTCATGACCTTGATTTGCATTCTTGTCATTTAAATTTAATTATACTGTCTAAGGGTGTGTGCTTGTGGGTATTGAGATGCACATTGTAATAGAGGTAAGGAATCTGAGAATTATAGGGGAGCCACAAAATGAGTCAAAGTAGTAAAAAAAATTAAAATCATTAGAAATAGATGGAACATTTCCAGAAACAATGCACACTTTATACATGTACTAATTCTCAAACAGAACTTGGCATTGCACAGAATGCGCTCGGTGTACCTAGAATGGTCTGAGCACATGTATGTGCTCCCGGTGCAGAATCTGCACTAGAGAGAAGGCCGCACATGAAGCAATGCATGAGACCCCGTTGTGAGGGGCACAGTGCAGCGTGGGATCATTGGGTCACAACCGGGATGGCTAATGTGTTTACGCCAGTTGTTCTGGGGTTCTTTCTACTTTACAAACTGGGCCAAGTGCATCCTTATTACACTTAAGTCTCAGGGTAGTGAGGGTGAGCAGTCAAAGGCTCCTCATGGAGGTAGTGCGAGGGACAAGAGCCCAGAACATGACAGACACAAAACACACTGTCTAGCCAAGTTTGTATCTTTAGTGAAAAAAGTACTTTAACCTTACAGCAAAAAAGCATACCACACACTACGATGATTGTATAGATACATGGTAACATTCCTACAAGTTCTAGTGAGGTGCAACAACCTCGCCAGTGCCCTCTCTCCTCTCATGGCAAGTTCCCAATATCTGTGGTTACTTAGGCAAAGATATGTGTATAGGCACTGATTAGGCCCAGGTGCTGGTCACTATCACCTGCCCCAATGGATAGTTTGTAGGTCAGTGTAACAGTCTTTAAGCCCAAAAAGTTCATACCTTAAAAGGCTAGCATTTGAGCTGCAGGTTTCACCTTTACATGAACCTGGTTCAGCCTTTCAATTTGTGAGAGTCCGTCCGTGTGTTACCTGCTCAATGGTGTTTAGGACTGGTGGCGCTGGTGACCTATGTCACAGTCACCAATAGGTAAGCCTGGACAGCTGTCTTACTCTTCCCTTAGCCACTGGCATTCAAGAGGTTGTCAGGCATGCCTGGTGGCTGTTCATGTTCAGCAATTACAGCATTCAGACCAGTGCAGGTTGGCACTCATCGTCAGCAGGCCATTGCTGCTGGGAGATATCTGGGATTGTGCCCTGTGGACTGGGGTAAAAGGGTTTTCATCTTCAGCAGTTGAGTTCTTTGGATTGAAGCAGGCAGCTCCTCACAAGTTACCAACATGGGGAGTCAACAGCAACACCAGGTCTTTGGGTTCTGTGGCAAGAATACCATACAAGACAATGACACTCTGATGGATATCTTTTCATGAAGCTCATGTGTGTGTGTATATATGTATGTATATGTGTGTAGATATATCACACTGGCTGCCCACGCCTGCACTCTTCTGCCCTGTGGGGGACTCGCCTCCTACTCCAGCTGTCTCCTGCACCATTCTCACGGTGGAATGTTACCGCCCCACATCAGGGTCTCCTTCTCCTGCACCTTCCTCCTCTGTGGGGATCTCACCTCCCACTGTCGTTTGCTCCTTTTTAATCCCACGCCAGGGTTCTTCTCTCTCTCTCTCCTGCAACTTCCTCACTCCATCCTCTCCTGCACACTCCTTCCCTGTGTGAGTTTAATCTCCCAATCCTGCTTCCTCATCCACCCTTCTCACAGTGGAATATTACCCTCCCACTTCAAGGTTCTTCTCCCTCCCCTGCTTCTTCGTCACTCTGCCCTGTCCTGCACCTTCCTCGCTCTCTGGCACTTTCTTCACTGTGCTACCCCCACAGCCCCATAGGGCTCCTTTCTTGAACTACCCAGCCCTATTCTGTGCAAACACCCCATCTTCGGTATCTACGTCTATATCCTCCTCACACTAGTGATTGAACTTTCACACTTAGTGTTATTCTTTTCTCTCACTAAATGTTTATCCTTTCGGGCCCACCTCGCCCCACACTGCCTCACTTGCCGGCGCATACTCCATTCTATTTACACATTCCACTGCCAAACCAGGAAATCACCCCCTCCCCTCCCATTACATCCTTTCTCATAGCAATGCATCTGTTCCTGGACAATTTGGCATACATTATTCTCTGCACACTTCTACACATCTATACTTGTCATTTTGCTTTTCTTTGTCTCTCTTTCCTGCACTGCGCTGCAAAGATGTCACGTGTGGAAGAGCAGACAAGCCGTGTCTCGCCAGGAGCCAGATGAGGGGAGCGGTGCCCAGGCAGCTGTCTCCAGAATATTAGCACACAACAAGGCTTTGCATCATTTTGTAGCTTTGCACAACACTCACATACTTTTCACCTACTCACAGACACTGCTCACCTTGCACACTCACCCACCATTTACTCTGCATATTCACCCTGACATTGAGCTAGCAGTCAGATACTGCTCATCCACAGTGCTGACTCTGCACTCACACACCATTGACACAGCTCTCAACCAGCACTCGCATTCCTCTCACCCTCCACTCACACCTCTCATCTGGAACTCAAATGGTTGATCCTGCACTTACACTACTGACATACTGCTCACTCTATACTCTCACACCTCTTACCTTGTGCAGGGTAACATCTCTCACCCTGTACAAGGAGACACATCTCATCTGCACAGACCACACATCAATCACCATGCATTGCAGTACTTTCTCCCTACATTCAGACACTTTTCAACTTTCATTTATGCGCCACTCACCCTGCACAGAGAGGGGACACACCATTTTTCCTGCACTGTTCCCACATCTCTTAACTTATTATTAATCCCATAGGCAAAACCAAATGCATTTACCAGTACTTGTTTTCTCTTGTTACCAGTTGGCTTACTATTTATAGTAGTCAAATAGCAAAGAACCACACTGAGATGTACATGTTGAGGTCTTCTCAGAAATCCACGTGCTGTTTTTTTTTTCTTCCAAACATCATGTGCTGAAATGTAACGCGCCAGCATGGGAGTGGGTGAGAGGGAGGAAGAGGTTTATTTTTAAACGAGGCACATCACGATTGACGTGGAAAGAAAACTACAGAGATGCAAATTCTGCAGCGCAGCCGCCACAGTGTAGCATTGGCGAGGAGCAGTTTATAAGGAAGATGAAGTGGTCCATTTCTGAATGAAGAGATGGGTTGGCGTGCATAAAATCATGGTTACATATGGCTCTAACATGTGCTGGAAAGCTGCCCTCTGTTGAACACAGCTTGCACTGCCTATTCTGAGTGGGCTGGTAAAATGATCATGTATTACTGCAGAGGTAATACTAAAAAGGTAATTCTTTTTCTTGGGCTTTAGGGCATCATTTCAAGTTCCACTGGTCTTTGGAACAAGGGAAAATGTTGTGTTTTTTCCTGAACAAATTGTGCTACCTTATATTTGGTGGAATTTGTGCGGAGAAAAGTGGTTGATCTCTGCAGTATTTCAATTAGGGTTGAAATCAAGGCCTATACATTATCTGTATAAGTAGCAAGGAAAAGCTTCATTTGTGGTTTCATTTTATTATCTGTTCAGAAAACGTTAATCTGTGGTGAGAACATCACCACCTCGAACATACATGAAGTAATTCATAGGGATAATGTCATTTATATGAAATACGGCAAATTAAATAAATGACACTCGTGCTGTTGCCTAAGTCAAATCTTGAGTACCCACCTATTGGCAGTTAGAGTCTGACCACGACCTGTCAAAGGTTCATAGCTCTGGCCACGCCTCTTCTGAGGTTTAGAGGAGTCACCTCCTCATGTCAAAGCTAGGACAGGCCAAAGGTGAATAGGATGAATGCATGACAATGTGCACCTGAAGATGCCACAACTAGGCACTGCATAAAAATGTGCCAGGCAAATATATTTTGGGGTTTATTTACAAACCCCTTGTGCTCACATTTAACATGGGAAAAAGTGACATACTGGTGGCACAAGGGGCTTGTAAATAAAACCCTTTGTATATAACTATAATCTAAACAGACTCAACGTTTTTATAAGGTGTACTATTTTCTAGAGAAAATACTCTTTTCAGTTAGATAGATACAGTCTTGTGTCTCTTTTTTATAATTAAATAGAGCTCATAGTAGATTTATCAAAACATCATTAATCACGGACGTAAAGAAATCATAAGGGAATATATTTGAAGACATGCACAATTTGACTCGGTATATAGTTACCAGATGATCCCATGTCACCCGCATCACCATGTTCCAGGTCTTGGCTTTCCTTTTTTTGTTTTTTCTTTTTTTTCAAGTTTATAGGACCAATTTGCTTAGTTAACGTGAACCAGGAATGCATGAATATAAGAGGTTTTGAAGAAAAGCCCAGGAATAGAAAATGGTGTCCTATATATCATGCATTCATCTAGTAATACTGATTCAGCAGATTGCAAGTACATGTAAATTCTCATACAATAGACCTCTTTAGAAACATGTTTGACTCTTTCACAAACAAAGAACATTAATAAATAGGCAAGTTCTACAAAATCTGCACACAAAAAATGTTAATTCGTAAACATTGGAAATGCAATGATAAGACTAAAAATAGTTTATTAGCCTACAGCGTGCGATGTATTTAAAAGCACTAAAATCGTGTTTTTCCTAAACTGATTATTCTTCACTGAGTGTTTGTTGTTCGTTAAGAAAGCAGTTCAACTCACCCCCTGATGTCTGAAATTGACCTCACAGAGTGTTTTGCAGAAGCTGATGAAGCAGTGTTAACCACCCCTGCCACTTGCAAACACATGGCATGGTTGGCACCCGCTGGACCTTAAAAGGGCTAATAGGTGAGTGTAATCCCAACTCGGTGTGAGGCCAAGAAACAGTTTGCACAGTAAAAACAGCACATAATTGCATAGTACTCTCACCAGAACACAAGGAAGCATAATTCCAGATGGTACACGCAATTTCCTTACCATTTATAATATTCACTTTTGTTGTATAATTTTTAATAGCTCAATCTAATAAAGTAACTACGTAAAATGGGATATTCAGCGTTGCAGTGAGTTTGTTTTGCATCCGTTTATTCAACATACTCCCTTGTTTAATAGTTTTTGTTGCTTGAATACAACCATCAGTTGTATTCTCATTCAATGCAGATTTTTCAACCATTAAATAAATAAGACATCCATTCACATCCAATGCTTTGACTCTCTCCCACACTGGGGTACAAGGTTAGATTCCCTTTCGAAAATTAAGAGATAACATTTTAGATGAAAGAAATCAAAAACTCAGGAGAACAATTCATGTGAAACAGGAATAAATGTTAGAGATGCAAAAAAGGCACATTACCATCAGACATTTTTATTTCATTTTGAAGAACGCCAAAGACATATCATTCAAAATGTCAAATTCTGAACCAAAATGTAAAGACTCCCTTAGCTCTAGGAATAAGAAGGCATCTGCCAAATGAATGAGTAGGTAAATAGTATATTTGCAAGGACGAGGAGCTAGCCAAAAGTACCTCTTAATGTGTGGCAATGGAAAGATTCCATGCAATATCTCCACTTGATAAAATGCCACACGCCTTTAAATCCTTATTTCAGCCCCTCAAGCACTGGTAGTGTGTAGCTTGGCTGAATGAGCTTGGGCACTGTGGCATGTTTGTTTCACTAAACCAAAGACCACCTCTTAACCATATCTTGGGAAGCCAAATACGGATTATGTATGGCTCGTAGAGAGACCAATGCTATAGTGTTCCATGTAACTCTCTAAATGAACAGACAAAGAGCCTGCTTTAGATCTTGGCGGACGGGTTACTCCGGGTTAGCTCCTACTAATGATAACTCCTGGACAGGGCTACTAGGATTAGTTTAACTCACAATGGTGAAGCAGTTATAATTTAGTTCAGTCCTATTTAAAAACCTACAATGGTGATATGACCTTTGTTCCATATCTAAAGGATGGAATGAAATCCGTATTTGCCATTCATCTTACTAATGCCAAACAAGAATGCGTTGACCTTTGAAGTCATCATTTCCTATATTGACAACTGTTATATATCCTAAACTGGGTTCTTTCCAAAATTATTAATACACCAATATGAACACAACGATATGGCCTGTCTCATCCTGTCTCTAAAGAAGTGATCCCACATTTTCCCAGGAGTAAATATGTCACACTGGTTGGTGAGGAAACAATAACTAACCAAAACCATCTGCCCAATCAATAAAGCCTTCTTTTATTACTCAATCAGAGACCTCTTAAGAGTAGTTCCTCTCTCTCTACTGACCAGACATTATGGCCTGACCTTAAACCTATTGGCCATTTGTTCACCCAAGTAAAATTATTTTGGGGGTAGATATGTTGATTTCTGAGGCTCCTACTCTGGAAAGGCATGCAGCTACGCTTTCAGCATTATCCTGAGAAACATTATTAAACATGTAACGTTCCCTTTTGTCATCTCCACCTATGGATTACAATTTAGCAAACCTTGTGAAACACACTATTTGTCTCATTTTCTTTTGTCTCTATTAGGACATTAATGCAGCCACACAGGTGTGTGACATTTATTTTTATAAAAGAACAAACATAAATATCAAAAACAAAACACCAGATACAGAATAAGTCTTCTGTCCTTACCTGAAATTTTACACTTTTCTATTTACCCACTATTCTGCAAATTCCAAACGCTTTAGTTATGTGCCACTATTAAGAAGCTAATAACTATGAAAAGTCATGTGCTCTGTCTGGAGTAACTGAACTTCATAATACAGCTTTAGAATGGAATAATTTGTGTTCATCATAGTTTTAAAAATAACTAATTATGCCTGTGCCTATTATGACTTTGTCAATTTGGAAATCATTCACATTACAATATGCCAGTAGCAGATGAAAATCTTTTATGCAAGAAAAACGTCATACACTGTAAATCCCTTGATACACAAAGTTGTTGAAAGCTGTTATAATAGTGCACTGACATTAATAGGATCATTTAAAATACATCCTTGCTAAACAGATTGAAAGGAATGCTATAGAAATATTTGAAACCAGGTTTTGTTGAAATAAATCAGTCATATGTCAACAAGTCTTAACATGATTTATATGAGAGTTCATTTTGTAGATTATTATGAACTGATAAGTCATATATACAGACACAGTGAGCCAAATACTCCAATGTCTGCAAAAATGTATAGATTAGGGTACATAGCTACAAACTGGCGGAGCAAGGTTTTATGATGTTCAGCCACAATAACGTTTTTTAAAAATTAGATTTTTCATGGATATAGTTACCATTTGTTTCAGTTCTCTCAGCTTGTGGTTATGTAGTTTAATTTCTTGTTCTGAGCAGCTCTCATACAAGAGTTGTCTGCCTATAGAAATAAAATACCAATACAAAATCCCCAAGCTAAAACGTAATAGGCTTGCACCTGTAGAATTACTTCAAATTAGTCCTACATCTCTTATAGATGTTCCACTTTTTAAGGATTCAGAAAGAATCTAAAGGATATTCCAGAAAATCTACAAAAGTCACATATTTCTTATAATTCAATTTGTAAAATGTATTCTTGCCTTACCACATGTAACTTCTTCAAAGAGGGACAGTATTTTTCACACTGGTAATACTCCACCCTAAAATCCCTACTAAATGATGGAATGGAGGAGGTTAGTCAATTGCTTTCTAAGTCTAGGACGTCATTTCATTCCTGCCTTTCAAAAAGGCAAATGTGCATTTGGTTCCAATGTGGATGCAGCCAAACAATCAGTAAGTGAATATAGACAAATTCACAAGTATGTGTCAGTACTCACATCAGAAGGACATGAAAAGCCCACCAATATATGCAAATACAACTCTTACAATGTGACAATTCAGCCATACAGATTTTTAATGCACCATGTTTCATGAATAGAAACTTATCAACCATCTCTCCAGATTTGGAATTATGATAGTATAAATCAGTCATACTTTTCCAAAATGCATCTTTAACAACTGTGCTGGTGTTACTATAGATCAGGGAAGGGTTGCTCCAATAATTTGTGCACTAGAATGTCTAATGTGCACAAAAAGTTCCATAATTGTGTCCAACAGATGCACAGCTTCCTTTCATTGATACAGGAGCCTTTCTTATTGAGAACATCTGTGACAGTATAGATCTATCTAACCTATCCATTCCTGTTCACCCATATACTCTACTGTACAATATCGTTTGACCGGTTTGACATTTAATTTGTATTTTTACCTTTTTCAGTGTCTAGTTAAAAAAAATGTAATTTCAGCATTTATAAATAAATGTACTACTGATTCACATCATTTACTTACATGGCTTACCTGAAATTCATCTGTCTGTTTTATTATTATTATGTGCTGTCACCTGTACCAAAACATGTTTATTTAAATACCTTTAGAGTATTGATCATTACATAAAACATATGCCAGTCACTTCATCACTCACTTTCAATATTTTGTAACAGGTCTCTACTTGTGAATGATGATTCTTCATGGGGATATCATATATTAAATACCCTGGTACACAAATTATCTGAAACGATATATACGTCATTCTAAAAAGAGATAATGTAACTGACTGCAATGGGCTATGATATTGATCAATATATCCATTTGACTTGCAACACAAAATCCTCTGCTGTCAGGAGGAAATACTATATCCACTACCGTTATTTCCTCCAACAGAATACCCCTCTAGTGTATTCTCATTCTATTTAAGCAACTCTTGATATACTAGGATTTAACAATACCATCCACCTCTGAGTAACACTGCAACATTTCAACTTCTTCCTCAAAGGAAGGATAACAGATGTATCATCAATATATACTTTCCTAATAACCTGGACAGGCTAAGGAATCTTTTCTGTTATTAATTTAGTGAGGTTTCATTCAAAGCTAGCTTAGCCAATCCTGAAGACACAGAAGTTTACACATGGTCAGATTGAGACACTGGTAACATATAAAATCAATGAAAAGCAGTGATTCCTTAAATTCCTCCGTAGGTATAATTTCAAGCAGATTCTTATCTAAAGAATAATGAATGTCTTGCTATAATACTATTATATATGACAGGATTCTGAGTTACTATATTCTCCTAATCAGGACTAAATATCTTTGAAAGATTCTAGATGGTAGTGACCATGGTCTCAATTATGATTGTTTGGAACAATATGACCCTCTCAAAGTACATTACTGACAAAGAGCAGACCACCGTAAGTCATACTTTAATTTTGCATATTTAATAAAGTGTGTGAAATAACATAATATATATTTTGTCTTTATTGGCTGTCGCAATTGTAAGAAAGTTTCCAGGACAAATGCACATCTGTTTTTTTTCTAAAAAAGACTGGTAGCCATGGAAACTTGGCAAACAAAAATCATATAACTAAAAACATCAGATACATATATTTTCAAGTTTTCATTGGATATGTGCTGGTGCTAAAGTATAGCATCATAGATATCAAATGCATTGATACAATTGATTTATTAGACTGATGTTGTTGTAACCAACTAGTACAATTTAATTACTTCACGTTGCCATGATCTTAGCATATCACATAATTGAGAAATATTGTATAAATGGACTAGTTTCCATAGGAATAATGAAATGTATTGATTTCAGCTCTAGGTACATTTATTTCTCTATTAACTGCATAAAACGCCAAGCAGCATTACATTAAAAAAATCAATGTAAGGTAACAAACTCTGGAATGATCATTAAGCAATTTCATTCCCTGCCATGCTATTAGATGCTTTGCATTCAAGAAATATTAATGAAATGTAATGGCATCCCTATGGATTGTGCTTACGATTAGTAAATTATTTAGTTGTCTTTTGCTACACATATGCTCCAGGGGAGTGTGGTGACATGGCACCTTGCAATGAGATTGTACCGCATTTGACGTCGGCAGAGGTTTCGTTGAGACCCCCTCCATCGATAATTAAGAAATTAAGGACCGCTTTGAGGCACCTTTTTCTAAAAACATGATTACAGAAGATTTGAGGTAAACAACATATTTTCTAGAAGCCACAGTGAGCTATAGCTCAAGGAACATCGAAGGTACCATCAAGAATATATTGAGGGAGATATTTCCATAACCGTGCCCTTATATTATCAAAGAGGACACCTTAAATTTTGTGATTACATTCGTACAAAAGGTTGTGACCTGATGTCGTACCTCTCATATTATCTATACTGAATAAGGACTCATAATTAAGACTTTTTCCACTGATCTTCAACTCATACAATCTTTCGCTGTTTTCAACCATTCCATCACAGTCACACATATAAAACTTTATTGCAATAGACAGTCTCCGGATGAAGGCAATTTTGCCGAAACGCGCATAGCTTCCATCTACCACATTGCTTCCGTCAATGATACATCGACCATATTGTCAACATCTTTTTGGATGGACTTGTCAACGTGTTTTGTTACGATGGTTAAGGATATATGTGATTTCATACTCCTTTTTTCTGTTTATATTTATTGGCACTGTACTGTTTTCAATTAAAAAAAAAAAATCAAATGACTGAAAAGATTAAGAAATATATGAATATATATAAAAAAATGAGTTATAACTATCATTAAAATCACAAATATATTTTTATAACTAAATGACCGCCTTGGCCTATTTGTGAAACATAACATGTGGTTACTACTGCTGAATTTTTCTACCTAGAATATTTTGGCGCATATAACTGATGTTTGCTATAAACTCTTTACCTACTGATGGCACCTTGCAAGTACAGGCTCCTGCTGATCCCTCAATCCTGGTGAATAAAGACATTGTTACTGAACCAATTGCCTTGTAATGGTAGAAATCATCACAATTACTACTAGCCTTTCTCTATAATTATTTAACATCGTGCATAGTTGGCTTGCTCATAAAACTGTAATCATTTGCCATTAAGTTTGAAAACATGATGCAATGGTGAAATTGCAATAATACCTTCAAATTACAGTGAAGAGCACCAAACATCCTCCAGAGTCATCACCTTCATATTATAGCTATAATGTGGTTTTATTAACACTTTTAGTTACATTTCGCAAGCTATTTAGTCTGACACTGAAATGTTCTACAGAAAGTGCTGCTTCTGCAGTAAAACTACAGCTAAGCCCACTTCCATGACTCATAATCCTAAAAAACTATTACGCACTCGTTGATCCTGTCACATAATTAATGTATACAGCAGTATTCACATGCATAATTGCCACACATTAATTGAACTGTTAATGTCGCCATTTTGCACCACAAAGGAAAGCAGAATTGACTAACTTACTTGCATTTTAACTCCAATTCCCAATATATATTCTCTCTCTCTCTCTCTCTCTTCATGTCTTACATTATTTCAATCACATTTAGGGTACTGGCAAAGAATACTCCTTGAAATTATTTTGCGTCCAGTATTTTACTCATCTAGTTAAGGTGTTTACGTCCACAATGTAACGAGGAATGTGACTGTGCTAATTGAACCTTTTTGTATTGATGAGGTGCAGTTGCATAACTTGCATATGCTTAAATTCCTACCTTCTCGGATAAGTGTATGATTTAGATATATAGCCCATGTTCACAATGTCAGAAGCACTCATCTAATACTAAGTAATGGTTGCAACAGAACTCCTGCTCCTCAAAGATGGCTAGAGTGACCCCCACACTCCATTATGGACACTTTATCCTATCTTGGGTTTAGTGTTAATGACTAAAACATATTGGGAATTGTAGTCTTGTTTAGAGTACACTGACCAAGCTGGACTATCTAGATAGATATTATTTGCAGGTGAAAAGTTTTGAACTTGAAAGAATGTTCATATTGACATGAGGTGGGGTGATCACCTTATGTTTGGTTGACAAATTGGTGAATACCACTGACCCTGCGGGGGTTATGCCTAAGGGGATGCAGCCCCAGTCCAAAAAAGTGAGAGGTTTCCCTATCCCACTGCTAAGCATGTGGAATGATTGAATTGAACAAAGTAGGAGCAACAGTTCGAAGAGTTGTATCAGCACAGGGAACTACAATGATGTGTGTCTACCTCGGATGTCACCATGCATTCTCTATATCTAGAAACACACCAAAGTCGCCACCTTCCTAAAAGAAATCCTCAGCCTGCCCCAAAGAACTCAGCAAAGCCTGATTACCGTCACGGGTGACTATCAGCACTCTACAAATCTACCTTACATTACACAGCAAAAGAATAAACAATTCAGAACTTGAACAGTCATTTTGAATTTGAGGTCCTTCCCAATATTATTCCTATTTATCTTCAGATTCCTGAAGCATCCATGGAAACTCCTTTAGTTTACACTCCATTCAGGTAGTTTACATTGGGCCAGAACACATCAGCACACCCACCCAGGATATTGCAAGGAAGCGCGGTCTTTACTGATCCCTCTCCCCTTAGACAGGCCTCCAGGCCAATTACAAGCAGGCCCATTGTGCCTTTGTGCTTGTGCAAAATATGATGGTTTTGGCAATGATGTGTACTTGTCCCAGCACACTCCAGAATAATAGAGCTGTGGAAAATTCTAAAATAGTTGGATACAGACAGAAATTGTACCCACACTTATGTGACCGACATGACATCCACAAAGCCTGTGGAACATTCAAGAACTCAGTGAAGCCTCAAATCAAGATGTGCCTGAATTACGGACTGCAATAAAATATGAACAAACGTGATCTGTGTAACCGCAGGGGTACAAAGTTTAGTATAATACTCCACTGGCATAAAATCAAAGCAAAGACATCTGCCCAAGTATATGAAAATGGTTTAATAATTGTGGAAGATGCAAGTCCTTCCCAAGTAACAAGTCCAAAATCATATCAGGTCCAACACACAATTTCAATAAATATACCAGGCCTCAACCCGTGGCAGCTATAGCACAGACCAGATAGGCTGAACCTTAGGGAAAGTGTGCAAGGTATTTAGCAGTACCAGAAAAGTAAAAAGTCAACCCACAACACAATACAAAAGTGCACAACCAATTTCCAAACATTGAGTAAAATATTATATGAAAAATGACACCAAAACAACGAAAACTCAATCAAGGGACCTGGAAATATGAACTCTTAACGTTTTAGGGCAAAACATGCAAAGAAAATGTACAGTGCCAATTCCAAGTCACTGAAATGGAGGTTGAAATCCTCCAGCTTGGCAAGGCTATGGGCTGTATCTGTTGAACTTCTCGGAAAGTCAGACAGCCATTGGACCAGGACCAACTGAAACTATAGTTTTTGGCAGGAAAATTCAAATGTCACCGCCCAAAAAGTAAAACATTAGTGGGGCCAACTCTTTCCACTTTCACAGCATAATGTTAAGGTGTGCTGCAGACTATCCCCGTGCACAATTCTGGGTAAAATCCATCATGCCAGCTGCCTTCTGCCCTTGGACATTTCAAGTGTCCTAGTCAGGGGTCCCCTCCTCCTCAACTGAAACAAAGTGGTTCGGGGACAGGTTCTTCTCCCACTGCACTAGTGTGAAATGGGGTACTGTTAGCCCATGGAACAAAGGCCTCTCTTTCACAGGCCCCCTGTACACTTAACTATGAACTACCCCAGTTGCCCTTCCTGAACTGAAAGAAGCCACATACCTCACACCCAAGTGTTTGTACCAAACAGCCTAAGCCATTGTTTCTTGTCTGGGAGTGGTTGCTATGCCTCATTTATGGGAAGAACTGACAGCCAACTGCTGGCAAATTAATGCTAATTAGCATACTGGTGGTTTAGACAGATAGAGCTTTACAAAGGTCACTTTTCTTAAACCCAAAGCTTTCCTGTAGCTTATCCCAAACTCAAATTAGAAGATATAGTATTTTATTCCTAACTTTTATTTTTCACATAGGACAGATACAGCTTTTTACAGTGAAAATACCCTTTTAACTAGAGGTACATGGCAGCACTAAATGTTGGCATTTGCCACTTATATATACTATGTACTCTATCTTGTGGGCTTTAAGTCCTACTTCAGGTGGGCTATTTATTGTTTCAAAATAGGACTCTTTCCTGTCAAAAAGGGTTATTTTGTCAGGGGTATCTGCAGGTTGAAAGGCTGTAGCAGTCAGGCTACTTCGAACCATATTTCCTTCATCCCCCCCAGTCAATGACACAACAAGTAGTGCAGTCAACAAGTGACATTTTACTTCCTGTGCCATTGGTGTATTTTCATGCACCATATTCTATGGCTTTGCTGGAAATTTAAACATTCTAAGTGGGGATTAGTCATTTTCAGAACAATCAGGAACAAAATGGTGGTGATCATGCAGAAAGAGACCAGATATAGCTGATGATGTCTGCATGCACCTGAAATACTAAGTACAATTCTATCACCAACTATCAAGAACAGTACAATGATTAT
Organism: Lissotriton helveticus; assembly: GCF_964261635.1. Classification (NCBI taxonomy): domain Eukaryota; kingdom Metazoa; phylum Chordata; class Amphibia; order Caudata; family Salamandridae; genus Lissotriton; species Lissotriton helveticus. Next base: position 1,388,518,572 of record NC_136069.1, read on the forward strand.
CAGAGTATTTAAGAACTTTTTGTATCCAAAAAATTGCATTTTTTGGTTTCATTTTTTTTGGACTTATGAAGTAATTTGATGCCACAACTAAAGTCGAAGTTAACATACTGGTTCACATGAATAGGAATAATGGAATTTTACACTCAAGTGTGCACATATAAACATATATGGTAGAATTGCAACATTTGAGATATTAGTAATAGGGTTGGGTTTGTGGGCACTTCTGAATTAGACCTCATGGCACATATCCAAAAGAGCCCCTTGACTCTCCTCCTTCAATGGTTGATTAAATTAGCCACAGTGTGTAGGAAACAATGACCGTCTGTTAATGAGCTCAAGGGTATCCAAATAGTAGGCATGCACAACTACAGAGTTCGGTTAGCGGGCTTTTCTGAATTAGACTCTCTGAAAGATAAGTGGTGGCTCTAAATGAAAGCATTGGCCCTGTCTGCCACGACTGGGCTCTCATGGCTAGGCGGACCAATGGATCCACTCTGGAGGTCTTTGCTTGACCTCATGGACAACGGTCTGAGTACATATGAGCCCTTTGACCCTCCTCCTTCGGAGGTTGATTACATCGCCCAGTGTGTTGATAACAATTAACATCTGCTAATGAGCTTTAAGGTGTCCAAATTGTGGGAATGCACATCTTACAACTATACATTTTATGTTACACTAGCATTAGAACCAATACACTAAGTGGGTATTACACACTTTTGTAAATGTTGGGATATGATTCATGTCACATTACACTAGAATGATTTTCAGTACTTAACATAACAAAGTTCAAATGCTTTTTTGTTATGTTAAAATCATTTATATAGCGCACTTACACCAAACGGTTTCATGGCGCTATGAGCGGGGTGCAGCGGTGGAATGGTAACAAAAGCTTACTCATATGCCTGAGAGAACAGATGGGTTTTTAAAAAAGTTCTGAACTGAGTGTAAGAAGTTACTGATCTGAATTCCATAGGGTGGGAGTTCAAAAATTGAGGAGCCAGAAAAGAGAATCTCAGACCGCCATGTTTCTTTCGTTTGACAGAGGGGGTGATAAGCAAGTTCAAATGAGAAAAATGGAGTTCACGGACAGGAGAATAACGATGTATCAAGGAAGAAATAAATGCTGGTCCCTGGCCGGCCAGGGCTTTGAAGACGGTACATCCCAATTTAAATACACAACGTTTGGCCACCGGGAGCCAGTGAAGGCTCTTCATCAGAGGACGAACATGTTGATGTCTGGGTTGATGGAAAATGAGCCTGGCTGCTTGGTTTTGTACCAGTTGTAAGCGATGGAGCTGGTAGGCAGGAATGCCAACATAAAGTGAGTTGGCATAATCAATGCGGGAGATGACCAGCGCAAGAAGGACAAGAGTTAAAGCTTTGGTGGTTAAAAATCTACAGATTTTCCGTACTCGCCGTAAATGAAAAAAGCAGGATGAAAATACCGCGCCGATCTGGGGTTTCATAGACAGATCTTTGCTTATAACCCCAAGACTTTTTACAGATTCAGCTGAGGGGAATTACCTAAGCGAGGAGGCCAAAAGTTCGAATTCCAAGGATTGGACGTGACTCTGGTCAGAATCAGCTCAGTCTTATCAGGGTTGAGCTTAAGTTGGCTGGCATACATCCAGTTGCTAATGATGTTCATTGTGGATTGAAAATTAGACACTTAAGTGGTAGAAGCATCAATATCGAACATCAACTAAAGCTCATCAGCATAGTTGAAGGAGGTAACTTTACTGTTGCGAAGAGACTGGATCAAAGGTGACATATAGTTCTCATAAAATTGATTTAACTTTTCCAACATATCTTCAATGGGATGCTATGGATATGAGGGTGGAAATGTATTACAAGTGAAAATGTAATCAAATGAGACTTTATAACAAACATTGCTTTGGGCATCCTTATATCAAAGTTTAATTAACTGAATTATAACTACCTTTCCTCTAGGGCATGTGCAAACTGCTAAATTATTTCATAATGAACAACATCATGGCATTGTACTACATTAGTGAAGGATCCAATAATTAGAAGATATATGTTTCGACATGAACCAAACACAATTTTCTCAGTAAGTGAATTAATATCTTGGCAAGAATTGCATGTAACCAGCATGATGAAATAGTGCTTCCCTATTATTTTTTAAACCATCTTTAACTAAGCTTGAATGGTCTATTATACGTTTTTTTTAAAGAGAATGCGAATTTTGAGCTGCACCTTCACAATGTGAAATAAATGTCCATGCAAAATTTGATAAAGGCTTCCTAGAGAAGATTTCTCAGAAACAAAAAACATCTATTATAGGGGTATAATAAAGGTACTCAGCTCAGTGGGTTACTGCTTTTGTCATAGAGATCCTTTTGTTACTTGAAGTTCATAATTTAAAATCGTAAGATAGCAAAGTGAGCAATGAACTGCCGTAGAACTGCATGCAAACTGCATGATAGAGGTTAGAAAGTTATGTTTTTTCCCAGTCTTTCTTTATCCTAATTTTGCTAAAGATGGTTGATTTGGGTAGAGAGAAATTATTGTTAGTAAAGCCAACCCTAATCACAGTCTTGCATTTTGAATCCTAAATTCGTGCTTCTCCAGACCAAGCACTCGTATGGATCACATTTGAATCTCACAGCTTGTAGTCACCTTTGCGTTATGTTACATTTTATATACACTGATTTACACATGTGTGATTCATTGACTCTGTATGTGTGTGTGACTTAAAGTGCTCCTACATTGGTATGAGAGGCACTATAAAAGAAATGAAATACATATGTGAGAGGGACTATGGAGAGATGAGGGGCAATTTTGGAGAGTGATTGAGAGGGAATCTGTGGAGCAGGAGGAGGAGGTCATTGGGGGAGCGCCCCAAAATATTGTTGCACTGGGACCCACCAGCACTAAAGCTAGTCATGCTGTGCCTCTAATATGGGTGGAGGATGTGAATATCCCTCAAAATGGTCTTCATTGTGTTCTCAGCTCCTTAGCTGTGCTTAACAGTGAATGTGTGCACTCATGTTATATTAAATTCATGTTTCATGCTTGACATATTATTTTTTGCGATTTGTCATGAGCATGTCTGTGGTTGTGACTGAATATCCTGGTGCACTGAAAGGTCATCATTTAGTATGCTTTGAAAGCCGATACAATTGAATAAATAATCTAAAATATGTTTTAGAACGCACCATTTTTGCCATTTTGTCCAAATTGTCTTTCCCCAAACCCTGCTGTATAGTGGTCAGTCTTGCTCACTATGCACCGTATGGGGGCTGATCTATCGAAATTTGCCAGGGCTACTTTGTGTTCCCAATCTGGCCATGCTCTTTGAGTATTGAATCCATTCCTAGAAACAAAGCAGATATGTGTGTACATGACTGTGTATTTTATCAGTGATAATTTATTGTACCAGGACTTGCCTCATTACAGGGCCTGTGCCAAAGGGACAGATTGTGATATTCAGAGAATCCAATGAACAAAGAGAATCCTTTTTGGATTTTTTTTTTTTTAAATGCATTTACATATATAGCTACACTCCATGTTGTTGATATGTGTCCTAGCATAATACAGAGTTCATGTTTCTAGAGGAATCTTAAAATGCTGCAGAATGTCATACCTGCCAATGCTCATTCTCTCACCCTGAAAAAAGCACAAACCTGACAAAATAAAAGACAAATTTAGGCAGCATTTATCACCCTTCATTTCTCCAAGTATTTATTGAGTGAAAACCCCATCCAAAGCTAGCGTGGCACTTACTAGCAGTAAATGCTGAGAACCAAATAGTAAATCACGCTGGGAACAGGGGCAACAGTGAACACAAGGCAGCAGAGGAGGCCTCCAATCTGTGATAATAGCATTTCTGATCACGTCCATATTCAAAGGTAGTGAACATTTTTTTACCAGGATAATGAGATGAATCATGATTTAGTTCATTAGCCTACAAAAGCACGTCACCAAGGGACCAACTGGAAAAGGAGCACTTTATATGGTCTTAAAAAGTAATACACATACAACGTATGGAATGCCTTCTCAGATGACATAGTAGAAAAGAACCTTTCTGAAGGGACCAACATGAGACAAGGCATATCAGTTGATGGCTTTGCTACAAATTCATGTTCTCCTTTTGAAGCGGTTATTTCAAGGACCTTTGGGGACACTGAAGGAACAATAAAACCAATAATCCAGAGTTGATAAATGAGATAAGTGGTTACATTTCCATTATGCTCAATGGCAGGTACAAAGGTGCTGATTCACACAGGTAAACGTACACTTTTGTGTAACTTTACGATTGTTTGATATTCACGAAGGTATTTTAATAGTAGTATATTTATGACTGTGTTGTCTACGCACCTAAACAACTAAGACTGGCTTATCATTTAAGGTGCAGAGACTTCACAGTCATAAAGATATTACTAGTAAACACCTTTGTGAATAGAAAACAGTCATAAACTTATATCAAAGTGTCAGTTTATATTTGTGAATCAGGCCCAGAGGCTCTTAGTATGCTAATGCCTCCTAACAATCATAGCTAGTGCAAAATGTGAAAGGTGGGCTGAATGAAATGTTGTGCCTTTTTTAGCTTGGCCGAACTGGGAACAGAACCCATCCCTGGCAATTCTGCTCGACTGGCCCCCGGGTGGGGTGTGGTGGGTGCTACTGAGAAGTGCGGGTGGGGGTGCAATGATGGGTTGCCAGTGTCAAGCACTGCTGCCACTTTTGCTACATGTCCAATATTGCAGCACTGCTACAAAACCAGCCCCCACTATTCCAGCCCACAGGGAAAACACCCGGTGCCCACTACGCCCTGTCCGGCCCTGCTTTTTAGCTATACATAGCAATACATTGAATGGGAAGTGAGCAAACCAATAAAGCATAAGACATGGGTAACTTTTTGTCTAAATATGGATCTAAATACCTGCAAAAGTAGTCTAGGTACGTTCTATAACCACAAAATTCCTACACAAATTCCAGTCTGGCCTACAGCTTGACATGTCCATTTTATTGTTTCCAGTAATTTCAGTTGCCTTGTTCCTTCAGTGACCTTTCCTGACCCTGATGCATTCTTCGCAGGGTATGTGCAGCACATCAACATTGATCTGTAGGCAAAGCACTGTCAAACCCAATCGATAGATCATTCCTTCAGTAACAGGACTGACTATTGCTGAGTTTTGCTTTCAGATTTTATTTTCCACTGATCAATAATCCTTAAAGGATGCATTGTAAATCGGGGCGCAATTAGTACCTGTCTGCCAGCTAGTTATTAGCACAGTGTAATTTTAAGAGCAGTTTTTTTTTAATTTTAAAGGTCCTTTGGACATGTTCCAACATGTGAAAGGCTTAGTGAAACAATCTACTTAGAATGAAAAGGACAGAATAAAAACAGCATTGAAGTAATTACGTCTCAAGTGATGTCTTTTTTCTACCGCCACCTTTCTATTGACAATCAAAATAACATCTACTGATTAAATCCAAACTCTCATTCAAATCAAGCTAACAACTCAATTAATTTTTTTAGCTTCATCATCCTCCTAACTCTCCAGTAATTTAATTTAAATTAGAAATGTAATCTGCTTCTGCTCTACCGTACGTCCAACTTTTCTACACATTTTGATTACGGGCACATGATGAGCAATGGGTTTAGCTGATTATGATGTCTACCTCGAAAACATGTCTTTAGTTGTATTTCAAAATAACCATCAAAGCACCCGAGTTGCAAAAAAGAAATCTAGCTAATGCTAAAGGCTATAAAACACAGTGGGTGTGAAACATAACGCTATTCTTCTCCACTATAGAGCCAATTGTGATAGAGAATTAGAAACATAAAACAAACTAAAAAAAAGCAATGGCAAAATTCAATAATAAAATGAACTCAATGAATTGCTTGTGGGTTGGATGCTCACATAAATTGTGGTGTTTTTGCTCAAATAGTGGCTTGTTTAGGGTTTTTTTTCATGGTCGTGTGGCAAAACAGTATATTGGATACTCTCATTTCACAGCTTTAAATGGGTGGCTGAATTTTCCACAAAAATAAGACAACAAAGTAGCCTTTGAAACAGTCTAACTAAAGCACATGGAAAAAAGTCACTAAATTATAGTAGATGGTCCAGACACGAGAAGCAAAAGCAATGTGCGTGAATAGTAGAACTCAATGAAAAGGCAGACTGTTGTTTCAGTGTTAATTATATCTCACTGGTGTTTAGTGAGATTCTGGCACATGAAAAAATAACCACAACAAGTATAGGTAATCACAATGTTTCTGGTAACAACAATCCCTCCAAGTGAAGTAGATCGGACCCTCTTTGATTTTAAACAGTGGACAGGGCAAGAATGTAATTCCAATGTAATACTGTCCATAACATTTAAGAGTTTGTTTTTTCAGAGTTTTATGCAGCGCGAACTTGACCCGAATTGGGTATCTGAGCTCTTAAATATCACCAATTGCATTACATGAGGATACATTCATTAGGGCTCGGGCCTGCCGAACACTGCGCATGCAGTGTCGCCCAGCGAGAGTCCTTTTCCCGGGGATTTGAAAATGGACCTGGAAATTCCACGCAGTTCGCGCGTGTTATTTTCAAGGTCCATTTTCATTGGCCTTCGCGTGCGTGCTGTTTTTTAACAGGACACGCAATAGGCCATGGGCGGTCGCGTAGCTCCGTCCATGGCCCATTGGTGTCTGTTACGCGCACCAGGGGCTATATGTTTTGAAGTATCGCGGCTTGACAGCCACGATAATTCAAAACATATGCTCGCAGTGGCGCGCGCGCACCACTCGTGGGCCTTTTTTTTTTGTATTTCGCGATCGCTTTCCGCTCCCACCCCGCACACGTTATTAGGAAGGCGTGGTCCTCCTTCGTCATGGCATTAATATACCTCTCCATGGCTGCAAAAGCGTGCGTGGGATCTCATCACTGCTCGTGCTTGGTCAATTTTAGAACGTTGTGGCTCAAACTTCAGTATAGCTCGGGGCCCGTCGGGTTTGACTTGCTGGAACTAAATAGCCGTAAACCAATAACTTACTTCAATCGTTTCTTCTGTGAACTCTGCATGAACGTAATTTGTAAAATGTTGAGAGCGATGTTTCTTAAGTACACGAGTCATACCTAAAAAGTCTCCTAAACTCTGTTTCTCTAACGAGGGTTACTTTGGGTCTATGCACAAGATGCACAAACGTTCAGAGCCACAACAGTGACGTTTCTTAAGCGGTCCCTTGTAACTCAGATGAACTATCCGAACGGTCCAAGTTGACATGGTATTAAACTGTGTTGAAAGACGACACAGCCATTCAAAGATGGCCGCCAAAATCCACCGTGCGCCATTCGCATTGTCCGACATCCTGACAGTCGGGTTACAAACAGGCATGAAAAATTGTTGACTGTGAGCTAATGACATGAACCAGCGAGAACTAGCAAACCGGTTGTTGGAAAGGTGCCCCCGGGGGAGACAGAATATGTCTGACTGTCCGCCCCGAGGCCCACCTCTCTCTATGGAATAGGCCGAGCGCCGTAGGGAGGCCTCCTTGGCGAGGCTCCTCTCCTACAATCGTACCAGCTTGAGCAACCACACTACTTACAGAAGAACACCACACAGGAGGAATATTCACAGAAATCTTTATATAGGTAATTAAGGCAAGTTCTTGATCGGTTAGCAGGCAAGGATCGAGGGATCCGTAAAGTCTTGGTCTCGGGGATAGAGGGTAGCGGGACAGTCTTGGCACCAACTGGTGCTTGGATAGTTCAGCGTGGTTAGGCCGCGACAGCGTCAGCAGGGCCTCGCAGGTGGTTCAGCATGGTCAGGCCGCGACTATTTACAACAAGGGGTGGTGAGGGACAGAGTCTCTGAATTAAGCAGAATACTCTCACCCAGTCAAGAGATCAGGGCTAGATCCAACACCGTTTTTTAGCTCATTGCACCATCCCAGTTTCAGAACCTGGCTGTATGCAAATTAGTCTGTTCCTGTCCCAGTGGATGATGGGAACAGGGCAAACCAAACTACAAAAGCCAATTCTTACACTGGGAAGGAAACAAGCTTCCGGGGACCGGTTTCTGGCATTACAGCTGTCTTCGGCCCGGCTTGCTTGAATCCTGATGGTGCAATGAGCAAGGGACTCATGTCTGAGTATACCCTTCCACGCTTGGGGTGGACAAAATTATTTACAACAAGGGGTGGTGAGGGACAGAGTCTCTGAATTAAGCAGAATACTCTCACCCAGTCAAGAGATCAGGGCTAGATCCAACACCGTTTTTTAGCTCATTGCACCATCCCAGTTTCAGAACCTGGCTGTATGCAAATTAGTCTGTTCCTGTCCCAGTGCATGATGGGAACAGGGCAAACCAAACTACAAAAGCCAATTCTTACACTGGGAAGGAAACAAGCTTCCGGGGACCGGTTTCTGGCATTACAGCCGTCTTCGGCCCGGCTTGCTTGAATCCTGATGGTGCAATGAGCAAGGGACTCATGTCTGAGTATACCCTTCCACGCTTGGGGTGGACAAAATTGCAGCGTCAGCAGGGCCTCGAAGGTAGTTCAGCGTGGTCAGGCCGCGACAGTGTCAGCAGGGCCTCGAAGGTGGTTCAGCGTGGTCAGGCCGCGACAGTGTCCGCAGGGCCTCGAAGGTGGTTCAGCTTGGTCAGGCCGCGACAGCGTCAGCAGGGCCTCGAAGGTGGTTCGTATTTAAGGAACAGTGGTTCAGGGGTGGCCTAATAAGGTCCTTGAGAGAATATCTGCAGTGTATAATTAATTAACACTTAGGGACGTGCACAACACCTTGTACACAACAACAAGGTATAAACCACATAAATATATACAGTAGAGTGGGGGTATTTCCTTGGACCTATCCAAGGAAATACCCCCACTCTACTGTATATATTTATGTGGTTTATACCTTGTTGTTGTGTGACGTGTTCTTTCGTCTTCACTATGTTCACTTATGTCACGTTCTGCACTTTGTCACCAATATGAGCACCTGAAACGTCTTTGATATATATTTTTTTATATGCTGAAAAATGAGAATAAACTAATGAGTTTATGTCTACCTACACCTCAAGCTCCCTAAGTGTTAATTAATTATACACTGCAGATATTCTCTCAAGGACCTTATTAGGCCACCCCTGAACCACTGTTCCTTAAATACGTTTTCACCCCAGGTTCGCTTTATGGGGTACCCTTGTTCTCAAAATATACTCGAAGGTGGTTCAGCATGGTCAGGCCGCGTCAGCGTCAGCAGGGCCTCAAAGGTGGTTCAGCGTGGTCAGGCCGCGACAGCGTCAGCAGGGCCTCAAAGGGTTCAGCTTGGTCAGGCCGCGACAGCGTCAGCAGGGCCTCGAAGGTGGTTCAGCGTGGTCAGGCCGCGACAGCGTCAGCAGGGCCTCAAAGGGTTCCGGTGCAAGAGTTCGGATCAGGATCAGCCGCGACGAGGTCAGCAGGGCTTCGACTCCAAGATACAACTGGAGTCCTAATCCAGGGCTGGCCCAGATATAGGACTGGAGTCCTTTGATGTCCGGACCCTTGCGCCTGGGGGTCAGAGGGGCCGGGATGAAGGTGTCCAGACACCCAGCAGGGGGGTGGAGCCAGCGCCCAGGGAGGCTGGAGGGCGATCGATACAGGCGTCCGGGGATGGCTGGAGGGCCATCGAAACTTCCCCCCTCTCGGATCTGCCAAGTGGCCACTCGCCCACCCGGGAGGATCTTGGTGCCTCGATGTCGGGGCTTCGCTGAGGCCGGGGCCAGGGATGGCTGCGGCCACGTGTCCGGGACGTGATGGGCCCAAGATGGAGTCGGGCCAGACATGGGGGCCGGGCATGGTCGCCAGACCGGCAGTGTTGGCGAGCGGGGTCCGCCGGTGTCCCAGGGGGGGAGAGCTGTAGGTTGCCAGGGGGGCTGCTCTCGTCGGGGTTTCGGGAAGGTTCGTGTCCGGGGGGTCGATAGCGAGTCGACGGAGGGCCGATGTCGTCCTGGGTCCGCCATGCCGGAGGGTTAGGCCCACGCCATGAGGCCGTGTCCAACGCACGTCCCCTCCAGCTGAAGGCGGGGAGAGTCACCCATCTTCCTGGGGACTCTCTTCGTCGAGGCGGAAGAAGCGGGACAGGCCATCCGCGTTGGCGTGGTCGTTGCCAGGGCAATGCGCCACCGTGAAGTCCATCCCTTGGAGGGAGATGGACCAGCGCAGCAGCTTGGGGTTTTCGCCACGCTGGTGCATCAGCCACCGTAGGGGCCGGTGGTCGGTCTGCACCCGGAAGTGGGTGCCAAAGAGGTAGGGCCTGAGTTTCTTGAGGGCCCATACGACGGCGAAGGCCTCCCTCTCGATGGTGCTCCATCGCTGCTCTCTGGCCAGCAGCCGCCGGCTGATGAAGGCCACAGGATGGTCATCCCCCTCGGGGTCAATCTGGGAGAGGACCGCCCCGATGCCGTGCTCCGAGGCGTCGGTCTGGACTACGAACTCCCGGCTGTAGTCAGGGGCTTGGAGCACAGGGGCGGTGCACATGGTGGCTTTCAACGTCTCGAAGGCCACCTGACAAGCGGTTGTCCATTGCACTTTCTGGGGCCGGTTCTTCGAGGTTAATTCTGTGAGTGGCCCCACAATGCTCCCATAGTTTTTGATGAAGCGCCGATAATATTCAGTGAGCCCCAGGAAGGCTCGGACGGCGGTCTGGGTGACCGGGGGCTCCCAGGCTAGGATGGCGTCAATCTTTGGTTGGAGGGGAGCCACTTGGCCGCTCTCCACTTGGTGTCCCAGATAGGTCACGAATCCTTGACCGATCTGGCACTTGCTGGCTTTCACAGTTAGTCCGGCCCGTCGGAGGGCCGTCAGGACCTCCCAGAGGTGTTTTAGGTGCCCGGCCCAGTGGGGGCTGTACACTGCAATGTCGTCTAGGTAGGCGGCACTGAATTCTTCTAGCCCCGCCAGCACTTTGTTCACTAGTCTCTGGAAGGTGGCCGGGGCGTTTTTCATGCCGAAGGGCATCACCTTGAATTGAAAGTGTCCATCAGGTGTTGAGAAGGCCGATCGCTCCTGGGCGCCCGGGGTGAGGCCGATCTGCCAATACCCGGCGGTGAGGTCGAAGGTGCTGAGGTACTTGGCGGCTCCCAGGCGGTCGATGAGTTTGTCGGCCCGGGGGATGGGGTGTTCGTCTGTTCGGGTAACCGCGTTCAGTCCCCGGTAGTCGACGCAAAACCGGAGTTCTGGAGGGGTGCCAGGTGCGGCGGCTTTGGGGACCAGGACAACGGGGCTGGCCCATGGACTGTCGGAGGGTTCGACCACCCCCAGGGCCAGCATCTTGGTAACTTCTGTCTGGATGCAGGCCCGAACTCGGTCGGGGACTCGGTAAGCCCGGTGTCGCACTGGCTGGCTGTCCCCGGTGTCGACATCGTGGACACACCACTGGGTAACCCCGGGAGTGAGGGAGAACAGGTCGGTGAACTGCCCCAACAGCTCTTGGCAGTCTCCGCGCTGGGTGGGGGTCAGGTCGGGGGAGAGGGAGATCCCCTCGACGGAGCCGTCTTTCTCCGCGCACTTTAGGAGGTCGGGCAAGGACTCGGAGTCGTCTTCGGCTCCATCGTCGGTAGCTAGCAGCAGGCTCAGTTCTGTGCGGGCAAAATGCGGCTTGAGCCGGTTGGCGTGCAGAACCCGGAGGGGGTTTCGGGGTGACTCCATGTCCACGAGATAAGTGACAGGGCTCTTGCGCTCGATCACTTTGAAGGGGCCCGACCATTTGTCCTGGAGGGCACACGGTTTGACCGGGGTCATGACCCAGACCTGCTGGCCCGGCTCGAACTCGATGGATCAAGAGTTTTGGTCATACCAGCGCTTCATGTCTTCCTGACTGGCCTCCAGGTTGGCCTCGGCAAGGGCCCGGAACTTCCGGGTCTGGTTGCGGAGGGTCAGGAGGTACCGGTAGACATCCGGCGGGGCGTCGTGGATTGTAGTTTCCCAGCCTTCTTTGACCAGGCTGAGGGGACCTCGGACAGGGTGTCCGTACAAGAGGTCGAAGGGGCTGAACCCGAGGGACTTCTGCGGTACCTCCCGATAGGCGAACAAGAGGCGGGGCAGCAGGACGTCCCACTTGCGGCGGAGGGGCTCTTCTAGGCCCCGGATCATCCCCTTGAGTGTTTGGTTAAACCGCTCCACAAGTCCATTCCCTTGGGGGATGATACGGGGTGGTGAACTTATATGTGACCCCGCACTGTTGCCACAGGGATCGCATATACTTGGATATAAAGTTTGTGCCCCGATCACTCACGACCTCTCGGGGGAATCCTACTCTGGAGAAGATCCCCATCAGGGCTCGGCCTACTACTGGGGCCGTGATTGTTCGGAGGGGGATGGCTTCAGGATAGCGGGTGGCGTGGTCCACCAGGACAAGGATGAAGCGATGCCCTTGCGAGGTTTGGGGGTCCAGGGGCCCCACAATGTCGATCCCCACTCGCTCGAAGGGGGTGGTCACTACAGGAAAAGGTTGGAGCGGGGCCTTCACCTTCCCCCCGCTCTTTCCGCTGGCTTGGCATGTCGGGCAGGTGCGGCAGTGGTTATGCACATCGTTGCGCATTTTCGGCCAATAGAAATGGGTCACCAGGCGGCTGTAAGTTTTGTCCTGCCCCAGGTGCCCGGCGAGGGGCACATTGTGTGCTAGGTTCAAAAGGAAGTCTCTGAATCGTAGGGGGACCACTAACACTCGGCTGGCCCCTAGCTCGGCAATTTTCTGTTCACTGTATAGGAGGCCGTGGTCCCAGTAGACCCAGTGGGACCCTGAGGTGTCCCCGGTAGCTTGGGCGGTGGCTTGCTGTCGGGTCCCTTCGAGGGAAGGGCAGGCCTTCTGCTCCTGCCGGAACTGTTCTCGGGTGGGGCCACCCTCTTGGCACCATTGGGCTAGTTCAGGTATGTCGCTGAGCTCGTGGCTGCTTTCGTGGTCGGGCTCCGATGGCCTGGGCTCGGAGTCGGCCTCTTCATTGTCGGCGGGTGGTGGTGGCGCAGGCCATTCCGGCTCTTCGGTTGGGGCGGCCTTGGTCGCCGCCGGGGCTCGGGCTGTCATGGATCGGGTCGTCGCGCAGACCCACTCTGGTAGTCCCATCATTCCTAGATGCTCTCTCCGTTCGACTTGGGCCCAGGGAGAGCTCTCGAGGTCGTTTCCGAGGAGACAGTCTACGGGGGCGTCGTCCCGGACGGTCACCTTGAGGGTACCCGACACTCCCCCCCATTCGAAGGGTATTCGGGCCATCTGACACAGAGTCTCGGAGTTGTCGGCGGACCTCACGGGGCACCGCACGTTCGGCATGATCTGTTCGGGGGTCACCAAGTGGCAGCGGACGGCCGTCACACTGGCCCCCGTGTCTCGGAGGGCTTCGGTCCGTCGTCCATTGATGTGGACCCACTGACGGTATTTCCGCGTGTTGCTGGGTAGCGGGGCTTGGGGGACCATGTCTCTTTGGCCGAGGCAGGCCAGGGCCATGGCGGCCGGTTCATATTCTGTCTGATCTTCATCAAAGACTTCTTCGTCCTCTTTTCCCCCTTCTCCCAGGGCTGCAGCAGCGACATGGCGGGTCGGACCCCCGGTGGTGCCGGGGCGCTGGTTCATGGGGCAGAGGGGGTCACTGGCATAGTGACCTGGCCGCTGGCATCTGTGGCAAGTAATGTTCGGGCGGGGCCCCGGCCGGGCTGGGGGGGTCCCTCTTCTGAGCAGGGATGGTGAAGTGTTATTTTGGGGGGACCCCCGAGGCGGGCTCCGGCCCGGGGCGGACGGAAAGTCTCGGCTCCTGGTCTGGCCCCCTCCGCCGCCACGCTGGCGGAGGTGCCCCTGGCCGTTCCGTCCCGCCTCTCCGATCGGGGTCCGGGGAACCCGGGTGCTCACCCATCGATCGGCCTCGATGGCGAGTTTCCGTGGCGCGGTCAGCTTGCTGTCTAGGAGATGCTGTCTGAGCTCGATAAAGCAGTTGTTGGAGAGGTGCTCCCAAACGATGAGGTCGAACAGCTGCTCGTAGGTGGACACTTTGCTGCCCTTGATCCATCCTTCCAGGGCCCTGCTATAAAAGGTCACGTACTCGACCCACGTGGTACCGGGGATTTTCTTGCAGTCTCTGAATCTCTGCCGGTACATCTCGGGGGTGAGGCCATACCGGATGAGCAGGGCGTCCTTCATGTGATCATAGGAGGACATCACGTCCTCGGCCAGCTCTAGCAGGGTGTCTCTGCCTTCGCTGACAAACCTCCCCCATAAGCCGGCACCCCAGTCTTTTCGCGGGATGCGGTGGGCGGTCATGGCCACTTCATATGCCTTGAACCATTGCTGGATATCGTCATTTTTGTAGTATTCCTTGATGATATCCTTGGGAATGTGGACCTTCGGGTCGGACGGAGGCGGGGGGTTCCGGGTTACTGCGGCGCCAGCCTCTTCGATCTTGGCCTTGATTTCTAGTTCTTTGAGGCCACGCTCGTGTTCATACGCGAGTTTTTTCTCTTCCAGTTCTCTTTGCCTTCGTCTTTCTTCCAGATCTCCCTCTAATCGTAATTGCTCAATGGCCATTTTCTTTTCTGCTAATTGAAGTTCTCCTTCCAGCCGGAGTCGGGCGAGCTCCAGTTCATGGAGCCGACTCCTCTCTCGTTCCCGGGCGTCTTCGTGGGAGAGGCCCGGTTCTCTGTTGACGGTCCTTTCTTCCACTGGGGTTATCATGGTACTCACGGGTACCTCTAGGACAATGTCCTCGTTGGCTTGGGGTGGGGACGCTCCGGTCTCCACCCATGTTTGCAGCGCCTCCTTAAAATCGTCTTTTGTGCTTAGTCCGGTGGTAGCGATACCCAGGGCTTTGCAGAATTGTTTGAGCTCTTTATGGGTGTACTCCTCTAGTCGCTCCTTCTGGAATTCTGCGGTCGTTCCGGCTTCCTTAGTACTCATGGTTGCTGTGTGTCTCCGTTAGCAGTGGCGAGTTACTCGCTGTACGATTTGCGCGGGCTCGGATCCCACCGCTGCCACCAATGTTGGAAAGGTGCCCCCGGGGGAGACAGAATATGTCATACCAATAAATATTTCCAATATGAGTCAGATCTGCAAAAGTTGGAGTGCTTTAGTGAATAGTGATAGACTGGTAGAAAGAAACTAAATCAGGGGATCCCAGATGTATTTGAAATGTTTCCGGTTTTCCTGGAGCACATTGGTCATCCTCTCCATAGAGAAATCCTTCCAAAGGTGGGTGTGCCATTGCGAAATAGAAGGGGCTTCAGGTTTCTTCCATGCTTGGCCAGGGCTTTCCTAGCCGCCTGCAAACAGAGCCCCAGAATGGAATGGTCGCAAGAGGTCCAGAGTTTGCTTTCTTGGGGCTACGTGATGACCCTCAAACACCGGAGTGTTTAGAATGGTTTATCCCAACCTTTCTTTAATCTGGGTTAATATCAGACCCATACGGTGTAATAACGGGGCAATCCTACGAAATATGTTTAAAGTATCCAAGCAAGCCACAGCCCATCCGCACAAATCAGATATATTAGGGTAGCTCTTCCTGAGTTTTGTACGTCATAAATACCAATCGTAAAGAACTTTATACAATGTATGTCTCAACCCTAGGGAGTGGTTAGGTCTATCACCCCAAATCGTGTGCCATTGCTCCGGAGTGATAGACACCCCAAGAATCTGTTCCCAAAAGATCACATGATGGGGTCTTGGTGTGCAAGCGGTGGATGGCAGGAGGGAGTAGACGACTGAGATATGTCCCAGTAAGCTGATTTTTAAATGCATGTGGTGAATCAGCTTGGCAGCCTTCAAGGGAGAGGTTGTATCTCGATGTGCCATAATTAAGCCCCTTCATTTCAGAAAGAACCAAAACCATCAAACCAGTATCCCAAAATGTGTTGCTGGCTTAAGTTTGGAAGCTTGGACTAAGCAGCAAAGAAAACGTCGGGAGAACTAGGTAGGAGAGTGTGACTATACTAAAATTATCAAAAAAAAATTGAGTTTACCAAATAGCTTAAATAGCCAAATCTGTGGTGCGACCTAAAGGATTTGAAAGTCTCTCTGGCCCAACTGTGGAGCACACTTTCGAGAAGACCTCTGAACTGCCTCTCTTCGTTTTCTGTAAATTGACATATGCAACTGCCAAAATGGGCTGATAAACATTTCTGAATGGTGCTGTTACATTTCTTGGTGGTAAACATGAAAGTGCTTGGTGCAAACACATTTTCTCACCTTATTAGGAAAAGAGATTTGCACAGGTGCTAAAGTGTGACAAGTTTGCTTGTCGTGACATGTTTGCAGTGTGTTGTGGTAATGATGTGTTGCCTTGCTTTTTGTGCTGTTGTATTTTTTTGCCCTGCATTATTGCATTGTGTTGTTATTCTTTTGCACTCTTGATGTGTTGCATTCTGTTTAATAGATTGTGTGTCTGTTAGGTTTTAATTGTTCCACTATTTCGCTTTATGTTATTGTTTTGTGTTCTGTTGTTTACTATAGAGTTCAAAATGCTGCTAAATTTCCAGCCCAAAGCAGAACATGACAAATAACCATTTACCACTGACTAAAATCATAAAATACTAGTGTCCCAGCTCTCACTCTTTTTAAGACATCAGTCACTACAAAACTGTGGCAGATTACTGTCTTAAATTAAAACTTTCAGCGCTCACTTTATAATATTCAACCCAAATAATTCTATCACTTGATTTCTGATCACCTTTAGGCAATTGAAGGTGTCACCCTTCACTCAAGATTTGGAGGGTCATGTTTACCAATGGCTGCCACCTTCCAGAAAGGGATTTGTGCTCTTCCATCTGCATTACCAATGGTCGTCTGGAGAGGGGGGCGAGTGCAGGACGAAGGGAAGATGAAAATACTGCCAGAATTGGAAGTTTATTTTGTGTTCCCTCCACCCATTTGCCTTGTAAGTCTGAATTTCATAAATTTTACACTTCTCCTACTCTAGGCCTCTCAGTAATTATCACATCAAAACACAGGCGCTCTATTTGTTCATCAACAATTGTTTGGGCTATTTTTCATCTGAACATTAAATATAGTTTCTCAGTAAAGCTAGAGAACTCTCACCAGACATTTTAGATATTTTTTAAATAACAAAACATTTTAAGAATTTGAAAATGATGCTTTGATTGCCCAGGACAAAAAGAACCAAAAACTCGAGAAAGAAGAAATACAACTGGGTAGCAATCAGAACGTTTATTGCAAACTGAAAAGATTTGCTCCTGCACAGCAGGCCAGTTTATCTCATTGTCAGGAATCTAATCCTTCCAAGAAACAACACCAGAGATATATATTTGTTCCTGTGGCTTCCAGGATCTATTACACTCGTTTTACATATCAGTTACAGATTTTTGTCCAAATCCTTGTTTTTACCATGTTGTGCATATCCATTCAACACCACGAAACGTAAAGTATTACAATAATAAAGGGTTTACCCGGCAGTTGCTAACAAGTGCGCAGACAAATGTAAGCCATTAATCCCCTGTCTATTACAGAGACATCTTTGTGTAAAGTATCCACGCACATTGGGTGGAATAATATATAATAGTTATTTGAAGTAGAAATTCTAAAATCTTCTCCATGGAGCTGCTTTAAAAGTTTATGAATACTGCAGATTAAAAAAAACTTTATTGCATGTAGCTTTGTGAATGGAAATATTGTGCACAATAGGAAACCGTTTTGATATCAGGGGGATAGCCTTCAAGGCAATAGGCCAGCAGGAGAGCACAAGGATTAGCCCTAATTACCTCATGTTTCACCTTAATTAACTACTGATACAGAAGGTAAACTCTGCTGGATCTATGCAGAGACCCCAGGCCAGTGGGCAAGCTATCTGAGACATCATTGTTTACACATGCTAATCCCTACTTTATAATTCCCCTTAAGTCTCAGCGAAGCAGAATTGAAGAATGCACTTTGCATATTAAATAATAGCACAAAACACATTTTTTTTCAGCACAGCATCAACACAATAGTGATCCCTAGACGTAATGGAAAAACGTCTTAACTGCAACAAAAAAAAATGTTATATTGACGATTACTTCCATCATGAAAGATAGATTGCGAAGGATTAAAAATGTGCTCATCTGACAATAGCAAGGCTACACATTTTCCACGCATTAGAAGGCAACGCAAGGCAAATATTTAATGCGTCCGCTTTAGAAGAATCCGATTTAAAATATTTACATAGATTATGTATTTAGTTTGCATGTGTAACCATGATGTTTTATTTCAAAAGATATTACTATATATTGTATTGTAATTGCATTTATATAGCGCCTACTACCCCTGGCGAGTCATCAAAGCGCTTTTTCGGCGAGTAGCACACTTCTCCGGAACCCATGAAGGATTAGTGGTGAGTTCGTATAGTGAAATATGAAAATAATTTGAGTTTTGGATAGGTTAGTCAGTTATTTGGATTCATGATGTAGGATTGCATTATACAGGCAGCACAATCATAAAAGTATTTTGATATATGGTTTATCTAAATGTGGTGGTACATATGGGCAGAAAGTGCAAAATTGTGTTTAACATGCCTCCTCAAGCATAAACATTGTATGCAGGCTAGAATTTAACTGCATTGGCTATGCATCTGGAACATGTCCAGTTGCATATTTAGAAAGAAAAAAAACTTTTCCACAATCCTGCTCTTTTTCAAAGGTTCAATTTCTGAGTTCAATTTTGTTTCCGTATGCAAACCGGCATGTTGCAGCCATTCAAATGGAACTTGTGACAGAGGTGGGAGACTTTTAAAAACATCCCCATGACAAAACGGGGAACATACATAGACTGCAAACAGTGCTCTGAAACATTCAATTATCGATTCCAGAATGAAATAATCATTCCACAATTTTTCATCTTAGCGATATTTTTGCACTTACATCTTAGATGTGTACCAAAATTGTACTTTTAAAGTTCTTATCTTTGAGGGTGTTTGCTGTACACTACAAGTGAAGGGCCTGCTTCACAACGCTTTGCAAGGCTGTGTAAATGTATGTGATGTCAGCAGAATAAAAAAAAAACATGTTGCATATGCACAGAATCAGGAGTTTTAAGATTTTGCTGTGGTATACAGAATTTGCTCACATGCTAAGTGCCGGTTTAGCGGAATTTCTATGTAAACTACTTGTTACACTCAAATGCCGTCCAGAATCAGCAAACGAGGAGGTAAGGTTTATCCATAATAGCAAGTACATCTGTATGGATCAGCATCCCTGTATCAACTTCCAGATCTCAAAGGTGACCTTTACAATCCTCTCAAGTTCAGCAAAAACAGGCTCTGGCTCAGCATTAACCATAAATAGGCAAATCAAAGTAAAACATAGGCTAGTTTAAGCTGGTCGAGAAAACGAAGAACCTGGATTGTGTTAAATGCAAAGAATAGAGAGAATAGAGAGAATGTGCGTCAAGCGTGTTCTTAAATCTAGGTTTCAGAGTGCTACTCATTCGGACACATACAATTGTTTGTGAGCATCCAGGTTCATGCTTATTCATACAATTGTTTCTGTTAATTTTCACCATAGAAGTACTCATTAATTTACTACTATCAAGGACATGCTTAAATTCGTATTCAAGTGGGGAATGGGAAGGTAACTCTTCTCCCACAATTAGTGGGAGAATAGTCAAGGGTTCTCACAAAAAAAGAAATTCAATAGGAAAATAGATTATCTATTCCATTTCTGCATGGGGATGTAGATGTACATTTGGCATCTATGAATAGATATTCACATATATTCATAGACACATGTAAGTGTCCTTGGGAATCTATGAGAGTCTCAGTTTCTACTGAAACATTTTGTGAGCTACATATAAAAAGTTAAGAGTACATTTCTTTTTTGCAAGTGAGTTTTGTGACTTTAGAATTGTTTTCAACACATCTGGAAAGAAATGAGTTCTATGCATGGAATTGTCATGATGTATGGGGTCTATATTCTAAAAGTGCAGTATGGTTGGACAAAGAGCTGACTTCATATGACTTGAATAATGCACTAATGGCATCAAATATAGAAAAACTATGAGACAAACATAATGACTTACAGCCTGGTTGCAACAGAGGCTACCAACAGTGTAAAATCCAGTGGCAGCTCCTTATTAGGGGTGTCAGGGTACAACCCTGACTCATGTGAAGCGCCACTTACCTCCCAACAAGTGCTAATTATCTAACTGAACAGTGTTCATGAAAACACAACTTTTGTTTTTCATTGCACCAGTTAGTTCTCTCAGCGTCGTCTGTAGACATCTGATGTTCGGAGGAGGATGGTGCTGTGTATGGTCCAGCGACACATATTTGTTGTTTCAAAACACTGCATTCTGTAGGTGGATGTCGGGTTTGTACATATCTGAAGGTCACAGGTCAACTATTATCCCCTCACACAGGTAAAATTCATTTTATTTAGCAGATGTATTGCACATGCCTACGGCAGCATAGTATATCTGCTAATATGTGGCTGTTAGAGCACACATCATTGCATCCCTGAGGCCAATAAGAAACCACACAGAACAGTGAGGCAGCATCACCAACACTCTCCCATCCTCTTATAGGGTGCTTCTTTCAGTCCTATCAAGAAGCTGAGAGGGATTGAGGTGGGTCATCCTCTCTTCAAACCTGTCTTTCTGCTCTGTCCGACTTCTCGTTGGGAATTATGGCTGGTTCCAATGTTCAGTGCTAGATTCCTGCTCTGTGTGTATATGGGTCTGTCAGTGATTCAGAATGAATGAGATTGAGTGAAAGTGTGTATGAGTGTCTTTGAGAGTGCCAATGAGAATAAAAAGTGAGTGAGAATCTGAGTTTGGGAGTATAAGTGTAAATAAAAGTTAGTGCGAGGGAGTGAGTGAAGTGTGAGTGCATTAGGAGTGAGTGATAGAAGATTGAGACAGGGCGTAGAAGTGAGTCAGAGCCGTATCTATCAGTGGCACAGCAGGTGCAGTTGCACCAGTGCACAGAGTCAATGAATGTAAAAGAGTGACCATGTGTAAGAGAGCTTGTAAATGAGAGTGAAAAGCAGTAAATGGGAATATGTTCATGTGTAAGAAACAGTGAGTGGGAGTGAGTATGAGTGAGATTGAGTACGTGCGAGTGTGAGGTAATGTGAGTGAATGGGAAGAGAGGGAATGTGAGAGAGAATGGAGCGTGAGTGAATGAGAGTAAGCGAATAGGAGCATGTTTGCATGTTTTAGGATTGTGAGTGTGCCGCAGGTCATTCCATACTCAATGTAATTCTGGGCTTATGGTTGCACCCAAAGTAGCATCCTGCCGCTGATATTCAAGATCAGTCTTGGCATAAGGAAAGGTACTGATGGGAAAATGCAGACCCTGACATACTAAATATTGGAATGGGGCCCCTGTGGCAACATTCCGGGACTTGCATACTGGAGGAAATTCTTGGTCTGGGGCACTTGTGAGAGTATGCGGACACTGGGACATTGAAGGTAAATCTTGGCATACGAAAAGGCAGCTATGGCATAATAGGGCTGAGTGTTAGGTTGGGGGAAGTACACCATGATAAAATGCTGCCACTGAAATACTGGAGGTAATATTTGACAAGTGAACAACCTGTGGTATATGGGCAGTATCAATAGCACAATACTGCCACTGGAATATTGTACGTAATGTTTCGGCATTTGAGGGTACTCATAACAATGTTGGCACTCGCACAAGGAAGGCAATTCTTAACATATGAGAAGCTCTCAAGGCAATTTATTTTTGAACTATGTGAACTGCTGGCATGTATTACTCCTCACCACTTTCAAAGATCACCAGCCGCTTCTAGTAAAATCATCACTTTTGCAGATGTTAGAACTACCAGAAAGATTAAATCATAGCATTACAAACTACTACTGGAGGGTGACTTAGTTCAGTAGTTTGTGTAGGAAGATGGGCTTTCATATGGGGCCTAGTTAGTAATAACCAGGGTTGGCCCTCTCACAGTTTTCCACACGTCAGAGCCTACTGGATATGTATAGAAGCTATTTGGTGTTTAGCTACCACGTACAACGACCTGGGAGTTGTTATAGCGCCTTCTACAAAGTTGCACTGTCCGTGCCTAAATCTGATAACCACAAAGTCATTTCTAGGGTAAGAAATTGCATCAAAGGTTGCCTTACCATCACAAGGAGCTTCTAGTAAGGTGCCTGCTGCTCGAAAGAAGCAACTGGCAACAGCCTGTAGGAGATGCCTGAAGTCTCTTCCTACAAAATTCTAAATCATGATCTAATTGTTGGAATGCTACTATATCCATATTATTTTCTGAAATCAAACCAGAAGGCTAAAGCACTGGCATCTGAACTTCCCCCTGCTCTAAAACCATTTTTTTCTTAAACAGTTGGCAGGATAAATGCACATATATTTGACTTCTTCCATTTCCATATACTAATGTCATCTCTTGATTCACAGAAAAGGAAATAGATTTGGGACTTAATGGGGGAAACTATAATCCATTTTGGTTGCTATGACACTTAAATGCAATGTCCTGTATATAGCTTATACCTATCATTTTTAAAGAGAATAATTTAACATCTAGACAGCTTTAATTTTTCTTTCAACCATCAATACTGCTAGGTGACCTATTGGCTAATGAGGTGAATTGAATTAGCCCAATCAATTAGGCAACCAATCTAAACTGTCTGAAACACTCACCATGCGCCATTCTCCTTTGTGATTTTCTGCATGTATTGATCAATGGCATTTACGTTAGCTTTTGTACAGACTTTAGTTTTGCTTAAAATCATATTATATTGTTGCACTCTAATCCCCTAAAGAAGGTTTACACTGTTTAATTAAATAAACTGTGCATCCATACTTCTATTCTTGGCGTCTAATAAGCGAATGGCATTTGATTTTGAAGGTATTCAGCAATGCCACAGCCACCATTCATAGACGATTGATCCACTGGCTGCATCTTTTGTAACAGTAACGAATGGGCATATTCACAAACACCAGCTGAAAAAAGAGCTAACCAAATATCTTCCTGTTCAGTGGAGGTGTCTCGAAGACTGAGAACTTTCCCTGGGACCTCACTTTCTCCACATGGATGACAAACTGCCATTCATTCGAGGACGGTGCAATTTCACTGGTGACTGCTGCCTATCACGGATCACTGGGCCATTTCACTTGTGGTGTCATCTTACGCTCCGAGCGATATTCATAACTGCTTACTGGCTTGCAAAAGCTGTAAAAGATGCTGAAGTACAAATAGAATTCGCCCAGCTTTCTATTGGGTAAAACACACAAAAACAGACCTAACTATTTGCACAGGGGAGCTTGACAACGTTGATAACGTATAGCTATATTAAGAGCGATCGATCAATCACAGGGGATGGCAAGATGTTTTTATATTAAAACAAAGATTAGATCGCCATTGCGTGAAAAAAATTCAAATAATAAATACTTTAATCCTGGCTTCCACAAGTCAACAAATCGCTTGAATTCCCTCTGCCTACTAGTCTGCAATTTATTTCCTCTTGTATTACGCATTAAATAAATATTTACATCTACTAAAATATGCAAATGTAAATAATGTCTTTATATGCACATGACATACTTTTGCCGTATTTCTCTAAATGAAAGTGTGGAGAGAGCAAAACGTTCGATAAAGCATTATTATTTTTATTCCAGCACCCCCAGAGAAAAGGATTTTGAATGGCTAATGTTGCATACCTTTCAAACTCTCTGTACATCCACAGAAAAACGGTATATTTCTATGTTTCACAAGTAAATATCCCTTGGTGCATTCCACGTTTTGCAAAGGCTGCAGGTCTAAAATGTTTTCCTATGTTTTAGGGTGCTTCATTGCTAATAGATGGCACCACGTGTAGCAAATTGCCTCCTGAACATCCTTACATGTCCATGATATCTCATATAAACGTTCTGCTCTACATGGTCGCCATTGTTTTCCAGACACAGATTCAGCTAACACTTTTTCTCTTTAAAGAATCCATCAGTAATATTATTTCTGATGCAGATTACACACAGGTCATTTGTGAATTAATGTAAACGATATTCCTTATCCTAAGGCGCGCCAAAGGCAAGCCTGTCTGAGCCCTTCCGCGCTGGACGGCGCCAAGCCCCATGCTCCATCTCTGAGGTACACGAGAAGATGTCTGGTACTATGGAATGGAGGAAAGATCCATCTCTGTCAGACCCAAAAATGGAGCAGCAACTCAGAGTGTTATCAATGTCAAGCATGTAATTTTGTTTTTAACAAAGATTCCAATGATCAGCAAGGTCAAGCTACTCTCCCGGCAGTCCCTGCAGGGAAAATTGAAAGGCAGGATTCTGGGAGGGCAATTTCCTGTGTAGTACTTAACTCGGTGGGGTGTATAGTCCTTAACTCAAGGTGCCTTATAAAAAAAAAAATATATGAATTTGCTGAATTCATGATTCAACATAATCCAGACATCACATTTCTTACAGAGACCTGGGTAGATAGCTTCTCAGACCCAGACCTCAAAATTGCCATTCCAATGGGCTAGAATATCAAAAGACTGGACCAAATTGACAAAAAGGGTGGGGGAATTGCAATTGTGTATCGTAGTTCGATCAAAGCAAACTTGCAGCCCATACCCCCACCTGGAATGTGAAGTACTTAGTTTCAGTTTGAAACTGAACACATACACTTTTCAGGGACTTATGATCTACCGACCACCAGGCCCTAGGACCAACGTTATCCGAAAGTTTCAGGACTTAATGGAATCATGTGTAAATTATTCAAGCTTTACGATCGTGGGAGATTTTAACTTTCGCTTAGAAATAGCTCCAACATGGATCATTTGGTAGACAATCTTAAGAGCTTTGAATTGAAGCAGTTGAAAACTTTATAAATAAAATAAATAAATGAGGGGAACCCATTCATCAGGCAAACCAGACTTTGGACGGATCATTTACAAATAATCAGGAACTAAGTGTGGACAAGGTTCTACCTATAGTGTGATCAGACTACAAGGCCATTTTTCTTTCAATCAAGGTTCCCCCCAGTAAAGGTCTATTTAACAATGGAATTAGAACCCTCAAGTTTCGGCCCTGGAAAAAGCTCAATGTTGACGAAATGAAGGATATTCTTTCCAACCTGAACCCAGTCCCAGATAACAATGTGAACAAAGCAGCAATAAACTATACTCACTGGTTAAAATCAGCAGTTCTTAAACCAGAAAAAACAAAGAGTCATAGGAAAAATCTATCAGCCCCATGGTATTTACAAGAACTAAAAACCTTCAAACTGAAATGTAGGATCCAAGAGCACAGGTGGAGAAATGAATATTGCCCAGACGAAAAGATTAAGTATAAAAATTACTTGTGAAGTACAAGGAACTAATTAAAGTATCTAAGTCTAAATTCTTCACTGAAAAGATAAGATCAGCTAAATATCCAACCAGGGAACTATTTAAAATGGTCAAATCTTTGTCAAACTGGAGCAACATTGGTACTTCTAACTCTGATCAATCCTTCTGCAATAAGCTGGCAGATTTTTTCCAGTCCAAAGTTTATTCTATCTTTCAAGATTTTAATCTTACCCAGAACACGTTGGGTACAGGAAGTGTATTGGATGTAGAACAGTCACACTGGGGCCCAGATATCCAACAATGATGAAGGAAAAAGTATTAGCCTCAGTGATTCCATCAAATCTGGGGCTCCCTCAGATCCCCCCCACCCAGGTCCTCAATCTAGTCACCAGCTCAGTTGCTGGCCAACTTATGGATTCATTGAATGAGAAAATGGCCGTAGGGCAGTTCCCGGCCATATCGAAAAAGGCATCCATTCTGAAACTGGTGAAAGAACCCTCTTTGGGCCCAAAAGATGTGAAAAGCTATAGGCTTATATCTCGCCTCCCCTTTCCGGCTAAGAAATTAGAGAAGGCAATAAATGAGGAAATGTTATCATTTCAAGATGCCAATCAGTTGCTCGACTTCTCACAGTACGGTTTCAGAGCAAACCACTGTACTTAATCGGCTCTGGTAGAAGCCTATGAGGAACTGAAAATGGTGATCGACAAGGGCGGCAAAGCCACACTGATACTATTAGATCTATCCACCGCCTTTGACATAGTTCACCATTCACTTCTCATAAACCGTCTCTATTCGCCCTGCTTAAGGAACTCTGCACTGGCTCTGCTGAGCTCATTCCTAAGTGATAGGCAACAGCTTGTGGAGATGGGAGATTCCAGTTCATCTTCCTTCTCCCTCCCTTGTGGTGTGCCTCAGGGGTCTTCCCTCAGCCCCACGCTTTTCAATATTTTTGTTACCCCCGGATTAATCTCAATCGCAGTCATGGCCTTGCTGTATTCTCCTACTCCTCTGATACACAAATTATGGTATCTATATAATCGGACATTAAAAAAGAGGCAAAACATTTCTGGAGCATCATGTCTAAAATTGCAAACTGGATGCAAAGAAACTGTCTGAAGTTGAATTCAGAAACAAATGAGGTCTTGCTTTTTGGAAATGAGACCACCTTCTGGAATTCGTCATGGTTATCCTCGGATTTAGGCCCTCTACCCATGCCAGCTCAAAAGGCAAGAACCCTTGGTGTCATTTTTGGCAACAAGTTATGCTTTTCAGAACAAATAAATCAGATCACCTCCTCCAGCTTCTTTGTACTTAAGGTCCTTCAAAAATGTTTTCTGTTCATTCCCCTGGACCTGCAAAAGACAGTGATGATGGCACTTATCTTCTCAAAGATGGACTACTGTAATGCTTTGTATATAGGCACCCATAAAAATCTGGTGAAAAAACTTCAATCTCTACAGAATGCAGCAGCAAGAATGTTCTTACAAATTCCCAAGTTTACGTCTATATCCCAATCATTGCATGATTTGCACTGGCTCCCAGTTAGGAAGAGGATAATTTTCAAGGGACTATGCCTGGTCCATAAAGCCCTTCATCAGACCGGTCCAGTATAATTTCATGAACTGTTTTCTTGGTAAACTCCTTGAAGGCATCTTAGATCCAGTTCAGCTCAAATGGTAACTATTCCCAGAATAAAAAAAGCAAGATGGAGAGGTACGGCATTTTCCTTCTGCGCAGGGAAACTCTGGAAACCATTGCCACCATCCCTACGCTCCCAACCCATACTGCTGCAGTTTAGGAAGCAGTTGAAGACTTGGTTCTCAACTGAATTCTTCAGCCAAGCTTAGTGCCTCTTTTCCAACCTGGCTGTCTACTCTGTCGTCTAATCGCTCGTGCTAAGACACCCCCGACTAATTGTGCGCTTTATAAATCAATTTTACATTACGTTACATTTCCATATATCTGCATTAATAAAGTCTTACTGTACTCACAAAAACATTTATTTCACATACCAAAAACACATTTCCAGTCTCATTATATTGATGTTGTCACCGTAATAATGGGATTGCAAACAGTCAAAGCCATACTTGATAAAGAACCTGTGCTATGTTCTTCTGAAGGGAAATTGCTCTTCCCAAAACATTGATGTTCCTACTGCTGGTTATTCACACTTGTACTCACTTATTCTAGTGATAAGGATATTTGATCATGATATGCCACCCCTTACTATTCGCACTGGCCAAACCAGGAGGCATAGAAAATCTAAAATATCACCCAAAACAACTTTTATGTATTTCATCTATGACAACCTTCCTGACTCAGCTTTGATATCTGCAAGTCAAATAGAAGATCAAATTGACTTCTGTATCTTTCTCCAACATAAAACTCTAAAATAATCAATTTTTTGATTGATAGCAACACCCCAAAACACACTGTTTGGCGTCCACTTTTCTTATTTCCATAAACATTGAAAGGCATCGTCAAAAAATCAACCCAATTCACAACCGGTAATCACAGCCCCTTCCCATTCTCTTCTGCAGCCATTCAGTCTTCAATTGATAAGTTATTCCATTCTGTGTTCTGATTGTTCGTTCAGCACCAAGCTACCTTCATGTCCAAACAACTATGGATTTAACCCAGATCTGTGACTGTTTCATTAGTTCACATTCTGTCCATCACCTGTTCTTTTTTTATGTGTTGCCCTGCACCCATATCACTTTTTTTTCTCCTGTAATGCACCGATTGCTACCTCATGTATTCTGGTTGCTCACTAGTGTCACTTTGCTCCATGTAACTTATTGTTTGCTTTTATATTTTGTATTTTGTTCCTCGTGTATCACTATTGGTCCTTTTGTGAAGCGCTCTGACACCTTCGGGTAAAGTCCGCGCTATATAAAATTGCATAAATAAATAAATTAAAAAAAACTAAGTGGGAAGGGTATGCCCAAACGTGGGTCCCATTCTTGCTTTGCCACCAGATTCCAGCTAGCTTGGTTGATGAGGAGTGATACCCCGAAACCAGTCCCAGGATTCTTGTTTCTGGTCCATGGAGGACCTGGTCTAGCAGTTCGGGTTGGACTGTTACCATGGGGGGCAGGGTCAAGACTGATTTGCATATAGCTGGGTCCAAACTGGAATGGCATGGAATGCAAAAAAAATCATTTAACCAAGATCTTTGACTAGGGGTGAATGTTTGACTCCTTCAGCATTCCATCAATCATCTGTTCATTTTGCAGTTGTATGAGTTATTGCAAACATACTTTACATATTGCCTTCTACGTTAAGCCTGCCTGCTATGTGTCAAGCTATCAGGGAATGAGCAGAGGATCATTTGGAATTGTGTTGTAACTTACCCTGAGCAGTATTGTGGTCCCAACTTAGACAAGGTGCATACCTCGGCCAACAAAAGACCCGATTTCTAACAGTAGGTTTTTCATGTAAAGTCTGGTTTGAACATGGCGTAATAGTGAAAGACAGTTCCATAGGGCAGAGGCTTGAAACTGCAGATATCTGATTCACAGAATCAAGAGAGTGCCCTTCTGTGATTGTAAATCTAATGGGTTTGATCAGTATGCAAGATAGGACCAGCCTGGCAATGTATGCAGGAAAGGGCTCGTTATTTACCTTGTAGCACAATTTTTCCTTCATCTGGACATTATGCCAAACATCAGCATGGGATATAAATTTAGTTATTTTCGATCACCAGATAAACAAGCATTTGCAATGCAATAGGTCTCGCCTTTGTGAGAGTTCGAGCTATTGTCATTGTAAATGACAATGCTTTTCATTTATGTGTTTTGAAAACCTGCAAGCGGTGCCTAAACACGCACTTTATACTAATAGTCCTTGCTTACGAGAAGCAAGGCTGGCAGTAAAAGAGGCGCAGTTACTGCAAGCCTTGCTTCTCGTAACCAACGACTATAAGTACAAAGTGTGCATTTACGCACCGCTTGCAGGTTTTCAAAACACATAAATAAAAAGGCAGTCATTTACAATGCCAATAGCTCAAACCCTCGCAAAGGCGAGACCTATTGCATTGAAAATGCTTCTTATCTTTTAGGCACCAGATTGCTTTGGCTCGAGTGCCTGATGCTTACAATGTTATGAAGCATAATGTAGTTGATGAACAATTGATTAACTGCCTACACAGCCGAGGCTTATGAAAGTCTGTCTTAGCGAGCAAAACTTTATTCGCATGTACATTTTGTAATTTTCCACAAATGTAGATTAGCCAGAAAGAATGGTCCCAGGTAACAGAAATATTCAGCACTTTTATGGAGTGATCACTCATCACACGCAGTGTGTGAAAGCTTATAAGGAACAGCACAGGTTAAAATGTCCCAGTTAATTTGAACCAGGTCACCCATCTTGATATATGTGCAATATTTAAATAAACAACATTCAATATGAATTCATATCATCGCTGCTTGATTACAGTAGCAGCGTAATTTATCTGTGGTGCTGCATTACAACTCACAGTCAGTATATAGTATTATGCATGCGCCCGGGAGATCAATGATGCGTTTAAGTGAGTTAGTTAATTTACCACTGTAGATATAGTTTCACTTTAACTGAGAAAACAATACTTGAATGTAACAGCAGTTGTAATGGAATATAACAGCAGTTGGCCCCCTCACATCACGATAGATAGAAAAAGAAAAAACACCCAAATGAAATGTCGGAGGCAGGAGAGACAAGTGTTTGGTGCTGTTTTCTTCTGTGTAATCCAAAGCCAATAGGATATATATTACAGAAGCGATTTATTAAAATATTCATGCTTCCAGCCACCGTGCACAAAATAACCTAACAAGACAAGTCATGCTCTTAGTGCCTTAATTGGGCAAAGGATAACATGATCTATCTAACCAGAGCACTAGTGAGAATGTTCCTTTTTTGCCCGCCTCTCAGATCTAGCTATCTGGTTATCAAAAACTCACTACTATATGTGTCGCACAGCTAACAAATAATTCTTCACCATCCTTGGTCAAAAGGTGCAACTTTCATCTAGGCTAGCAAATGAATGGGTGTGACCACTGTTGAAAAGGTCTCTTTGTGGAGCGAGGGAAGGGGCCTTTGCTAAAGCTGTACTCTATGTGCTCTACAATTTCTGACGTCTCCTTTTGTGCGCCTCTGGATCTTAGGACAGCATATGATATGGAGGCTTCTGCCGTGCAGATAACGTCGAAGATGTCGGTGAGAGCAATTACCCTTTAACAAGCCTCTAACAATTGATGGAGTGAGACTTGAGAGAGAATGGGGTTGTTCGACACCGAATGGAGCAGACGAAGTCTGTTGTGTTGTACAGCTCCATCCAGTATCCTTGACCGCATGGTGACAATCACAGTGCCTGTCATAATACCGGGAGTGAGCGGGTCGTGAAACTGCCATGCCTTTCTCTGTGTGAGGTTTAGAAGGCAATACTTTAACACATAAGTAAGTCTGCCTACGGCACATCAGAAATTACTTTTACTGGAACGTGCTTAACTCGTAGGCATAAAGGGCTATGTATACCTAAGAGTTAGGTACCTCCCATGGACACCCTGAAATTGGCGCTGGGTGTGTCCGAAAAATTTGTTCCACTGCCTGAAACAGTAGTTTGATTGCCGCCATTGTTAAATTTATATGGTGCAGACACTAGTCCAGTGACGTCACGGCCAGAGCTGGGCAATCCGGTTTGAATCTCGAAGCAGCTTAACATCCTGTGAATGACATGGTTTTAAAAAAGTCAATTAATGAATACCATCATCCACTCCCGAAGTTAAAATACCTACATCTGCTAAAAGCAGCATTACGGAGAACCCTTCATCTGCTAAAATCTGCTTCACAGAGAAAGGAACACCATATGGTGTAATAGCTAATGCGGCATGGCTTTGGAGCTGAAGAGCAGGATTCAAGTCTCCATGTCGACTCAACATTCGATTCTAGGCTATTCGCTCGATTTGCAGTGGAAAATGTAAACAAATAATTTAAGCAGCCTCTGCCAAATGTAAACAATTTAGTTTAAGTGGCCTCATGAAAAGTATTAGAAGTCCTCATACGTCACTGTACAAAGATGGCTTTGGCCTGTCAAAATGGCCCGTAGTAAAAGAGGACAAGGCGGTAACAAGTAAGCCAACAAACGTGCTTCAATGACCTTTGTGCTTTTCGAACATAAACATTACACAAAAGACTAACCATGGTAAATAAAACGATCAATTGTGGTTGTAAGAGAGCCAAAAGGCATAGAGGACTGAGTTGTGAGGCACTACAAAACAAAGTAAGCGGGGGATCCATGGATAAGACAGACAAGCATCGTAAATATGTATACTGGTAAACAATCACAGCCTTGTGCTTGCCTGGTAGCAGTGCGAGAAGCAAGAACCACTAACCGTTTCATGAATATGCTCCACTGGGTTAGAACCAGGCCATAGACAGCATAATTCACGTACATTCGGGAATTTCGCACTCTGCTGGTTACACAAAATCCCCGAAATTAGGCCACTGGGCTACTTCGCGTAATTACATGGCAAAAACTAGGCCAACATTTAAAA
The DNA here is from genome assembly GCF_964261635.1 of Lissotriton helveticus. NCBI lineage: Eukaryota > Metazoa > Chordata > Amphibia > Caudata > Salamandridae > Lissotriton > Lissotriton helveticus. The sequence continues at coordinate 1,388,550,325 of NC_136069.1, forward strand.
AAACAAATCCCCGCCGGGCCGCCGCGCTGCCTGCGACGACCCGGAAGCGGTTGGGAAGCCGGCCAATCACAGCGCGGCCCCAACCGGAAGTCCCGCCCCACCGAGAGGGAGAGAGAGCTGCCCGAGGAGCCACGAAGGCTCCGCATTGAGTCCCGGTCCCGAGATGGGGGACCGGGTGAAGAGCGGGTGGATGGGGAAGGCGGGGCTCTCATGTGGCGAGAGAGCCCCGCAAAGCGCTACCGCCGCCCGAAATGCAGATCCGCCGCCAGAACAGGTGAGTGTGTTGAGTGAGAGGAGGGGTGAGTGGGGGTGGGGTGTACGCGTGTGTGTGTGTCTGTTTGAGTGTGTTTGTGCGTGCGTCTGTCTGTCTGTGTGCGCGTGTGTATGTTTAAGGGGGGTGCGTGTGTGTATATGCAGTGTGTGTATGGCTTTCTTTGTGCGCATGCGTGAGTGACGACGTGCGCGCTCACGAGGTACAATCTCGGAAAGAGAAAGAGCGTGCAACATTGCTGTCCTCATTCCCCCAGAAGTAACAACATAAGTCGTCTCGCCCTAGACAGCAAAGCTTCGCTTTGCTTTCGTCTAGGCGAGACCTAAAAAGGATCTTACCAACTAAAAAATGGTTTAACGAAGGTTTTTCAGTCATACATTGCTCTATGAATTAGGATGTCAGGTTGAGCTAGTTGAGGTTAATTTACTTGAATGTAAGAAGGCTAAGCACTTTTTTCATTACTCTGAATATACTTTATCTGTATGGAACCCACCAAATGGGAACTACTGAAAAAACACCATGTGTATGCAGTCATGTCTGACGACTCTCATACTTTTAATACCACATCACCCACATCTTTAGAGTGGACCTGCTTGGTATCGCGAAACATTAGTTGTAACCTTAACTGCTTTGCTCTGATGATCATCCTTAGGAACAGGAAGTCCTTTCATAGAAATAAGGCCAGAAGATATGACAACACTTTTCAAAATTCCACTAGATAATTATCAATAATATTGAAACCAATGTTTATTGAATTTGAGTTGTCTTGTTATTTAATTCTGGTATACTCACTACATACCAACAAAAGAGAAAGAGCATCAGGCCTCTGAGTGCCTATGACAATCCATAAATACAATAAACATTCACATTGTCGTTCTTACCCATTAACTTTTTCTAGAGGAATTGAAGGCTATACCCCACTTACCAAAAAAATAAGTATAAAACCTTGTGAATAGAGTACACAACATATTACAGATGTATGGAAAAAGTCATATGTGCCTGTAACAGGCTTATAAAAAAACAAGAGTAAATATTAAATGGAGTTTTATTTTGGAAAAGCTTCTATAAGAGTTAAGACACTTGTCGAGTGTTTGAATACACTGCAAGAGGAGTATTGCATATCAAATTAATTATTTATGAGTTTACTGCAATATGTAGTGAAAGAGCACTCATATATACAAAATAATTGTTAAAGACTCTGAAATGCTGTGTGCCTGGGGCTAGAATTATCATTTTACCCACATTACTGGAGTTCATTTTGATTTATTTTTTGTGAATAAAATCTCAGTTTCTTTTCACAAATAATGGGATAGAAATTCAGTCTTGGGCTGACCAATGCCTCTGTAAATCCATGTATACACTGCAGACCAGTATTAAGTTATAATAACAGATGCGCATGTCCTTGACTCTAGATATGATCATTCCAAGTATTTATTGGTATTTATATAGCATAAGCCTCGCTGAGCACCAATACTACACTGTATGTCAAGGGGGTTTTGGGAGATGATACAAGAGTGTGCACATCAGATGGGCATATGATCGATTGACAGAGTGACATTAGAGTTCACTTACCAACAAATGATTTATATTTCACACAAATGTACAGTTTAAAGCTGATCGAGGCTAGGAATCAGTACATTTGAGTCCAGTTCCAGTACTGGTATTAGAACCCAATTCACAAGTTTGCAGCTTATCTATTAGACCACATCTCCTCCAAGGAACCTAATTGGAGTCCAGTGGCGTAGCTAGACCTACTGGCCTAATTGTCACTTGGGGCGGCCATTAGTTTCCGCCCGGTTCAGGTAAGAGCATGGAGGGTGGCTGCCGACAGACAACTTGATCCAGAGTGGGGTGGTTCTCGACAGATGAGAGGAGCGGGGGAAGGGGTAGTCGATACCCCCTAGCTACACCACTGTTTATGTCTGTGGTTGCTGGTGGGGACCACCGGCATTGATTCTTGGGGACCAGCACTTATTTTTCCTTATCAGACATTTCCTGAGAGAAGAAGACGGGAAAACACACAAAGCAGAAAAAAGAAGGGAGAGAAAGATGGAGAACGCATCACAAAAGGAGAAAGCAGGAACCAGCAAGAGTGAGATAAAGGGGCACGGAGAGGCTAGTGGCGAATTAAAGAGGCAGGAGGTGGAATCTGGACTACGCAGCCTTGGTATTGGTTGGCCAATATTTAATAGCGCCGCTGCTGTCTTCCAAGCGGAGTTTTCGGCACCAAGTCTACTACAAATTAAGCACTGTTTCCTCCCAATTCCATCTGCCAGATACCCAGCCAATGTATTTCAAACAGTTGAACTGCGCCTCATTAAAACATTTAAATTATCAAAAGCCACTAAGAGTCCATCCTGTGCGGCCATCAAAGCAGCAGTGAAACTTTCATGACAGCACTCTAAGGACAATTTCTGATTTAAAATTGCAATTCGATTTTCAGTAGCCTCTTATGGCAAGGAGGCTACCACTTGAGTTTCTGCGAAACGCTTTCTCGAACAATCACGCGCAGAAAGCAATCCATTGCTCATGGGCGATGTCCCATGTGCCATTCATCCTGGCTCCGACGCCATAAACTGACTTTGACCCTCAGCACAAAATGGCCGCATCTCCTCGGGACTCGGGCTTTTCCTTTCAAGCCGGGCTGAATGGCCTGTCTGGAGGAGCTTTTCCATTTCTCCTGCTCGGCTCGCGATGTTACAGATTATGACAAATGGCAGGATAGTCCATTTTTGATTGACTAAAGTACTTTGAGTATGCGGGAAAATGCGGGACATTCATCCTAATTGGCAGCGGACGAGGGCACTTTAGCTATTGTGTCTGTAGATGAAAACAATTTATCCAGGCCAGGGTCAAAAGGTGAGGTCAACAGGATAGGATGGTGATGTTATTATCTGACAACGGGTAATCTTATATAAACTATGTCCAAAAGACGCATGACATTGTAGGCACTCAGAGAAATGGCTATTAAAGATGGCGCCTGGACGTGCTGACTGGACATACCAGGCAGATGGAGAGCCAAATGTTTGCAAGCAATCACATACCGAAAAGGCCGAATGCTGAAGGTGTGTGGCTCCATCAGGGAGCCTTCCTTAGTGACAACGTATTGCATTACCAGCAATCACTTCCAGCGCCAATGATTGGGACAGCCACAACCACAGGGGAAAAGAAAGGGTCAAAAAGGTAATTGGAAAATTAACATTTTATTTATCCATTCATGTGTAAAATTAGACTTACTTCGGAACTGAGCTCCATCTCTTTGTAGGTATTTGCCTCGCCTCCTTAAATGTATGTTAAAGGCTTCACTAGAACCACCCTAAGCATCTCAGGGGGACCTGGGCAGCTTATGTGCACCATTGATTTTCATGGATTTAAAAACAATAGGCGCCCTAGCGCAAGAAAGAAAACACGATGTAAAATGGGGACTCAATAAGTCAATTTCCCTGTTCTTTGACCCTGGTTCCTGCTGTGGCTTGTGGTCTAAACAGTGAAAAGCTGATGGCGCACAGACTGTTATTAGGCCCATCCGCCTTTACTGTCACCATGGATGGGATATCATTTTCCCTCGAGTACACACACACACACACAAACAGTTACACACAAACAACAGCCTTTTGTCGATGCAAACACTTCTTTCGATAAATGATATTGATTTGAGCGTGTTTATAAAATGTGGTGCAATCATCTCAGTATGCTGGCGCATAGCTTGTTGGCTCTGTTGGATGATGTTGAGAGAAAATCGAAATCTTTCAAATTATTTTAATTCTCCTTTCATTTCGATCAAAGGGCCCAATTCCTGAATGGACTGAACTGTAGGTGTTTTCAGTCCATAAGGAATTTAGGGGCCTTTTAAATTTCTCATGACACTTTTCAGCCTGAATTTTGCGAAGGTGTCGTAACTACGTGTAGGGGGTGGCCCATCCAGTTGTGCAGAACTACTGCCAAAACATGCAAACTGCCTCTGTGACGGGCAGGGACTCATTCCAGTGTCCTAACATCTGGGCTCTTCATCAAGGGTAGGTGGAAGCACAGCTTTGCTTGCATAACGGTGTGACCATGTCATTCATTTCCATCCCACTCAGTTTTTTTCAGTTTGATAGCACAATGTTGGTGCTACCTGGAAAACTGCTGTCCACATTTAGACAAAACTGTGCTGGGGTGAATATGGGTGACGTGTAAAGTCGTACCAATGTGACACCCAGTGAGCCATCAGCATTGGCGGGATAGCCTGAGGAATCTGATTCAATCTTAAGGAGGGGGCTGCTGAGCTCTAATCTATGGAGGGCCCCAGAAAGACCCCTTTCATTAGGGTGAGATAACTGCACCCAGCAGTTCACATATCCACCAAGAAAAAAAGAACAGACCGGAAGGATAAAGATGGACTCTGGCTCTCTTCCACACTCACCTTAGCAAATAGTGATTACTTAAGGTATCAATTAATGGGAGCCTTCAGGGTCCACTCATGTAGAAAATCAATATTTTACAGTAAGGGCCACATAGATAGCATAGGTCATTAAAGATTAAAACAGTAGTGATAGAAACAGCTCTGGCCAGGACAAGGTTTACTTCTTCTCTGGCCATAGTCCTCAAATTCAATTCCAATCCTCACGGAGCCAAGGAGTGCTGGTGTATCACTGTGTCACCACAAATGAACAAGTTTTGAAGTCTACATTTCAGCTACAGTGATTTATGTGATGTAGCTCCTTAAAATGGAAACACATGCTCATTTATCACTGGCATAATAAAAAAAACTCTTATATAAGCACGGCTATGTGCTCACCAAAACAGCATTTCAGCATACATCCAAGTCCTACACTGTGAAAGTTTGCATACCTGCCTGAATGTTGATGGAAAATATTTGTTAATAGGCACTCACAGGTTGACACTGGTAGGTGCAGTGCTGTGCAGTCTGTACTTTGAATGGATTGCACCCACAGTGCCCTTATATATGTGCATCTATAAAGGCTTGGCACCCACCTCCTTGCTTGTACTTGGTCTCTGCTTTTTCCTGCTGTAAACATTAGAGGTGCAGTATCACAGCTTCTATGTCACTCTGTGCCCAGAACCCCCCCCCCCAATAAGCAGAACACATTTCACTATGAATGTCAGAAGCACGTTTTCGAGCATGCCCAATTAGAGCATTGCCGCTCTCTGCTATGGTACACATTAGCTGTCCTGGCAGAAGGCTAAGCACTTTGCATCACAGTTTCCCAAATTGTGGGTCGCAAGCCGATTTCTGGTGGGTTGTGAAAGTCCAAAGATTAAAAAATGATGCCTTTAAATTCTGTATTTATTTTGTCAAATTTGTGCGCTTCAAAGACAGAGTCAATTGTTAGGCTATGTCTTCTGAAAAATTGCTGCTACTGTTTTTTTACCATGGGATTGATGTTTACGAACTCCTCTCACTTTGCAGTCAGGGAAAGAAAAGTAAAGTGAATTATGTTACATTCCTACTGGGGCACAGTAAATGTGAAAGGACAGGATGAAGGATGTCATTTTTTCGTAATACACAATAAAATGTAAATACCTGAAAATTAACTGTACACATTCAGCGTTTAGGAAAGCAGATATGAAGGACATTCTTGTGTAATTCTGAAGTGTGATGGAAACAAAAATTTTAATAGGACCAAAACAAATCAAGACACGTTACTTGGTTATACACACCTGATAAATATTCACTGAAACCCAATGTCCACACCAGTGTCGGGCAGAATGGCTCGTGGGTAGCGGTGCAGGCCCGGGGGATTGTGTAGGGGTGGAGGGGGATAGCGGGTAGGGGGTCGCGATTGGTGCAATCAGTTAAAAAAAAACGTACCTTTTCGCCAGCTTGGTCCCGCGTCTCTGCTTCTGCTCTCCTCTTGCACATCGAGGAACAGGAAGCAGGCCCCACTGACCAATCACAATGCTGCATAGCATTGTGACTGGTAAGCACCCAGGCTCCCCTGACTAATCACAATGCTGCAATTATTGGAGCACTGTGATTGGTTTTGAGCGAAGTGGTTCAACCAGGGAATGGGGGCCTGGGCATGTTCTCCATGCAGGTTGTAATGCAGCCTGCAGGGAGAATGTGCGCGTGACTGATTTGGCGGCCCAAGAGCTCCGACCAAACAGTCATTGCACAGTTAGGAGTGGGCAAACCAATCCTCTCTTGCCCTGCTCCAAGAGTAGAGCAGACCAGCCCACCCACCCGCCCGCAAAGCAGCAGGAAGCAACATAAAATGATAATAATGCAAAGTTATTATTATTTTATGTTTCTGCTTCCCACTGCTTGAAATCAGTGGGGCAACACTCCTCCGAGGAGCCAACACTGGTCCACACATTATCGTTTGTGCGCAATATAGTTTTATCAGTAAAACTGAATGTCTGCACGAATTTAGAAGCCATTTCATTTAAAAACGTGCTGTCTGTAAATGACAGTACACAATCACACAATGCTTTATTACATAAAAAAAGAAATCAAACGCCTCCTGTCAATATGAGTTAGGTGGGTCACAAAAGTTTATCATTATAAAAACTTGGTTGTGGTGAGTTTGGGGGAGCACTGTTCTACAGTGATATAGTGTTTAGCTGAACCACCCTGGGTGGCACTTTCCAGGACCAATAACAAACACCCTCCATTTATTGTGTCCTGTTTAACCCCTTCGCTGCAGGGCTTTTTCACCTGCTGTGCGGGGTGAGGGGGGCCGCGTGGCACCGCCGTGCTTGTGACGAGCTCAGCTCGTCACGCTGCACGGCGGCGATGTGCTCATGACGAGCTCCGATCATCATGACCACACCCGTTTTCGAACGTTCAGCACAGCGGAGAAATTATCCCCGCGTGCGAATGTTCCAACGGTCATGACGAGCTCAGCTCGTCATGAGCACAGCTCAACCGTGCCTCATGACAAGCTGAGCTCGGCATGAGCACGGAAAGTGTTAACTCATCCCAAAGATTTTGTAGGGAGTTCTACTCCCCAGTGGATGCTTTGTGATGAGGGCCACACCTCATTTGCCTAAGGAACGCCAGAATTAAAATGAAGGAACACCTTGTGAATAGGATAGGGTGCAAGTTTCAATGTAAAACGAAAACGCACTATGTAATCATCTGATGTCAGCTGATGTAATTGAAACAGTAACATTGCTCTTAGCGCTGATTTGCACAGTTGAGTGCAACCTGAATCGGCAGCACCCAAGTCCTTGTGTTGCTCGTATTGACAGAAGCTTCAAGGATCTAAGAGTAATTACCGAGTGCCCCTGGTTTCTCAAGTCACACTTGGCAAATCAATGCGCCCGCTCTTCTTTCTCAGTAATTTACAAACCCTTCTGCCTAGCGTGCAATGCATCACGTTTTTGGCAGGAAGGGTCCCCATTAATGAATTCCCAAGTCAGGGAATATGCTGATGGGGCTTTCAACAACAGCACTGGCGGATGGATGTTTAAAGATGACTGTCATTGCACTAACGTGAGATTTCGGAGTGTCTGCCAGCTGAACTGTAAAGTTTGCTGGCACGGACGCCTGTCGAATGCATTCTTCCTGCCACTTGATGCTTTCTCGCCCTTCTCGCTCACGCCCTCTCTCCCAGCTTAAACTAATCCTCCCCCCAGGGAGTGTGTGCCTTAGCTATCTTTTTGGCAAACACAAACGCTTCCGTCTAACGTCAGAATGACATACTGCCGTGTGGATATATCATATGCAGGCCACGGTGAACCAGTCAATCACCAGCTGTTTCCAGATAACCACAGTATAGTCAAACTTTGACTAACCCTCCAGCAATCACATCCGGTGTTTGTGGCGATTATTTCAACAGCTGCAGCCTAAAAAGGCATGAGAAATTCGAACAGTTAAGGGCTGCGTTTCGAAGATTGTCTTTCACCGGTTCTGTAGATAGACAGTAGAATAATTTAAAAGGATCTTGCCTTTATGTCGACCTATATCCTGTTTATCCCACCGCTTTCCATACATTACAATTGACAACTGAAGCGGAAATGCGAATGCCATATGGAAAGTAACTTAATCTGCTTGAATGAATTTCCATACCAGTAGCGGAGTTTGATAGTAGGCCCTTGTTAAAGTTTTGTTACGCTGGCGTAATCTCGCGTAATTTCTAGCATTTTGTGTTGCTCAAAATTACACCACGTGGCGTAATTTCAAGTCAATTCAGGTTAAAAAATCTTATCAACGAAGCATGGGAACAATGTGAATGAACAGAACGTGAGAAGCTGTTCTTCGCTCACTTGTGTTTTTGTGCTATTTTTTAGCGTGAAATGCAGCCTTGCACCCAAAATAGATAGGAGGATACATTGTGAGCAAAAATATAGCGCTCAATGGAAGATTTGCATTTTAAGTTGTTTTTCAGAAATTTGATTTAATTAGGCAAAAGGAAATTATGTGAATTAAACTCAAAACAACTGAAAAGCATTAAAACCTGGGGTAGAAAAGGGTTTTACCTGTCATACACATCCTTTGGATTTCCAGAAGACTTGCCATTCCAATGCGCACATCTCATTGAAGGAAAATGGCAGTTGGTGCCATTGATTTTGAAAACGTTTCTTGGCACTAAACCATAGACAAAATCTAGCAGATAGAATGCATTTGTTTCTTCCAGTGGGACTACAACTAAAGCCAGACCAGTTTAGATGTTGCAATGTACGTGCCAATGTTTGCATGTTCTGGTGGGACAGGTTGTTGGACCGGACATCCATGGTATGGTTTTTCCCTGAATTTATGCCTTACAGTCTCCTGTTTTTACTCACTTTGTTTTTTCTATCTCTAGGAGTATAAACACTTTACCAGTGCCAAACAGTGATACAGTGCTTGTGCTCTCTCTCATTTAAACATGGCAACAGAGGACGACGAGGAAAAATGCATTATTTATTTAATTTCCCCTTGTGGTTGTCTTTCAAATCCCCCCCAACCCGGCCCCACCGCCCCACTGATTATACTTGCACAGGCCGCTCCTGCTTTAAACATGTCTCAGGCCTGCCATTGCAGCCTATGTGTGCAGTTTAACTGCCAATTTCAACCTGCCAAAATAAACCTTTTGCGAGTCCTAATCCTTCCTTTTTAGTACATATAAGTCACCACTAGGTTAGGCCCTAAGCAGCCCATAGAGCAAGGTGCAGTGTATTTTAAAAGTTGGACATGTACTTTTAACTTTTACATGTCCTTGATAGTGAAAAATCTCAACAAAAAAAATTCTCTACTGAAAAGCCTACCTCTCTCATAGGATAACATTGAGTTAACATATTACAGTTTATAAGTGAACTTACAGTTCGGAGCAGACAGGAATATTGAGTCTGGTCTCTAAAGAAGTAATTTAAACCCCTCTTTAATAGTCAGATTTTAAGTCAAAATTCTGAAAATGGCAATTTTAGAAAGTTGGATGTTTAGCCCTAAGCATTTGGTGCCTGCAGCTTGTCCCTGAGTCAACCACATTTTCATCTAGTTATTCGTGACAGAGGTTTCCAGTGGGAACCATGCTTAATTCATATTATAGATATAGGCAAATTAAATATAGACTGAATATTATTAACAAGATTGACATTTGTGTAACCTTATGAACTACAGAAAATGCCACCACTACAATAGCAGTGGCACAGATTTAGCCAGTTTTGAAGACGACGTGTATTTTCTAAAATTCGACATATGACAAGTCAAATAAGGATGCGACGAGCATGGTCATCAATAACAATTGATCAACTACAGAGTAGCACAACTTTGCAAACCCATTTGGGCTTTGCTCTTCCCGTTCATGAGGTTGAGGGTTCCTTCATATAACGTAATGAGAAGTGCCTTCTGCCTTAAAACACAGGGATTAGTCAATAGCACCACAGACCCATTCACTCAATCATAGAAAGCTGCCTTCCTTGATTCTCGAATAAATATATATTGTCATCTGTTTTTTTAAAAGTACATAAACCGCTGGTATTTGCCAAAATTGTGAAATAGGTGGGACCTAAAGAAAACTTATTGTTGTTAATATCCCACTAAATAGCATCTTCTGCTTGTTATCTGAAGATAAATGAGAACAAAAAGAAGAGATGAGGCATGAAAGGACACTGAAAGAAACATCAATAGTGAAAAAGGAAGTGTGAAAGAACGAATGAGAAAGAACTAATAAAAGACTGATTGGAAGAGAACAAATGGCAAAAAAGGAGGCTTGAAGGAAGATGGAATGAACAAGAATTAGTAAAAGAACAAGAAAAGAATCATCCTACCGTTATCCCTGTTGGATACATACAAAACCTGCACTAACTGACCAAGTCTTAAGAAACAACCATGTTTGATGAAATGTTGTGTTAATTTAAATGTGCATTGATATGTGGACATTAAAGAGGATAGTTTAAAATAATTACAGTGTTTGCAAGTATGCTTCATATTTCAAAAGATCTGGGTTCTTACAGAAGGTTTGTTTTTACAAGGGGAGATACTAAATATTTCGATTGTTTGCACAAAGGTACACAGAACAACATTAATTGCAATACCCTGCAGTAGAAAAGAACGTGTGTTGATTCCACATTAAGCCCTTGAATTTAATGTTTTGCCGAAGGATTTGTTTTTCATCCCTGTGGATCAAGTGCCTGAGGTCAAGATTAGGCAGGAGTCGTGTTTGAGCAACTAGAGGAAATCGATTTATTTTACTTCATTAATAATTAAACAGCTACTGAAGAATTCAAGTGATTAGAATTAGGTATACAATTGTTTCAGTTTAATTTTTGGTTTCAATTTCAAATAATATTAATCTCCAGGACACTGTGGAAATAGTAATATAGAGACACTGCTCTGAGTACCGGATAGCACTGGCTAGACCGCAAAGACTGACAGAATTCACCATGGCAATGGTTCTTAACCTGTGGTTCGGGGTCCTCTGGAGGTCCATGAGGCCTTTTCAGAGGAAAAATTAAAAAAAATATGTACAGATCAATAAGGCGTATATAAGGAGCAAAATGTAGCAGTAGAAATTGGAAAACGTTCTGCAAATGTGAAGGATTTTGAAATTGTAGGCTACAAATTAAGTTGGTCTCCTCAGATTGGTTTGTGGGATGCATGCAAGTGCATCAAATAAAATATAGTATGCAGGATGGGTGACCTGAATTGAATTTAGAAAAGCTGGTCTCTGGATTGCAATATTGATTCAGCAACTGACTCCAGTTTCAAGTAATGATTACATGGAGGGCCACAGAAGTCAAAATATTAAAAACCATTGCATTAAGGTATTAAAGTTCGGTAATAACACCTAATCTAAATACCCACATTTAATGTGAAGTTTTGGTTACTGATTAAAGCTAGGTTATGGTTAGGCCTACAATCCATACTGTGTACACAAGCCATGCAAACCATAACTCGCAAACCAATGCCAATGATATCACCCTTAACTGAAACAGATGAAGACTCACTTTTTTAAATTTTTTCCTGCAGATGAGATTACATATCACATTACCCATACCACTTTGACAGAAGCAACTATGAATGCTTTTGGGTGCCGATATATATATATGCGAATAAACTAGTTAGCATTTTGTTTGCACCCTTTGAGTTCATTTAAACTACGTGAATTAGCATTTATCTCTATAATTTAACTTCTTCAGGCTGCACCAAAACAACTTTTTAAATGCTAATTTCTTGTTAACTAGTAAATGGATGTATTCCAAACTAAGCAAAGTCACTTCCTTGAGTAAATTTGAGTAAAGCTCTACCTCCATGCCAAATTTTAAGTAATTCTATTCAATTGTTTTTCTAGATCAAGATGCAAAGAAACCTATGTAAATTAAAATGACATTCTTTGAGTAGAAGAGCCTAATTATTAACTCAAATAGGCTTGTGTTTACATTTGAAGAAAAATTCAAGCTTCCATGAAAAAATAAAGGGTCACTTTTGTGAGGTTACCACTCTCAGTTTCCACTGAGTAATTATGGAAATCTTTGTGTAGTGCTTTTTATTCCCGTTCAAAATCATAGCCCGAGCATATTTTTTCTAGGTGTACATTTGCTACGTCTTCCTTAGTTTTTCCATGGGGAAAATGTTTTTCCCCTAGGAGAAACTACATCCCATATTGCACCATCAATTCTGGGGTATTACATCTACTTAACCAACAAGATTTAGGGTCAAAAATAAATATCTGGCCATATCAAGGAAGGGGTTATGTCTATAGGGTTTGGGAATATCTCTCAAATGTACAGGTGTTCATTAAAGTACACAGGCATTCCTTTCTGAAACTCCACGAACCTGTCTTTCAGAAGAGATTTAATCACACGTAATATTACAAAATGGTTGTGTAATACTAAATATGACCTCTTTGATGACCGGGGATGTACATTTAGTTTGAGCTGCAACATTTTAGGTTTTATATGGACTGACAACACAGCTCAATTTAAGTTCCTCAATAAAAATATACAACAGACTGAATAGGATTTTCTGATTTGCATGGGGAACCAATAGGAACCCTTTCACAAATGCTCAAGCTAGGCCTGCTCTCTTTCTCTCCTTGCTCTCTCCCTCTCTTCTCTCCATTCTCTCTCTCTCTGCCCTCTCTCTCTTTAGGATCCCTGTGTTTGGTGGCAATTAACAGTGTGGAGATTAGCAAAGTGATAGGGGCACCAGCAGTGGGCTGTCCCGTTCAAAGCCGGCCTCCACTGGCTTCAGCATACCAGAAAAAAATGGCAGGTTCAATAAAAGACCATTCTCTCTGTGTATAGGGTGCACTTTATGTGAACTGGAGCAATCCATAACTTGAATTCTTGGTTGTGGGAACATTACTTGGGCATTCAGTATTAAAGAAGAGGCCCTTAATGTCAGTACTGTTACCCCAAAGAACATAATTAATAATACAGTGCAAGTGTGCAGGGGTGCAGGGAGGGCGGGTGGAGGGTAGGGGTTGTATCGCTTTTTGTGTTGATGTTAGTCATGTTTGACTCTTGGGTTTTTTCGACACTAATGAACAGCAGCACAGGGCTAGACTCATTTACAGAGGCGTTTGGTCGCTTGGTTGCGACCTCGCAAGAGATACATTGATGTGCACTAAACAAGAATTAGGGGTCAGAGTGCTTACTTGGAATGTGAATGGCCTGGGGGACAAGATTAAGCGGGCATGGCTAGCCAATTTATTAGAAGGCACACTCCAGATGTAGTCCTTTTACAGGAAACACACCTAGTTGGGAATAAATGTATGGCTTTACATAAAGGAGGGTATAAGCTAGTAGTGCAAGCGGTATTCACCTCAGGGTCGCGGGGTGTTGGCATACTGGTTAAAAACTCATTCCCCTTCACTATCCAGGCAACGTGGGCAGATAAGAAAGGCAGATATATTGGGGTGTCGGGCCAATGGGAAGGGAAGACGGCCACATTTAGGTCGGTCTACGTCCCACCAGGCTTGCAGACAGACACTTTCAAAGACATAGGTACACTTTTCCTCTCACTCCCGATGGGTCTTACTGATACTAGGGGGGATTTCAATACAGTAATGTCAGGAGAGTTTGATCGCCACCCACCGCGTGCCCTTAGGCCCGCTCTGAGTTGGTTAAAGAACTTCATTGAGACAATGGGGCTAGTAGTTGCGTGGAGGACACACAGCCCAGTTAGGTCACAATACACCAATGTGTCAAGCGTGCACAGTAGTCTTTCTCGCATAGACTATGTCCTCGTCCCGGCGATGCAGGCCCAGACTATCCGGGAAGTTAGGCACCTAGGTCGGGGTATCAGACCACTCCCCAGTGTGGCTAAGAATTGGGTTAGAGCAGATGAGCATTGGTAGGGTGGCGCCTCTCAACTCCGGGTACTTTAAGGACCCGCCCACTCGTGAGAACGTAGTCAAAGCCACAGACAATTACATTCGGGACAATGTGGGCACAGTGGATTCTGCTCAAACCCTGTGGGAGGCCTTCACAACAGTCATCCAGGGAGAAAATCTCTCCCTGGGTGCGGAGAAAAAGAAAGACAGACAGGCAGATCTTGAGAAGGCAGAGGAGGAGTTGGTGAAGCTGGAAGAAGAGTTAGCCAACACAGTAACCCCTGAAAGACTCCACCTCCTCAAGCTGAGGCAAGACGAGTTTAACAGCATTCCCAGAGATAGAGCTAGGGCGCAGAGCAGAGAGGTCCAAAGTAGGATATATGAACATGGGGATAAAGCTGGGAAAGTTATTGCGTGGTTGGACAGGAGGGAGTGGGTGTCGTGATTGGTGCCAGAGGTGCAGGGAGTAGACTCCATTCCCACAACAGACCCGCAGGAAATAGCGGATACTTTCGCTGAATATTATCAATGATCATGGGGTATATAGCCCGACGGGGAGATATACCGAGGAGGAGAATGGTGAGCTGCTCAGGGACATAGGGTTGCCCGTACTCTCGAAAGAAAACATCCAATACTTGGAATCCCCGCTGACAGATGAGGTAGCGCAGGCAATTAGGGGGGTGAACTCCGGGAAAGCAACAGGACCTACCGGTATTCCCATTGAATTATACAAATTGGACCCGAATAAACTAGCGCCCCATATCCGCGAAATGTGGCCCGCAAGTAAGGACAAAGGAATACTCCCATATGATCAGCGAGTTGCCAATATAGTTGTAATATACAAGGACAGCAAACCCAGGACTAGCTGCGCCTCATACAGGCCAATTTCACTATTGAATGTGGAACCTAAGGTCCTAGCGAAATTGCTGGCGACACGTTTAGTCAAAGTCATAAGCACCCTGGTGCACCCTGATCAATCAGGCTTTATGCCACACCGTAACACGGCCCTTAACCTGCGTAGATTACACGGAGTGCTCGGCAGAGCTCCCACTATACAGGAGCCCTCCACGGTGATATCATTAGGCGCTACCATGGCGTTTGACATGGTCGAGTGGCCCTACTTATTTGCGGTCTTGCGCAAGCTGGGGTTTGACCTGGAGTTTACGGGATGGGTTCGTCTTTTGGACTCCGGCCCCATGGCCCGAGTAGGGGTTAACAACTGCAAATCCGCAGATTTCCAGCTCAGGAGAGGGACACACCAGGGATGCCCCTTGTCACCACCTCTTTTTGCGTTGGCTCTGGAACCCTTGGCGGCCTGGATCAGGCAAGATCGGGTAATCCGGGGAATGAGGTGGTCGCTTGATTGGGAGGATAAGATATCTTTATATGCAGATGATATCCTCCTCTACGTAACTTCCCCCTGGGTGTCGCTAACTGGTCTTCTGGACATACAGGCTATATTCGGGGTTTACTGTTAATTGGTCCAAGTCAGTGATTAATGCCATCCACGGGGACCCACCCAAAATTCAGTCAAACTGCCCAATCCAGATTGCGCCCAAAAGCTTTCTATATCTCGGCATATATGTGACGCTGGACTCAAGGCTCCGATTTGCTCGTAATTTGGATCCTCCCATGCACCGCCTTAAAAGAGATGT
This sequence comes from Lissotriton helveticus, assembly GCF_964261635.1. NCBI lineage: Eukaryota > Metazoa > Chordata > Amphibia > Caudata > Salamandridae > Lissotriton > Lissotriton helveticus. The sequence continues at coordinate 1,388,565,957 of NC_136069.1, forward strand.
AGCACACTGGAGATCCCTTCCCCTCTCTTTGCTAGGAAGAGCGGTCCTGTTTAAAATGATGGCCTTGCCTCGCTTCCTATATGCTCTCCAAAATGCAATGGACCCAGTCCCAGCGTCTTACTTCAGGGACATGGAGAGCCTCCAAAGGCAACTCCTTTGGTAAGGTAGACCACGTATAGCGCTTTCTAAACTAACTCTCAATTGGTATGACGGGGGGGGATCTTCCTTACAGACCTTAGGAAATATTATTGAGCGTCCCAGGTTGCGGCTATCAATCATGGGATATATGGCTGTCCGGATGATCCGGGATATGCTATGGACAGGTGGCTTCTCCCTGGACGTAACTATAATCGAGTTTTGTATTCCAGGCCTCGTAGATTTCCCCTGACTGGACCCACGGCTCATTCCACCCATGTATGGCATGCAGGTAATAGGAACATGCAATGGTAAAATAAACTCACTCTGGCTACACCACTGTGGGGATCGGAGAAACTTGGGAGCCTTTGGCGTACTAAGGGGTTTGATAAGTGGGACATTATTGGGATAGCATGGATAAAAGACGTCTGGGGGGAGGGTACAGTCCTTTCCTTTGCCTCACTGAAAAAACAGTATGGTTTGGCTGATACCGAGCATTACAGATATCTCCAGGTCCGGTATGCCTTACTTTCCCAGATACCGAGGAATGCCACGCTCTCGGAAGCTTCCCCTCAGGAGCATAGAAAATTGGACAGACTCCTTCCCGAAAAGACCATCTCCCTCATCTACAAGAAACTAATTAATAATATGGCGGATCTGTTGCAGGCCCTCAAGGGGAAATGGAATAGTGATGGGTTGGAACTTGATGAGGAGGACTGGCAGGTGGCACTATCATCCCCACGGGAGGTCGCAATTCCGGCCAGTTTGCGGTTAATACAGCTTAAAATACTGCACAGAACATATGTTACAAACATATTGGAAGCACATACATGACACCCTGCGGGTAGTGTTGGGGGTACACTTGCAACCAGAGGTGCAAAGGTATATTCTCAATGTTTGGGAACCCACTGATCTGAATACCAATGCCACGCAATGGGTAACCCTGGCATACATGATCGCGAAAAGGAATATTGCATAGTTGTGGGGGGCGCTCCAACCGCCTCACCTAAGGAAATAGGAGGAAGATCTAGACTGGAGTATGTATAGGGAAAAGTTGGTCAAGTTGATATAGGCACTCTAGAATCCCCTTGATTTAAGTACCTCATTAATTCTGATTGTTATTGCAATTTCAATGTCAATAATGTGAAATGATGTGGTCACTGGCCTAAATGTAACTGTTCTGATATATGTCAAAAGTGTTTATAAAAAGAATTATAAAAAAAAAAAATACAGTGCACATCATGCTCATTCACCAAAACAATGCTTAATGTCTATCATTTAAATCAAACCGCTCTCCTAGGCAGTGTCAACTTAAGGATTTTGGAGGTCCCAAGCAAAACATTTTGGGGGGTCCTGGATGTGACCAATGAGAAGTTTATTACCCATGTTAAATCCACATGATGCCAAACAATACCAAATATATATTACATTTTTATCAATTCTATACAAAACAGTTTGAATGCGTCTTGCCTGGGACCTCAACAATCCTTAATATGACACTGGCGTTGAGAGGCAAAGTTAGAGGTAAGGTGGGTAGAGATGGATAGAGGTTTAGACGGAGAAAGAGAATAGACAGAGGTCAAATAGAGGGAAAGTTTACTTTTCCAAGAAACCCATTGGAAGGTGAGGAACCTGGTCAATTACCCACTTTGCCCACGCCTTAAAAAAATATCTGCTCCTAAGACATACATTTACCAGCAACAGGAAGGGGAGTGAAAAGACTGACACATGTCTATAAAATGGCATGTGAAACTTCCGAGATATAAATTAAATTCTTTTTTATGCAAACTCTGTAAAAAAATAGCTCAGATCATCTTGAAAAGATGTGGAGGACAGACTATCAGAAATGAAATTATTTTTTATGCAATCTCTGTATAAAAGCTCAGACCATCCTGAATAGGTGTGGAGGACAGATCATCAGGAGGAGAGACTATCAGCTCTCAAGAAAATCTCTGCCCACAGGGCTCTGAAGATGATAGAAATCTTTACTCAGAAGTGAATTTTTAGCATTCTTTTGTCCTTTCTGATACTTCCTTAAATGATACTGTAAGATTTCTTTTCAATCTGTTGTAACTATTGTAACTCCCTTGTTAAAGTTTGTTGTCTGTTCGGTTTGAGAATTATATGTTGAATATTAACCAGAGTTATGTGATTATGCTTTTTGAAAAACTTGCCAACATGTAACCGAACTGACATTAATTGGTGACAGAATTCAGATGTATGATATTGCCACCTTCACCAACTCCACTTACGCCAACGCCAAGATTCTTAGGGGCAGATTTACAAGCCGTTTGCGACACTTTTACGCTGCCGGTGCGTCACTTTTGTGACGCAGCGGCGGCGTAAACAATGCGCCACGTTGCGACTTACTTACAACGTGATGCATCTAGGCAGATGCGTCACGTTGTAAAGCCCTGCACCACATGAAACCTGCGTCAGGTTTCATGTGGGCGTTCTGTCGCAGGGTGGGCGTTCCCTCGCAGGAAAGCCCCGTAAAACTGACGCAGTGAAATCTACAAGATTTCACTTTGTCAGTTTTACAACGCTGCTGCGTCAAATCCTTACGCCTGCTTGAAGCAGGCGTAAGGAGTGACACCCTGAAAAATAGGAGCTTAGAGGGAAAAACATAGAACCCAGGTTGCCCTCCACTCACAGTGTATTCAACAAATATGACCTGGTCCTTATCAATATAGGCAATAATTTTATCATCCGCTGTGATAGTCACTAATATAGAGTTTTACTTAAATCGAATAGTGATATTCTTTCTATCAACAGAGTGTGCCTTCTTTATATCTTCTGAAAACCCACTATGTGTCTATGTGCGTCTGCTTGAATATCATGCAGGCAATCTACTAGATGTGTAAAAGATGTAGAAAAAATGTGTGAAAGGGAGGAAGGAACCTCACGGAAGCAACCACCAGGGACTGCTGACTGGTACTCGTCAGTGTGTTCCTCTTATCACCGGCTCCTTCCAATCCAAAGTAAGAAAAGTTGCAAAGAATGATGTAAAAAGGAAAAATAATTATAAACAACTCAAATTGTGGTGATACCTAACTACATACATGTGCACCTCAACCCCCAAGGGTGTGAGAGCCGCTATCCGGCACTCTACCAATGCTAAAACCTGAGTTAGGTATCCCTAGCTGCCTGATAATCTTTATTCTGTGCTGGGTACCTACTCCTATTAAAACCTACACTCTACAGTTGTGCTTCGTTTTAATATATGAGAAGCCTAAGGAGTGACGCACCAGGTTGAGTATGGGTGGCCCCTGTGCCTTGCAGGAGTTAGGTCGCGCTTGCGATGCGACTCCAGCAATGCGCCTCCCATACACCACAAGATGCGTCACGCATCTGCCCTTCTTTGCACCATCGTGCGCCGCATTGTAAATGCGGCGCATCTGTGTAGGCGCATGGAGGGGATTGGATTGCGTGACGCATCTGTTCTGGCGCATCCCTGCTGATTTGCAGAGATGCGCCAGAACTTGTAAATATGCCCCTCAGTGAGCTACAGTGCACATTGTATGCGCAGTCAGTCAGTCACTTCCAGAACTTCTATATGGATATGATACCAAAGACAATATCACACATTAACTGAAATGCTTACACAATGGATTTCTAATTAAAATCGGTTTCAAAAGAACAGTAATTCCACACTATTTGAGCCTTGCGTTCTTCAATGCAAGTGGTCATAGCGCAATTACATTGCAGATTTCAACTGGGCAACAACCATATAGTGCAAGTAAATAAATCCCTAAATAGTTAAGTGTTCCACTCAGAGCTGACATTGCAAGTTAACCTTAATACAGAATTACCAGAGCAAGATCCCTTCATCTCTGAAAAGTTACTTTCAGGCAGATTCTCTCAGTTTGCATCGACACATTAAGGTCTCTTTGTGATTTACAGCCAATTTACTATGGTAGTAAAAGGCCACAAATTGAAGAACTGTGATAAAGTACTTAAGAAGCATCATTCTTTCCTACCTCAAGCCAAAGCTTGACATTTATTCTCACTGCAGCAAGAGAGATTATCTATAAGCATATATCTACCATAAACATGAAAGGGAATCTGGCCTTGTCCTGCGTTTTGGGGGAAATGGCAATTTTTGTTCCTCGTAAAACATGCCATGTGTAATGGGGATCTCGGAGGAAGCTGCAGAGATATGTCTTCTGGTGCTTAATTTTAAATGTGTAATCCTGTACAATTTTTCCAAAGGCATGAAGCAAAGCAAGATGCATAAAAACATTGACCTTGCAAGCCGATAAGGACTTCCTGCGCCTATCTAGACTACAGCAGTGTGTGACACAATGTGCCTTCACCAGTCATCTCAGCAATGAAAAACTCATGAGTTGATTTTATGAGGATGTATATTATATTATGTAATGTAAATAGTCGAAAGTCATTTACTCTCAAGAAAAAAGGCAATGTTCTGCCAATGTTTCTTGTACATGGTAGTACATGACTTTTGTTATAAAAATAAATTCAAGCCAGTGGCTCAATTGAACAACTAATTAAACTCAAAATAAAAGTTCTTGATTTCCATGTAGCCATGCATTTTTAGCATTGTATATGTATGCAGGGTTTCAGGAATCTGCTCCTTTATTCCCTGTTTTGCTCTCCAAGTCCTAATTCAGTAGAATTCGTGTTCCCTGTTCTCCATCCTTTAAGTTGACATCATTGTCTCCATCCTTTTCCTTCTGGAATATGGCTGACCTGCAGTGAGGCCATATTCCCTTTTTTAAAGTGCACTGACACGCCTTGAGGAAAAGTTGTGCTGTATAAAATATGTAAAATTAATTAAATGAACAAAACAGCATTTAGTAATATAGAGACACAAGTATGAAAGACATAGTCTTAGTTTGCCACAATTTTCTTTTATCCAGTATTATCAATAGACCATGGGTCCTATTACAGTGAGACCACGGTCCCTGTTTGTGCCGCAGTGCACCTTTAAATAGGTGTACTGGGTGCAAATGAGGACAATGCGGCTATTACAGATAATGCACTGCCCCCAAGGCAGCTGCGAACTTGTACTTCCCTTGAAGCAGCTCATAAGTGAAAGGTAGACGACTTGATGAATGATGCAGCCGGTCCACCTTTCACAGTTCTGATGGCACCTGTCCTGCACTTTCATGGGTGACAGAAATTCCCTGCAGGCGGGTTGAGTGAGTGACTGCACCTGCCTGCATAGGGGTATATTGGGGGTCCATTGGACCCGCCATTACCCTCCAGAAGGGCGCCTTCAGGGGGGCAATGACTGTGTACCACCTTTTTGTGGTACATAGTCAGTGCAAACCAAGAGGCCTCATTGCCTCTACATCCATAATATGTTGCGGGCGCAGACGCTATGTGTTTTCCTCAACACCCCTTCAGGATAGTGTCAGCACTCTCTCTATTACAGAAGGGGCCGTGCAAATGTCCGCAGTTGATGTGTCACATTTTTAAAATGGCATTGCAATATGTTTCCTGTATATTTTTCAGGTTCGGTTACATGTTGCCAAAAACATTAACCAATATTAACTGAAACATTAACCTTTTGTTATATAACCTTTTCACAAGGAGTGTAATGCTGGGGTTTGAGTGCTGCTGAAAGGCTGTTACTCGGGCTGCGAGTGTGCCCACTGTGCTAAGTTTTTTACTGTGTAATTGTTTTTAATAAAACTATGCGTGTTTTAGGTTGCCAGTTTACATTTGATTGATACACTCTCCTGGGTAAAGATCACGTACCGCTATAACCCGCGGTGTCCGTCTGTAAGAGCGGGCCCACCTCCACAGGGTTAGCGTTCTAGCTGTGCATCTTCCAAACTTATTAAAAACCACACTGGCGCGAGCCTGCAGCATGTGTAATGCTGGGGCTTGAGTGCTGCTGAAAGGCTGTTACTCGGGCTGCGAGTGTGCCCACTGTGCTAAGTTTTTAACTGTGTAATTGTTTTTAATGAAACTGTGCGAGTTTTAGGTTGCCGGTTTACATTTGATTGACACACTCTCCTGGGTAAAGATCACGTAACGCTATAACCCGCGGTGTCCGTCTGTAAGTGCGGGCCTGCCTCCACTGTGTTAGCGTTCTAGCTGTTCACCTTCCAAACTCTTTAAAAACCACGCTGGCGCGAGCGTGCAGAGGGCGCGCCAATGGCACGCCAAAGGCAAGCCTGTCTGTGCCCGTCAGTGCCCGGAACGTGCCCAGAGCCAGGACCCGGACCCCTGGTCGTTTTGGGCCCATAAGCTACTCTAGAGAGACGCTGCTGAAGCTCCGGGGGAGCGCTGCAGGGAATGCGCCATACTTAACTTGGATGGTGAGAGGGGAACGTCTCTCTGCACATACTGTGACTATAGAGTTGATGGGTACACTGATAAGAGCAGTAGGAAGAAGGGTGGGGAAGCTTGCCGTACAGAAGCGGGAAACGCAGAGGGTCTCCAGCCTTATGCTAATACATCCCCCAGCCTCAATGGTCAAGCGCCGGCTATAAGGCCGGTGGCTACCTCAGCAAAGAGGCTTTTGTTTATTCTCCTGAATACACGTTCTGTAGTAAAACACAAACATGAGTTGGAAATACTATTGAAAGCACATAATCCTGACATGGTTTTTTAACGGAAACCTGGACGGATGTAACCTCAATCCCTGACTGGAACATGGCCTGGCCATCAGGCTACTCTTTACTGAACCAAGATAGACCAGGCAGTAGAGGGGGCGGCATAGCCATTATTTATAAGGATGCCCTGAAGGTTCAGGTGGAAGCAGTGACTGATCTCCAGGCTGAAGCGATGCAATTCTGTGTCAGGCTCAAGGACGTGACTGTATTTCATGGCCAGCTGGTCTATCGACCGCCCTGCCCTAGAGACGCTTTTCCACCGGCCCTCATGTCTTATATGGAATCCTGTACTGATTCCGAATTTTTTACAATATTAGGTTATTTTAATTACCATCTGGAGCTGGGTACTAACCCGGAGACGGGCAGACTTTTAGACATCATGGAAGTGCACGGCTTGCGTCAGTTAGTGTCTGAACCTGCACACCTAGGGGGCCATATTTTAGCCCTGACATCTCACAGGGCTGGGTAAGGCACTCCCTTGGATGGATCATAAGACGGTATTCTTCGAGGTTAGGGCTAAGGCAACCGGGAGGTGTTCTCCTCACAAAGCCACTAAGGTGAAGTTCCGGCGAGGGAACAAGGTAACAAGTAAAGGCTTAGAGGCTGCTCTTGACCACTTCCCTTCAACTTTAGATAGTGATCATGAGGTGGCTGCCAACCAGTTTAACAAATGGATCCAAAGAGCGTCAATTGTGAGCACACCGCCACAGCTAACAGGCGCCCTTCGGGGACACTGTGGTATGGCCCTGAACTTAAGGGGCTAAAAGTTGAATGTAGAAGGTTTGAGCGTCTTTGGAGAGTGGACTACAGTAGGAGTAGCAAAGATGCCTACAATGGGGCCTTGAATAGATATAAAGAGGCCATTATGGCTACGAAGAGAGCGTATTTTACCGCAAAAATCCAGGAACCTGGAAATTCTGCAAAAAAATTGTTTAAATCTGTGTCTTTTGCAGGGCAGCTTGTTTAAACCTGACCAGGTTTTCTGTAATCAGCTGGCGGTCTTCTTTCAGAACAAAGTGCAAACAATATAAGATGACCTAGCTAAATCATCAAACTCTTTGTTAGGTACACATCAACCTCCCCAGGGGGAGGAGACAGTGCCATGCAAATTGACATGTTTTGACCCCCTATCGGAAGAGGTGGTAATAGACATTTTAAAATCTATTAAATCTGGCTCATCCTGTGATCCTGTCCCCTGGCAATCATGCACCTGGTGGCGGAGAGGATCAGTGAAACCCTTACCTCTTTGATTAATCAAGTCCTGCTATCTGGGACCTACCCTGCAGCTTGGAAGACAGCCAGTATCAGGCCGATCTTGAAGAAAGCCACATTGGACCCTACTGAATTCAAAAACTATCGGCCATTCTCGGGTCTGCCATTAGTAGTTAAGGTCCTTGAAAAATTGATTAATGAAACATTAACTGAATACTTGGATAGCAACAGGCTATTGGATCCATCCCAGAATGGCTTTCGTCCAACACACTCTACTGAATCTGCCCTGATCGCTACAGCTGAAGGGATCCGAACAGTAGCGGATGGGGGGGAGGGCAATCCTTGTTCTCCTAGATTTGTCAGCCGCATTCGACACCGTGAATCACACGGTGTTGGTTCGGCGACTACAGGAGATAGGAATCAGCGAGCTGGCTTTGGCCCTCCTCTCCTTGTTTCTAGATAACAGGAAACAAAGTCTGAACTGGGAGGGTCTACAATCGGACAGCTTTAATCTGCCTTGCGGCATTCCGCAAGGTTCAGCTCTGTCCCCTACACTGGTTAATGTGTATGTGAAGCAGCTGGCCAGGCTTGTGAGGAAACACGGCTTTACACTAGTGTCGTACGTGGATGATTCGCAATTGGTGATATCTGTCTCAGACATGCCGGAGTTAACTGCGGCAAGATTCCACGCCTGTCTGAAGGATGTCATGGAGTGAATGAGTCTGAGCTGCCTGAAAATTAATACGGAGAAAACAGAAGTGACTGAATTTGGAAAATCATCATCAATCCGGAGCAACCTGTGGTGGCCGCAGGAGGCGGGGGAATGTCCTTTACCAGTAAAGAAGGTGAGGAACCTTGGGGTAATTTTTTACGACAAATTGAACATGTCAGCTCAGGTGAATAGCCTAACATCGGCTAGCTTTTTCTTACTTAAGACCCTGCCGAAAATCTTCCTTTTCATTCCCCTGGCACTTCAGAAGACGGTAATGGCCACTCTTTTTATGTCCAGATTGGATTATTGCAATGCAATGTTCCTGGGCATCGATAAGCATCAGATTAGCAAAGTTCAATCACTGCAGAATGCTGCAGTATGAGTGATTTTAATGCTCCCGAAGGGCCACCCCACTACCCAGGGTAGAAGGGCACTACACTGGCTCCCTGTCCAGCAGAGAATCGAGTTTAAGGCACTCTGCCTGGTGCATAAGGCACGATATGGTGGTGGCTCTGAGTACTGTCAGCATAAGTTCAGGATCTATACCCCCTCTCGAGACCTACGGTCAGCCAATCTTGGCTTGATCTGCATCCCAAGGTATAAACGGGCCAGATGGGGGGCTGCTCTCTCTCTAGTTGTGCGGCCCAACTGTGGAACAAACTGCCGGGGTCCTTGAGACTTCAGCCAAATCTTTCATCGTTCAGGAAGATCCTGAAATCCCAGACGTTTAATTCCTAGTAGCTATCAGTTTATCATTCCGCTCCGCTTACACACACCAGCCCCAAGACGCCTTGGCATTGAAGCATTTTATAACATAACACAAGCAGCAACAATAAGGAAAATGGATGTTCTCTATGTGCACAGATACAAATGTTAGGTTATATGACTTAAGGCATCCCATAAGCACGTTCAATACCATTAATCTAAAATATTCTAAACAACCAATGATACCTCAAATAGACATAAATCGGGAAACAGCCGTTACATCGCAACTTTTACAACGCACTTCTATTACAACGCAACTTTTACAACGCTGGATCCATTACATCGCATGCCTTTACAACGCATGACATTACATAGCAGATGCTATTACAACGCATGCCATTACAACGTAAGTATAGGTAAGTATATAATTTTATTTTATATTTTATTTAACATTATTTAATTAATTTAATTAATATTAAAAATAAATAAATATATTAATTTATGTTTTTTTTATATTGGGTTTGGGTTTTGGGGTACAGGGGTATTTTTAGGTTTCAGGGTTGGGTTTGGGGTACAGGGGTATTTTTAGGTTTCAGGGTTGGGTTTTGGTTTTGGGGTACAGGGGTATTTTTAGGTTTCAGGGTTGGGTTTGGGTTTTGGGGTACAGGGGTATTTTTAGGTTTCAGGGTTGGGTTTGGGTTTTGGGGTCCATGGGTATTTTTAGGTTTCAGGGTTGGGTTTGGGTTTTGGGGTACAGGGGTATTTTTAGGGTTCAGGGCTGGGTTTGGGTTTTGGGGTACAGGTTTTTTTTAGGGTTTAGTTTTAAAATACAATCTTTTATTTTAATTAAAATAATATTTTTAGGTTTCAGGGTTGGGTTTGGGTTTTGGGGTACAGGGGTATTTTTAGGTTTCAGGGTTGGGTTTGGGTTTTGGGGTACAGGGATATTTTTAGGTTTTAGGGTTGGGTTTGGGTTTTGGGGTACAGGGGTATTTTTAGGTTTCAGAGTTGGGTTTGGGTTTTGGGGTACAGGGGTATTTTTAGGTTTTAGGGTTGGGTTTGGGTTTTGGGGTACAAGGGTATTTTTAGGTTTCAGAGTTGGGTTTGGGGTACAGGGGTATTTTTAGGTTTCAGGGTTGGGTTTGGGTTTTGGGGTACAGGGGTATTTTTAGGTTTCAGGGTTGGGTTTGGGTTTTGGGGTACAGGGGTATTTTTAGGGTTCAGGGCTGGGTTTGGGTTTTGGGGTACAGGTTTTTTTAGGGTTTAGTTTTAAAATACAATCTTTTATTTTAATTAAAACAATTAATTTTAATAATTTTATTATTTATTAAAAATAGTTCTTTATTATTAAAAGTTCTTTTAAAAATAAACTTAAAGTAATATATGTACTAAATAATTATTTAAAAATAATTTAATTTATTTAATTAATTAAATTTAAATTACTTACATTTAAAAAATATATATATACTTACCTATACTTACATTGTAATGGCATGCGTTGTAATAGCATCTGCTATGTAATGTCATGCGTTGTAAAGGCATGCGATGTAATGGATCCTGCGTTGTAAAAAAAGAGGTGTAACGAGTGCGTTGTAATATTTCGCGTTGTAACGTCATACATCCACATTAATCATATAAAAACTTGGTAGTAGGATCATGCTACTAAAAAGAGTCAGATGAAAGTTGCTTACCATGTACAGAATTTACAGATGACAGAAACATGGCTTGGTTATTAATCATCCACTTAGTTTAAATCTTATTAGGAAATGATTCTGTATTAACCTCAGCAAATTCACATTAATTGTTAAATGCAGAAGCGGTCTCTACAGATATCATTCCTCTACTGATCTGGAGAAAATAGTCAAACACTAGGAAACAAGTCTTTAGTATCTGATCATATTTCTGAACTTAATTAGAGCAGCAAATGCATGTATACTGCATTGTGCTGCATTTCATAAATGTTTATGTTCCTCAAGAAATTGGTGTGCATCCATTTAAAGGCGATTTAGTGCTATTCTATCAAACTGAGTGAAACATTCTCAAGGTTTACTGAGCCATATGCTGAATTTCTGTGGTGTAAATGTTATTATTTTTGTGGGAACCTTCTGAAAACCTTTGACTAGCACAACGTCATGCTCTGTTGTGGCACATTTAGAGTCTAGTATTCTTTAATACAAGGGGGGCTGCAACGTCTGTGTAAAAGGCCAGTCTCTAATTTCCTTTTTGCAGTAGAGTTGTGATATCTTTGTTCAGCTTAATAAAGGAATATTGTAGCTGCTCTACTTTAATAAGTAATTACAGTTGAGTTCTGACATCACAGTGCCTCCCATCAGAGCCAGCACCTAGGATAACCGAGTATAATAAAGGCTACAGTCTGAAGAAGGAAAAAGAAACTGGTTTCTCCTTTTTCTGAAGTTTTTTAAAGAATACAATTCGATCAGAAGAATGGAGAGATTTATTTGCAACATATTTTTTTCCCATTATGTAGGTCATTAAAGAAAGGACAGAATCTCCGATTTTTTCTAAATAATACATCAAACTGATTCTAATATAATTTTGAAAAGATTACTACACATTTTTTGTGCATTTCATTTTGTAGTACAGATTTACCTTGTATTCTTTATGTTTGCAGTGAATATGAAAGAGGATTACACCAGTGACTAAAGCAGTTGTAGGAAGGGTGATGGTGTGAACGAAAAATATAATTTAGATAAGGGTCTAGGGGGAATTGATTAAAGACTGAAAACACCTCTACTCCTGTGATTGGAGGGTGATGGTGTGACCATGTGTTAAACTCAGCCTTTGCCTTCCTCCTCTATATCGTCACAGAACTCCTGAGTAAAATGCAATGTCCCTTTAATGTATGACAGGAGATACTTTATCCCACATTTTAAACAAAATAAATATATAGAAATGTGGTGCAAAGTAAAATTCATTACAGGGCAAGACCATTTCTAAACATGATGCCTAACCAAATCATACTGTTCCCATTTACAAGTATAAATATAACCTAGATCCTCTTTATGGTAGGAAATCTAAAACAGGCCTAAATCCCTCCTCTATCACATGCAGTGCAGCTTGGGCCGATAAATTGTGAAGATGGCCTCTAACAGTCATGACCCGCAGCAGTAGGCTGCTATCATTAGATTATTACAATTAATAATATTATTATTAAATCTGTGCAGCACTAGTCGAATACCAAAACTTAAAACAAAATGAGGCATTTCTGAGGATCCATGTTTATGCAAAACCAAAATAATCCAGGTAAACAGCATAGTGTTGTTAATGTATTCCACAAAGAAAGGCTGAGTAAATATGAAAGCGGCCTTTTTTTCCCGTGCGTCTCTGCTACTGAATCTCACCATTTCCCTTCCCTTCCCTTCAGCCACGCTTCACGGTCCATCTGTTCAGAGGTATTCAAACGTGTGATGATCGGGCTGGGAAGCGGCGGGAGATGTGTCTGCTGCACACTTGCCTCCAGAGAACTACAAATGTCAGGGAGATGTAGAAATAGCAACTGTTAGGAATCATCAAAGGATTCTGGAAGTTATGGAAGTCATCATTTAAGAGATTGTCATGCAGAGCTCATCAGCTGAGAAGTCTCAGAAGATCTAAGCAATCCGCTTGAGACTCCAAATCTAGTGATGGTTTCGCAAGGAAGGTGGGTACCCCTAAGCAATATGAAGAAGAGCAAGAAAATAAGAATATCACACATTAAAGAAAAATTAAAATGACTCCGGTGCAAAACAAAAATGTCTTTTTAATAGACTGTGAGTCTCGTGATCTCAGTCTTTCAGACGGCAGAGGAAAGGCCAATTAACAGAGCAAGGTGTATCACACTTGTCATTTTCTGCTGGACTAATAAATCCTCCATTTATTTTCAGTACTGGCTACTCACTGAATGTGTGTCTGTTTTCCCACCCAAATGATAAAAAAGAGAAGTTTTGCCTACAGCATTTCCTAGGACCTGGTGGGGAAACATTTTCTGTTTAAATAGATATAATATACAAATAACCGCATGCGTTTCATTCAAATCAACATTTATCTTTAATTCGGTCTTCACCGCCTTTGCTTGTCCTACAAAATGTTTGGTTCTATACTTATTCAGAAAACGTAACCATTTGTTTACTTATTTAAAAAAGCATTATTATCAGCAATACATACATTGAAGCAGAGCAACAATAGCTACTTTGGCTTTCTCTTCCCATGCTTTAAACGTTGGAGGAACATACTGCAAAGGAAGTGACTCCTAAAGTTTGAAAAACCTGTGAGCAGCACAGTAACTAATCAAAACTAGCAAAAACAGAAGACATGAAGAATCAGCACTCAAGAAGAGGGAGCACTATCTAAATTAGTGAAGGTTCTGTGGTTTGGGTAGAGCAAGCTGTAACTGACTTCCTCTTGAAGGGACTAAAAAAGTCCAAAAGACTCTCCAAGTTTCCTAACAAAGATACATTTTAGACTTCAAAGTAAGAGCTCTATCCAGAGCATCACAGATGCACAATCTTTACACAAAAGTCTGTGCAGAAGGCATGAAGCCATGATTTGATGCAACCAAAGCAAACCATATATTTTCTGAAGGACAAGTAGGTATTACAGAAAATAAACATGTGCATATTCAGTTTTTAGTCATTTCTAGGACTAGTACTGCTACCAAGTCAACAAAAGAAAAAACAACTATTGGAGGAAGCTCAGCAAGGGCCCAAACACTAGTACAAATACAAGCATTGTTAACCATTAGTAGTGGCAATCCAAATTGGAATAAGTTGAATTTTCATATCCAGATCATTTGCTTTATTATGCACCCTTTTATATAGAATATCGCGTCATATTTGATCATTTGACCACAGGAAATAAATTAGCTTAAAACAGACTGCAATCCATACAGTTGTAAATTGTTGTAGACAAAATATTTAACCAATGCTCATGAATTTAGTTAAACGTTTTGCTCTGGTTTCAGGGAATCCCATGAGCTTTTTCATGTCTATACTCTGAGACATAGTGTACATCATATCTTATCTGAAAATAGATGAATTAAGTCTGCAAGCAATTATCCATCAGAAGGGAAAGCAGAAATCTTTCATAAGCAATTTCATGAATTGAGTAGAAATACTCCAAGGCTGGTCATTGGCCTTTACAGTAGAATGAATTCATGATTTTGTGTACAATTTTGTGCAGGATTGAAGCTCAACCGGGGGAGGGGACTGATTTCATACTCTCATAATACATGAATCCATGACTGCTTGATGTTCAAAGAATGAACAACCTCGGCTAAATCAGCAACCTTGAAAATCACCAGGAGAATGCTCTTTGTGTTTATATTTAGCCAATCAAAATAATGCTGAACTGGAATTTGGTACACTGGGTTAGAAGGTAGGATAACCATGTTCTAGTAAGTATGAGAGTTCCAGTCAGTTGGCATTCTGGCCACAGGACAGTTGTCCCAGGGAACATAAAAAAAAATAGTACAGCTGGTAGACAATTAAAATAGTTCAAAGACCTGGCAGCCAAACAAGAAATCTAGGAAAGGAGGGTGGCCAACATTTATCAATAAGATATTGGAGGAGACATTAGAGCTAAGATGGGCAAAATTATTTACTTATGTGGCAACTGAGAAGTTAGAGATATATCCAAGTATTTTGTTTAGGTTCCTATTAGTTTTTTAGGTAAAGGTACTGGGGAGACCAGTGTGTGTAAGTTACGCTCTTTGTCAAACTAAACGTCCTTCCATGAACCTAAATATTTCAGTGTGGGTCCCTTGTTGCATTCTCTAATAACATACTAGGGACCCATCAGAAAACAATCAAATGTCAGAGATGAAAAAGTTACAGGCATTCCATGTTTGTCATGAAAAATTAAATAATGAGTACAACAAAAATGGTTTCAGCAATAATTTGATCATTTCTATGTTGGCACATATTTTTGGTTTTGAATTATTAGCACAATGTATAGACCATCCACGGATAAGAGGGAGGGAATAAGACACCTAGGTTAATCTTAAAACAGACTTTAGCTTAAGTATTTTTGGAAAGACTAATCAATACCTGGATGATCGTTAAGTGAAATTTTCCTACTTGAGATGGAATATATTGTTATTAAGGTAATCATAATTACACTAATGTATGATTACTTAGTGGTAATTAACAATAGAACCACCATATTCTTGTGGACCTCAAACGGCCACAAGGTGCCTCTTGTAACTGTGACAAAACACTACACTGTAACACTCTAGACAAACAGACAACCACTGTGAAACCAGCACGCTTTCAAATCACAGCACTCTAAGCTTTGAACAATATACGTATTAACACCCAAGCAATTAAGACACCACTATCATGTTAGTCTACATATGATGGCATACTCATGAGATCCCACATTCTCATGTATCGGACAGACTCATAATCTGATGGTTACTGAATTTCAGAAATTTTGTTTTATTCAAAGGAACAAAATCATCGGCAAAAAATACTTTCATATATCAGCATTTATAAATGTCTTCTCCTTCACTTTTAATATTCACATTCAGTAATGTCAGTTAAGTGTAACTGTACAGTTCCAGTTAATATTCTATTCATAGAAAGTTTTTTTCACAACATAATATCGGAGGTCATGAATATATATGTGCATTGAAAGTGTGAAAGTCCCTAAGATTAAAACAGCTCAAATCCAAGGTTCATTATTATATAGATCATTCTAATGAGACAGCTGTTGAAAGGTGTAATTGAAGGGAGTTTTCTGGGCGCAGTACTTTGTTTCCATAATAATCACAAAGCTTTCTTTTTTCAATGAATTTTTTGCTTTAATTAACTTCTCACCACCAGAAAGACATGCCCTTCTTACTCATGGTCTAGATGCAAAACATTTAAAGTGCAGTGTAACCTACATTTCACCTCTCGACTTAAGCTGCTGAATAAACATAGGACTCATTTATCTGGTACACTTAAGATCTTTGATTTTATTGCTTATTGCTGCCTCAACCATGGGCAACAATTTAATAAAGAGAGTAAAAAAATATTATTCATCAGTAAATCAAACTGCAAAAAAGTCAGTCCATGAAATTGTAGCCCATGAAATTGTAGCTGCCTGTGGAGGAAGGTTTCCTTTGATATGCCACCCAATGAAAAGCAGACGTGGTGCTTCACTACCCTAGAGAAACAGTTTATGGGCAAATGGTATGAGCAGGATCTGCGAGACACATGACAGAGGCTGAAACCTTTGGAGTATAAATATTTCTAAGAGCATAACTTTATTGGTTCATGCCTTTATTAAACATTAGTGATGTTTATCAATGGATAGGTAGCAACAGAAAGAATTTCATATTTTGAGAGACCTACTACTAACAATATTTGACTTCCAGCAGTTTGAGGGAGCGGGAGAAGAGCCAGGGCAACAGAGGAAAAGCGATGGAGAGGAAAGTGAAAAATAAGACAAGGCTAAAATAGGGACACATTTTTCTGTGCAAGCCCTGACTAGTGGCAGATTATTAGAGATTTTGGGGGGACTGTATTACATTGTCTACAACTACTTCAGAGGCACTAAAACATCTACAGCTACATCCAAAATGTAAGCTTAGTATAACAATAAATATTCTACTACAACTTCAAAGACTATATCAACCATACTCTTGCTTTATTGTTAATGTTATTTGTAATTATATTTATAAGGGTGTTTTTAGTATTATTATTTTCATTGGAATCATATTTTTGTGTTTGTTGATATAAGTGTAACTTATTGTTGTCAATTTATCTAGTATAGTGAACCAACTCTAATGTGTAATTATTATGTTTAATTAATGTAAACTTTTCCTTTAAATATTTTCATTTAAATGTATTCGCCATATCCTTAATGACCTAACTCTACCCTTCACAACAACATGGAAGTGATATGTTCAAGAAATGACATTGAGATCCACCAGTGTTCTCAAACTTTTGGTGTGCCCCTTGAAGCCTTCACCAGTGATAGAGACAAAATCCAGGAGATACCAGCTGCTACAAATGCAGTTAAGTGGTCATGAGCTGCTATGTAAGCAAACTAGCATCTGGTTGCGAGCTCTGTGTGCTCCTCAGCTTTTATACTCCAAGACGGTCTCCTCCTCCTCTAAAGTAATCACAGATAACTGAATATTGGCTCACTAGTGATTTCCTTTTTTTATACTGTATTTTTTAGATGTTTCCGAAACTCATAGGTCTTAAACCTTTGTAATAATTTTTAATGCAAAGTAACCTGAATTTAGGAGACCAGATTGTGACACTCCATTATAATCATATCTATTTGTTAGTCACAAGCATTAACCATTTTTTAGAAATGGAGGATCCAATGACACATTCTGTACTGCATTAAATTGTTTCAATTCTTTCACATTTTATATGCATTTCCACGAACATGAACTCAATGCAAACATTATACAGTGTGTTTAGCTAGTGGCTCTGGTTTCTTTTTTTAGTGCTTAACATCTGTTTTCACTGAGAGGCTGTACTTAAGTAAGAGTACCATTCTCATTTCATGGAGCCCTTTAAGGCTTCACTCTGAGATAACATCAAAATTCATCAATACACTGGAGACACACAACAGTATTTGAAATTCTCCTCACCTCCAGATATACACATTTGTATAACTGCTTGCCCTTGATCTAAATCAGAATATCCAGTACCTACCTATTTCATATCCCCACCAAAACTGAATTTCTGCACAAAAAGAAAATGTATCCAAACATAGTTCAACAAAATGATGTGTGATAGATTCAAACCCCAACTTTCACCCAATGTTAAGTCTATCAGATTAATTCTGGATATCGATATCACCTGCAAGGAAATCGTTGCCAAGAAAACTAAGATACCCTAGTATCAGCTTTCTCCACTAAAGAAAGTGAAAGAAATTCTCCAGAAAGTGACTCGAGTACTGACTTTCAAGACATCGTACTCTTGTATAAGATATTTGTGAAATACCAGACTCCACAGCCTCTCAGGCTCCACACTGGTTCCCTTTAAGGGCATCTACCTGAATCTGCATGCCATATTAAAGGCCTGAAGAAATGTGACATCATGCACACCCACGTGGAACTCCACTGGCTGCTTTTCCCAGCCTACACGATCTACAAAACCATCAGCATCATGTACAAAGTCACAACAAACAGCACATTTCCAATCTGCCAGTCAGACTCACCATCTTCAGTGGCTTTCAGCACACCCACCACCAGAATGCCAGTAGGCCGGAGAGAAAAAGCAAAACAAAAACAAAAAAAACAAGGCAGCAGGCCTCATTATCCACCTATGCACCCAAGATCTGCAACAACATCCTGGATGAACAGGACTGCTGCAATTGTGGAAAGAATTGAAGACACACCTATTTGAAGAACACTACATCATGATGAATACATTTTCTCTTTGAAACATCTTACCCCTCCAATCATATGCTGACTTTTTTTTGGGACCTTGTCTAGAACTCTACTGCTTTTCAGCTAGCTTTGTACTATATAAATATCACATATATATATGCATTGTGAGATCATTTAGTTGTATTATTACAAGGTAAATGAATAATGGTAGTAGTGTTTTCCTCTCCAGGGAACGGAACCACACATCAAAAATCGAAACAATATCTAAGCAACAAAGTGATACAGTTTGAATAAATAATAGTGTCTCTCACTTATATGAACGGGTGCTGCTATTACTCTACCACATTTACTATGAAGAGATGCAATTAACACAGTAAAATATTCTTGTGCGTATAAATCATAAACAAGAGAGCATCACTAGGCACACCCTTAAGAAGTTTGAATATCTTTTAAGTATTAAACAGGTTGAATGGTCCTAATTCACAAGTATCATGTAGAGTTCACTTGGTTGATGATTTACTATTAACCAATGTCCAAACAATTCAAATTCTTGAAGATGTTTCTTTATTCTTGTTGATGTAACATCCAGCATGACAGACTGAGACTATGCCAGTTGTATTATAAAGCTGCTACATTAGTGGATTGTGTTTTGTATTGTGCTCTTAACTTTTCAATGATTTGATTGCTGTAAACAATTAAATGTAATATATTCATGATATATTACTAAATATTCTGGACATATATCTTCAGTTGACATCTATACTTTGTGATTGTCATAATTGTGACACCTATTCCTGCTGCACAGACCTCACTTCAGTTGTACCACAAACATACCCAAAGAGTCATCTATGATTAGGTCAGGCCCACATTCTGTTCTGGACTGAGAATCTGGATACACACTTTTTCTCTTTATGAAAGTCCTGTGGCCTCTATAATTACTCACTCCAAAGAGAACCTGACCTGACAGCAAGAGAATGATACCCAGTATTAGTTCAATGAACATGGGTGGTGCACCATAGATTTAAAGAGAGAGTGACGCCATTATTTTATTAAGATGTCTTCATATGGTACCACAGCATGCCATGGGCCACATATATTACAGATGATGTGACCTTTTGTTCTATGTACCTACTGCCACAATCAGTAACTCTTTGGGACAAATGTTGCACACAGAACAGAAAACAGAAAATATTCCACTTTCTAAAAGCTACCATCGCCTGCTTAGAATGTATTACTATTATTATTACTGCTATTATTAGTATTGTTAATAATAATGAAGATAATGATATTGATATTGAGGATGATGATGAATTGTCCCACCGCCTTCATCGATGAGAGAGGGCATGTACAGGCCCTGCAGAAACCCAAATGATGAGCATTCCATACTACCACTTTCTGTTGGACTTCTTCACTAGGCAATACTTAGTAGCTCCTAGTCTAGCACTTTACCTGAACCAGTAATTTGTATTCCATAAAATAGTTTGTAAGTCTCTTCACACTTCTGATTTCAGCAAGCAAAGGGTAATATCTCAATATTTTTTTAAATATACCATTGATGTTGTATGTGGCTAGACATGGTCTCTGAAAAGTTATCTAACTTTGACTTTACTAAATCTTTATACATTGCATGCCCCTCATCTTCTGCCACTTCTTTGACCCAGTAATTACAATATCTAGAAATGCACTTCCTTTATGCCATCTACAAATAGTACACATTTATTGTTTTATACGGGAATAATTTTCCATTTAAGACCCAGTCACTCAGCGTTGAATTAGCACGTCTTTCTATTCAGTTTCAGCAGGTTGGCCCCTGGCCACCCCTGTCAGCTGTTTTAGCATTAATCGGGACACTGCAAAAATAAACACATTCTTTCAGCCGCGCACTTACATCTTTGTCAACGTCTTTCTTAAAGCATTCAAAGAACTTCATCAAGGTGCTGAAAAACACCACACATGTGAAAGAGACAATGAGATCAGAAGACTGGAATAAGGCAGGCCTGCATGTGTGGTAATGTCTAATGTGCCATGCATACAAATGTGTTAGTGTATACACAACATTCAGACCTCCAAGGCAGTCAGTCACTCCTGCACTCGAGGCTAATCTTAACAAAGTTTTGTTATTTTTACTGTCTGGGTTTACTGTGTGATTTTTTTCTTCATTTTAACAAAATCCCTCTTTTCCTCCAGACTTCAACCACCAGTGAGAACCACTCCCAGGAGAAAGGGCAAATGATCTCATTCTCAATTAAAAGCCAGCTATATTGCTTCAGAAATTGGCTAGCAGGAATAGAGTAAAATCAGACTAGCCTCTGATCCATTCATTTGCGCAAAAATATTTTTCTTAATTGAATGTGCAATCCAAAATGAAGGCTGACATCTTGTGCACATGGTTAGAGGGAAAAAGCATGCTACATAAACAGCTTTTTTACCTACCAAAGGACTTAGGCTATGAAGCATATTTAGCTGCTATCCTAAAAAATAAATATCTTTGGGAGTGTAATTTGTGAAAGGTCATACATAGGTGTCCATGTAATGTGAAAGGGTTGCACATTTAAACTAGCAGATCGCTTATAAGCCTAAATGATTTTTTAAAAACTTTTTAAATGAAACAAAACTGAAAATTCATGGATTCGAAGAGAGTACATATATGGGTAGGCGCCCACAGTTCATACAGTGCAAGCATGATGCTTTAAGGGCACTTCAGCATTTGAGCACAGTATTCTCCACATCTGGAGTCCTTAGACTCAAAGAAATATCTGAAGAATGTTAAATGGAGGGCTCTTCAAAAGAGCAGTTTTGTGAAAATGAGCTGGTTAAAACGTTTTGAGATGCGACCCTATATCTTTAATATCGTGATCTATCAGGCAGCACCAGCCAAGAAAAGCAGATGTACCTACTCCAAATGTATATATTAATTTATCCTGGTGTTTGTTCGTATTTCAGCGAAATAGAAAACGGTAAGAATAGAATTGCTTTAAGTTGCAGAACCTCTGATTTTACCTCCATGTCTGTGTTGTTTTCCTCTGAAACACTAAAAGATTATTGAAAAATGAGCCAATGTAACTTTCATGATGATCTTAAATCAAAGGTCAGTAGAAACCTTCCTTTTCACTATAGTTAACATAAAGATGATTATGGCTCTTGCAAAATGCAACCTCCTCTGCTAGCAATTTTGTTCTGTGTATGGGCAGAAGCCTACTACTACAAGAGAACTTTTATCCTTATTTGACCTTCACCAAACAGGTGTAATAGTACACAAGTAACTTTTTAAAGGCTTCCTATTCACCCTGTCCAGAATAATAAATAGTTTAAATTCTGCAAAGTGGGATTGGCAGTCAAATGCACATTTTTTCCCTCAACAGGAAAATTATTATTTCCCGTGGAACAAGTCCCTCTACAACACCTCTAGCAAAACTGGGTGTGATCCATTATTATTCCCATCCTGAAAAGAGAGGTAATCCAGCCCTTGACTAGATTGACTTTCTGAACCAAACTAAAGTATGCTTCTGTCAGTATAAAAATTCTTTAAAAACCACACTTGCATTTAACCTAAATAACACAAACCTTCAAAGTAGAGCCCTAAACAAATAGCACAAATGAATGTCAAAAGGTTTACAAAAATCTATACTTTTAATCCAATAAAACCATTATATAATACACAGAGCAATTATTAAAACCAAGTACATTCGACCATTTTAGAACATATATTGCACAACACAAAAAGAAAGAATTGCATCCTACCAAACAAAGTGTATATTTTTGGCATATACACTACTACTTTAGTTTTACTGAGCATTTATGAAGCGTAATTTCCACATAAGACTGACCTAAGCCCAGAGATGATGTCATAGTACCTTTCTGACACGTTTCGGTGGAGAAGATATATGGGATCCTCCTTCTTCAGTACTAAATGAAATAATTATCTTCCTTACAATTAAAAACTATATCACAACATCAAATTACGATTCAATATATTAAACCCCTGCCACTCCAACTCCAGGCTGTTTATGTTTCCAACACTCCAACTTGGAACTCTCGATAGCTTGTATGAAATGACCCCAACAGTGGAATTTGTATATAGTTTTTCAAAATGATAAGTCATCATGTGTCAGACATATTCTACCCCTCATCTGGGATTTTTTTTTAAAGCAAACTCGTCTCTAGAGGAGTTTTGAAAGGCTACATATATCCATGTGAGTCCTTCCTACGTAGACCTATACTCACTTCACTTGATAAATCCTGACGGTTTCGCATTCGGGCAACAATGCTCAATTTGTTGCTTGCTGGGTCCCTTGCATGGACAATATCAATAAAGGTTAACTTGCTGACCATTTGCAGTGTAGGAAAAGGTTGAAGTGTGAAAGCCACAGGATTGTGGGTATTTACAAACTGAAAGGGCAAACTTTGCCTAGTAACATCCACTTCTTACTTGGGATTTACTATTGAAATTTCTTCACATCCACAGTTGTAAATCCACTCACACCTGCCAGGAATCATTTTATACATTCCAAGCAAGCATAAATCAGGTACTTCTGGCCATAAATCTAAGTCTACCGCCAAATACCTATGTGCATTGGGTCCAATAAATTAGGAATTCTCTTGTGTTAGATATTAACCTTGTCTATGGAGGCCAAAATAAATATCTCTTTTCCATGGCAGCTATTATTTTGAGTTTAATTTTCTTAATATCCTGTTTATTGGATGGTTAAACCTTTTTTTAACTTCTTGGCTTTCTTTATGTTTCTGATGTTGCTAAACAAATAGTAGATTATCAGAAACACACCATCATCACATGGCCCTCATCTCTGGCTAATGAAGATGCTTAGTAAAAGTATCTATCTCTGCTCTAAATTCTAAGAAATGAAAGGAAGCATCATGTTCTCCTACACAGTTCACATGCCAGCAAACAATTATATAAACACTAACAATTTCTCAGAATCTAGATATCTGTAATTTTTTTCCATTAAGGCCTAAATTCAAAAACATTTTTGATTAGATTACTAGGTTATGTGTCTATTTAAGTTGGTTGCTGGGCTCCTCTATGAAAGAATTGGCATGGACAGCAACTAGGCAGTTCTTATTTGCTTTCTGTTTTAAAACAAAGCAATGTAACTAAATGTTGGCTTGGTTATTATAAAAGCATCATTAGTCTTTGCCAATATGCTCTTCATAAAAGGCTCTCAACATGTCAACATGACAATCTCTTACACATGGATTAGAACTTCAGATTGTAGATTTCCTGGTAAGTCTTTTGACCTTCAAAGGATTTGGAAATGTACTCCAAACTACAAGAGCAAGGTTCTGCTTTTTAAGAAAGAGATTAGTTAAATGAACATTCAACATTTGGGAAAAATGCTTAGACAGAAGACCAAATTACATGTATTGGGGTAAAAAATTGTGCATGGCTGATTCCGTGCAAACTGAACAATTGCCCAAAGATCGGTTGTTCAATGCTTGCAATGTATCACGTATACTATATAATGTTCCACATTTCATAATGTCTCAGTGGTGCATAATTGTGCCTGGCTGAGGATCAAAACCTGAACAACTGTACCAAGAGAGATATATACAGTGCTTGCTCCAAGTATACCAGACAACCATTATAATATTTCTCAGGCACATTTCTGCTATATGCACTGTTGGAAGCACAAGTACAGGGACCAGTCAATTCTGGTAGTTTATTTGTGAGCTCACTTGCGATATTAAAGCAGCACCAACAAAGATACTGAGACATATCAAAGCTTGAGCAGGTTTTATCTCATTGTTGCACCCACCAAATATGTATTACTTTAATGAACCATTATGGTGTGGAGCTGCTGTAATATTCACCAGTACTGTTATGGTCAGGAAAATCATTGCCAACATATCAACCTACAAAAAATATGCAAAAAATATCATTAGCGAAAATACCACCCCAATGGAGGTCATAATATCTATACTCAATGAGGGCCATTTTTGTGAACAAGATTTATGTCAGATGATTTTTGACCATCAATAATCCTTTTACCAATAACCAATGGCTGAGCATACAGAAGCATGTTCTCAGCCATAACTGACATTTGTAGTTTGTGCATCAAATAGGAAAATATTTAAAATGTATAAATAAACCAATGTCACAATACTAATATGGCCAAACCTCTTCTCTATGTCACCCAAAGGGTATAACTATGTTATTTAATAAAATGGATTGCTACAGCCATCATTCTATAGTATTTTGGAAATGCAGAACATCAGAGAATGATCCACTAGATCTAAATGGTCAAATTATTTTTCGATTGATGAATTCAGTGACATATTTAATGTACAAAAAATTGACATTGCTGGGGAATTTTTTTGCAGTATTTACAATACAAGGAATTTCATTCAGTCAATCTCAGCAAACAAGTACAAAACATTACTGAGCCATGGCAGAATTTAATAAGGAATGTGGATCAATAGGCAATTCGTTTCCAAGTAAAGTTACATTTTCAAGTGATGGAGCGCTAACACACAGGTACGATGAGTATGTACTCGGTGGAAATTCAGAATGTTATGAATGAGACATATAGGCATCCTGACAACAGCCTGAACAGCACCTTAAGAACAATAAAGAACAACTTCAGTGCTTATTTTCATTTACAAACTTCACAGAATGATCCTCTCCAATAAACTTAGCATGTACTGTAATATGAACTGCACTAAGGCCCCTTTTGATTGAACTCTAGTATCAAAACAGATTGATTTCAGACTATTGAATAGTTTCTATTGCAATGAAAACATGAACTGAAGACCATTAGACAGTGTGTCTTTTTGAAATCATCGATGATGAACCCTCACAAGTTACAAAATTGGAAGTGAAGAAGTAAAAGACAATGCTGGGAAATTGAAGCAAGGAAGCAAGTATAACTTTTACTATTGAATGGTCTGATATTATTAGGAATGTTTCCCAAAACCTTTGTCCCTAATCCCTCAGGAAATTATATTTCATATTCAAATGCTATAAGTCAACCAAGCTGGCATTTAATGATATTGAGGAAGCAATAGGACTCGTACCTACTTTTTCAGTTGTGAAACCCCATGGTCTGAAGTCATCCCCAGTACCATAGACTTTAATGCATATACCAGTGTTATTTCACCAATCAGAACATTTTCGTTTTTATCCAATAAATAATTGAGAATGCAAGAGCCATTAATGAATTCTGCACTCTGAAAATGTCCTGAGCTTGTGTGACCTGACTGTGAATCCAGAAAACTATGTAAAGATTTTGGCTTTTTAAACTATGTTACTGCCAGTGAAACCAAAGTATCGGTAAGAGTTCTGGGTATATGCCCCTTCACTGAAAGCCAATGACTCTGTAGAGGTCATGTAAAACAAACAGTAAAATCCTAAAGGGTATTCACAGGTCCCGGATATGTACAGCCCTTAAGCTGAATGCCTGACACTCTGTAAAAGTCCTGAATATGTGAACAATGACAGTTATTTCCAGTGAATTAATAAAAGTCCTTAAATATAAACAGTGAACGTGATAGAGCTGTAAACTTCCCTGATATGTTGTACTAACAGGGTAACTCAGGGTCATCGTAAACTTACTGGATGTGCAAGCTGCTTCAGTGAGGCATGCTGTCCCATACCAAAGCATCACCTAGGGAAATTAAGTATCACCTTGTTTAGTCACAAGCTGACATTAACTCTAAGCTTTTTTCTCAAATATATATTGTTGAGAAGGCAGGTTGAGGTCTCAGATATGTAAAGAAAGAACATGGACATATCCTCCAGCATTGCAGAGTTATTATGGCCATGCGTGCTAATGGGTGAAAGGAGCTCACTTTTCTCACCCCCATGTTCACTTTGTATACAATGATCTCTCAGTAAAGACAGCCAAAACGTGTTAAGGGAATATTATTAGATATTTATCCAGATCAGCCTACACAATATTTGCTGTTCTTCATTTGCCTATGGGCTTCCCAAATGTCATGCCAGGGCGCAGTTAAAATTCCCCATGCATGTGATCAAAATTAACTCAATCGCCCTGAGGCTCCAGTCCTGACATGATTGGTACTTATTTTTTCAGACGGGCTGTATATAGATTCTTTAGGGATAAATCTGTCAGACACCACCTTGTGTTTGACCAATCACCAATTAATTCGACCAACTGTACTTTGAAGAGAGACATTTACTTGTTAGTAATTTTAAATTATTTAGAAGAAGGTTTTATTCTAATTGTATTTTGGAAACAACCACGTTAATAATACAATTATGAAGCCACAAGGGCTTAAATAATAGTGTTCACCCTATATTTGGAAACAAGATTTGTAGACTTTGAACCACTTCCTTCTAAGATAATTCATGAGATAAGTTGTGTATTGAGAGTAACAGGTTTCAGTGGTCAGCCACCAATGTCCTATTTAATTCCCACATGATTGCAGGAAACAAGATAATATGTTTTATGGCTTTAGGTGGCCGTGATCTTCATTTTAATGTTCCTTTTTTATCACACATATTGCTGGAATGAGACTTCAGTTTTATATCTCCATTACATAGTGTGGAATGTAAAGGTCTCAATTTGTTTCCACTAGAATTTCGTGTAACATTTAGGACAGACATGGTGATTTGAAAATTGTAGGTTCTGAGATGTTTTCAAGTCACAAACCTGCAAGTGCTTCCAGTAGTCAACCTAGCCCCGCACATTCAATATTTGGATTAACATATTACCTATATTATTTTGAGCAGAGTTTCTGACAAAGGTTGGTGTAATTTTCTCTTGTTTGCTTCTGCTGCATATCGCCCATTAAATGTTAAGTGATACCCAATTCTAACATTCTATGACTGCATTAGCACAAAGTGTGTTGCGATTGTTATGCAAGAAATTATGTTATGGTGGCATGATTTCTTATTTGCACTTACAAAGCTGAATGCAAATAGAATAATAACCCAGCAGTGCTTTAATTCTAACTGGCCTCATATTCAGCATTCAGTCTATGTGTGGAGGGAAAAGAATCTATTGATTGTACAGTTTTGAGACATTATTGATGCTTAGAGCATGCATTTTATTTTACAGCCTGACAACATAAATCTTGGCCTCCTTATGTATAGTATAAAATCTAATAAGGCATTCATTCACCTGTTACTGCCCTGGTGATTGCGTTCAATTCCGTATTGGGGCTTGGTACAAGTCAATAAAATTTCTTTTTGACAAAACTATTGAGAAATTGTGATTGCTGTATAGGACTATTACTAATTTCTAACCTCTTTTCCTCTCCTTACTGACATGCTTCAAACGACCAATCACTCCTTCCTTTACTTTTTTAACACATTTTTCTCCTGTCATTGATTCTTACTTCCTATCTTCTTTCCTTCACATTTACTTCCATCTTTTGAACTCACCATACCCCACTTATCTTTATCATGTCTTCCCAATGTTTCATTACACACTTTCTTTTATCACATTTCTTGTCACATTTTTCTACCATAGTTTATTTTGCTCCTCTTTTCATAATTATATTTCTCTTTCTGTTTTTATCTCTTATATTCTAACCATTAGTTTGAGATGTAATACACTCTCGTATGTTTGCTACATTTGTAACTGACCATAATGCAAATACTCTGATTTTCCTTATGAATAAAAGATGAATTCAAATAGTGATCTAGGTGGCTACATACATGACTTAAAGCCTTATTCACAAAACAATTAAAATAAGGGTGTGTCAATGCATTGGCATATTGGTGATTTTAGAAACCGGAGAATATTAAACTTTTGTAGACACGTGGATCCGTGTGAGATGGAATATTAAAAATAAATATTATCATCTAATACCCCAGTCAACGTCTGCATACAATTTCGATTGTGGTGAATCTTACTATTTACAAGAATGATACTACAGTTTGTTCACTCAGAATACATACCATTGGAATAAATGAAATATTCGGATGTCATAAAAAACATGCATTTAATAATATGTTTTGCCATGTTCTCTAACATTTCTAAAGCACATCTAGGCCACATATGAACTCCAGCAGCTAGTGTGAAATTTACCAAGAAAAACTATTGAAGGGAGCTCTCATCATAATCTACTAAATTAACAAGATTATCTTCATTTCTTTCTGAATACGAAGAAATCATTGATTGATTAAATGGACACAGCAGGCATGAACTTGCAATGATTATATCAAACATCGGAAAAGGTATGTACACATAATCCTTTACACACCCTAAAGATGAGCACAATTTTATTCAGAAGGTTGCCTCCTACTGGCGATATCTTCTTAGACCAAGGTGTCAAAGAGTAGGAATAAAACTACGCCTTAATTTGTTATGAATCGAGAAATGAACATAACTCACACATTGATTGAACACCACTGTGAAGAGTCCAGCACTGTTATATGTTCCTACACAGGGAAATTCTGAGACACTCTGAAGTTTTTGTGCTTGGGAGCTTTTTTCTAAACTATTTGTCCCAAGTAAAGTCAATATGCCATATTCACAATAAGAGATGCAAATAACAATATGAACTGCACATGAGCAACTTACGTTATCAGACAAAGCAAGGGTTATTAAAATAAATTCATGCACATACGACATGTCTCGTAAACAGTGCATATTTCTAAGGAATAACATTTTAAATATGTTGAATTACCCGTATTTAGATTTCAGTTTTCGCTCATATAATACCAATCGTATTAATAATACCAGTAATACCGAAAAGAATAACAGCGATAATTATAATATTCATCTTGTTTTGTCTTGAGGGATATAGTTGCCTTCATTGGCACCTCAGGGAATCAACAGCATGCCTGGGGGGTGGTAGGGGGGGTTTGAAATGGGGTATTAGGGCATTTGGGGTACTTGGGGTATTGGGATATTTGGGGCTAGAGGGGTCTGTTGGGGGAGGGGCAGGGGTAGGGTTTAATAGGTGGCACTCTTTGTTAGACCGAATAGAATACTGATAACTGATAACATATGGGCTGTAATGATAGTTGGGAGGGAGAGGGACCATCAATTGGATCTTGGTGGTCGGTACAGAATCTAGCTGAGACTGGGCCTGAGAGGTCTCCATGGGCTTTCACGATACTATGTGAAATGTATATTGAATGCTCAACTGTTTATCTGTATTAACTATGAGACTGTTCCTCCCCCGTTGTCACTTTTGGAAATCAATAAAATCTGTTAAAAAAATCATGTTTTGTCTTGAGATGCAACACAACTTTAAATGTTACTATTAATATTCATGATAGAGCTTCAAAAATAGATGTATGTTAAATATGTTTCATGGCTCTTCTTCTTTGTTAATCTTTCCTTCCATGGATGCAGTTAGAACTATATTAGCTGCAGGTTTATGGCCATATTCCCACCTTATTCCCCCTTCACTGTGGACAGTCTTAGGATTTGTTTTAAACCGTTTTGTTTGACATTATGCATAACTCAATAAAATAGATAAGTAGGAACATAAATTAAATTTAGAAAAAGAGAGAGCATGTATAAACTCTTTGAGATCCTTTTTCTCACCTTAGGATATCTGAAAGAACCAAATCTATTCTCAGTCACTTGTACAACCCTCTTTAGGATTCAGCAATTAAAATGGCAAAACATCAGTCTTAGTGCCCCACACATCACTTGCAATACTTTAAATGTGATGTTTATTTTATCAACAGATCTGGACCACTCAAGAGTATGGTCTCAGGTACAGTATGGCAACTGTTATTCTATTTTTCCCTGAACCTTGTTGATAGGTCTCTGCCCTGACAATCATTATTTAAAACACTTTTAATATAACTCTATTTTAAGAATGTTCAAACACATATATATATATATATTTAAAAGTGTTTATTCAAATATTTCACAAGAACATTACATGTTAAGCTTCCCTAGTGTGCTGTGAAGTGGAATACAGATCATAAGGAACTAGAATAAGGATAGTCTCTGTACTGCACAATGCTTAAATGATAAGTCTGTATGAGAAATCAATAACAATAACTGTTTTGTTTCGAAAATGGTATTCTTCCTGCTTGGACTCAGTTGCAGAATAGAGCCCTTTCATCATATACCATTTATAATGGTGTAAGACCATACTTATGATAGCAGCTGCCAGGTCGTTGGGCCGAAATAGAGACGTATGTGAAATGGAATCTGTAGCAAAATAGGAATGGATGGAGATCTTCAGTACCACAATAAGCAAACAGTTTCAGGAGGGAAATTAGTAGTAAATTTCTGAATTCCATACTTTGGTCCATTTCATTACAAGGTAACTCTGAAGCCGTCATTTATTCTTATATATCAGAGTATTTGGCATGGCAGGCCATGTTAGGTTTGGCTTAATGACTTAAGTCTCTCTTTTGGGAACTTCTGAGTTCCATTATTTGAGCCATTACATCACAAGGTAACTTTGAACCCAACATTTATTCAGATATATTTCAGTATTTGGCCTGGCACGCCATTTTAGGTTTTGCTGAATGACATTAGTTTCTATTCCTGGGAGATTTTAAGCTTCTTACATCTGGTCCCAGGAGGAATGGGCTTATATTCATTGTGTCTGGATGGTTGTTGATTACCTATGTGCTTGATCACCAGTGGGGGCCGAATTTAACATGATCTTCTCTCACACACAGAATTACGATGTCCATGACGATCCACACAAGGATAGGTGAAATGGAGTTAATTCTAATTGCACATCTCCAAGACCTACACCAGTGTTTCCTGTCGAGTTCAGGAATTCATATTCTTACATGCAGAGTGAATCTAAGTATGGAATTAGTCCATAGCACTATGGGTCTGAGGGTGTAATCAGCATTTCATTTAAGCAAGTAGTCCAACAACATCTTGTTCTATAAAGTCAGTAAAATGCTGGTAACTTTGATGTTGCCTTAATTTGCATTCACGTGCTTTGCTTCAAGTGACTTCTGTTTCCATATCCTTAGCTTCCCCCAGAATTCTCTAGGCAGAGTAGCCCCAGGTAGCACCGGATAGGATCACTGGCTCTTTAATAGCCTTTAGAGGATGAAATCACACCATTTCTCAGGAATGCTGTGAACATAAACACCAATCAGCCATACAGTCAATACCTTCAAAATTTGCATCAGGTACATGCAAGACAGAATGTTGTTAAAGCATATTTAATAAAACAATACAGATTTATGTCCTACTGTCTATTTATGAGGACATAAGGAATTTGTTGGCAGAGAATGGCTACTAAATAGTACTAAGATTGTACTTCTAATTAATTCACCAATGGGTGCACAATCAGCATTTGGACTACATTGAGCAAATAGCACCTGCTTGATATTGTAAAGGGAGAGCTGCCAACCCAGCACAGTAAGAAGCATAGCACAAAGTCACTTTCATGAGTCAGAGCTCTGTGCAAACAAGCTAGGTGGCATATTTCCAATTATGTGTGCGACGTCGGCTACCCAGCCTACATGTGCTTAAAAAATCATGGATTTGATATAATCTTGTAAGTCCTCCTTGCTGAATTACACTTTAGTCCATCTATTTACAGTCCATCTTTTTTCATAGTCTTATCACTTGTACAACCTATGGAATCTACAAGATTTTCAACCAAATGTTCATAGAAATGCATAACATACAAATTATAAATAAGGTTTTCCTATATATGGTGACCTAAATATTGCAGGGAAGGAGACAGATTTGACGAAAAAACACTTTGCAAAACTCAGAGAACTTGCATTTCTATGACCAGAGTACAGGCAATGAACACAGTTAACATTGTCAGTTGAATGAATGAAAGTCAGTTGTAGAGCCATAGATGACTGGCTTTGTAAAGTAAGGAATACAAGTACAGTCTATCTGGGAAAAAGTCAGCCTTCTAATATTATTTGAATAAAAGTTAATTGATTATCTCTTAAATGATCCAAATCTAAACAAACTAAACTTGATTTCCTAAAATAAGTATGGCAATAACATATTTTATACACTATAATATTTCCCAAAGATTTAGAATGACATTTCTTCAATAAAAAAAGAACCCCAGTACATAGTAGAAAATATACTGGTAAAAACACGATGAAAGATTTACAAACCGAGATCAATGATAACTAATGAAAATAGTGTTAAAAATTGTGGAACAATAAGAGAGGTGCTGTGACTTACCTAGTATATTCATAAAAGCAGCCAGGCACATTATCAATAAAGAAGTCCAAAACCCATGAGTCACCGTGAGAATTGACAGGGATACGACAGTTGTGGGGGAAAAACATATAAAAGGACAATTAGTATTTTGCCGGCAGCTTCTCATGATAAATAAAGTAGAAGAAACTAAAGAAAAGCATAAAAAATGCTATGTTTGGTTACAAAAGTTAAGACTTAATGGGAAGACAGATAGTCACAAGGCTGTTAGTCATCATAAATACATATGCTAAATCCAATGTTTTAAAACCAATGTTATATTCATTGATATATTCAAATAGAAATGATAATTTAACATTATTTTTTTCTGAACATACAGAAATGGAGCAATTAGTGTTCTTCCCATAGGAGGTCACAAAGTACTTCATCCCTTTTCACAGCATGCTTGCAAATTACTTGAATACAATCATTATCTAACTATCAACAGGCAGAGGGCCGCCCAGGTGGGATTTATCCAATGAGAAAGCAATTGAAAAAGCTTACATTGCAGGGAATAACATTTTCCAACAAATAAAGCTATTATTCTTGATTGATCATGACAAAAGGGGACCCAGAGAGTTTAATTGTGTCTGCTAGTTGAATGAAAACAATTTACAGATAAATACAGACCAGGAGAGACATAATTTAGCAAATCCATGTTTTGAAGTTAGTTTATTTTATCTGAAATTTTCTGATGCCCAAGCTAATGACTCATGCAGAGGTCTTCACTACTAATCAATATGTCTTGATTCCCCAGAAGTGCACTGAAAAGGACACAGACAATAAATAAGCCCTTCACAGGATATAAAGTACAGCTGGTAAAGTAGGGCAGTGTATTTGTAAAAAGATGTTCAAATACAGATTTCTAACCTTACTTTTGCTTGGCTGCATCCAGAAATTATGCAGTGATATAATTTTAAGACACTGTATTATACTATGTGGAGGGGAGAGAGAGGGATGAAAGGGAAAGAGGGGAAGTAAGAGTGAAAAGACAAGGAATGAGAGAGGGGATAGGAGGAAAGAGAGAAGTGACAACAAGAGTGAGGCCGGAGGCGAGAGTAGGGAGAGAGAAATTTACTAAGTGTAAAAAAAATTTAAATGCAAAAAGCTATGCTAGACCTAAGCTCAGGAGAGTACAGCCACCTCTTTCTTTGAAAGAAGGGTCACTTTATGCATGTTAAATAATTAAAGTATTGCATTTTAAGGAGCATTGGATGTTTTCTGAAATAACTTTTACACTACTCACACTATTTAAATCATAGCATGTAATGAAATACTGTTTTGTTTGTGAAAATGTCAGTTGCTACCAGAAATATGAAAGAATAACCAAGACCTCTCTCTCCTTATAGACCAGTCTTATTATATATATTTTTTTATTATATTTTTGAGACCCTGGATGTAGATAGTAACTGGAGAAATATGCTGCATATGCCAGCTCTTAGTCCCACGGTTATTGACATATGCTACCCTGCCTTGTCATTGACAAGTATTTGGACACAGAATGCGTGATTAAATAAATAGCATAAGGGAATTGTTTCAGTTTCATATATGCATATCTTGCACAGTTTACATTCAGAACTTTAGATTAATTTCAATATTGGTGACCTATAACCCTAATTTTAGATCTTAGCAAAAGAAGGTTGAAGCATCCCTCGGCCAA
Source organism: Lissotriton helveticus (assembly GCF_964261635.1). Lineage (NCBI taxonomy): Eukaryota > Metazoa > Chordata > Amphibia > Caudata > Salamandridae > Lissotriton > Lissotriton helveticus. The sequence goes on from NC_136069.1 coordinate 1,388,600,398, forward strand.
TGGAATGCTACCTGATGCCAAACCACCAGGTACAAACTCAGCTGAAGGTGGGTATAGCATCAAATGGTGAAACTCTGCTTCCACCACTGGTCTAACAAACACCAACCTTGTAAGAATTGGCTATCAGCATGACCAACTGTTCAGAGCTAATGAAACCCTTTGCCTCCTTCTCCTCCCACACCCACCCCCCATTTCTACGGGTCTAGGGAAATTTATAGCTTTACCCTTTCTCTGGTGCGGGGCACCTTACTAACATCTTCCAACATTTGAGATATCCTGTTGATTCATTTACTGATTTGCTATAGAACTATGCATGCATGACAGTACAGAGGTAATATCTTGGGCTCCCATGAGCTAGTGGAGAAGTGTGGCTCACTGGTTAGAGGCGGCAGACCCGTAAGCAGAGAACGGCCCGGGACCAGGGTTCGATTCCCGACGCGGCAGGGTCGTGGACCAGGGTCAGCGGACTCGATAATTCTCGCCTCGGTGCCTACTCTAGTCAGAAACCACACTCGGCAACTCTGGGCATCAGCTTGCCTCATCTTCACAACGGCCCCCCCAGACCGCCGGGGATGCTTGGTCGCACCTTAGAGATACCCATCAGGGACCATCTCTCAGGGTGAGCCAGGACGGGTTCCCCAGCGGTCGAAGCGTGGAGATACTCCTCCGGGAGTTGATTCCTAGCGCTATATAAACCCACAATTAAATTAAATTTAAATTAAATTAAATGAGAGGCATTGTTTCACTGGGTTTGATTGATAGGAAACACTATCTGAAGATAACAATACTTCATCACAAGAACAGCTCTCCACTAGACCATAGAAGGCAAACAGAAGAGAGGCAAGCCAAACAACACCTGGAGGCAAACAGTGAAAACAGAGATGAAGAGCCTAAACTACAGCGGGGGCAACTTACAGAAACTCGCCTAAAACAGAAAGAAATGGAGATCTTTTGTTGCTGCCCTACAAACCAGCCAACATAATGGGAAGTAAGTAAATTTCAACAAAAATACACAAAAGCTGTGGAACGTGTCCAGGAACAGGACAAGCAAACAAATATTATCCATTGCATTTTTGGGGCAATCACATATGTCATCACAAATTAAGTTATGTTCTCGGTGAAGACTTTACAATTTTCAGCAGGGACAGCGCTATTCACCCATTTTCCTCTGAAATCAAATGTGACCACTTTAAAACCATTTATTAATATTTAATAGTAGCGACAATGTTGGGCATTCTGTTTTCAGAATTCCTATAAACCTGGTCTATCGGAGTCGTTCTTATATTTTTAAAATCATATATGAAGATTGCACATATCACTCTTTGACACTAAACTAGCCAAGTTCCTTCATGGTAGCACTGCCTCTCATTGATTGTAATATAACAAGCAATTTGATCTTTTCATATAGAATGCAAGTCTTGCTTGACACACATGACTGAGTATGTGACTGTCTCACATGTTGTGTTTTTTTTCAATGTCTAACTAATTAATATGGTTTACCGAAATGCACAACATAATTCAAGAAAGTGTTTCTAAACGTGAAAGTGTGTGAGGCATCTACACTTTAACCTGGAAATACAGCGAGTGGTGGAGCAGAGAGAAAGGGAAGTATATTACACTACAAAACAATATAAGGTATGTCTTGCACATCAAAAATGTCCCAGTCTTCCAGAACTTCTGTTCTACTTTTGAGACTTATACCCAAGCGATTAGGCATCTGATCCATAAGTATTGTTAATCTGACGGCATCCAAATAAAATATTGTTAAATCTATTTCTGTAAAATGAAAATGTGATTTTTGTCATGCAAACAACACAATCTCAGGTGCTATTGGATAAAAGCCTTGACTTTCTTACAATTAGGGATAAATAATTGAGAGAAAGATTCCTGGGCTTATTGTTTTTTACTCTACAGTAACAATTGCAACCCTCCTCAAAATGTCATCAACAATAAACTGCAAAAGTCTCCACATCAACCCATTAATCGAAGTCCCTAGAGCAACAGAATGGAAAATCCTACCTCAGATGTTATTTACACACAGCTGTGCGTGCTTGTGAGAGCTTTTAACAGCCCTTTATTGGCTTATTGGATTACGGTGAGCTTACCTTTTTGAAACCAACATTCTTCATGAGAAAGAGTTAAAACAAACTACTGGAGTTTACCATCCTCTTTGTCATATCTACCGAATTTCCTTAAATTGACCTTTTTGGATTGCCAATAAACTCTTAGAGCAAGTCACCTGCCAGTTCAACTGCAAGGACTATTCCCACCGAGCATCTGCGTTTTCTGTTTTTCAGTGAAGCATTCTGAATCCTATGCATAATTTAGTAACCTCTTTTAGAGGCTTTGTTTTGTGGCATACTCTGTTATTCCATGTCTGCTCCTAGCTCGAAATGTAAAGGGCCATTCATGTACAACACAGCGTAGAATATACTGTATTACAGGAAACATTACTATACATTATTGTTCCACCTTGCCTACCACTGACTGTAAATGCACACTTAAATGTATTGGCATTACAAAGTGTGTGGAAAAGTACATGATATGAATAGAAATTTTACCACATTGTATATGGGGTAAAATGCAGACCGTGACTGCTTAAAGGCCTGAATACATTCTAAACCCTCATTCTAATGGGGCAGGAAATACTAATGCACTTTTGATAATTCTAAGGTGTGATAATACAGAGGATTAAAGTTGTACCCTACTGGGGAATGGGGAGTTATCATGGAAATGGGAGTTTCTTCACTGGATTCTTGTAGTAAATCCTCATTTCAGGCCGTTAGCCCATTTGTACATTTCACAGTTGTACACAAGAAAAATCTGTCAAAACTGCCAAACAATCATTTAAAGAGATGACTGCATAAAAAGATTAATGGCGGACACAGTTTGCAATAAGTATTTTGCATCGCGTAAAAAGTGAACATTTTTTGATAGAGTAAGTGCTCATTCTTTTGTTTTTTTTTATACTCTAGCCACATCAGTACAATAGAGTTTGTGGTTCTTCACACACCTTTAGTAGGACTTGTAACTACATCTGAACACTTTAAAACATGGATACTTGGTTAGTGTGTTTTGCATATGAAATGATTTACATAAACGTCCTTAGTATTTTCGTTAGTAACAAGTTAGGATTATCGATTAATCAAAAAAATGACCAGCTCAGCACCATTTAAACACTTGGAAGTGATGATAATTAAAAGGGTCTTGGAAACATGGAGAAAAAAAAACTTAGTGAGTGCAGTAAGTGCCCTTTATCGATTTAGATTGAGTTTTTTCATCCAACTTCCTTCAATTGTTCGACTGGCTTCATGTTTCTTGTATGTCCCCTTTCTTTCTGCAGTGGGGTTATAGCTCAGATTTGAGGTTGGATTCCATTTCTCATTCTTTTACTAATTGTTGATGAGGGTGACCTATAGGTTTGATATTTGCCAGGATGTGAACGTGTTTTCTAAGTTGCATTAATCAAATGGTGGAGCTCTTCCTTTCAGTGCGATCAGTGATGCTGGGACCAGTTACAGTCTTAAGTGTTTGTCTGAATAGTTTGTTTTTTAGAAATGTTTTTATTCATGTGTGCTCAGATTCTCCTCTCTAGGTCAAGTTTAGATCTTTCCATATCATGTATTACGGTACTATGCTTCTTATAGCCTGGTTTCTATATGATGTATGCACTGGTTAATTGAGAGACTGTGATAAGCATGGTCTGTTGCTCTAGTTTTTAAATGTACGTGCATACCTCAGGTATTTGCTCTGGTAGACTATTAATGCATGGTGCTAATGGGAGTCATTATGACGGCGGAAGGCCTGCCACCGCCAGCCGTGCAGTGGCAGGCCCTCTGCCATCTGACAGTCAATTTCCCCCTGCCATATTACGATGGCGGGGGAATCATTCCACAAGTGTGGCAGGCACAAAGACCGCCCGCCACAATTCCACAACAGGCAATCGTTACGATTGCCTGGCGGAGCGGACAGGAACTGTAAAATGGTGGCGGTGACTAGCAGGCACCACCTGCAAGATTACAAATCTGGCTTCAGCCAGCCTTTCCATGGTGGTGAAACCACCATGGAAAGGCTCTATCAATGTAGATCTAGAAAGGAAACTACTGTTGTTCAGTTCCATTTGCTGCTGGACATGGAACCATAGGAGTGAAAGAAAGAATCACTTTGGTATACAAAACTCACCTCATGCTTAGGTTAATTAACCTACTTAATCCCTCTAGTGATCTAGAGTGGAGGCCTAATTCAAACATGAGGTTTCTGTCACTCTTCTGAACAAATAATTGTAATCCAGAAAGAGAATGAAACAGGCTCAGCATAAATTGATGCGCTTTCGGTGACATCATCAGATATCATCCGTTTTTTTGCTTACATGTGTTTGATTGTGTTGTACTTCACACATTGATAACGTTGTACGATGGTTCCTCGATTTAGCAAAATAATGCCAATAACAATAGTAATATTAACAATAATACGAATAGTAACAGTAATAAAAAAAGTTTTATTACTTTAAATAGGTCATTTATTTCTGCCCATAATGTTTGATATCAGATACAACTTTAATATAAAGCATTACAGATGCAAAGCCTTATTCAAATGCAACAGAATATTAAACCTAGTGATAATTTCAATGTGATGCTATTAGTCATTTTGTATTCCCTGTGTAAAATATTATTTAATCAACGAAAATCTCTACATACACACCGAAGATAGTAACTAACCGATAGCAGTGCATAACTATTTCAATAAATAACACATGAGAAAAGAATGAATTAATAGTTACAAATTAAGAATGCATGAATTAATGAACACTTAAAAAATTATGAAATAAAAGAATCATCCTGAACCCCTAAATTCTTGTTATATAAAGGAGAAGTGAGATAAATGACATTATTCTTGGAATTTTTAAACTATGCCATCAGAAGTGACGGGTCACATTACAAAGGAAACGTATCTTGTAGGTTCATCTGTGTCAAAGTCCTTTATTGTGAATGGTACTCAATCATATTTTCAGCTTAATAGTTGCTTCCTGCAATGCCACATAGATGATCCATCAAACTAAAGCAGCACAGACCACAGTACACAACTGCTTCCTTAAGGCAAGTCCAGAGGCATTAATATATGCTTTCATGACATGCAAAGTTGTTACTATTGTATTAATAATATATCATAACCAGAATACTGACTTCCAAAATATGACGATAAGCAAATAGGGTTACTATATGTAAATCCATGTATATTTATTTGAAGATATGTGTAAATATACGTTCATAGTACACATATGTAGTTATGTATAGTAAAATGATACTTACCTCCATGATATTTTCATGTGATTTATATGAATATCAACTAGTATGCTTTCCCAGCTCCGGTTATGATCATGATACTTGGGTATATGTGATATAAATATTTTCTAGGTACATAGATTTAAAAATAAGAATAGTCTATACTTCTTTACAACGAATTACCTTCACAATATTTGTGTAGTCATTTTGATAAAAATATTTTTTTGCTAGATTTTCTGACATACAACCACTACACAAAGGAAGAAAGAACTCCAAGACAATAATTTTCTGCTCACTATGAACACATACGAATTTACGCATTATATAAACATCACATTGTACATATTAACTGACATCATAGCATGAAACAGGAGTTTTACATCTGAAATAATGTCAGAATTAAAGTTGTTTAATTAAATAAATAAATCTGCACACAGCACCCGAGTGCTGAAAGCCCTTGTTTCAAGGCTGAGATGTGCACAACAGAGCTGCAAAACACACATATCATAGTTTCATAAATGAGACTTGGTTCCACAAGAGAGCTACACATTGATTACAAAAGCTTCACACCTTCTGTACACATCCCTTCAACCTGTGGGTAACTAGGAGTCAAGTGTGTAAACAGCAGTATGGGATGTGTTCCATCACTTAATGGGTGGAAGAGAGAGAGCAAGCCCCTCACCCTTCGTTCACAATGGTAATCTAAACACATAACAGAAGGCAGGACATAGCGGGCTCATCCTCTGAAATGCACTAGTTATTTTTAAATCACCAAGTAAGTGGTGTAAATAGTATGATGAGGCTAATAAATGTGTGCAATGAACAATAAGGTGATAATGGATGCTTGAATTATTCTTAGCCACTGGTTATTTTTCAGAGCCGCATACCAGCCCATGCTTGTTTTTATACCACTATGCCACTCAAGATAGAGACTCGTGATATACAAATCAGCCTAGGTCATGCTCAAATAGGAACAGCTCATCCCAAAATGCCAGGTCAGATCCCCTACGAGCAGGAATACAAACAACCACAGACACATTTGACCCTATTTAGGCTTCATAAATGAGGTATCACTCGAGTCTTGTGGCACAGTTAGCACCGGACACATGCCTGGGCATAGACATTTTGCAACAAACATAAATCTTCCATTAATCTCATCCAGGGGCACTCTGGGCCACATTTAAGTTCATTGATTTTGTGAACTATACCACACTATGATAGGTTAATTGTCATATGTGGGCCACCGTGTGTATTTACACCAGCCACATATGTGGAAAAAATATGTCTACCAGCAGGCACCATTGTGCTGTGACTGGGCTGCAGTTTAAATGCACTGCAGTGACACAAGGCAGGGATATTTGGCTTTTCCATGTAGGAAAGGTCCACTTTTATATATCCATAAATCATACTTAAAATGGGTCTTGTAACTCGTATGGCAGAGTGCTAATATATACAATTAGGGAATGCTACGTAATGAGGTTAGTATGCTCTCAAAATGAAATAAAACCCCAAACCTATTTCACTGTGTAGCTCATGCTAAGCTTTTCCCTGATCCGGCCTAGAAGAGATTTTATATCTTTTTCTTCTATCTCCATTTCAGGAAATGCTAAACAAAAGCTTCAAAGTTATTTCCTAATTCATTTATAAAAATTTGATTTAATGGTGAAATAAGATATTTTATAACTTGAGTGGAATAATAACTTTATAAAAATATACATTAATATAGTAAACCTGGCATTTAAGATACATTTTATAATATGAACCATCTTCTAGATGTCAGTTTACAGTTGGTGAGGAGATGATACTCAATATTCAAGAACTCAAAGTTATATCACAATTACCAGAAGTATGAGAAAAGGCTCTTCCATTGATTAATGCAATCACAAACATTTCCCATAAATATTTAAGTATACCCAAGAACATTTGCTAACTCTATCAATCAGAATAAAAATATTCACAGGGCAATTAGACCTCTAGGATCATTTCACGATCTTATGCTGGCAGGATTTGAGAGTTCCATCCTTTTTAAGTCTTTTTGAAGGAGGGGGCAGTCAGCAGCCTGTTAATATGTATTTGCCCTGCATGGGAATGTAGGGCCTACAGAAATATACTGTAATTTCTCTTTTTTAAGAGAATGTGCACCTACTGTGCATGGTCTTCTGGGCTAAGTAGCATATTTAATATTGACATAGTAAACATCACCATATTCTGCTCTAAAATTATAGTGCCATATCACATACTGTCTACTGTATTTGAAAATAGTATAGAGACTGGCTAAAGTGTCAGTGAATAAAAAACACTGCAAGTGCAACTTCGGTTTTAGGTTTTGAGTAAAGAAAAAGATTACTTGCTTTTTGATGCATTTTCCCGTGCTGGAAATCTGTTAATTATAAATACACATTACTTTTCCTGCCATGTCTAATCAGCAGAAATTGTCAATCTGTTTACTATATCCATGGTGTTATGAACTCAGTAAACAGACTATGACATCCACAACATATGATAGCTAAAGTTAGTTTTTTTATAATGGTTATAGTATAGTGAACAGACTACGCTCTGCACCAATTTCTAAATAGCAACAAATATCATTATTTGTCCTATATCTAGAGTAAACTGTGACAAGCGTGAACAAATGTTTTGCCCTATGGACATGCACTCACAACATAAGGAATTAAACTGAAATTGTCAGTCAACTATACGGCCCTCCCCACATTGAGTACACTAACTTTCATTATCAACTCAGCCCTTGCATTCTTTCCCAGATGTTCAGTGGTAAAAGAAAGCCTGTTTCATAAAATCAGTTATTCTCCCTCTCATGTTGTTAGGCATTTTCTGATTTAATTTCTAGAAATGTGTTGCAGTAATCAGTTGTGCTTTCTAATTATACCCCTTCATGGACACAACCTGTGACAAATAAAACAAGGAAACCTATAACTGCTGCACCCCCTGCCTCTGACTTATGAAAAAGGCATAGGTTCTAAGACTCACAAAAATCGTTTTACACACTCACCTACACAAGTGTATGTGCACAAACACACATGAGATACTAAAACACTTTAAAAGATTGAATATTGTGTTACATACAAAAAACATTCCTTCAAAACCCAAATTTTTTTATCTAATCCATGTAAAAATCTTTTAAATTATAAAGCTCTCCACTGTCATTTTTTACACTTAAATCAGTATCATGGGCACAACTTGATTTTGTATAGAAGAATAGCATAAGATACACATGTCTCTGTTAATATTGTTCTCAAATTGAAATAGAACAGACTAGCTGTGCTTTAATTTCCTTTTACTGCTCTAGAATTAGTCATGCAAATGATGTCAAATATTTATACACACAAATTTACAGGAATATACATCTGTATTCATGTTGACTGACTGCAATTTTGCTCTCATACAGTATGGTAATGAGCTCTCTGAAAAAAATATATTAGGGCTTCTTATTTATGTTATTTATTTGAGAATGATTCTTTGTCCCTAGAACATTAGCATGTGCTGAGGTGGAAAAAGATGGTCTCATTGGACTTTATGTATAATTTTGCTTTAAAAAAATGTTCATTGACAGTTCTTGATACCTCAAAGTTATTTTTCAAATTCCAGAGGAAAAACACAATGCTTTTCAAATGCAGATAAAAATTGTGAAAAATATCCTAGCTTCATGAATTAATACACGATTACATCCTGATGTGTGTGACCTCGTTTACATACATGAAAACCTGATTAAAAACAATAAATTTTGTGGTTGATACGTTTCTAAAAATTAAGTTATACATTTTTGAAACGTCATAATTGCCTATGTTATGAGAGCTGGTATCCAGGATAGCGCAACATTTCTCATAATAATGCAAACTTTCTCAGGTAAGCTCATTACTAAGTGACAGGTGGCGATAGTGTATGCACATATTAATGGAATTCACATTGATTTTCATGGAGTTTTGTGACTTCATCATTAGCCATCAGAAAGCAAACCTTGTAATTGTCCATTACTGACTCTTGTTACTGCAAAACCTGTGAAATCAGCCAATAAGACGAGTCGTGTGAGTGATGTGTCTTCCAATTAAAGTAGTGCATTTGTACTTTTGTGCTCACTTCTGTAGAAAATTAGCACGTGGCCAAGTTGAGAATTTCAAAATCAGAGGGATGTTCTTTCCCATTTAGAATATGGAGACAAATGTATCTCTTAATCATATAAGGCAGCTGTATATTCTTTACTGTCCTTCAGCACACCAAAAACCAGCCATTTTCTTACAGTATTGGAAAAGTTATTGGAAGGGGTAGTTTGCAACCAAATTCTCCTAGTGAGTAAGAATCCAGTGCAAGTCTAATACCACGTTACAGGACAAAACTGGGACACATTAAATACAATATTTCTCTTTCAAGGTAAAGTAGTACTTAATGAGCAAAGTAATATTTCACATAAATTAGCTCTTCCCCATTCTGGAATGAGCCCCTGGCATCTCAGAAAGGATCACCTGTATTAAAACTGCACTCAAGAGGAGTGATGTCAAAAATCTTTCTACCAATGTTACATAACAACAGTCGGTTAACTGATATGGGGGTAGCTGTAGTGCATGGTACTTTTTTTGGGTAGTGACTGTAGTATGTGGTACTTGTAGTTGGCATAAGCAATTGATATTATGCACACACATGAATCTAAAAACATATTAAGGAAAACTAACATTTTTCATCTTGCAATGAGGCAGGAGAACAGCAATTCAGTCCTCCTTTCATTCTATGTGTAACTGGTGTAAGGAAGTAATATCCTAAAGCAACACACTAGACGTTTACATTATTGGAGTTGCATATACCTACAGTGTATTATTTGAATACCAAAAACATAAACTAATTGTATAATGATGTAGTTACTGTTTAGATATTATTATATTGACATAGCTGTACATATATTGTAACATTATAATCATATACATGTTAGCATTTATTGTGGTTTAGAACAAGCCTTATTTGTGAGTGAAAAGTCTTGAATGAGTACCCCAGCAAAGTGGTAGACAAAACGTTGTTGAGCAAACAAAATATCTACAACTGTATTTTGTTAAATACCTTATTTACAGGTAATGTTCTTTCAGTAGTTGTGCTTACTTCTGGATTAGATGTGAATGCTCTTGAATTTCTAATTGCAAGACATTCTTACTCTAGGATACAAGCGTGTGAATCACAAAACACTTTTTCCTTAGAACAGGCTTGATTTTCTCTAGGAATTCATGAGCAAATAACACCTGATGACCTCTGCGCAATTGCCCTAATATTTTGGGTGAAAATACTGCACTTGCAGTATGTACTTATAACGCAAAGTGTTATATTTATCTGGTGTGATATTACCCACAGGTGTGAGATTCATGGTCAACATTTTCCTTCTGACTACCATTTTTCTCTTTTTGGTCATTTTATGTAGTACAATTTTGCCAGGTTTTGACCATGTAATGTGTCTAGGGAAAATAGGGGTATGTGGCCAATACCACAAAACATGGACTCCCGATTCAAGCAAAAACTTGCAATTGAAGCATGATTTACATGAAACGTGGAATAAGATCCTAAGCCAGGATATACAGTTTTTGTTTGCCAGTCTGATCTAGTCTCCTCACTTTAAGGTCTTACCTTCAACAAATCATTTAACTTTCTGTAGGCAAAAGCACCATGTAGGCCATCCCGAAAACTTAGTGCACTTAAAGTCCATCCATTGTTTGTCATTAATTGGCCTTGTTTTCATTCTCATTGCTGGTTTCTAATTCAATGGCTTGCCTTCTTTTTGTGTTTGCCTCCCCCCTAGAGGACAAACTCTAACCTTCCTTTTGTATTCACTGACTTGTATCCTTTCTGTCCTCACATTTAGGGAACAGATTATTTCTTTGTCTTTCTGCAATCAATGAGAGTGAATTTGTTTTCTAGCTCGGTTTGCCTCATGTGCTACTTCCCCCAACTACAAACCCCCTCTGCACTCTGTGTTGCTACCCACTGCCCTCCACTTCCTTTCTCTTTTGCATGTACTTCTATTCTATGCCTGCCCCCTAACTCACCTGTTCCAAGTTACTCCCTTTCCTCCAACTCTGCTTTTCTTTTTTCTTTTTAATTAATCTCTCCGAAGCTCCACCGGTACTTCCCCTCCAATTCCCGGTTACTTGCTCCTTCCAACCCACTACCCCACCGCTCCTTAGTTGCTTCCCCACCCTTCGTTGACCTTAACATGTTTTTGGAGGATCTGTCAGCTTCCAATGTATTTTGGCTCAAGGGAAAATTATGTATTTATTTACTGCTCCACATGGAGTACGCCAAGTTGGATCAGTAAATATAAAAATAAATATCATTCAGTGTGTGTGTGTGCGTGTGTGGTGATGAATGCACCTGCTTTTGCCGCCCTCATGCATGTGTGCATCTACTGAATGATACTGCCACATGACGTCATGGTACATGTATGCGCACGGTAAAAAATTCTATCTTTTTTTTTTACACTGTATAGCATTTGCAACAAGCATTCTCCTTTTTGCCTGTACTGCAAAAAAGCACTGACAAAGTCAACAGGTCACAAAGGCAAGACCAATTACCTTTGCCTGTGCCTGTGCCTGTTAAGTAAGCTCTAACCATTCTCCAAATGTTTATGTTCTTACTCTGATTGTACCTCGTGTTTCTGAACACTAATGGTAAAAAATATCATTAGATTAATTAAAGTATGATTCACAATTGTCCGGTGGTAACATACGGTGCAGGTGTCTGGGGGTACCATAACAGTAGCCAGTTGCAAACTATGGAGAACAAATTGATTAAAAGGCTGCTGATGGCTCCAAAAGGTGCCCCTACTGGCTTTTGTCATTATGAAGTGGGGCTTGACTTTGTTGAAGATTCCATAAACATTGCCCCCTACTTTTATGGGCCAAAATGTGGCTATCGGAAGAGCTAACATTTACTAGAGATATTAACATAGACTGTCTTAATCTTGATGGTGTATTATCTATTCCCTGGCTATCTTTTTTCAGGGATAACTTTCATAAGTTGGTTCAGGGACATTATTTTGATTGCCCTGCAAGTATTCATGAGAATGCGAAAAGAATTTAAGGAGGTGCATTAAGGCAAGGCAAACACCCGCCGTTCCCAACCTGAGGTAGCAGGTCCTCTGGGTTTATTTCCGGCCCAACGGCAATTTTACATAACGTTTACCTCAAATATCTAGGCTGGCTTTTACCTAACAAGATACGTTTATTGACCCTGCATGTTTTAGTGGCTTTTTCTACACAAGCTGATGGAAAGACAACTTAGTGCCCTGCCCCTGTGACAATTTGGCAGTTCAAAGCACATTGCACCTTAAGCTTTTTTGCACCCTATATAAGGAGCCTTTATATAAGGAGCCTAGGAGTAGATTTTTAGTCCCTATTTTAAAAAGCTCTAGGCCAAGCTCTTATATGGATGGTTTTAATCTCCTGTATTCTTTGGCCACATCAGACATATGTATTGGGGTTTCCAATGTTATTAAGGTGGTAATTGCTATTAAAAAACAATATTGACACTTGTAATTGGCCCACAGTGTCTAGAATCAATAATGAATTTCCTTTTAGTGTTGTATTAGACTGGATTTTAAGGATGATATTCCTAATTTGTATTCCTTTTTAATAATTGAAATAACTGAAGTTATTATCACGTGTATGTAAATAGGCCATGTTTTTTTTTCTCTGAAACCCAATAAAGTTACCTTGATGATAAAGATTCACAAATAAATCATGAATTTTTTGTGACACAGTAAATGTGCCTTGCGAAATATAGTGTATACCACCATTTGATAATGGGTAGATTAAATAATCATGCAATTTAAGTAAGGGCAACACATATAAAACTGCATTAATTAGACTAAGGTGATGGTCACACGTTGAAAATACTGTCATGGCATTTGGACTATCTTCAAGTTAAACAGTGTCAATCATAAAGAGAAAAACGAACTATATGAACGTATAGAAACACAGACAATATCGGCGTAGCATGAGTTAACACCTGATTTAGATAAGAGTATTATTAAGGGAAAGGCAAGTCAGCTGTAAATGCAAGTCACAAACACCTATGAACTGTGTTGGTTAGTATGTCACTAAAACTGAGAGAATGGGAAATAGAAGAATATTTGGTCTTAGTGCCCTCTCATGTAGGTTCAGATGTTAATGCCACTCATAGCGGATGAGGCAAATGTTATTTTTCCATTGCTCTTTAAATATTAACACAGATATAAAAGAGTTTTGGATTATTCTTTTATAGAGGTTTGTTTAGTTTGAAAAAAAATAAAATATCCTGTTTTTTTATGGGATAGACAGACTCCATATAAAGGTCTCTCTGAGTGAAACTGCACGTTCATTCTACCTCGGTGTGCCCAGAGACCGACTAAAATAAATATGAATCACGATTTTCCACGAGACACGTTCATGTCAATGACATATCACCATAGAACAAAGAATGCAAAGAAGATTTCTAAAATTATATCACATCTGTGTATGTAATAAAGAGTCATAAAAATAATGTTTCTAAAGTGAAACAAATGCATGAAGTTTCTATAGGAACCATAACTGGAGAAAAAGAAAACACTCAAGCCACTTTAGGAAAAGAGATCTACTATGAATCAAAAGCTGAAGAAAAGATGTTCAAACAAACATTTAAACGTGCATTTGCCTTGCACATATTTTTACATTTCACATATGCCTTAATAACTCAAGCACTCAGAGGCGGGCACGAATTACCATATTCATCAGGTACTTGTATTACTCCATTCCATTTACTTTTAAGTACCTTTCTGTGAGCAAAGTCTTGACTGAAGGTAAACTGCCAATTTTCAGCTTAAAGGATAGAAAGCTTATGCAACAAGTAGAATACATCTCATTTATCAGCATAAACAACTATAGTATTGAATGTCTAGAGCATACAAGAGACATGCTACAGGAATTTGGTGGTCTAGTGTTAGCTCACGTCCCCCAAAGAGATCTGTCTGAGTAGTTGCAATCTAGCTGATCACTCAGAGTGATTATTGTATTCAGTTCGTTTTAATAAAAACTAAATGCTTCAGTTGGCAAAACTAGAGTGACTGGGGAGAGGATGTGGCCTAACGGCAAGGGCTGTCGACCTCGATGCTGGGGAATCAGGTTGGAGTCTCGGCGGGGACACTTAACATCCTGTGATTCTGGGCAAATCACTTAATCTCTCTGTGCATCTGTAACGCAACTGGTGCTCATGTAAAGTGTTCGGATACCTTCGGGTCTAGTTTGTGCTATATAAACCCCCCCCCCCCAAAAAAAAACAAGAAAATCCAAACCTGTGGTGATAAGCTTGACAACAAACACCAATAAGAATGTTGTATGAGTTTGTTAAATTATAGATTACTGCATTAATTACATCTGCAAAATACCAGCATTGTTAACAATATTTGAATACTTTGTAGGTTCCCAACATTGATTCTTGGGAAGAAATACATATGAAATTCGGAATATGAATATATGGCAAGTCACTCGGCAGTGTAAATGATGTTAGCAATCTGGGAGTCTTTCTTAATTGAACGTGTTCCTGGCAGTACCAGTTGAATAGCTCACATCTTAAGCTCTCCAGAGCGGATGGAGCAATTTTCAATCTCTCAAGTCCCGTGCAGAAATGGACTAACCCCTCCCTCCCCCCATTTAAACGTGTGAAGCTTCCTGTGTGATCCTGTAGCCACGTATGGGGCAGGAATTTGGAGACATCGTCACAAAATGTCCCCTTTCCAAACAGGAAATTGCATATGCTGCAGGTTTTTGCACCCCGCCCTGTCTAGTTTCAGCTATATCGTCCACGCGGACCTAACCAGCATTACATCGCAGATAAGGTGCCTTTGTTGTTATGGATAAGTGTATGGATTAACCCTCAGCTAACACTTTGAAGAGACCTCATTCTAGATTGCCTCCGTTTAGATAAGGGGTACACTAACCCATGGTTGAACTATATCTCAAAAACATTTCATGCACTGGGTCTGGCTTCCTTATTCACAACCCCTAGGCGTATTAAAAAAGAGGATAAATTACGGGTTAAGTCACTTCTCTGCAATTTAGTGAAGAAGGAAGATTACAAATTGAATTAGCCAAAAGCTCAGTGTTGTATTTCTATAGGTTCTTTGCCCTTGCTGACCCTGCTTTCTACCTCGATTTAGATCTCACATACTGGGAAAAAAGATGTCTTAAAGTAAATACAAATGTTTTTTTTTTTGGTAACCAAACAGATGTTTCTAAATGTGTATGTGTGTGTTTATGCCCATGAGTGGATATTATTCACAGTGTGTTCCTTGATAATTTCAGCTGACATAAAAAAGGCATGAGAGTAGGGACACCTCAGGCTGTATTGAATGCACAGTTTTGGAGGCTGGAATTGAGAAAACTCAATAAATAGGTACATTTATATTGCATGCGTTCAATGAAATTTGAAACAATAGAAGTGACTTTGCAGCACTACACGTCACAGACCGAAGATTTCCGATGGCACACTAAAATAGAGGGTGTCTTCATTCACAATAGGGTGCCACATCTCTTGGAAGTGATGCAGAATTCAATGACACACCTGGGGTGTATACATCTTGCATCATCTTAGTTGGCATTTTGCAGGGGCCTAGAAAGGTAAAAAAAAAGGACCCTTTTAGATGGCACAGGGACTTTGTGCTTGCATCTGTAGTGAAAGCCCAGTGACACAGTCATTGGGTACCACCTGATCTGAATGGTCCTTTCGGATTCTGTAATAACTGTTTGTGTATCGGTAAACACATATGTATATTCACTGAATTGTGTACATGTGGGCGTTTCAATTAGGATGCAAGATTTCACTAACTACCCTTTTGATATGTCACATTTATATATTTACACAAGATGTAGCACTCTCACAAAGTAAACAAGCTTTGCCTTTTCTCAATACAATTGTGCACTAGTCTTGGCAAAACTTTATCTATTTGATTGTGAGTGAGAAGCCAGAGATAAAGAATTCCCTCAGACAAGGGCAGACCTCTTATTTAGGTCACTGTGTTAGAATCCTATTCAAGGTTGGCGTGGGTCAATCTGGCTGGCGTGTGGTTAGGCGGAACTGCCTATCAGCCTAGAGTGTGTCCTGATTGGCATAGTAGGCAAGTTGGATTTCTGATTTAAGTGGGAAGGAGCAGGTTTAAGGCAGTAAGCTAGGTGAGACACGCAATTTTGCATTGCAGTGCAGTATGAGTGATTCATCTGAAGAGTTGGGAGGTATTTACGATCAGCATTACTAGATGGGAGTGTTAAATGAAATGGGGGTCTTTGAAGAGAATCTGATCTAAACTATCACATGATGAGAAATACTGATAGGAGGAAGCGATTGACTGGACTGGTCAGAAATCACGTAAAAGGTGGGTATGAGTTAGAACTAGGAGTATTGAGAATTCAATGAGGTGGGTAGAGCTGCTATGTAAGATAAGGCTTGTACTGTAGTTTGTAATGTTATCCATTACTTCTGGAAATTTCAATGCTTACCCTGAATGTGCTCTCCCGTTCTTTCCTCCAATTTAGAGAAATATATCATAATCTTTGCTACACTGAAGAAATAATACTCCATGTGAAGTCCATTTTTATGCAATTGTTCTGAAATTCATTGATAACATTTGAGGTAAGTTGCGTGATCCAAAACATTATGTTCATAATAAAAGAGACACCCCTACTGTTAAGGGAAATGCATAATCTGAAATAAGAAATTTCTGACACTTTCGGAAATTGAAGATAACTTTTGTATCCCTGTTCTCTATTGCTTTTCTATTAAACGTGTTCAATACTATTATTGTTGTTGTTCATTTGTATTTTTTTGTTTTGTCACATGAATCGTAAATGATACTTCATGTGCTTTTGTTCAACAGACTTATACAGGTTATCTGAATAGAACATTGTTTAGACAAAACAAATTAGGCAATGAAAGCATATAGTCCATAATGAATCTGAAAGAATAGTGCAAAAGTGTAATCTCAACATACTGTAAAGTTTATGCAGAGGCGATACTCAGAGCTTGTGTTCCGATTAAATTATGTGCTGCTTTGTTTGGGTGTCAATTTAGACAACTGGAAGGGACAACAATTTGATTACTGTTATATGGACATCAATAGATTCGTACATTGCCAGGAGTTAGAGCCATCAAATAATTTTATGCTGACATCAGTTGCCTCCCTGACAGCTCTAAGATATGAAATAACAAGCAGGCAGTGTCAGCACTCTTAAATCAAGCCCACGAGCCCCCTTGGCATCATAACCATGGCAGCTTGTTACTGCACAGCAAATGTCAGTCCAGTCAATGTGGAGAGGGGGCTGTCAATTCCCAAGCTCCATCTGCCCTAATAACCGGCCTCTTGGAAATGCACATTTATAAGGATGTTGTCGCATTGACCGTATATTAGTGGGAAATGTGTGGAATTAGAGGCGACCACTTTCTGGGTTGAGGAAATAGAATTCGCAAAGTGCTAGTATCCTTCAGTACAGATCCTTGAGGACTGCTCTTTTCCTGTTGTTGCAGTGAATAACAGCAACATGCGGGCCAATTTAAAAAACAAAAGCAAGGAATGATGCATTGTTTTTGTAATGTTATTTTTGTAATGTTATTTTCTGTGATTTCAGTTTCGCCTTCCAGTGTTGTGTAAAACATGACCCATTGATCATGGACACTTTTTTAATGTATTACATTTCCACAGGAAATTGAATATTACTAGAGATGAAAGGGTTACTTATAACATTTTACCCTGTAAAACTAGTTTCTATAGAGTTTAGTTTTTTAATGTGTTCTGCACATAAAATACATTTTAGATTGTGACAGTGTGACACGTCCCAGTTCCACTGTCTCTCTGCTTTACAAATATCCTTCTGGTGCCCGCCTTGAAACTCAAATAGAAGGGACACTGACATCCTGTAAAAGGAAAAACACATGCTTTATTTATTACTCGGCAATCTCTGGGGTTCTAATGCCACTCTGAGTTAGCATGCTGGCATTATAAATTATGTACCATGTTACAGTTCACTACAGGTACAAATGGAAAAGACTGTGTGCAAAGTTCATGGAGTTTTTTCTGAAGTTTTCTCTAAAGAAGTCAGCACTGCAAGACAAATATCAATTTAGAGGTTAAACATCGATGTATTCATTACTCTACTATCATTCTGTTTTGAACAGTATGTTTCATAAAAGTCTGTAGTGGTGTATTATTGTGAAAGCGTCCCTGACATTAAGGTATCATAGAGAATGGTCAATAATACCGTCATTTTGTATGAACATACATTTAGGTACAGACTAGATGTTGCTACAGACATTGACATTGTACTTCACACTTGTGCCATTACAACCATGGAAAACAGGGCAAGACTGGGAGTGCTAACCAGCCCTGGCAATTGAGATGGGGGGAAGGTGGGAAACACCGCTGCTGCTGCTTTTGGTACAGGGGTCCGATACTGCAGTACTGCTGCAAAACCGGTCCCGTGTACCAAATACGGTCCCCACCGGTTCATGGAAGTGACAATTAAATCTATTTCTCAAAATTGAGAAGTATGCACAGATTTCAATCAAATGTATTTAGTATAATTAGCCAATGTGGTTGTATATAAATGAGTTGTAACACTTGCATGCCCAACATCTCTACATGCCAGATAGCAAGACCTGTTGGTCAGAAGTTATAAAATGAAAGTGATCCAATGCCCCACTTCCTTATTTCGGTAGTGCCCACCGGGGAAACGCCTGATACCTGCTACGGCCAGCCTGGCCCTGATGGAAAAGCTGAAAAGACTTGGTCTCACAATGGTAGACTGCACTTTTTGCCCAGAAACGTCATCCCAAATTAAAGGACTTCTTACTCCCTGGGCAATTTTCAGTTCTTCTATGAAGTGGTCAGATCATTGCAAACTCTTTGAATTGTACTGCTTCATGTGTGCATGTTGGCCAATGGCAACTGTGCCACAAAGAAGGTGACAGGGATCATTAGCACTACTGCATGAAAGTGAGACCCCTGTAGTGTAACTCAATCCTGTCATTCACATTTTGTAATGCTACAGACGTGTGTCCATGGTACACATCTCTAAAATATGTTTTTAACTTTGGCTTTCCTTATCATATAAGTGTTGTTCATGAGGTTTCAAACTGCATTAGTCAAGTATTGAGAGAGTGTGCCATTCTATGGAGAATAACAAACACCACCATTACTGTCAATGCAAACTGCATTTGAAACAATACAAGAAAATTAACTGATGATAGTTTCCATATTGAGTAAGAGATTGTGTAATTTGGGATTGTAGGCAGTGATGGTACCATCTGGAACTGGAAACGCAACTTTCTATACGCTCTTCTACACTGACATTGAAGTCTCAATATGAGCATGCAACAAATTCTATTCTCAGGAGAATTAGTTCACTTCAGCAAAGAAATGTGAATTTTTTACACAACCTCGGTTCATGGAGAATGGTACTATGGACATCAGAACTCACTCACAAAAGTTGGAATATACACGAATTATTCAATGCATAAAGTATTGCCAGATATTTTGCATAATTGATGATTGTTAAAATATTCACATACATTCCCTTCTGGTTTATGCATAATTTATGCATTTTGGAATCTATGCAAATACATATTTAGCATTTTGTGCATTCCTGGATCACACATTTGCTGAGGGGTAGGTGAATGCACTATACATGTCTGCATAAAGTATCCATGCTTAGGGCCAGCACATTTGAGAAATTCCATTGATACTATTTACTTAATTAGTTTCTTGAACTGTAGAAATGTTGCTGAGCATGATACCCTTCCTACACACAACCTGAGAGAACTGTTCTCATTGTTTCGGTCTCGTACATTTTCTGGACTAGTTGTAAGGGACTTATTTAAGATGACCAGATATTGTTGCTAGAGGCATTTTTTTAGCGGCTACAGATTGACTATTTTGTGGTTGACCATCTAATTTCTATTGCAATCTTTTCTAATTATTTTGAGATCTATATGTGAAGGAAGTTGGCAGTGAGTTAGCAGGATCACCATCTCTTTGCAGTAGGGCCAATTATATGTTCTTTAATTTACTCATATGAAACTCCAACTCCAACAGTTGTTGATGATAAATATTTGTTTTGAAGGAGCCAATTTACCTCTGGGTTTGCCAGCTTTCAGAAATATTGTTCAAGCTTCAAGTAAACAATAACTTCTTGTTTGAATTAGTGTTTAATTAATTTGATGTGTATGTGCAAATTAAACTCTCTCCTCACATTTTAGGGTTTTATTTGTTTGAAACAGGATAAAATGTAGGCAGAAAATCTAAAAAAAAGATCAAGGACGGCTGCAAGGATTCACAAAGCCACACCAGTCCTCTGATGCTTTCAAACGTGTAGGGTCCCCTTTGCACCATCAGCATGAAAATTCAGAAAATGCACAAACCCCCTCTCCTTCGTACATTAGAAGTGACAATTAAATCTATTTCTCCAAATTGAGAAGTGTGTACAAATGTTAATCAGCCCATGTGGTTAGATATAAATGGGTTGGAACACTTGCCCAATATTTCTCTACATGCCAGATGCCAAGACCTGATGGTCAGAAGTTATAAAATGAAAGTGATCCACTGCACCACTTCCTTATTTCAGTAGTGCTGACAGGTGTTAATGATTGCGCCATTGATAGCTCTTGTTCTTTACATTTTACTCTAATCTCGATCTCACTACTTCTTAGTTTTTTTTGTCATAGTATTCACCTTCAGTAGAAGTAAGGAATTGTAGTGTCAACAACTTGGTACATTATTAACATTGTAATAGAAACATTTTAGCAAAAAAGAATCCTGCATCAGACTGGCAATGACTGATACAATATGACCATGTTACAGATTATGGGTGGTGTTGTCAGCACTGAATTGATCAATTTGATGCTTGTTTAAATTGTGACAGATTAGTACTACTGAGCTGTTACGGTAGCATGGGTGTGCTAAACTAAATAATTTTGCAGTCTATATTAGCAGAAAATATTATTTTTAAATAAACATATTTTTGCCCTAGAATGTAGGCGTTAGTTGTGTGTGAGGAATCAGAAATGTGGGGTAAAATATTCTGGGGTATTTTGCCCTTTTCTGTGGCAGCATATGCTAAAGAAACAATTTTGAGATTATAGACTATGAAATGTAAGAAGTGGTCAGTGTTTCAGACTACATGAATACAGAAATCAACATTATTAATTTCCATGCAAAGTGAGATTTGAGCACAAGATGCTCCACTTACTCAGTAAATGCTTATAAATAATTGTTGTGACTTCAGTATCCAAAAACCATTTGCTACATCACACAAAGACTACCTGATCACGTGAAATCAGTCATAGTACAAGCGGACAGTTCTTTGCAGATTCTTGCTTTAGAATTTGTTTTCCTTACAAATAATACCTGTTAAAGAATTACCTGCTACCAGTTGAAGCTTTCATCACTAGACTGCATCTTTCATCATGTGTACAGGTGGTTAATGGTGTTAATGTCATCATGTCATTTTTATAGATACACAGATAGACTAAAGAAATGACAATGTAGAATATGAAAAAAACTAAATATGAGTGTGCCGACAGGTGTTGGTCCATATCTTATATAATATGTTTATGTAGACTGTTCTGACAATATTAAAACTATTCTATTAAGTCTCCATCCAGTCAGTGATATATTTGTAGTAGGATTAATGTTTATTAATCAAGAAGGTTTTTTCTGAAATAAGTTTTTTTTTTACACTCCTATATGGTACCAGCCAACACATGTTTTGCCACCTAGTTCTTGTGCTGTGACTTTTTCAAGGCTGCATATATTAGTGATATGAGTAATAAAAATTATCATTATTTTAGAGAAACAAGAGTGACCCATATGTCCATGCGAACTGGTTATTAGCTATTATCTAGCAATACATGTTCACATGGAGCTAATTTTTAAGTAAAATTATTTTTTCACATCTCTTACTTTGCGTTGGTTTAGTCATAGACAAGATAGGGTATTGAATTAACAATAAGGTAGAGTCCATCTACCCATAATTAATTGCAGCAATATATTTCGATTCTTTATTCTGAGAAGAAAGTAACCCAAGGGATATGATAATTTTGTACTCAATTCAGCCGAAATGAGTAATGCATTTATTCATTAGTTTCAGACATATTATATCACACACGTTTATTATAAATACAATGCAAAGAAAGCAGTAGTTCATAGGTTGTTATTTATATAAAGAAGAAAAACAGTGACAATTGTAATCCCCCAGGGAAGTGATCATAACCAGCCATAGATTTAACCCTTTCCGCGCTACGCAAAATTTCACGCAGTGCAGGCGTTTTATTGCGTGGGTGGAGTTCGGACAGTCCCTGGCCGTCCTCCGCATACGCCCCCCATGACGACGCACGCAAGGGGTTAAAGGGACATATAGCGACTTAAAATCCGACAGGTTATTGCAGTGTCTTTGGATGTCTGTGTGGTTCTGCTTCAATAATCTAGACCAAGAACCAAATTCTTCTCTAGAGCTTTATTTAGACTATCCTTAGGAATTGCCAACAATGTTTCGACCCTACTTGAAATGGGAGGGTCTCTTCAGGACAGGAGTATCCTGGGAACTATGGAGCACCTAAGCTCCAGGTGGTAAGCCCAGATTCGGATGCTGGATTAATTCTTCTTATATCCTAAATGTCAGATACCATGTGGTGCAAATGTTAATCAGTTTCATATTCATGGAGAGAACCCCCTTAGGTGTATAGTATACCTTCTTAGTTGGGCAACCTCTGTTGATCGTGATGCAGTTTTCGTATGTTTTCAAAAGCGGCTCTTCAATGGGTGTCGGGCCAGGTAGTCAAAGTTTGGATTAGAGGCCGTCAGTGTGTTTTCTGATCTGCAAGCCTGGGGTGTAGCACTGTGCACGGTCGTGTCTTCTCGTGCAGTAGAATTTTTATTATCACCTTTATTTTTGGGTAGATTAATCAATGTAATTTTGTACATATAATGCAAACATGACTGTTTGTTTCCTTTTTTGTCCCTGTATGTCCCTCTCTTCTGTTAATCTCTGAACTTTATATTGGTTATTATTTTATTATTATTCTTTTTGGTAGGTTATTGTATGTCAAATTTATATTTGAATATGAATTTCTATGTTAACATTTGTTATTACTCATAATACTAATACATACAGCCTTGAAAAAGGCCCAGGCATGCACACCAACTAGGGGGCAAAACACGTGTTGGTTGGTTCACCTACTCTATAGGAGTGTCAAAAAAACGTTGCTTGATTCAAATAAAATGTTCTTGATTAATAAACTCTAATTCTACTACAAATGTTTCACTGACTGTTGGCTTACTAGAATATTCTTAATATTGTCGTAACTGTCTACCTAAGCACATTATATTAGGGTAATTCTTGTGGGATGGAGCAGCGTTGCCAAGACAGCTTATAATTAATTATAGCCATTAAAGGAAGCTTAGCCCCCAAATATGTCCCCTTCTTTTCTTTGAAAATTGGCAGATATCTAGTTTAGTTGTCTCACAACAAATTAGGTTGGAAATGGTATCCGAATCATGGAAGTATGTGAAGGAGAAGGAACAGTGGACTTAGTACTCACAGTAAATGTCGCTGCAGTGATCCTTGATTTTACACATAGGAGAGTGGTCGAGCAGAAAATAACTATTTTTAATAATTTAACTAACCTCAGATCAATCATTACATTTATTATAGAAGAAAGTTAAAGCTGATGGTAAACAAGGAGAAAGGCTTTTGGCATGATAAGGCATAATTAACTAACCACCTAAGTACAAATGCCCCAACAGTGCAACAGGAGTTCGAGTACAGTTGTGTACTCTAGTGGAAGTCTTGTGAAACCCGAATGTGCCTCAGACATTTGTGCAACCTTTCAGTTACACCTATTGTATTGGTGCAGATTTAATTCTTGGTCAACGTCTATTTGGCATTCAACTCTTTTAAATGTGGTGCCAAGCAAATTAAGGATTTTCTTGTGTGCCTAGGCCATATTTCAGAAGCACAGAACGTGTTAAAGTGTTAAATGGATATAGAATCCCCCGGCACTCAGGTGAAACGCTAGTGCAGGCCAAGGGTGGCAAGTGAAATTGGCAAGTTGATTCCACCATAAGGGGTGTAGTTATTACAACACATGCATTGGTGCAGTGCTTCAGTCGTCCTCAAAAGAGAATGGGAAAATACATAAAAGCAATGAGTGTTAAGAATATCCCCTCAAGTTTATATCCAACACTGACATTTTTTTGTAATGGGTGCCGTAACCTGTCGGTGTCAACAGACATGCAAAAAAGTAGTAATGCGCCCCTAACAAAATCTAGCCTCCTTTACTTGACTTCATTATTATATAAATAATCCTTAGGTGTTGATGTCAGATTAAATCATGTGAATTAAAGACAGTGTCTGGGGGCATGGAAATCGGAATTATATACAAACATAACATTTACTCACACTGAATATAATGAGGTGCTTTTGTATTCATGTGCTACAGTGCATGTCGCACGTGTACATGCCACGTTACTGCAGGCTCTGGTGTGTACTTCTGAAGGGATGTCTGTATCAACCAACACTCCCATTCATGATGTGAAGCTTAAACACAAGTGACCACAGCTAACATACGTGACACCTTTAGTCAAACATGGCATTTGTTGCTAGCAATAGCTTGTATGCTGGGCGATAGTGGGAAAAAACTCATACTAGGAAATGCAAAACTACAAATCCCAGAAAGTCAAGCATTGTTGGATGATAAACCACGAAAGGTGTCCACCCAGGTGCTGCTGTACCTTTTTACCCAATTGTTACCTCTTATTATTTGCACTAGTGCGCATTTGGAAATATCTCTCTTGAATTTTGACTTGAATTACAATCACAGATGTCGAGTTTACAGGACGTTGCCACCCCGAGGAAAACAATAATAAGAACCCAATGCTGTACGCAGTTCTTTTCTGTTCTAATTTCACTAGAAATTACAAAATATGGAAATCTTTCATGCCTCCACTAGAGGGCAGATCTTCCAAACTCCAAACAAAGGATGCGAGGTGAGAGCCCTAGAAATACAGAAATCAGTTCTGCAGATGGACCGGAATATTGTTCTTAAATGGACGTGCAATCAGAGCACTTCACGCCGCGTTCCCAAACAGGAGCAGTTAACGGCAAGCACAAGAAATGGATAAAATAAGGGGGGAAAAAGCCCTACATCATTTTATTTTTTTCCAAAGCAGGCGCGCGCGGCCCTTTTCACACAGGTGCTAGCCGCGCGAAGAGCTCCTGCAGTAACTACAGCAATTTGTATGTCTCCAGGGGCAAGTGCTCGGGAATCTAGCATTAGCGCCGGGGAAGGAAAGCCAGGCACGAGACAGAGACAGAGTGCACGAGGCAGCGTCCCCGCGCGATGCTGCTCCCCCTCCATCTGTCACAATCACAGCCGCTCCCGGAAGACCCTCCACAGAAAGGCCCCAGTAGCTAACGAGCGAACGAGGGGAAAAAAGGTGCAATCCGGAATTTCACAAAATATCAGAAAAATGCCATCTGTACAGGCTAGCGCACCATCACAGGACAAAGGCCCACTGTGCAACTTAACAATTGCTCCCGAAGGGACCTGCTTAACTTTTAATCCGCTATTAACAAAACAAAGGGGGCGATAGAGCGGGAATCCCTTTAGGTAACTGCAGGTCCGCTGAAGGTGAATGCTTGCTGCGTTGTTTGCTTTTGTTTGTGCTGAGTAGAGGTTTCCAGGCACGCACCCCCCGTTGCAGGACATCTGTCTTGTCCAAAGCGGAGATCTTGCTAAATCCAGCGAGGTGAATACCATTTAAGCGCAATTTAATCACAGAAAATCGATTCCAATGCTGCTTCAATAAGTCATAAAAGGGTCTTTTTTTTATATATGCTTTGGTGTTTAGTCACATCTCAGCTATCCCGTAATTAAAACAGTGAAATGCTGTGACTTCTCGAGAAACAATGGAGGCTAGAGGTTGTGTTTATAAATAGAATAATATGAAAGAGCATGTCCTATGGTAGATGTATACACGTGTCACTGTGGCGGCAGCATTATGACCATTGAAATATAATTAAAGAGACATTCGCTCCTTTGTAGAATGTTTAATAGCAAGCAGTGCGTGCTCATTGTCTGGGGCAATATTTCATCTCGCATAGAGAAGAAAGGCAGGCCCTGATATTATTTTAATTTAAAAATGACAGCCTCACACTAGTAAATTATTAATGTATGCACAGTGTTTTCAGAGGTGAAATGGCGGCTCCATCCAGGGCAGGGTTATCGGCCATCCGTGTATAATGGCTTCTGGCACTAGAAAAGGACTGAATGGCTTCTGTGGCATCGTGAAAGGGCATGGGGCTTACGAGTACCACATCAGGGAACAGCATCCAAGAACATGCACTGTGTGTGACACGCATGTACCTTGGAATGCTCTCGGAAGGAAACCTGGCAAAAGGTAAATAGCGGCAAAATTCTGAACTTACACCTGGACCACAGCTTCACATTAAGTAACACCTCACACATTAGCATTTGCAACCCAAAACATTTTCCATAGTCATTAAGAAAAAACAGAAAAACTGGGTCTACACCACAAGGTCAATGTAAAGGAATTACCAAAAAACGTGTTAGGGGCATGGAGAACCACCGATGGGCTAGTGTGGTCAATGTGCCACAAGTACCATACCCAGAAATACAGAAGGCACAGGCACTTTTACTTATATTTACTGAATTCTGGCAGTCCCCTAAAAGAAGCCATGTGCATAGTTCCAAGACATTAACTTAGAACAGAATTCCAGATGGGATGCTGTTAGACCTTTCATACTAGGGTGGTCGTTACTCAGACTTTTTGTCTTTTACTTCCTGTTTTTGCTGATTCATTTTGTTGGCTTTACGACTCCGAGCACTTTACCAGTCATAACCAGTGCTAAAGTGCATGTGCTTCTCCCCTAAACATGGTGACATTAGAGTATACCTGATTGGCATATTTGATTTACTAGTAACCCCCTTGTAAAGTGGTATAACATATATCTAGGGCCTCTAAGTCAAATGCTACTAGTGGACCTGCAGCACTGATTGTGCCACCCACGTCATTAACCATTAAAACCTGTCTCAGGTCTGCCATTGCAGTGCATGTGTGTGCAGTTTACTGCCACTTCGACTTGGTATTTAAAACTACTTGCCAAGCCATAACTCCACTTTTATTACATATAACTCATGCCTAAGGTAGGCTCTAAGTAAAAGGTAGGACAAGTACCTTTATGTTTTAAATTTCCTGGTAGTGACACACAAACTATTTCGTTTTTCACTACTGTGAAGCCTACCCCTCTCATAGGCTAGCATTCACAATTCCTTAATACACTTTTAAACATCAATTCCTCATCAAAGAGGAGTAGCTTTTTGATGTCTTTCATGTTTGCCATTCACTGTAAATAAAAAGGCAATTTCTTCACTGATACGAATGACAGTATTTACGTAACTTTTGAGAAACACCCCCTTGAGATTAGATCCCCTGGGATCAGTTCAACTCCCCAACAGCAGGTAGTGCAGAACTAGGAAATCTTGAACCCTGCTCTGTAGAAGAAGTAGAACAAACTATGTTGGAAGTTAAGTCTGGATTATCTCTTGACACTTGCCCCCATTTTATTTTTGCCTGTCTTGCTTCCATATTGAACTCTTTTTTTAATGCAAATTTGTAACCTATTCCTGTCTACCGCAGAATACCCTGATGCCTGGAAGCTAGCATCAATGCTCCCTTTAGCAAAAAAAAAGGGCACAGATGTTACAATTCTATTAAACTACCGACCTATTTCATTGCTTCCCTACATATTGAAAGATCTAGAAATGCTAGATAATGCCCAGCTCACTGCATTTCTAAAAACGAATAACTTGTTACACACTTTTCAGTCCAGATTTAGACCTATCGACAGTACTGAATTTACTTTACTTTCCATACTTGACAATATCAGACTAGAGATAGATCAGGGCAATTCTGCAGTCTTGTTCTTACTTGATCTGTCTGCTGCATTTGACATTGTGTTTCACTACCTATTGATAAAACACGTTCCGAGATAGGCATTCACTCTAAAGCCAAAAATGGTTCAGCTCCTTCCAGAGTAAGAGAACTCACTCTGTGCAGCTGGGCACCTTTAGGTCATCTCCCCGTACGTCTAAATGTAGAGTTCCTCAGGGCTCCTCCTTGAGCCCTATACTCTTCAATGTGTATTTCTTGTCAATTACAAACATTGCCAGGCAATGGGGATTCACAATCTGTTCTTGCGCGGATGATACCCAACTGGTAATTTTGGTAGGAGACAAACACCAGGAAGCCAGGGAAAATCTTGTTAGCTGTTTAACAGAAGTGTCAAGCTTTTTGAGCCCACACTGCTTGAAATTAAATGCTGAGAAGACAGATACTGCTTTTTGGTAGAGCTGAACCGATTTGGTACTACTCTTAGCGGCCATCTGCCCTAGACACAACCTCTGAGTCTAAGAAATCAGCTAAAATCCTAGGGATTCTGATTGACAACTCCTTATCCACGCAAGAGCAAGTCAATGCTACATTTGCCAATTTTGGTAAATGCTTCAGTATACTCAAACTCTTGAGAAAACGCTTCTGCTGGATTCCAGTGGATTTGTGCAGAACTATGGTCCAGGCTCAGGTTAAGAGTTGATTGGACTACAGGAATGCGCATTAGGTAGGCATGCCAGATTATCTATTTTTCCGTTTACCGGTAATCCAAAATACAGCAGCCAGGCTCATTGGTAATAAAGATAGGTTCAGTTCAGCCTCAGCCTGCTTACAAACTTTTCTCTGGCTGCCTATGTGCAAAAAAGCTAAATTTAAAAATTCTCTGCCATGCACACAAAGCACTTTATACATTTGGCGCAGTATTACTACATTCTAAACTGGTATTCTACAAACCATCTTGCAATGTGAGATTCCAGAATCTAGCACAAGCCAAAACAATGCAAACCAAAAAAGTAAGGAAAGGGGTCACTCGGATACCTATTTAGCAGCAGCCCAAAGGAACTTACAGGCCCTTGAAATCCACCTTACAGATTACCATATCACCTTCAGAAAAAAATAAAAACTTGGCAGTTTGCAGATTAATACCAATCAAATGTACAGTCTTTACTGGTAATACCCAGGCTTTGACATTTAAGCTCTCAATGATTTCAGGGCCACAATATCCCCTAGGGGAGGAGTGTTGTGCTCTACAACATGTTTCATATCTTTGCAATGGTACTGATAAATCCTCCTTACTGGTGAAGTTAGATTTAACATTACCGTTTTAGAAATGTCACTTTTAGAAAGTGAACACAAAACCACTGGGTCTGGGCTCCCACCGGCATTGCTTGCCACACTTGTATAAGAAACAAAACAATTGCAAATGCCACTGTTCTTTCAAAATAACATTAATTGAATAAACATATGAACAAAACACTATGTTTTCAGTGAAAAGAATTCTGTTTGTTTTAATCTTTTTCCTTTTTCGTTTAACACTTCTATTTTAAAGTAATCTCGCAATATATTGTACAAATATTAAAAACCTGGAGTGCACAACAAATATCATGTACAGTGATAACAAAATTTGTTAGATATTTACAGTGTAATACAACTTATTCACCATTCAGTCTCCACTCATACAACACTCAATCCACTACAGACAGACAAACTCACGACAAAACATAAATGATTCGAAAGGTTACTGGATTCACTCTCCAGTAACACAAGCCACTTGTTTTTCCAATCTATACAATTATTTCACATTAAAGGTTCAATTGAAAATTTTTTTGTTGGGGGCTATTACACAGGGTCATGTGTAATAGCCCGCAACAAAAAAATTTTCAATTGAACCTTTAATGTGAAATAATTGTATAAATTGGAAAAACAAGTGGCTTGTGTTACTGGAGAGTGAATCCAGTAACCTTTCGAATCATTTATGTTTTGTCGTGAGTTTGTCTGTCTGTAGTGGATTGAGTGTTGTATGAGTGGAGACTGAATGGTGAATAAGTTGTATTACACTGTAAATATCTAACAAATTTTGTTATCACTGTACATGATATTTGTTGTGCACTCCAGGTTTTTAATATTTGTACAATATATTGCGAGATTACTTTAAAATAGAAGTGTTAAACGAAAAAGGAAAAAGATTAAAACAAACAGAATTCTTTTCACTGAAAACATAGTGTTTTGTTCATATGTTTATTCAATTAATGTTATTTTGAAAGAACAGTGGCATTTGCAATTGTTTTGTTTCTTATACTTTTAGAAAGTGGACATTTCTCTGCACTTACTGTCCTGTGTGCCTGACAGCCTGTCTCCAATGCACATCTGGGGTGAATGAGAGCTACACTTTGTGCATTCCCTCTAGACAGCGACAACAAAGGAAGGATAGGTGTGTCTTGA
This sequence comes from Lissotriton helveticus, assembly GCF_964261635.1. NCBI lineage: Eukaryota > Metazoa > Chordata > Amphibia > Caudata > Salamandridae > Lissotriton > Lissotriton helveticus. The sequence continues at coordinate 1,388,631,082 of NC_136069.1, forward strand.
GTACCCATCTACATACATCAGCACTGTGATGGCCTTGTATGGGCAGGATAGAAGGGAGGGGCTAACACTTTAATTGGATAGAGTATGTCATGTCCCCACACAAATGCCTGATTTTACGCCACAGATAATCTGGCAGAAAAGACTGGGTTGAAAGGGGTCCTTGTGCACTTCAGAGAGCTGCTTTGAAGTCACCCCCATAACAAAGGAACTTTTGGGTATAAAAGTACTGGGTCTTTGAACCCTTAAAGTTAGATACTCCTGGACCTGTAACTGAAGCTTTTCTATCAGAACTGCTTTGCTGCTTAAAGGACTCAAATGAACTGCAGATCTGGAAGACCTGCCTTTCTGTTTGTTGCCCTGTTGCCTACTTCTCTCTGACTCTGCTGAAGGAAAGCTGGACTCTGCCTTTACTCCAAGTGATCTCTAAGGGCTTGTTGGATTGCCTCCTGTTGCTTGAGACACAGGGATATTCTACCCCTACTCCTGTGCCTAGCTCACTGGAATTTACCCAGATCCTTGCAACACGGATTTCAACACATCTCCTCTCTGCGTGTAGCAGCAGCGGTGCATCGAACCAGTTGCGGGAGTAAAATCGGAGCATTGCAACTGAACCATCACTTTGCCTCCAGAGAACGATGCATCGGACAGAGTATCTCTGCCACTGCAGCTTGATGAGATTAACACAACCCTTCCACCGCATGGCAGAATCTGGTGCAACGCTCAACACCTCTTGACAGCGGCACGCATTTCAGAACTGAAGCAGCACCTGGACTGCATGGAGAAGTTCAACATCAACGCATCTAATTGTTTGTAAACGGGAAATGTACTTTGTTCACAGGGGGCTGTGCAGGTCCTGTAGCCTTCTGGCATTCTATCGCTAATACATGCCGACGAGCGCTAACCTCCCGGGATGCGTGCATTTATCAGACCAAGACCAATCCGGGCTCGCCCGGCTGCTTTGGTGACTCTTGATAACCTCAGGCCGATCGCACGTCCCCGTCTTTGATTAACAATCGCATTTAATGCTGGTGTTACATTTGTGAATTACATTTCTGATTCCGAATTTGCCTTTGCTTTCTCAGTGGTGAATTGTTTTTCTGTTTTACTGTTCTTTTGAATTCCTTTTAAAATACATGACTACCCTGACCAACTGTTTGAATGTACTGCAATGATGACCCAGGCAGGGTGGTTTTTACTTGGGCATAACCCCGTAAAAATTCAACATGTCACTCCATCGCAGTCAGCCCAAACGTTGGTACATTTGTCTTACATTTTTGTAAGAGCTGCAGAGGTAGAAAAACAGAAGTTTTTGCAGTGAACTAAAGTACCTGTTTATATTTCTGGAATTGTGGTGACTTTATGTTTTGTAGAAGGGTGATTTTGGTGGGTGGACTTTTATGATTTTCATATGTTGTTCATACTGGTGTGGGGTCTCACTTTTCCAATTTAAACATCAGCGGCGGCTCCTCCGCTAAGACGTAAGAGCTTCGCCCCACTCCTTTGCAGTACTGAAATAAAGAAAAAATAAAATGATAATAACTCGGTCATTATCATTCTATTTTTTCCTGCTGTGGTAGCTTTGCCGGTGGGGCAGGGCTGCTCTGGTGACAGAGGAGCAGGGGGAGGAGTGGTGGTACACTGCAAGTGCCCATGACTGTTTGGCTGGCCATCTGGGGCCGGCCAGACAGTCATGCGCACTTTGCATATTTTCCACCCAGGCTGTATTACAGCCTGGGTGGGGAAGATGCCAGGCTCGCATTCCTTGACTGAGCACCTAACCATAGTGCTCAGACCAATCACAACGCTGCATGCCTGGGTATTTCCTGTTCTGTTCTGGCTGGGAGAGATGACGGAGGGACGGCGGAGGAGAGCCGAGGCAAGAAGGTGTTTTTTTTTGTTTTTTACACCCCCTGACCTCACTGCCCCACCTCCCCCGATCCGTGTCAGCCACCACTGTTAAACATGGCCCCTAAAATTGCATAAGATAAGGGTATTTCAAACAATGTTTCTCCATGCAGATTTCTAGGATCAGAACTCTGCGATTTTATTTTTAGTTTCTGTCTTTTTGTGTAATTGAGCTTTCTGTTTCACAATTGTTGCACAACAGTCTGTTGAAAAATTGTTCAGGACAAGTTTCTTCAATGCTCTGGATACAGAAGGGAAATATGCTTCACACAGAAGCTATAAACTGACAAGTGTCATGGCATAGACACTCTAAATTTCTAATGTATTGTATTGTATTGATGATTTGTAAAGCGCGTTGGCTACCCAGGGGCGTCCCAGCGCTATAGAAAAGAGTGAGTTGGGCTGGAGAGGCTGGAGTAAGAGAAGCTGAGTGAAAAGTTAGATTGGAATTTTGCTGAAGAGCCAAGTTTTTAATAGTTTACGGAAGGTGAGAAGGTTAGGTTCTGATCTGATAGGGAGGGGAAGGGAGTTCCAGATCCTAGCCAGGTTGTAAGAAAGCGAGCGGCCTCCACATCTGGCCTTCCTAATGCGTGGTACTGAGGCGAGGTGGGAGGTCGTAGACCTGAGTGGGCGGGAGGGTAGATAGGCTTTCATCAGGGGGGAGTTAATAGAGGGGCCTGTACCCCAGTAGGATCGGTGTGCGATGCACATGCTCTTAAATTCAATTCTGGATCTCACCGGGAGCCAGTGAAGATCCTTCAGTCTGGCTCTGACTGAAGTTCGGCGGGGGATATCCAGGAGGATTCTTGCCGCACAGTTTTGAATGACCTGGAGTCTGTTAAGTGTAGATTGTGGGGCCCCCAGATATAGGGCGTTTCCACAATCGAGACGGGAGAGGATCAGGCCTTGAACCATAATCCGTCTTGAATGGAACGGAAGGAGGGGGAGAATTTTGCGGAGAAGTCTCATCAGCCCGAAGCAGGTGGCAGCAAGCTTGGTGGCTTGGTAGTTGAAGGTTAGAGTGTGGTCGAGCCAGATGCCTAAGCTCTTGATTTGCTCCTTGGGTTGCGGGGGGCTTCCTAAGCAGAGAGGCCAGATGGGATTGATGGATTTCGAGATGTTATTTCCAAGGAGCATTATCTCTGTTTTGTCCCCGTTAAGTTTGAGACAAGAGCTAGACATCCAAGCAGCGACGGCTTCAAGGCAGATATGTAATCTGTGATGAGAGTTCAGGGGGGGGTCCAGTGCTACCACTAGCTGCGTGTCGTCCGCGTAGGTGACAATTTTCACCCCGAATGGGCGGACGACATCAGCTAGGGGGCGTAGGTAGACATTAAAAAGGGTAGGGCTCAGGGAGGAGCCCTGAGGCCCTCCACAAGTGAGGGGTTTACTGGCTGAGGTGAAGTCCCTTTCATAGACCTGGAAGGATCTATCCGTAAGGAAAGACCTCAGCCAAATGAGTGCTGTGCCTGACACTCCTATTTTGTTAAGCTGGTGAAGTAGGATGTTATGATTGACAGTGTCGAAGGCGGCACTTAGGTCGAGTAGGACGATGGCTGTGGACCCGCCATCGTCCAAGATCCTCCGTGCCTCCTCCGTCACTGCAATCTTTTTTCTATCTTTTATAGATGAAGAGTGGGGAATTGAGAAATAACATGCAGTCAGAATGACGGATTATCAAAAGTGGCATTTCTAAGATCTGGCAATAATAAGGGAATTTTTTCATTTTGGCAGTTTTTAGTCATTCTGAAAAGAGCGATGTTCTGAGTTTAGTATGAGATTCTGATATGGGTGCTGGAAAAGAGTTGGAGTTCATTTTTTCTGGTTATTATCTGTAACCTGTAGGAAGTTGGTTTCATTGAAGCATGATACTAGCTATCTTAGTAAATCTGAAGCTTCTTTAACATGCATGGTCTTATGTTAGTCCCAGATTTAAAAAAAATGCTATAAGCTACAAGCAAATCTTCTTATGACTAGGTGAAATTGCATTCATCATTATAGATAAAATAGTATTCATGAATACATTATTAGTGGTTAGTTAAATTATGCCAACTTGAGTTTAAAGAGTCTCCATTAATCTCAAATTCTTCATTGTCAATATCTTTGGCTATATCATGTATAGCCCCTGCAAGCTAATGAGCAATGTTTGATGTACAAGTTATAATTGCTACACAATGTGCGACTTTCCACTGTGTCTGGAAAATACTGTTTTCATTCACTATTAAATTGTAAGTACTACTTAATCTATCCACTGGAAATCATGTTTTTGGAACCCTTTGCAAATAGATATATAGAGCTGCAAATTATGAACCACCATCTTTGAGTGATCCTGACTGTTAACATGAAATAGCTAATGACAGAAGCAGAAGTTTACATAAGTCCGAACACTGAGTATGTAACTTTATCAAGATGTTTAGTTCAATGAACAGTGACAAGTAAGTTAGTATATAACAGGAACTCAAACTCAGTCACACTACCCCATATTGATCATTCAATACATTTTCTATAGAAAGCCAACATCTCAAATCAATTTATAAAATATGAGTGTTCTCATGCTCTAGAGAATACTACTTTTAAATGAGTGGTCAAAATAAATTACTTTCCCAATAGGTCAAGCATATTTCTATATTAACTCGTACAAAGAGTAAAAATGTATCAAAGTGGATTATAGAGATTATCGTACAGACATGTCATACTGTTCATTCACACAGTGAGTCACAGTCCTGCCTTAATCGTATAGTGGAAACTGTACAAATTATAGAAAGTCTTCAGAATTTCTGTAGCCCTACACTTACTCTCACCCAGAATTGATAGGATTAAAGAATCATTTCTTAGTTATGTTCCAGAAGTCAAGTAAAATTTGGTAACATTTGGTCATCAAATGACCAAATAATTGCACTTTGTTGGATCAATTGGCAGCATAAAGCAAACAATCGAGTCTAGAGTCAGGGAGGAGAGACACAAATATGTGCTAGCCCATTTATTTATTTATTTTGACGGTTTTATATAGCGTGAACAAGACTCTTGCGAGTATCAGAGCGCTTTACATGACCAGTTGAAATATAGACAGTGTATATTACGATATAGTGAACCACGAAATAAGTAAGTAATACATACATCTAGATCAAGAGAAGGCATTGCGAAGCTAGTGCAAAACAGCAAACTATAGTTTTTTATTATCTCTACTGAGAAAACATTTTATCTCATGGAAAAATCCATTCCTCCAAAAAATCCTACACGTTTTGTTGTGTTTAAGCTTTTGTTGTGTATAATCTGCATTACAACACTGGGCATTTCTTGGCAATAAATTCTAGTGTGCAGATTGGATGGGAACGTTTTTAATGCCTCTAATTTAATTGCAGCCCATTCTTTTCCCCTGTGAGCAGCAATATGTTGCACCCTAAATCTACTACAATGAAAATCTCACCAACAACAATTACTAGGAGAACCACATACATGATGGTGGTGTTTTGGAAAAAGTAACCACAAAGCACAACACATACAATCCAGGTGTGATTTTATGAGTGATCGTTCAAATAACAACCATTACAATCGTCCAAATAAATATTTTATGACAAAGGATAGAATATTTAGTAAAAATATCTTTATTGGATTCTCAACGCTTCTGCAAATTGCCAACGCAATGTGTTCATATTGAACATTTTCAGACGAAGAAATTTAATGTGGCAGCTGGTAAATCCTCCCATGTATTAATGGGTTTGTTAAATTCACCTACATTTAGTTTATCAGTCATCAAGGTCCAACAAAATGTCACCTGACAGCTGCTTGAGAGTGAAACAACATACACTGGTGTATGGTGTTGTAGATGACAATGAAATAGCATACACAGGTGTAAGAAGTTCTATGGTGTTATCCTTGAGAGCATAATAACATTCACAGTGCTGTATGGTGTCATTGTGTGCCTTGCTTCTTCTGAGGTATTGTGTGTCTGCGTCGGACTGTCTGTTTGGGGGTTGCAGTCTGTTACCTGTAGATGGTCAGCCAAAAGCAGAAATAAAATACATTTGATTGATCTGCTGAGTAAAAGGCCGGAGATAAGTGATTGTGGCCAGGCAGAGTATTACATTATGTTTATCACGTTTCCTCAAGGTACTAGGAAGTGTTTCTGAAAGTCAATGCATATACCAGAGGCATAAGGCTTCACGTGGGCTGAAAGAAATTATATTACAGGATCTACACAAGTCATTGATGACCTGTTGACACTGCCAAAGTCACATACATGCCTTTCTGTACTGACATGTATCCTGAGATATCTTTACATGGTCCTTCACATTATATCTAATGGTTATAAAAGAAAATCAAAACCTCGAGCATGAGATCATATTTCGTCTATAGCTATCAAATTTTATGTTTCTTTTAAGAATAACACGATTTCCAGTCCTTTAATGATTTTAATTATGTGGAACATAATGTGGACATTGTGTGGGCTGGTAAACTGGAAGGGGACATAAATATGAACTAAAGACACCAAGGACTGAGGGAGAGTCATCACTTGCACGATTCAGAAGCTAACTTCCAGTTGAGGATAGGGTGCATGGAAACCCACATCTAAAATACATTTCTAAGAAATATTCAGTTTCAGCAATCTATATTAGTCATAATGTGGATCATTCAAGCATTAGGTTTGTCATCTATCATTCAGTTCTACAAATCGTGCTCTAGAGGCAAAACATGACCACTGGAGGAATAGAGGTTGGTAAACAGAAATATTTTCAGGACACAACATGTCAAATAAATGGTACTTTTAACATTAATGACTCACCTCTGGTGAAACGTATTCTGTATATTGTGTGTTTATTAAATTTGCATTTTTGTCTGTAGTTCAATACACGTGGGAATTCAGAAAATATAAACATAGATACCTCTATGCTAAAACCCAATTATAAAAAATGGAGTAAGCTAATACAAGATTTAATTGGATCTCTGAACTCTTCTGCAAATTGGTAAAAAATGGTGCTGAAAGTGTCAGATTTTGCACCCCAAAAACTTGCTATTTTTAATTGGCGTTTGACAGTTGTATTATGAAATTCAAAGACCACACACACTTTGGCATTCAAATAATAATTTCACTGCCTTTGTGTATGTCCAATTGTGCACTTAACGCTGGAAAATTGTAGTTTTCGATGTCAAGTCATAAAAAAGGAATCTAGTGTGCAAAAGAGGTTGGGATCGCAAAGTTTGTAAATAGCATGCAATAGCTCATTAAACCCAGGCCTTTTGGCTTTGCCAATGCTTGTGATAGGCTGCAGATGCCAAGCAATGTCTACCTTGCAACTGAAAGCCAATAGGTGTTTTTTGGTGTATTTTAATTGCTGGTTTATTGACTTTTATGTTTCAGGCGGTGCATACTGTTTGGATTCCTTGGCCTGTCTTAAAGACTCATTATTATTCACTAAGGTCTCTTGCAGATTAGCTTGTTTTACTTCCCTGTCCTGCTAGCATGTTCTTTGATTTATATTTTTTTATTTGCAAAATAAAGATGAATGCGAGTATAGGCTCACTCTATCAAAAGTATCTCCAATGTAGCAAATATTAGCAAACTGTTCCCTGAAAAAAAGCTACCCTGGGGCTTGCCAATGCTTCTGCAAAGTTGGTGAAGTTTTAAAAGCAGGAGAAATGTTTATAAAATCTTGAAATCAATTTTATAAAGCTCATTCGTAGTGCTGTTCAATCAATGTTTCTGAACAGCCTTCAGTTCTTGGCAGCACAGTTTCGTATGTATTGTGTTCCTTGAAGACCCTGTCAGCATGTGAGTGTACGTATTATATTTTCTGCTTGAGTATACAAGGCCTGAGCCTGTCTAGTTGACATTTTCTAGTATTTTTGGCAGCCTGGTACTGTTGGATCCCATGGCATTGTTCCCTATGAAACGTTGACACCATTTTAAATGATTGATGGCAGGGAGAGCTCTTCTGTTTTGGCAAACAAGGTGTTTCACACAGCACTCTAGCAAGAGGTATACTCATTAATACTTAACATTAAAATGCCATAATGGTTTGACTTCAGGATTCATCATGGGAAAGTAATTTCTCTGTGCAATGTGAAAATAGAAGCACATGTGGATGAAAGAGGCTCGGGTAGACATTAGGGCCCAATTTGCCCTAATCGGTACACCTGTGAAATCCCTTAAATTATTAGTATAATTCCAATTCCTGATCCACGGAATCAGAAATTGTGGGCATTAGCAGTCATAAGAGGAATTTATTTCTAAGAAATGCCCAAAAGCAAGACAGAATTTCACTGTAAGCAATTTTGTGTTTAGGGCATTTTTGGCCTTTCTAGCATAGGTTCACCTGCAAAAGTTGCAGCATTCTCACAGAATCACCAAACATTTGCACGTAGCTAAATATCCTGTTTACAGTCAAAGGTGTACTAATTTCAATTGCTTGAGCACATCTGTTTTAAAAAACGTGAGGGAACACTAAAAGAATTAGAGGGGTATCAGTGAAGTGGTTTCCCCACATGGAAAATCACTGTCCCAGAGTTGATATAAAACATTTAAACAAGATACAATGTGGAAATTCATTTTAGTGATATTTTTATAGGCAAATGTCTGCATATATACATTTCCATTTGCCTAGATTTTACACATTTGCATACTTCTAAAACGGTGCAAACTATCTCCAGAAAATGTGTCTTTTTTTACTTAATATTATATATATATATATATATATATATATATATATATAGATATAGATATATATAGATATATATAGGTATATATAGGTATAATTGTTCATCTTTCCTCCCTTTTGTTACTCAGGCATTATTTTCCATAAAATACAACACAAAAAAGACCACATCCTTTTTCTAAAGGTGAACATTATTTTAGGAAAATAGTTTGTTTATAGGAATATATTAAATAGTAAACATGTGTTTAATAAGCATAATTAATGATATATTTAACTTTGATGATCTCGGAAGACCCCTTCTGAGATAAATGTTCTCAAATTTACTTGCAAATTCTACAGTCAATACAAGCGACAGTGGCACTAATGAGCGTCACATATATCTGTAACATAAGAAATATAATAAAATAGAGTATATCATCCACTCAGGCTGTCCTAGTTTTCCAGTACACAATACCATAAAAGCTTTATTTTCTTTAACTATCTCGGAATGTGTGAGAATTAAGGTATGGTTTTAAACTCTTTAGTTAGATATAACTTTGTCCCACTGCTACAAAAATAGAGACTGCATCATTGTCTCCCTTAAGAGTTTAAATTGGCTATCACTGCAGCAGTTATTGCCCTTGAAATAATGAAACAAATTCTAATAGTAGGACTGTTTGGAAGTGTGTTAAGAGTGTATTAAATGTCATTGCAGTAGAGCAACACCTTGTTCAAAAAAGAGACTCTAATGGAGGGAACTCTGCAGTGCTATCTAATCAAAAGCCAATTTACTCCTCTTGAGGGCAGGGGGTGTTTCAAGGATCAAAATGGAGACCCACCCACTGCTTAATGGCTACGTAAATGAGGCCAGAATATTTTGTGAGAAAACATTTTACTTATGAGAATCAAGGAATATTTGCATTTAAAATATTTGAATGTTCTAGAAGCCTATAACTATTGTAGATTTCATTTATTACATCTGGCATCATTTGAGAATCTGTTAAAAATAATATTTTTTCTTTTAATACAGGACAAAAAAAATTACATTTTTGACATCCAATGTCAGGATTTAGTGAATCAAGTCCATACATATTTCTTTTGTTTTCAATGTATTTGTAAAACCCAATTTTCATGTCGGAGTCATGTCTATTTTCCTAAAATTGGGTACCCATTTTATACAGTCACATGGACCTAATTAACAGAGCAATTGTGAAATCAATTCATCATAGATTGTTTGCTACATGTTCTTCAAATTTCTCCTTTTTCAGGATTGACAGAATACCCCGAAAATTGCACTGAAAGTGTATGCAAGTTGTATGTTGGTATGTGTTCACCTATTGCCTGCAGCCGATTGTCAGCATTGGAAATAATATGTATGACTAACCATACCTGAAAGGTAAATTTGCAATTTTTACGTTTGTAACCGCTTTTACTTCACACGGAAAACCGTCCTATAAGGATTTAAGCCTTACATAATCCTCTGAATAAGTAGAAAATATATCCACAAAGTTAAAATGATACGAGTGTTCACCACATTTCCCACTGCTATTCTCTTTCTGCTTTATTTTGTGCACTATGATCAGACACATTCGTCAATTCTTTGAGTAATGATTTTGGGGCTATAACTGTGAATGCCACTTTATGCAACAGAGGCTTATTCTTTCAGTTGCAAATATTTTTGTAAATCTTTTGCTCTGGCCTAAATCTTATTACCATAGCCACTATTTGTGACTGTTCAAAGGCATTCCTTCCTCTCAGAGACTAAGTGCCAAATCACGAGTATGGTGGACAGGGTTACTCTGTCACAAACCATATTACAAACCATATTACAATTCCATTATATCCTATTGAACTTCTAATACAGCGGACGGGATATCTGTCACTTTTGTGACAGCTTATCCCATCCACCTAACTCGTAATTGGGCCCTAATTCTCATTGGTCTCTTATTTCCTCTCTCCATACAATGTAGGCCATACATTAAAGAGTTGCATATCACCAGATTTTGTCTGTGCATTTAAGTCTTGTTGCACACCTTTTCAACTGCTTTGTGGCACAACATAATCAATCAAATTAGCACATAAACAAAAAGTGTGCTGTTAAATACAATGTTATCTCCAATACATAACTATCTATTTCTGATCGGGTTGGTTATTACTTTTGAAAAAAATGTCTACATTAGTGTTTAACAGCAATACAATCTGTACAACCAATACGGAAGATGTAGCAATAAAACTTTCAGGTACTTATTTGGACACACCAGTCCATATTACTGAAGTTCTCCGATAAGTATCGGACATTTGGACCTATTTTTTGTGCCACCAATGATCTTTTGAACTAGGCTTGTAATCCCAAATGTAATATTCACATTGGTGCACATTTTGCACCCATGTAATCTCAATTGGAAATTAATTCTCTTACTTGCATGGGGGTATGGCTCCACCGAAATTAGGGAATGCCTTACCCATTGCCATAATAAAGATGCAACTGTAGGGGCAAACAGGCTTCCAGCAGGTGCGCTGACTATGCACCACAGACAAAGTAATGCAGACGGTTTTGTGAAGGGGTGTGGTGTCACCAGGAACCTCCAAGCGCCCGCTTCTTCAAAGCATTCCTGTCCTTATGAATTTAAAGGCAAACTGGTTTATTGAAACTACTGGTCCATATTTTAGCGCTGCACTATCATGCAGTTGCAAGATTCTGTCTGTACTGGAGACTGCGTGGGGATGGGGTGGGTCCTTCTAGATCAGGGAATGCTGGACCCTAGAGTAAACCGAAAACATTGAGAATGCCTCCTTTGCTGAGATTTTAATGATGCCTAAAATGCAAAATAAACAATTCCATTGTCTTACATGAATAAATCAATTGAATACATTAGTGGATTATTAACTAATTCTTTTTTTTACAAGTGTAAAAGAGCACATTACTAATAATCGATTACACATTTTGTTAAAGAATTATTCATACATATAAGCAGGTTCATCATATGCTTGCCCTATCATTCAAATATATTAGGGACAGAACTTGTTTTTGCATAATAATGCATATGGTCTCAGTAGTGTAGGTGCACCTGATGAGGATGTGCCCAGTGCAGACGGGACCCATATACCAGGTTATATGATAAGGCCCCAAGAGGACAGTTTGCCTGCTACTAGTGTAGTTCGAAGAAGGCACAATAAAGACAGTTGTATACATAAAACAGATTTTTTTAGAGACAATCTAATTATTTTAGTACACAGAAAAGCAACTGTTGATTGTAGAAATGGTTCAATATGAAAGAAAAACTATAATCTTGACCTCTGCATCATCTGAAAGGTTGTAGTCTAATAAATGACAGCTAAAGACTGGAAGGTTCTGTTTATTAAAGAATAAAAACTTTCAACCTTCATGTTGAACTTCAGCAATAAGCCTCCTAATCTTTTGTGTATCCCTTAATTTGATCTTGATTTTTTAAAATGTGGATCTATATGAATTCTGAGCATTGGGCTTAAGGCTTCGGGGCTCAAAGATAAGAAAGAAAATCTGTTTTATCAGCAGACTGAAGCTAAATCCGCCTGTCCTTTTACAGGCCAGCTGATGACTACATCCAGCAAAGTAGCTCCTAGGAGACCCGGATGCAATATTGAGCACTGTCTGCTGGGACTCATAGCATGTGCGCAGCCCCCCTCCTTTTGCAGGATTACATAAAGACAACCAAAAAAAATCCACAATCTGCCTGCAAAAAAGTTTGAAGGAAGATGCCTCTGGGGCTTGGGAAAGGAGATGAAAAAAGTATCTAATTGCCTAGATCAAAGCTGCTTTCGCTTTTAAGATCATGAAAGGGTTACTAATTTAAAACGAGTCTCCCTTGTACAATACGGTTTAGCAGACACCTCTGGGAATTAGCAAGGCTGGTGGCAGAGACCAGCCAACACATACATCAAAATCAGTGAGTGCTGCTGAAAACCTTAAAGTAACCCCCAAATGAGAGCCTTCCTCAGGCGGAAAAGCGGCTAAAGCACGGCACGATGAGCGACTACAGGCTTTCCAAGCAGAACTTAATTTTTGCCCTACGTTCAGCAGAAGCTTTACAATGTACATCTCTTCCAAAAGGGTTCCCCGCTGAGCAAGTTATGATTAACTATACAGCGGAGAGTTTTAACAACACAGCTGTTTAATGGCCACTTGCTGCTAAGCCCTACAACAAGGCCCATATTAAAGCTGTTTCTTTAATTTGTACAGTATTACGCTACAAGCTTAGCCACTGGTTCAGTGTCTCTACAGTACAGTGGGCTGCATGCATTCATTTCAGCAGCATAACGTAGCGCGCACACTTACCTGCTTCAATTGACCTAATAAAACACCAAAAACGCCCTGGAGTCACACAGCAACAAAGCTATCACGCTGCTACATTGAACTGGATCACATTTTCTCATTGAAATAAAGAGAGAATGGTTCTTCCAATTTTGAGACCCATAAAACACTTATTAGGTATGAAAGCCAGCTATTTAGCTATATTGGACACTATGAAATGGTGTATGAGAAGGCGAATGAACTCGAAACCCCAGTGATGGAAAACCATCCAATTCCGCTTTCAATAGTATAATAACCTTTTAAATCATGTTTGACATCTGTAGGTTGAGTGGGCTGGCAGCCCTGTAAAATCTATGTGGTAATATTAAACCCCTTTCTGGAGCAGTAATCTCATTGCTTTGTCTAATGGCTCGCACTTCACGTGGCCTGCCAGTCCCCGCGAGACTTCCCTGAGCCTGCCTCCGCGAGCCACTGGTTGCTAATGTTCCCCATTATGAGGAGAGCCGAAAAAGGGCCTCGAGGCACACAGCTAGAGGAACCGCCGGCAGCCAACCGTCTGCCGCTGCGTTTTTTTTAAAGACCATAAAATATGCACGCGTGTTATAAAGGGAGTTCTTTGTGCTTGGAAAAACAATGTGACGTTGCTACGTGCCCTGCTCCAATTGCTAATCTGACAAGCTCCATCTGCTGAGCAGCCTCTTTATCTTCCAATCACTCTAAATCTCGGAAAGAAAGTGGACACTCGAGGCATATGTCCGCGGCTTACCATGATGCTTAACGAGGGGTTTCATTTGTCGAGCCAACTGGGGCGCCATGCTGAAATGCCCCTTAAAAGTTGTGGAGGCGTCCCATCAAAGCACAGAACTGGCTCCTAGGCAATTGACTGAGCGAAAACAACCCACGTACAACATAAATCACATTTTTCAGATTAATTTCCAGACATAGCCAACGAAGTTGACTGACTGGATGTAATGAAATGATGACGCAGGTGTGAAGTGCTACTTCCCACACAACCTTTTCCGGTTTCCGTGACATCATGCATTATAGTATTATTACCTTTTACCTCTTACCTCTTTCGTACACGTACACACACATATGCATGCGTTTGTATGTATGGGTGTATTTGCAGGAGAGCAAGTGTGTTTTTATGTTTGTATGAGCTTGGGTGAATGCGTGTACATACAAATGATTGTTTGTGAATCTTAAGACAGCAAGGATTCCCTTTTATTCTCTTGTTCGGTGTTTAAATGCGCAACTTGTTCAACCAGCTTCCAAACTAAAGATTTCTATTCCCTACTTTACAATAAACAAATCACATATGATGTTTATATGTCAATAAGGTATGGGCAACGAGGTAGTGTAGCCAACACATTCACATATACTGTTCCTACCAATAACACTTTTTTTTATGACAATGGTCATGTTTTAGGGAAATGTCTGCCTCTGCAGAGTTTAATCACTTCTCCACTGATTTACATTTAATTGATGTATATGGAACGTGCCTCTGTTCAGCTACTAAATTTGTTTTGATGGATACTAGAGGTGGGTGAGCCACTGAAAGCTCGAGCTAGGCTTGACCCTGAAGCCTGGCTCAGCTCGAGGCCCAGTTGGAAACTCCAGCGTATAACGGGCCAAGCTTTAATGTGGCTTCTGTCTGCCTGACACCTCCCTGTACCCTGGATGTGGCCTTAAGGCCACAGCTGTCGACTTTGGTACAAGGAAACCAAGTCTGTTTCTCGGATTCGCCTCAACATTCTGAGATTCTGGGCACATCACTTAATCCACCTGTGCCTACAAACAATAAACAGTGACTTTTTTTTAAAAGTAACTGATGACTCAGACCGAGTTGGCGCTATATAAATACTGCAGAGAAACCAGATAAATAGCGATTTACCTTGATTTAACTGTGCTATCTTAGGCAAACATTTTCTTTCACCAAAACTCTTTTTCTTCATTATAGCTTACTTTTTTTTTACATATTTTACATGATGCATGCTGTATGATTTACATACGAAATATTCTAAGTGCTTAGCTCTTGACACAAATGAACCTCGTGATCATGCCAAATTTCAAGTTAACAGATACAAATATTCAAAGTACAAAACAAGAGGTTGTATTTTTTCTGCCTCTTGTGAGAATCTAGCAAGCACAAGGAGATGATGGATGGACGACTGAAACTTTTCAGGGACTCACCCCAAGTCATAGATCTGGGTTGAATCCATCATCGTTCTTTAGCTCACTTCACCACCTCAGTTCAGACCCAGCTATATGCAAATCAGTCTTGACCCTGTGCCTCATGGGAACAGTCCAGCCCCAACTGCCAAGCCAGGTCTTCCATGACCCGGAAACAAGCATCCTAGGACCAGTTTCGGGGTCACACCCCTCATCAGCCAGGCTTGCTTGATTCCAGATGCAAAAGTGAGCAAGGGACCCACGTGTGGGCATACTCTGACAACTTAGGTCGAACAAAGCAAACAGAAGGAGATGATGGATGGAGTGCTGAAACTTTTCAGACACTCACCCCCAGTCACAGATCTGGATTGAATCAGTCATCGTTCTTTAGCTCACTTCGCCACCCCAGTTCAGACCCAGCTATAAGCAAATCAGTCTTGACCCAGTGCCTCATGGGAACAGGCCAGCCCAAACAGCCAAGCCAGGTCTTCCCTGAACCGGAAACAAGCATCCTTGGACAGGTTTCGGGGTAACACCCCACATCAATTTTGTGTCTTTTGCTTCTGGTGAGAATATAGCAGCAGGTACTTCTTCGACAAGGGAATTCTTTTGCTTTAGTTGCTTAGCAGATCACAAGAGGATGGGTTACGTCAACATTATATCATTGTAAGTGGCGAGTTAATTCTTACAACGGTTATCTGAAGATTTAATCTCGATAAGACACACTCTTCCATTCTTTCAAGGTTGGCAAGTTCAGTGCCATTACCTGTGGGTATTATTTACAGCAATTAGAAATGGCAGGTGTGCTGATTGTATCTATATATTTCACAGTTTATAATTATTGACCCAGAGATGGCACAAAGCTTCTCTTGGCCTGCAGGCGGCACATTTTTCATTGATCTTGGATATAAGACCAGGATCCGGAATATGGGTGCTCAACACAAGACATAGGGCCTGATTTTGAGTTTGCCGAATGGGAAACCCAGTCACAAACGTGCTGGCTATCCCATCCACCGTAACACGTGTGCCATAAGATATAGTGCACTTGTAATATGGCGGACTGGATATCCTACGTGCTCGTGATGGAGTATCCCATCCCTGGAGATCTAAATGAGGCCTACAGTCCGCTCTTTGGACATATGTAGGTAGTGATAACATTCGAAAGATGCACATGGCTCAAATTTTCCCTTGCAACTTTGTGCAAGTGAGTAATATTATTTGAAAAGCACACACCAGTAAGGGAATCCCATCTAGTGTAGGGAAGAATGTGGGTGTTTGTTGATGCTCATGAATGGTGCTGCATTGAGAGCCCTAGATACTCAAGTCTTCTGGGTAAAAATTGCTTCTGTCTATATCTGTGATCAAGTTACTTTTTAGGATCTGGCAGCATGTATCTACACCTATGTTCTGCCTCTATGCGTGTCTTTTCTACGAGGTGATGAAAATACCTGTATGTACTGCTGTCACTCATACATCTTTGCACATAGTTTCCAACTAGAGGAATAATGAGGGAACCAATGTTTATATTCACCTTCATCTATAATTGTCCAACATGATAATAGCAGAACATTTAGTAAAACACATATATGGTAGAACTTCAGAGGTTTTCCTGGGTCATTCCAGTCCCTTGGAAAAAGGCACATATACTCTTGCCAGGTCTGTGAATACAGGTGAAACAGGCCTTTTACGAACATGGGTGTGGGTTTGAGGAGATGCTGCTCAGGTGCATACAGTGTTCATGAGAAAGATCCACCATTAATGTGGACTTTTATCATTTATTTTCCTGTGATATGTATTGGCGTGTGGTTGGGAAAGCAATAAAGGAGTGTAACCCTGTTAGCTCCTCATCACTTTCCCTGAGTTGGAAATGCTGTTGTGCTACATGAATAGTAAACATTGACAATTGCTGTCAACTCAACTCCAGGATGGGTCTTAATCCATTATGTACTTTGAATAGGATTAGGAGTAAATATGTGTTACTTGTTTACAATGTGCATCTCATTAAACATGTGTTGATGAAAGTTTTTTTTGCTTTATTAAATTCCATTCCCCACGAAAAATAACACGTATTGGGAACACCAATATGCCTGGATTGCATCGGACTAAAACAATAAAATCAGTCTGTCTCAATGAAAACAACAAATATGATTGTTTAATATATGCAATACTTTTATGAGAAAACCGTGTTCCAACACAAGGCCAAAAATAAGGCTAATGTATTTATCAATGTTATGAGGATCAACATGTTTCAAAGTCTTTACATTTTTGATATGTTCTTTAGAACTACACATGGTACTATGTCTTCACTTACAGAATACCAAACATATAGTTTGTGTGGTCCTTCCTTCCAAGTTCATAATAGACTGATCTAATTAATCATAATATGCCATTCATTTATATTCTGTCATTCACATGTTCTTTAAAACATCACGTCCTTGAAAGAACAAATCAAATGTTATTGCTAAAAACTACTTGTACACAAAGTTTGTATTCTCATATATTAGCAGCACATAATTTACTATAGAGTAATGATGAAATTGATGATCCCAGTTCTATAGCTTGGAATGAAGGAATATCATCCATGCAAATGAGTGAAAAGCAAACAATGTTACAGTCATGTGTGTTATACAGAATGCACAGTAAGTAGCTAATTCTAATTTAATGATGATGACAGCCATACATTCTGGAGGGAATGATTGCAGATTTGTATTGTGAAGTACTGTCAATCAATCAATCAGGATTTAAAGCATGCGGCAAATCACCCATGAGTGTCTCAAGGTGCTTGAGTGCATGGAGAAAGCAGTGAAAAACGAGGCAAAAGCAGGCGAAAGCACTCAGAAAATGGGGGAGAGGACGGAGAAAGTGGTTAAAAAAAAAGAAGCAAAAGCAGGGTAAAGCACTCCAGGAAAAGAGGGAAAGAGAAGAGAAAGCAGTAAAAAACAAGGCAAAAGCAGGAAAAGCACTCAAAAAAACAGGGAGAAAGGAAGGAGAAACTAGTAAAACATTAGGCAAAAGCAGGAAAAGCACTCGGAAAAACGGGGAGGAAGCAGAGCGGGCAGCAGCAGGCCTGGAGCCAGCTACTGTGGAGTGTAAGAAAAAGTAATGGAGTCAGTTCAAACTGAATAGCCTGACTGGCTCGCAAAGCAAAAACCTTAGGTATGTACATCACAAAATGTGGCTTTTTTTGCAATGCTAAGGCCCTCATTTTGAGGCAGCTAGAGAGGTATCGCATGGTGTACAGGACCCCAGGCATATGAGGGTTCCTGATTTTTCCATACCTGGATTTACTAGGTGCAGGAATACTAGGGCCAACTTGACCAAGAGTATTTCCACATCCACTAAAACAGCTTTACTGATATCTCCAGTGGAAAAATGCCCCCAAATTGGGACTCTGCATGCGTTAAAAGTCACATTGTTCCCAGGGCCGCATGTTATTCCCAGTTCCATCACCTCTTACTAATAACCCAGGAATTTAAGGGTGGAGATAAAAGCCAACATCCTAAATTTGAGCTTTGTATGCCCCCTTGCGAATTTTGGTTAACGAGTAAGAAGGACGCATTTACTGCCCAAGCATGGCTTTAAATGATTTTCATACCTAGAAACTCAACTGTAATCTAACAAAGTCCAAGTAGATAGAAATACATCCAAGGTTTTGTCTGTCACATAAAGAGTTGGAATGAAATGCAGCTCTTGTTGTAATTCTTCTTTTGGAGTCGATGGGATTTTTAGCATTTGGCTAGGTATCTCTCTCTCTCTCTCCCTCTCTCTACAGTGCAAAGGGGAATGCAAAAAAATGGATGGAATGAATTTCATTAAGTCAAAAGTAGCTTACCGGGTAAAGCTTCAAGCTGTTCAGTCACAATTTTGGATTTTCGGATATTAGTAATTCAAATACTTAAGAAGTATTAATCTGCCTTGGGCTCTTTTAATGTTACCCTTTTCCTTTCTGACTTTTAGAAATGTGGTGGGTGTATTTTAAAGGTAGATGAATCCACAAATATTACGCTGAGTACCCCACGAATTGGAAGATTCCCATCTTCACTCATGGATCCCATTTTATTGAATGTCAGTCGAAGTGCAGTGGGGATTATGAGCACACTATCATAAACACCCCACAATATTCTCAAGTGTGCCATCTCAAACGTCCATATATTTTCCACTTTAAGGGTGCACTTTCATGTTTTCTCGACAGATAGTCGTTAATCAAACACACAGGAATTTAGTTGCCCAACTTCTCTTAAGAAGGAGTCACAGAAATGTGAAATTTGAAACTTATTTTCCCAATATAACCAACGGTCAGCTTGGTTTACACTAATTTCAGTAAAAGAAACTGAATTTGAAGCTAGGCATTGTTTTACACTTTTCAAAATAGTTTTTAATTGAATATTTTTATGCATATAAACAGGGCCGGCTTTAGGGCAGTGCGACTGGTGCGACCGCACTGGGTGCTGACATGTGGAGGAGGCGCTGACCTCAGCGGGGAGCATTGTGTTTAGCAATAACTTATGATTGGAGAGATGAGGGGCACTTATGCCCGGAGATAGTGAGAGAATCCGAGGAGGCAGTAATGGTTGTGGTGGCGCCAAAAATGATGGTCGCCCCAGGCGCCACCAGCAATAAAGCCGGCCCTGCATATAAAAAAAATGTTGTTTGAGTGCATAAAACATTTGTTAATGAAGACATTTTGCATTTGTCCTAAGATGAAAAGCCATATAGCAAAATAGCAGTAACGTGCTTCAATTTGTCTCCACAATAATGGCTCTCAATACATATCTAACAATATGTTAATCGTGATGGTATGGGTGAAACGTGATTACATTTCTATTTGGGTGCTCTCTGAACAAAGATTTTTTTCTATTTAAAATGATCTCATCTGCTTGCTCTCAGAGGGTGTCAGACCTGTGGATGTCACATGATCACACAAGAGCAAACATGCATGCCAATTAGCACTGAATAGACACAGCCATAATGAACTCTAATTATGCTTCAGTGGCAGCTCCAGTAAGGCGTAGGTCTAGCTGCTTTCTGCCTGTGGTGTGGCTATGCCTAGGAGCTTCAGCAGACACGCTCTGCCTACCTTGCCTCCAAGTCTGTCGAGATTCAACTCTTCATTTCACTTAGGCTTGTGATTCTGGCCATGACACAGCTCTCAAGGGGATATGGCTTTAACACAATCTTTCAAACGCTGATGCTCAGCTATAAAACAGCTTCAGGAGCTCATATTCGATATCTTCGTTTTTGTCACGGACCTCAAAAAGAATGACACCACTGAATATATTTTCTTAACACAATTCTCTGCCAGTGAAACCGCTTGACTAGTCAATGCGCTCTGCCCGGTTTGTCTAGATGCGATCTGCACCAAACAGCTGGGTGCACGAGAGCAGTACTGGACAGGCACATAACATGGTCTCTTCCCCACAAGCACTATTATACAAATAACAAAATCACACTCTGTCCATCATGAAGGTTTTTCCTGTTTCATGAGTTTAACTGGTAATATTACCCATGACAAAATGACGAAGGGCGTATAGAGTTAATTTCATACAGAAATAAATCCCTTTGCCAAACCCATAGTCTTAAATAATATTGCCACCTGCATAGCTTCCTTTCATGCCTATGTTATCTAAGGTACACAAACATTTATAGGATATGTTGTGTTTGCTCGGTAAGAAATCTCAACATAATGTATTTAGTTTGGGGACATTTAAGCTTTTCTTTGCACCTCGAAATACCTTTAACAAGTATTGTGACAAGACAGAAATAGCATACAATTAACTGTAACTGAAGTGCAAAGTGTTTCCTACATCACTGCAGACTATACTGACATGATTGCTCCCACCCAGATGTCGCGCTCAATAGTGTGCCCCTCCGCTGTACCAACTCAGTCTCTGAACACAGAGGCAAAACAAATGAAAGAGCTACAAAACAGAACAGCAAAGCACACCGGAGGAAAACAAGGAGCAGGATGATCCCACCCTCTCTGTACAAACACAAGAGTGGAGTTTGCAAATCACAAATTAGAAAGCAAAATCACGGGGGGGCGTGGCTTGGCGCCGTGGGCAATGGCAGCGCCTGAGTGAGGCTCCGGCTGGACACCGGGAGAACTTCCTTTCTACATTCACAGTTCCTGTCCTCTGGTCCTGAATCCCCGTCGGAACACTTCCGCCATGTAGTGGCACCTTCATGGACCTTTTTCCGACGTCGGAGGCTGAGGTATTTGCGAGTCCGCCTTCAGGGACGCTCCGGTATTAGTGGCCGCCATTACGTGGCTCCAGTCACGGAGCAGTCCCCTGGTGAGGGCGAATGTGATTTTACCCAGTGTGAGCGCTCTCCTCAATATGCCTGCAGTCCGCCTCTGACTCCCTCTTCAAGACCGCGCTGCATGTCTCGCCTGCTCTGCGACGTCCGACGGCAGTAAAGATTCTCCTCACACAGAGTGACCGCCATCTTGCGCGCTACGGAGTCCTTCAGCATGGAAAGCGGAATGTCTGTCAAGCTTTCATTTTCCATCAAGGTTTGACTTTTCCTGCACTTTTTACTATCTGGATACTTTTTAAAACGTCTTTGGTATTCCTTTTTCATTTTAATACCAGCAGGGACAGCAGTTTGATTAATGTTCCCATCAGTCCTTATGTTTACATGGGATGTCCTTCAATGCTGCAGATGTATCCTTCCTGCCTTCTTCTAATTTCTAATTTCGGTGGCGCACTGGGAATGTGTCCTATTTACAAGCTTTGCGGTTTTGAATCTCTCTCCATTTCTGATGAGCTCTATTTGTATTTCAGCCTCTCATGAACTTTAAAGCAGAATTTCATTTTCTTCTGTGAAATAACTGGATGCACGCTCCCACCTTCATGCACTGCGCGCTCTATGTGTGCACGTATATCCTCATTGACTTTTCTCAATATGCCTGAGTGGGTTATCTTTATATGAGCTCTTTCTTTGTTTTCTTTAGCAGCGCACCTTCTTCATTAAGGTTGTGACTAGTGCTTTTGCTTGCTACCATCCAGTGTTTGTCACTCTTCGTCCCAGGCTCCTTTGCATGGGAAAACACCAACACATGTCTCGCTTTTCATCTAAACCACCTACAAAGGTGGCTTTTGTCAAGAACTCTAAAGTTTTTTCAGCTTTGTCCCAAATGGAAGACTCCCTTCCACCTTCTGACTCGGAGGCACTCCTGGAAACGCCGTCTCCTACCTCTTCAGGAAAAGTAACGGCCAAACGACTCAAAAAGCATCCTCCGTCTCCACCTAAATCATCGTCACCTGTTTCCATGGAACTATTATTGGAGGAAATTCGTTCTTTTCGTCCTTTCCTTGAAGAAATTGGAACTTTACGCCCTTTCATGGAGGAAACTAATACCAAACTCCAAGTTTTAACGGACAATTGGTCTCAAATTGAAACGAGAGTTTCTACGGTGGAGCAATCTGTTGCATCTTTTCAAGAATCTCAAACTAAAGTCACACACTTGTCTTCACAGGTAGGGGCTCTTCAGAAGCAGGTGGAGGAGTTGGAAAATAGAGGCAGGCGTAATAATCTTCGCATTTACGGCCTGGCGGAAAATCTTGAAGGGTCCGATCCGCTTGCCTTTTTCAAGTCCTTCCTTCCCAAACTGCTCCATTTACCACAGGATACCTCTCTCAACATTCAACGGGCGCATCGTCTAGGCCGTTTGCCTACATCCCTCTCCATGTCACAAAGGCCACGAGGTGTCATCCTTTATTTCCTGGAATACACTGACCTCCTGAAAGTTCTAGCAGCTGCCAAGGCTCTTCCCAAATTGTCTTGGCTGGACTCTCCATTGTTCTTCGCCCAGGACTACGCCAAAGCAACTGCTAACCGTAGGAAAGCTTTCCTCAGCATGAGAGAGGCCCTCCGTGCCATGGGCGCCCGCTATGGCCTGTACCATCCATGTCTGTTTAAGGTCACTTACAATAACAAGACCACCACCTATGAGGATCCTGTGAGACTGCAGAGTTTCATTAATGCGCATCGTACTTCTACCATGGATACCTCTGGTCCTTCGTCCTTCTCTCCTGGCTGACTTTTTGCACTACGAGTCTGTCTCAAGATTCCAGTTTTCATGTTGATGCGCTGTTGTTCGCTTCATGTTTTTGGCTGACTGTCTGGTTATGTTAGCGAAGTTCTTGTTCTCCTCATATGTTCAATTAACGTGTTTTTTTTTTTTTCTCCACTTTTCTCCACTTTTTGATTACTTGTTCATTCTATTCCCTTTTTCTAATGTAATGTGTTTTTTATCATTTCGCTCCCTTCTCCTCATTTTTTGCTACTGTTCCTTGTATTATTGTCTCAGTCATACCCCGTCTTTCTTCCCGCAGGAACCCCTCAACGCATGATGTCATCTCCCTAGTTCCTTGCCCGGATGCCCTCGACTGTGTTGCCTCTCCCATCTGGCTCCTTCCCCCCTCAACCTCTTCTCGTACCTCCCCTTCGTAGGTATGTTATTTGCATGTTTTTTGTACCTTCCTTGTTTTTTGTTTCTCTTTATTTTCCCTTCCTTTATCACTACTTTCATGTTTTGCTTTGCAATGAGGATTTTTTTCTCCTCAGGTTCTCTTACACCTTTCCTTCCTCTCTTTCCTCTTCTCTTCTTGCTCCTGTCTTCTTTCTTCTGTACTCCTCTTCTGCTCCTTACTCATTACTCGCTACTCTCTGATCTCTCTCCTCTTTCTAATCTTTTTCTTCATGTATTTCTTTCCCATCTTCCACAGTTCCCTGTCTTCTTTTTTCGTCTTTTTTTCCTCGTTCTTTCCTTTATTTATACCTTCTTTTCTTCTATTCCTCATTACTACTTTGCATTGTTGATTAAGGAATTTATGGCTTTCATGTACATACTATGTCTCTAAATTTGGTTTCATGGAATGTCAAGGGTATTAATTCCCCAATTAAACGTCAACGCATTTTATCTCACTTAGCTAAATTGAATGTTGACATTGCGTTTCTTCAAGAAACCCACCTTTCTGACCTAGAATCTGACAAACTCAAAAGAGGTTGGGTGGGTGACGTCTTTTTCTCACAGGGTGATGGGAAACGTAATGGTGTTGCCATTTTATGTCGTAGGTCACTTCCTCTAACGGTTCTCTCTCAAGAATCGGATACTAATGGCAGATGGATTCATGTCAGACTATCCCTAAGAGGTGTTCCAATCTCTCTCCTTAATGTTTATGGCCCCACGGCCGGTGAACCCCTTTTTTGGGCTGATCTCTCTCCCCGCATCACCCAATTTATGGATGATAACTTCATCCTTGCGGGAGATTGTAATCACCCCTTTGATCCTTTCCTGGACAGGAAGTCCGATGCCAATTATATTCCTACGAAATCGCACAAATTGTTCACCCAAACTATTTCGCAACATAAGCTTGTGGACTCCTGGCGTTTATGTAATCCAACTTTACGAGAATTCACTTTTTACTCCCCTCACCATCGGTCCCAATCACGGCTTGATTACATTTTTGTTTCCCACGCACTTACTCAAACTCTTCATGCTGCAGAAATTGGCCCGATTTTACTTTCTGACCATGCCCCTGTACTGGTCAATCTCGAAATTTTACCCAAAACTGATGGTCCTAAACGGTGGCGTTTCAACAATGCCCTTCTTTTGGATCCCAACTTTTCTGCTTCTTTTTCTGCCTTTTTTGATGAGTTTTTCCTCTTTAATGATATCCCACCTATTTCGAAACACACCCTGTGGGATACCTTTAAAGCAGCTGCTCGTGATTTTATTATTACTTTTGTTGCTAAAAAACGTAAATCTGCACGCCAATTTACCAAAACCCTCCTTCATGACATTAAAAGATTGGAACACGCCTACTTCACTTCCCATTCCCCAGATAGTCTGACATCTCTGGTTGCTGCCAAACTTAAATTTAATGAACAGTCAACTGAAGATGCCTCTTTGTACTTGCTTAAATCTAGTGCCAAGTTTTATGGTGGTAGGAACAAGGCCGGGAAGATTCTTGCAAATTACTTAAAAATCAAACAAAATAAAGTCACTATTGAATCAATTTATGATGACACTGCCCAGTTACACCATAAAGATGCTGACATTCTTGCTACCTTCTCACATTTTTACAAGTCCTTATACACCTCAGATACACCCACTTCTCCTCAGTCTCTTACTCACTTTTTCTCTACCATTCAGACCCCCCCCTCCTTCCCTCTTGACTTGTCCTCCTTAGAATCTGATGCCTCGCAGCCAGAATTGGTTGCTGCTCTTCATCGTTTGAAACTGAACAAAGCCCCCGGCCCTGACGGTTTCACCGTTGAGTTTTATCTCCACTTTTCAAAGCTTCTTATTCCAAAACTCCACTCACTTATCTCCTCTTTTACTGATTTAGGCACTTCTTCTGGTACTTTTTCGGACGCCCATATTTGTCTAATCCCTAAACCTGGCAAAGATGCCCAATATTGTAAAAATTACAGACCTATTTCACTAGTCAATATAGATTACAAAATCTTCGCTAAAATGTTGGCAATGAGACTGGATCATCTGCTCCCCGACCTGCTTGGAGATGAACAATCAGGCTTTGTTAAAGGCCGCTATATTACAGATAACACGAGGCTTCTATTTAACATCTTAACGAAATCTTCTCATCTCCAAATTCCCCTTGCAGCCATAGCTTTAGATGCTGAAAAGGCATTCGACAGAGTCGAATGGTCGTACCTTTTTCACACCCTTAATTGGTTTGGATTTGGTCCTAAATTTATCTCCCTAATCTCCTTGTTATACTCTCATCCTCGAGCTGCAGTTTTCGCTAATGGCCATATTTCTCCTTATTTTGATCTCGGTAGAGGTGTCCGTCAAGGTTGTCCCCTCTCACCCTTCCTTTTCAACCTGGCCCTCGAACCTTTTTTATCCAAACTCCGTCAAAACCCTAACATTACTGGTTTTAGTACTACAGAGCTTTCCGTCAAACTAGCTGCTTACGCGGACGACATTTTATTATTTATCTCGAATCCTACTGTTTCCATCCCTGCCTTTCTAGCGGAAGTACAACATTTTTCCTCAGTTTCTGGCTATAAACTTAACGATAAATGCGAAATTTTACCTTTAACGAAGTTTACTTTTAAAACTGATTTCACTGCCTCAAACTTCACCTGGAGTCCTTCCAATATTAAATACCTCGGCTTACATATTACCCCCTCAATTCGTGACACTGTTTCCCTTTGTTTAACCAAGTGCATCCAGAAAATATCCGATCTCACAGCTAGGTGGCATCCTCTTTATTTATCCTGGTGGGGCCGCCTTGATACAATCAAGATGATGATCTCCCCTATTATTCTTTACACTTTATCCAACATTCCTGTCCCCATTCCAGCTAAATTCCTCACAAAAATAAATTCAGTTTTATCTTCTTTTCTTTGGCATAAAAGCAAACCTAGAATGTCTTTAGCTAGACTCTGTCGTCCTCCCTCCGAGGGTGGGGTCAACTTTCCAAATTTCTCCGCTTATCATAAGGCCTTTTTGCTTCGTCAGTCTTCCTTCTGGTTACAAGACCCTGAGTCTCCATGCCCTCTATGGACAAAGGTAGAGCGCCTTTTTCTTTCACCTTTTTCTTTTGCTGAATGCATCTCCTTTTCTCGTAAGCCTGCCTCACTTCTTACCCCTATTCATAAGTTCACCCTCAAACTCCTCCATTCCTCTCACCCTTCGGCTCCTGCTTGCATTGCTGACTTTCTCTCCTCTACTATATGGCATAATAAGTACCTTCTGATCCGGGGCAAACCCATTCTATGGAAGTCTTGGAGATCCAAAGGACTGCTGTGGGTTTCCCAATTGTTTTCACGTTCCGCCTTCTTACCCTTTTCCATTCTTCGTCTCACCTTTCACCTACCCCTCACTTATCTTCCCCAATATCTTCTCCTCAAGGCGTCAGTCATGGCCGTGTATGTTACACTTCCTGCCACTCCTCCTCCTTCATCTAATCCAGACCCTATTGCTCACCTTCATTCTACTCTACTCACCCTTCCAAAAGCTTCTGTTCTTTACAAACAGCTTCATGTACACGCTATTCCCAGACTTAAGAGCAAAGTTGAGGAGCAGTGGGAGACTGATCTTTCCCTCTCCTGGCCGACCCCTCTTTGGGATAGGATCTGGTTAAAGATTCGTAAATCCTCCAGGGCTGCTTCCTTAACGCAATCTCTATTCTTTATTTATAACCGTCTATTACACACTCCTTACACCCTTCACCAACGTTTCCCTAACACACCCGACACTTGTTGGTCATGTACTTCCCCACATGCTACCTTGTTTCACATGTTGTTCCTTTGCAAGGATGTTCATACCTTTTGGTCACAAGTTTGGGCACAAATTAATGTCATTTTTTCTACTACTATTCCATTTTCACATGCTCATGTTTTCCTGGGTAGCCTGTCTTCTTGTTGGGACTGTCATGACCTTAATGTTCGAATTGTTGATTTATTATTAGCGGTTGCCTTTCAACAGATCACGATCAATTGGAAGTCTGCATCTAGTATTACTTTTAAAGCTTGGTGGTTTAATGTACTTCACAACCACAGACTCGATACTGCTTTTGTTTTTCCTCCACAGCTGGCCACTAAACGTGCTGACTTATGGCTTCCTATTACATTATATTTAGATAAATGTGCACTTCGTTCTTTCCGCCCTAGACCTGCGCAGCAGGAAGTACCTAAACCTCCTTGATACCCTTCACATTACTTTCTATTTAACCACTCTATTTTACTGCATAGCCATATTTGCATTCTATTACATTACCTATTTATTGCACCCTTTATTTTTATGCTTTTTTCAAAATGATTTACCTTTATATTCTGCATGATGTATTGATTTTGTTGCATTGCATTGCTATCCTTTTTATTATTCCACCACTGTAAGTTTTTATTTCCCTTCCCCCCATTCCCCTCTTATTATTTCTCCACCATTGCTCCCTTATTAGTTTTGTCCCTGATTTGTATTATTCCCATGCTTTTCTTTAATAAACTTGATTTTGAACTGAAAAAGAAAGCAAAATCACCCGTGCCCCATTGATGAGAATGAAGAGAACAATCTTCAAAAACACAAATGAAAGAGCTACTATGCACAACAACAAAGAAAGGGCCAAAAAACAGCCAGCAGGCAGGTGCACCATACCTGTACAAAACAAGAGGTTAATCATAAATTGAACGACAGAAATAGAAACAACCACGTGTAACTCATGTGGATGAAAAAGTCGACAAAGACAAACAGTATTATAAAACTCATTGCACTTTGAGTCCATAGTAAATTCAAGATCTCCCTGTGCCTATCAAGTTTACATTTGTTCACAGTTTTGGTTCATGAATAATTGCAAAAGTTTCAATCACTGGATAAACAGTGGACTGAGGTTACTGGTCATACCCCCACTATCAGAAAGGTAACATATGTACTGGTAACGCTGCCCCTATAGAAGTCTTGCTCACTGTAATGGGGGCAGCATTCTATTTTTCTTGGGTTCATAGAATACCGCATTCACTGCAACAGCCTAGCCAACTGCGTTCTTGAACTAGCCCTCATATCATCTAGAAACAATTTCACGCTTGGTCAGTTTTGAAGTCAGTGTTTGATCTTTGTAAAAGAAATCAACATCAAAAACACACAAAAATGGCTTTCAATGAAATAAAGCACAATATAGGGAAGCTAATGGCTTGTCATCAAACCAAATCACCTTGAACTGAAATATTAAATTTTAATATGTTCTGAGAAGATTAAATGTTAGACTGACAGCTCCACAGCACCTTTCAGTAAACAATGATGGCAAGCGAGTCAGTGTAAAATAAAACATGGAAATATGTCTGTATATTAGTTTACAGGACTGGTTCGCATGTCTGCTCAACCAACTTGACTCGCCTCTCAGCACTGACTGTCAATTATACTGAATTATGTCCATCAGTGAGGCAGGTTTTGAGAGAATCCTGCCATCAACATTGTCTCAATGAATCATAAAAGCTTTCTTTTGCCTATATGATCTCAAAGTAATTCTTAGACGGGCTCCTGATTCTGATAAGGTGGATTGAGCCTGTTAATGATAAAGATTGCAGAGAGATTTTTTTTATTACTGCACATACAACACCCTGTTCAATGTTTGGTCACAATAACATTTATTAAAAAAATCTAACTGAGTATAACTGCTGTTCAAGACAATTTGGGATTGTAGGTAATAAATAGTCTACTGGTATTTTTTTTATATTTTCATGTACGAGCTGAAGTGCTGTTTATTTTGAATTTTTAAAACACATTGTTTTTGTCTCTTTTTGTGATATTATGCAAACTAATTGAACCTATGAGAACCAGGGGAAAATGACACAATTTTAATCCAGAGTACATAAATATTCTTACTTCACTACATTGCTATTTTTATTTTGATAAAGAGTTGCATTTTGAATAGATAATCTGAATACATTAGATTAACAAGAAAGGCTAATGACTGAACCAAAAGGGACACAGTAAAATCAGATCTCACTTCAACTTTCAATCATGCAGGGTTTTGAAGACTCAAAAAGGTCTTTAGTTGCCACCATTATACAAGTTCTAGTTCGAAGATTCAATTAGACTAAGCCTTTCAGAGGGCATGGTTGAACAAATATGTCTTCTGATTTCAGGTGTTCTTCAAGTGACCACTGATCTTACCACTATTTGCAACCAATATGATTGTATTGATCTATTGGTATAACTTGAGCACTCACTACCAAGTACAATTGTTTCTAGAGCATCATATGTATCTGAAGAAGCACACAGTCACCAGTGTCATGCAGCACTGCACACTTCAGCACGACTACTTCTACATACTGAATTCTTTAAAGGTGGAAGAAATTATGTATAGGTACCATAGGGTACACCCAGAAAGAGTAGCTTTTTGGAGAGGTCAAAAAGGCAGTAGAGTGGGTGTCATTTAGAGTAGATCAGGGAACAAGGAACAGGAGTAGCTAGCAGGGGTTATATATCTGAAGGATTGGAAAGAAAAGCTCCTTTATGTTTTTCTGAACAAAAACAAGTTGGGCCTATTTTTTAGCTTAGAAATGAGTGGGTCCAGACCTTGTGGCCTTGCATCAGAAAATGTCAATCCATCCATTTTGGTATGTAGATTGATTTAACATGTTAACCAAGTGATTCTCTGAGGAGAACATACCCTTGTATTAACATAGAAGACTATTGCTGTAGACTTAGGCTAAAGATGTTCCAGTCACATATTTGCATCCGAGTTATGCGGCTTGACCATTTGTGGTGTACTCATTTGAATTTTCATTGCTGTCCTTCCCAAATAGGTCGTTTTATGTCAGTTCAAATAATGCTCATGTTTGTATGTGTATGCATTTTTATGTTTTCTTTATTACATGAGGCTTGTGAGACAGGTAAAGCTGTCTCTAAATCAGACTTCAAAACAACAACTCCATACGTAGTCCATGCATCATAAAAGGCCAGATTGTATTTTTCATGTGCTACTGTATAAAAGAAATGTATCACCTGAAAAGATATAGCCAGAAAGAATCAAATTGTAGCACTGTATCTTTATTTTAAAATAACCTTAGGAGGTTATCACATTAATTGAATACAATACGTTTACTGGCATTGAAATACAGCCAGATAGTCTGATATATGGTGCATTACACTTTGTCCTGAGGTATTGCAAAAAGTTGCTACAAAGAAAGTAATGCAGGCCAAATATACTTTCTGAGCCTGAGAACAATAAGTTCAACCTAGACATCCAATTATTTCCATGGGAAGAACATGTCAAACAGAAAAGGCGTTGTGTATTCTGTACTGTCAGAATAATTCTGCTGCCTATGGATGTTTGCGGAGAGAATGTCTTCCTATGAGAAAACTGTGACTAAATATATCCTCCTGGGTTTATCCAAAGTTAAAACATAGGGTGGTTGTTTATTCCTCTTGATATATCGGCCAGTGGTTTACGACCAAAATGCTTTAAAAAGTTCCTTGATATGAATTTGGAGTCCAAAAGAGGCCTCTGGTAGTAAGCACCCTATAAAACATGCGAAATGCCACGTGGATTTGCTGTTGTAAGATAATACTAACGTAAAAAAGACAATTGGTATACTGGATGTAACATTGTCCTAAAGTGCTATTCGGTAAAGAACTGAGATGGCTTGTAGCTTACCCTGTAAATATAGTTTTGAAACTACAAAAAATATACGACGTATACAGTAACACCTTACTATTTGAAATAGAAGCCTGTTTTAAAGGCTGGGGACGTTCCTCTGAGAGAATAGGAATAAACAATATGGGGCAAAGTTATGAAGTCATGCATGAGTATGTGTAGTAGTACTACAGTATTGCTACTTCACATACTCGTAGTGGCCTTTGTGAATTGCCCCCAAAATGTCCCATCTCCCTATCAGTAAAAATGCAAAGAGAGTACAGTTCATTCTATTTGTACTAAACACCTGAAAATTCAGATTTTAGATGTTTGGGGGC
This sequence comes from Lissotriton helveticus, assembly GCF_964261635.1. Classification (NCBI taxonomy): domain Eukaryota; kingdom Metazoa; phylum Chordata; class Amphibia; order Caudata; family Salamandridae; genus Lissotriton; species Lissotriton helveticus. Next base: position 1,388,662,532 of record NC_136069.1, read on the forward strand.
CAGATCACAAAAACATTTAAGCATATGTGAAGTAAGAGGATTACTACTTCACAAACTCATAAATATCTTTTTAAAACGGCCCCTATATTACTATGTAAACATATCAGTTTAGGAGGAATGACTGCATGTGTATCAAAATGAGCAACAGCATTTCATACTTATCATACAAACACACTATTACTGCCAATTTCATTTTCGCTGATACCCAATAATTTGCCACAGGCCAAATCTCAAAGTTTGAATTAAAGTATTTAAACTGTATGACATTTCAGAATAACATAGGTTCAGGTTTGTGAATACAAGACATCTCTCACTTACAGCAAGTGCCAGTGTTTGCCTTGGATAAATAAGATAATATATATGATAATTTACCAAGTTTGTAATTTATACCCATTACACTTAAAGATATGCTATTGGGATAGTAGTATGAGGTCCAGTGTGAGGCTGAGTCCAAAATATGTTTCTGTGTGAGTTACTTTTGGTGTACAAGTCAAACTTGGGAAGAGAAAAAAAGCAAGAATAGGGTCCCGTGTATCCAAGCCTATTTAACACATTTATTCTCAGGCATAAGCATAAGTTTACAGCTGAAAATGCCTCATTTACACAAGACAGAGATTTAAATAGGGAAAATTGGCAGGCATACACGCATGTACAACTGTGGAGTTCTCTGCCATGAGTGCAAAGAAATCCACAGTAGTAAATCACACTCAAGAGGTGGGGCATGTAAGTTCTAAGACATGGTTTGCCTTGAACATTTTGGAACCCCTATAAACCTGACTTTTGGGGGAATTCCCAAACTCTGATTTCACCTCTCACCACAGTAAAATGGAGCATGTAGTAGGGAGTATCTAATCCTGAATATTGACAGGACAGAATACCACTACAAAATGATTGAGGGACAAAATATTTAAAAGTAAGCGCAAATAGTGAAGTAATGATTTACTATTTATAACTCCACATCAACATACCTTGAAGATCTATACATCACTAAGGTAAATACAATTGCCCTAAAGCTAATTTTAACTGTCCATATTAGTCAATTAGAAGAACAATAATATTCTTTCTTGACCAATCTCTTAATCGTATCAGCATGGAGCTGGACTTTTCAAATCAAGTTAGCCGTTTGCATAATTAAGTCTGTCAGGCACTACAAGTTCCAATAAAAACACGAATAATTCGACCGTTGTTATTTTCAGAAGAAAACAAGCACATAGATTGCATTCAAATAATCAATGTTTTGGAATTATTGATTTTGTGCATTTATACATTTTATAATCTGATGGCAAATGCAAAATTTATGTTTTATTTAAAATGTTGAAAAATGCCGAAAAAATATTTCTTCTGAAAAATATTATTCGTATTTTGAAAAAAGGAAATAACTAAATCTGTCAATGCATGAATCAATTCTTAATAGCAGATGTTCATGAACTTTTGTTCTGAACTGTAAACTTTTTGATTATTTGTAAGAATTTGAAACTACATTCTTTCTTGCAAAATAGCCACCCTTTTCTATTTTGGATAATTCCCATTTTAAAATGAAAGAACTCTAAAGAGACTAAACACCAGTTTGTATCTCCATAAAATATATTTATTGTTTAAATATTGGGAATGGTGTTTTTGGGGTTTTATTTTCATCGAATGCCTCTAATAACTATATGCTGCACCTAGACAAAATTTGAATGCATGGCTTAGTTTACCAAGCAGCTTGTGCCTGAGTGCCTAATAACTATGCTGCTGATACAAATTAAGGACAAACTTAGAAAAAATGAAATGTAAAAATAGGATGAAGTAGGGATTCATACAACTTATCTTTGAGGTATTACTTTAGTTATACTATCCATCTGCAGACCCAAGGACAATGAATGGAACAAACAAATACATCATACAAAGTAATCTTCTCCTTTCGTGATTTACACAGATGGAGTTTATGATTTTCAAAGAACACTGTGTACATTTGTGCAGTATTTATAATTTAAGAAACATTTGGGTAGGACACTGTAAACTATTATGAATCACTTGAAGACATGTGGCAGGAGCCCTTTTGATGACAAAGAACTGTGAAGAAACCTTTCACAAAACCACAGAGATGCCACATATATCAATTTCTGGGCACACACGCCTTTTTACCCAAAAGGTTTTGCAATATCTTGTTTATACTGATATAATCATGGCTAAGAACATTTTATTAACGATGAACAGAACCATTAGGATACACATAAGGCAATTGGAAGAAATTGGGAAATTAGTTGTGCAGGATGGGAGTACTGTGCAAGTTATAGGTCCACAAATGTTTCCTTAGAGTGCATTGCAGTGGCATAGCTTATAGTTAGCTCAGCTAACTATAACTGTTGAATTTCACGGGTTTTGTACGAGTAAAATCTGAGTCTAACTATAACGGTTCTGTAACCTGTTTTTTTCAGTAAATTTCTATGTTTTTAAAAAAATTCTATTTCCTAACTATAACGTCCCTGTAACCTTTGTTTTTTGTGTGAATTTCTAAGGTATTTTTTAAATGTTGTGTCCTAATTAGAACATCCTTCTAACCTTTGATATTTTAAGTGAATTTCAAAGGTTTTTTTTACATTTTATCACCTAGATGTAACCACTAATATTTGACAGTGAGTGAGTGAATGCATGAGTGTCTCAGTAAGTCTGTGAGTGGGTTTGTGAGTCTGTGAGTGGGTGTGTGAGTCTCTGAGTGGGTGTGTGAGTCTCTGAGTGGGTGTGTGAGTCTCGGAGTGGGTCTGTAAGTCAGTGTGAGGTTGTCGGAGTGGGTCTGTGAGTTGGTATGTGAGTGTCTGATCACTCTATGTTTACCCTCTTCAGCTGTTTTGCCTTGTCTGCTTGTTTGTCTGGCTTCTGTTTTGCCTTTCCTGCTCTTTTTTCTGCCTGTTTTGTCTTTCCTGTTCATTTTTATGCCCTCATTTTTGTCTCTTTCTCCTCATTGCTGACCTTTATTATGCCACTTTCTGCTCCCTTTTGACCTTTATTCTGCAACTTTCTGCTTGTTGCTGGCCTTTAGTTTTCCTGTTGCTGCTGGTTTTGACCTCTATTTTGCAACTTTCTGCTCGTTTCTCACATTTTACCTCTTTCTGCTTGTTGCTGACCTTTATTTTGTCTCTTACTGCTCTTTTCTCACCTTTATTTTGCCTCTTGCTGCTGGTTTCTGACCTCTATTGTGCCTGTTTCTGCTAATTTCTCCCCTTTGTTTTGCATCTTTCTGCTTGTTTCTCACCTTTATTTTGTCTCTTGCTGCTGGTATCTGACCTCGATGTTCCCTGTTTCTGCTCGTTGCTGACATTTATTCTGCCTCTTTCTCCTCGTTTCTCACCTTTGTTTTGCCTCTTTCTGCTTGTTGCTAAGCTTTTTTTTGCCTCTGTCTGCTCATTGCTAACTTTTATTCTGCCTCTTTCTGCTCATTTCGGACCTTCATTCTGACTCTTTCTTCTTGCTTCTCACCATGATCATTACATGCAATTTAGCCCCGGGGAGGAGGTGGTCACAAGGGTGGGGGAATCCACATGCCCCCCCTAATTTTTAACTCATAGCCCGGGGAGGTGGTGGTCCCTGGGGTCCAGGGGGGTCCATGCAGCTCCCCCGCATTTATATAAAAAAGACCCCCGGGGAGGTGGTGGTCCCTGGGACAATAGTAAGCCCTAGGAGGGGGGCCCTTGTGGCCTTTCTTATTTTTTTAAATAGAAATGGCAATGGGGCCTGGCCCACTTGGGGGCTCTTAACAAAACACGTGCGGGAGCCTGTGCTTGTTTTTTTTAAACATTTTTGCCACAGATTTGTGGCTATGTCGCGTTTCCACAGCAACTTTTTTTAAAGTGCTTTTTGGCCCTGTCGGGGTCACGGCGAGTCCCCAGGACCACAGTTAGGGGGTCAGGGTATTCCTACCTTGCCCTTTTTAAAAAAAAAATGTTGGGGCTCAGCTGAGGCCAGGTCCAAGATGGCTGGCAACACTTCCTGTTTGGCAGCCACTCATATTTCAGCACGGGGACTGTCGGATCCTCGGACGGTCCGTATCCCTATATATACAAATTTGGATTGTGCTTAATATTTCCAAACCTGAACAGATTACACCAATTTACCAGAAGGTCGCTTTCTGGACCAGCAGCTACCTTTCTGCCAAATTTGGTCTAATTCCGTTAGTGGTTTGGGCTGTAGTTGTTTCTAAAATCCCCCTGGGAAATAGCATGGGGAAAATGTGTTTTGGGAACCCCTATTTCTCGTCCTCCGCTTGATGGATCACCCCGAAACTTTCAAGACAGCAGCTGAAGTGAGTGTCAAACTCGTTTTGAAAATGTAATGAGGATTCCGCAATCCAAAGTGCTCCCTGGAATATGGTCATACTCATTTTGGTTTTCAGGGACAATGTCAGATGATGAAAAATGACATGAATAATATGTGTGAGGGTCTACAAAATAAACAACAAAGATTGTGGATTTGTAAGGATAAAGCTTCAGATGTTGTGAAAATTGGATACTTTTTGGTGTTACTTACAGCCATTATACACGCAGTAGAGAACCCAAAGGTTTCCATGGGGCATTTGCAAATCACGCTCACCTGGCCATTCTATCTCCTGCAATTGAATGTTCAGTCAACATCCCCAGTACCCGAAGGGGCTGTGCAGGACAGGGCATGATCATCAATGCCAGTTTCCCCCAACATATACTCTCACCAGGCCCTGGCTACTCTGCACATCACCAGCACCAGAAGCAGCATGACTAACAGTTGTCTATTCCTACAAAGCTCAATAATAATGTAAGGAGAGAACAGGCCAGCGAGGTGCCCCGATCTCAGAGGATGTCGCTTTTATGCCTAATTCCAGCCAGTGGGTGGCGGACACCTCTTTGTCTAACCCTAACACTGGTTCTGGTCAGTTCCTCCCTTGACCCTGAGTTTATGTCCAACCTGGCTAATGAAACGAAAGCAGGAGCAGGTGTCGTTTTTGGTTCCTTGGAGTGTGCTGGAGGCAGGTTCCTTTGAAGATTAATCAAGGCAGAAAACCTCTCCTCCCTAGTAATGTTGTCTGGAATACCCACTCCCATCTACACCCAGCTCTCTTTCGTTCACTGCCCGGGCTCAATACACATTTTCCAGGGGGAGATTATTTCTCTAAATGCAAACAAGACAAATGTAGCATTTAATAAATGAAACAACGTAGCCCAATGATTTCCTATAGCAGCAGCCATCCTTGCTACCCTGAAAATCGTGTTGGGGATACTTCACTGATTGGACATGTTCAACCTTGATTTCTAGATATACTACTTTTAAATATCATGCACACTGCAATAAGGCCTACATAGGGATGACTTATTCATATTGTACTGTGACAGGTCAAATTTGCAGTTTAAAACTGCCAGAGGAAGGTTAGCTGTGTTCAACTACCAGGCTGTGTATGACAGTAGTCACTCCTGTGCAGGCTGCACCGGATGCGCACATGTGCTCATGTATAACGAGCATAGTGCCCCTTACAGTAGCTGTGTCACAGAGACCTTATCTTAATAGCCAGACACAGACAGTACACAAGCAAAATCCAATTACCATACAATTACTAGCAGTGAGACTCATATAGTGAGACTCACACACTGAAAAGTTTTTTAAATGGGTGATCAAAAAGCAACAAATCTTGGTGTACTAAATGGGCGGAACCCATTTGCAACAGCAATGAAACAAAAAAATGTCAATTTTTATATTATTATTGCAAGGTGGAACAATAACCACTTAACTGAGGCCCAGCATATTTATTAGTTAATAAAGATGTGCTTAGTATGAAAAAATGGTCATAATTAAGGCCTTAAATATAGACTTCCTGTAAAATGTATAAAGCACTAGCACCCATATTACAGAAAGCGCACACCAGAAAATGTGCGTTCTCCTCCAAAGTTGCTCTTTGGCAATGTGAGCTCCTGAAAATTGAGAGGTGCAGCAGATCAACACAGCATTACAGGTAAATCGGCTGCTTGATATTTGTGTGCAAATGACCTCCTTAACGATCGTAAAGACTAATAAGGGTCTCTGCAGTCCAGTGTCGCACTAATTTGCATATCGTCCCTCAAGAACCCATCAAAGTGTGTGTTGTGCATACTCAATATTGATGCCTTGGGGAATGGTGAGGCCTGCTGCACTGGCTTTGTCTCTTCATGTTCACTACTAGCCTCATTGTGGAAGGGGTTAGGTAGGTTCATCATACACCTTACAAAGTGGGTTGGAGCAAAATGACCTTCACTTCCTGAGTGACAGATATTCCTGTGTCCCACCTAGGCCTCCTTGACGGTGTTCATGTTTGAGTATGAAAAGCATGCCCACAGGCAATTGAGATTTACTTAAACAATAGTATGTAATATTTCAGCAAACTATGCTTGACAGTTTCTGCTTTGCACATATGGGGGAGAAATTGTGTAAAATTGTTTTTCTTATGTTTTACTCATAAGTGCAAAGTTTTTGTAAAATTGTCCCTGTATCGTTGTAACTGTAAACTATCCAAACATTTAGAATGAGCCTGTTGTTGTAAATGTGAACAGGCTTATTTTTTAATCTGTATGATCTCCCATTAAGAATACATGCAATTAATCATGATACATAGACCTCTCAGAGGTTTGTAAAAATATTAATTGTTTGGCCCGTATAAGAGAGGTTGGGAGGTGTGATAAAAATATACAGCTTGGCATTATAGAAGAGTCTGACATAGCTCTGTTTTAATACTGAATATATGAGAGCACCTTACTGTGCCCACAGAATAAAAACAGAGAATTACATGATTTGCATGGGGGTTCACACCTTTCAAATCATTATGCTCCTGCTGAGCCTGCCAGAATTTCACATTATGGAGCAAGCACCAGATTGCTATTTGAAGGATGGTAGAATGGGCTGGAGATGCAACAAGGTGACTAAGGGCCCATGTTCCCTCACCAAGAGAATGAGGAGTACAATCAAAGAAGATTTCCACAAAGGGGCTTGTCTTTGCTTTCTTCACCACCCTGGCCAAGAGGCTCATTCAAACATGTGGTATTGAGGGTCATTTTGGTACAGATGGGCTTTTTCTATACTGCATCTGCTTAATTTTAGTTTGAGTAGGAAGGTAAAATGAATATGAAAGTATTCCTATTTAAATCCACTTCATACGGAACTTCAGTCCGCTCCCCAATGAATAGGCCTGCCTCCAGTTACGTTGCATTATGCTATGGGTTATTTGTTAGCTACGCTGATCAAATGGTGCCAAGGCTAAACATTGAGCCGACACAAGCATTTTGAAAAGATCCGTTCACTGTGGGTACAGCCAGGTCTTTCACAGTTTCCTAACTTTCAGTGGAGTAGGTTTGGTCCAGAGGTATAGGAGGAGCATATTTCAATGTTTGGAAGTTTCTAGAAACATGCCCTATCGTCTTTTCTAGCACATCTCTTACAAGGGATTTCCAGGTGACCCAGTTCAGCAAAGCGCAATGATCTCTTCGGTGCATACCAATTGAAGCTGACATTCTAAAACCAGGAGACTTTGGGTACATGGATTTACTTACAATGGTTCATGTCTTAAACTGGATTGCTTTCCTCAACAGGATTATGCTTTTTCTGAACCAAACAACATTCTAGTACAGGTGTAGGCAGTCCCGCCTGCCTGCACAGAGCAGTGGCTAAAGCTGCCACTCTTTGATGGTGTGCAGCAAACCATGTGTAAACCCATGCTTTATGTATGGTACATACATTGAATACATGTTCAAACGAATGTCCTACATGTATTCGCACAGTAGGGCCCTTTGTTTACAAGTTAAGCAGGTTACACAAATGTTGACATAGTCAACATCTCCTTTTTTTAACTCCTTGGCCGCGGCGGTAATTCCGCCACGGCGCTAGGGGGAGGGGGGCCGCGCGGCACCACCATGCTCGTGACGGAACCACTCCGTCACGAGCCGCGGTGGCGCTGTGCTTGTGACGGAATGGTTGCGTCACCAGCACAGCCCCACCGTGGCTCGTGACGGAATGGTTCTGTCACGAGCATGGTGGTGCCGCGCGGCCCCCCTCCCCCTAGCGCCGCGGCGGAATTACCGCCGCGGCCAAGGGGTTAAAAAAGGAGATGTTGACTATGTCAACATTTGTGTAGCTATATAATTTTGAAGTAAGTGGTTTGTATCCTTTTAACATGCTCTAGTATTCTCTTACGTTCCACACAACTTAGATTTTTCCAGACATAGATAAATTGGCATTATTATGGGAGACTGGTGATCTTCTCAAAGCCACCCATTATTCATATATTTGGTGGTTTGGAACATTTCAAAATGAAATGGACACCAAGGACAATGTTTTGCAAGATGATTGGAGTACAGTGTCTATTACGGAAGTAGGAGACACATGCACACATTACAGCATCCGCTCCATAAGTCATGAGTATGGTCTTTACTGCCAGAAGGTAGGGAAAGCAGAAGAGAGCAGAGGAATGAATGAGTGGGGCTCCTCTTTCTGTGACCTTGATACCAATACCACAGCACATACTGCATACTTTGCACCTTGAATATTTGTGAAGAATGCCTTGAGATAGGCACAGTTAGCATTCTTTGTTCAAACACAAGGGTGCAACATGGAGTGAAACTTAGAAATATTTGGAGGATCCAATAAATAGTTTTAAATCAACGCAGCAAAGATACATTCGTTCTTTGATACCAGCAAAATTCTTGAACGATTTTTGAGTTATGCTGTTCTCAGTTGTAAACTGTGTATTTGCACTGATGAAAATTTCAAAACTGAAATGTATTTGGAAAATATTCTTATTTCTCTCTGCATCTTACATCAAGAGCTGTTTACAAAATCGCTGTAGCTCATATTTCAAAGTGTCAAGCAGAATGATCATGCAGACAAAAAAATAGTTTTCACTCATGTAGAGCAATTCCAGTTAGTTGCTGCTTACCTTCGCAATCTTCTCCTCACAGCATATCAATGTAAGTGTTTTATTTTATCCTCTGCAGGAAAGCTTCAGAGTTCAGTAGGTTAACAATCCACCACTACAATCTGGAATTGACTACAGACGATTTTGTCTCTTACACCTGAATTACAAACTTGTTCAGAATGAAAATACATGGCTGTTAGACAAGGACAATCTTTGCAGCAGTGGCGGTGTTCTTAAACCTGGCACCCAAGGTAGGTAAATGTTATCCCTGTTGTGAAATATCCTGGTAATCTCAAGCGATGGAATGGTTTATTCTGTAATGCAACATGCAGGCAAATTAAGCTCCCATGAATTATTGATATATGTTGGCTCTTTCGGTATTTCAGTGTTACCTTAAAATATATGTATTTCTTGAATATACCAATCAAATTATCTCTTGGCATTCAGGTGGGGAAAAAAATAAAAAACAATGCTGTTAATGCAGCATTACATGGTAGAGGTGGGCGAGCCAAAAAATTAACAGGGAGAACCAAACCAAGAGTCCGTACATGAGCTGAGCCTGGAAAACATTTGCAATGTAAATCATACAACAAACATCAAATAAAATAGGGTAAGATTTCTTCAAAATTCAAAAAAGTGGATTTCTTAAACATGTGAAAGCATTAATAATCAGGCACATTATAGTGCGGGACTGAGAAGTACTTATTAAAAGTGATTGTTTTGTACAAACAGTAGTATGAATTCACATATTTGAAGCTGCTTTCATACAAGATAAAGAAGAAAGAAGAGTTTTGATGGAATAAAGTATTTGCTTAAAGTCACACAATTTAAATGGGGATGCTATGATTTATCCAGGTTTTCTGGTTTTATTTTTTACAAATCAGTCCGGAAACACGTTTCTATTTGTCTTTCCTTACACAAAGGTTTTGTTTTTACCTCTTAGTTCATTTTCTGCAGTTTTTGAATATTGGGTAAACTCAACCCGAAGGGTGAGCGCTTTACATGAGCACCAGTTATATTACAGAAGGTCACATGCATTGTTTATAGCTACAAGAAAATTAAGGGATGTCCCCAGAATCACAGTATGTTGATCCAATTCCGAGACTCGAACCTGGTTCCTCAGTTGCACAGTCGGCAGCTCTGATAGATTTGCAATGTACTGGTAGAGGGAGGGAGGCAGGTAGGCAGGCAGGCAGGAGCCATGTGAAGGCTCGGCTCAATATGGGCTTGATGTTCCAACCTGACCTCGAGCTGAGCCAGGATTCAGGTTCAAGCTTTTGTAGGCTTGCCCACCTCTATTACATAATGAGAAGTACTGCTCTGATTTGTACAAAAAACCATTTGACAGCTTATGTAATTAAAGTATTTTGGAGAGTAATCTACTTTACATGAGAAATGCATCCCACAAGTTTTTGATCAACAGAAAAACATCTTCGATTCCCCCTTTATCTACATTTGGTCTTTAAAACCTGGAGGAGGGTCAAAATATTGTATCTGAAGGCCTAATTTGGAATACAATGATGCATGTTATGGTTGAGATACAATTAAGGCAGTTTGATAAGACATGAAATACAACATAGCAGTTTGTAGACCATTTAAGATCAATAAAAACAAGACTCTTCAACCAAATTGATACATGCAATGTGGTACAGCATATCACACACCTAACACGCTGGAACGCCAAATCCTCAACCTGTCTTTTCAACATCACCAATAATTAAACGCAAACCACCCATACCACTAAACAGGACTGACCACTTTGCCACCCCTATCCCCCTGCTCAGCGTCCTACCGACAAACCAATGCCAACACAAAGGAAAATACTAAACCTTCAGATCCTACAGTCATCTCTTTAGACAAAGCTGTGCTTGAACTTATCCGTAGGCCACACAAAAACAGAACCATGGTTTGATAAAGAGTTTAATAATGAACTGGCAAGTAAATAGTCAAGATTGCTTACATCTAAAGAGAGTGCCTATGCACTAACTGGTTCTTTTAGTCTACCCTTTGTTGAAATATTATGTCTTCTTTCCTTTTCCTTTTCCTGCATAGGATTTAATCTTAAAATATTCTTCTAACACTTAGTCTAAACATGGCTGCTTCCCAAGGAGTATTTTTATCAGTTTGAGGTGATGAAGGCATTTCAGAAACTTGCCAATTGCAATTTGCATCTGATAACACCTGCAGAAAGGTGTGGTGCTGGTGAAGGTATGCTTTTGCAATTAATGTCATGAATATTCTATTTCTGAACATGCTGACACAGAAAAATATGTGCTCTGGCGAATAAGAGCGAATCACAGGAAAATTCATTTTCACCTTGCCTTGTGTATCCATCCTGCGATATTCCACGCGGAAAGGAGTCTAACTTTTCACACATATCTATGATGAAACTTGTCACAGTAAAATAAATGTTCCGACAAAATATCATTCATTCTGATTTCCTTAAATACTGGACATTTAAGAGCAAGCGTTTTTGTGATTAGACACTACTACCCTGGCTCATGTAGATACCATGCACAAACCTTGAAAATCATATATTGATCCAAAATTGTTCTTTTGCCAGATTAAGGATGCCTGAACTAGTGTTCCAGCCAGTCAGGGATTATTTCGGTTCTGACACAAACATTGAGTCATTTACGCACATCCTGTCAAATATTGATATTTAAAGAGTTGCAGCCTATTGCATCATGTGACACAACTTTAAATAATGATATTGAAAATAGAACAGTCAGCATGATTATCAATTGTGAGATTATATTGATAATACAGTTTAAATACTCCAAGCGCAATGTAAAGACCATGAGAAAGACCATGCTTGTACTATTCTTAACTATATATATATATATATACACACACACACACAAACACACATATATATATACACACACACATTTATGGATAGATAGATAGATAGATAGATAGATAGATAGATAGATAGATAGATAGATAGATAGATAGATAGATAGATAGATAGATAGATAGATAGATAGATAGATAGATAGATAGATAGATAGATAGATAGATATGTGGGCTGCCAACACTTATAGTATTAACACTCAGCAGGATGCATTTAAATGACAATGCTCACATGTCAGAAGGGAAATAATTTCAAATATATAAACATATATCATCAAGGTACTTAGGTGTGCAGTTAAGTAGAGTAAACATGTACATACTTTTATGTGCTTACCTTCATAATATTGTGGTCGTTGATATTTTTGCTATGCTATTTTTGTAATAAACTATTTAATACTGGCTAGATTGGTACCATACATATGTAGTATTAGAAGTATTTTTACTACAAATATATTTACATGGCTGTTATCAACCAAGAATAACCTTGAATAAGCAAACTGCACGTGCAAAAATGTTCAGGCAGTTTTGTCATCGGAATAAAAAGCCATAGAACAAAACATATTTTACATTTAGAAAACACTCTCTACTCTTTTTGAATAGCATTTTGTCAAAGGGACGTAAACAATGACCAGAATATATTATCAGCTCAGAAGTTGTAAAACAAAGAAAATTATTGAGCTTCTATCAGAAAAGAATCATAGGTCTAGGATTCCCAATGTCCATTGAAGAAAATCTTTAGGTAATATTATCATTTTTAAAAACAAAAAAAAGATTTTATTGAGAAAAAGATGAGTCATATAATAAAATACAGTAGAACAAAAGAGTCACATGAATCAACAATAAACCAAGGAACAAAAAAAAAAAGAAAAAAAAATGTAATCCATAAGCAGCTTATCTTGCCTGATAAAGGCAAGCAAGAATGAAATACACATTAATCATAATAAATAGAGCAGGATTACAAATTGTATCTGGAAGTGAAGCAGATTACAAAATACAGAATGATCATGCACTGGTAATAACAACAAAAAGGAAAGTCAAGGAGGTTTGTAAACTTCTTGTTGTACAGGAGTCAAAGCAAAGGAACATCTGGCACTGGCATCGAGAAATAATGTAACAGGTATACCATAAATTCAAACGTTTCTTTGCCAAATTGACAGGGTATACAAAAGTCGTGTCCAATCGGTGGTTGTAACATACAGCATACCACCAAGCTTGATACAATAATTTAGTAAAATCCTTCCAGTTTTTGGTGATTTGCTGAAAGACTACTGCTAGCAATAAGTCAATTATTGTTGTATTAGAGTCACAATGTGTCCATATAGGAGACAGGCTACCTAAAAATATACAAGGAATGGAAAAAGGATGGGTAGAACCAAAAATGTAATTGATTTGAGACCATACCCATTTCCAAAAGGCAAGAACAAGGCGGCACTGAAGAGAATCTTGACTTTTCCTTGATTCCTGGAAGCAACAGACCAATGTCCGAGAGGTCTGTTTTTTTATGGGTGACTGTACACCAGTCACGCATAAGTACTAGAGTGCAGAGTCTTTGTACTGTGGACTATCTATATGAGTGGTTTGGAATATTTGGGAAATGTCACAGATATTCTTTATTTTGCTTCATATGGAAAACAATGGAGATGTCTTCTGCTTTTCCCATATTTATACTAGCAAATTAGGAGCCTATGGATAATTAGCACTTTTGTTTCAGTCACTAGAAATTTCTTCTCTCCTATCGGATATGCAAAATCATGGAACTTCTACACTTATAAGCTGTTTCTCTACAATAAAAGCAGACAGGTCCTGCCTTTGTAAATCCATATCAGATTTTCCTTACAGATATTGTCTCGGCTTCCATGCGTATGTCTGACTTAGGCTAAATGGTGGTTGAATTTTCAAAGAGGCAAATTAAACATTTATCGTATGTGGTGCTCGTCTTATATTGTAAACATGCCAATTTCAAGGCCATGTGAAGTAATTTGATGCAATCAGTAGGTGGCTCCTGGCAGATCGGGCTGGACTGTTCCCATTGAGCACAGGGTCAAGACTGATTTGAATATGGCTGGGTTCAAACTGGAATGGCATGGGGAACAAACAAAGGATGGATTTAGGACCAGATCTCTGTACTGGGGTGAATGTATGACATTGTTCTGCATTCTGTCCATCAACTGTTCTTTTTGCATATCCTCACTAGACGCAATGAAGCCTTGAAATATTCCCATACTTTCCAGGACCTCAGAAAACATGACTCATTTAGTCTGGCTTTTTGAATACTTGCCTACTTGAATGATTCTTCCAAACTTAAATATGTACATTTTGGGCTAATTTAATTTATGCTAGCAAGAAGCCTGTGTGAGCTTTTAAGCAGTCCATGACTCCTTCATTATATACCTTAATATTACACCTTGCAGTGCCCGCTTGTATGTGTGTCTTAATGGTTTTATACATAATGTTGAAAGCATTGTACTACAAAATCAACTTCATGACCTTTTGTTCCAGTGCAAGACCCGTGACGCCCTTTATATACTTCAAAATATTAAAGTAATATCCGCAGTGACAATACTGTTCACTTTTTCTTTGACACTTCCATATGATTTTACTATACACAACTCTTCTTTAATCTTCTACTAACAATATGTTCAGGAACCTCTGCTTGTATGCCAGGAACCTCAGCATTTATGCCATTTTTGGTCTTCACAATATGTTTAAAAGTAGTTATGTCTGCAACGGTTTAAGTCAGGGCTTTAAGTGGGGGTGGCTGAGCCCCCCAGTTTTTGGGGGGGCCTCGAAATGGGGCTCTAGGGGGCTCTATTTTCGGGCCTCAAAGGTCAAAGGTAGGATGAGCAGACGTCCCGGTTTTTGTTTGGTGTTACTAGTGTGGGTAACATGTCTTGATAGTGAAATACTGCCAATTTCGTTTTTCACTATTGAAAGGCTATCTTGCCCATAGGATAACATTGGGAATGCTGTGTGACATGTTTACCTGCATATCTTCCCATAACGGCAAGATAGACAAATGGAATCTGGTATCCCTGAACTCAGAATTTAATAACACATCCTTTAGTGAAGATGGTTTTTAAATTCTAAGTTTGGAATTAGCACTTTTAGAAAGTGGCTATTTTCCTGTTCAACCTTTCTGTGTGCCTCTGCCTGGTTGTGTATTGACTGTCTGGTTTGTGAGTGACAGGGGCTGAGGGCAGCTCCAGGAGGCTGGCTGAGTCAGCACAAGGCTGAATAGACCCATCTGCATGTAGAGTGATGGAAGGAGTAGCACCTGGGTCTCAATAGGGCTGTGCCTGTCTGCCTGCCACAATGCTGGCTCCACCCGGTGCGTCTGATGGCCCTGGCCCACATTCACAAATGAAGAAGAGGTGCACTGGCAGAGTGCACCCAGAAATGGTTTAGATTGGGTCCAGGACCCCTCACACAAGAAGAACAAAGACTTTTGGGGTATAAAAATAGGACTGGAGCCCCAGTAAAAATAGATAAGGAAACTTTGTGATCAAGAAGGAATCTGTGCTGAGTGTCTGGGAGCTGACCTACAGTTGCAGTGATTGCTGAGGAAGGGACTGTCTGCTGTGTGCTGTGTCCCCCTAACTTGAAGAGGAGCTGTGCTGTGTGCTCTGGCCCTCTGAAGCCTGCCTGCCTCCAAGGGCCTAAGAGGAGCTGGGAACTCAGGGATACAGGCGTAAAGACAGCTCCCCTAAGCTACTTAGAAAAAGTTGGACTCACAAAAAGTCTGCTACATGATATCTTGATTGCAGTATATTCAGATGGAGCAGCTGTAATGTTTGGTAAAAAAGGAGGAGTAGCATTGCTGAAATCAGAATTTCCAAATCTTGTACTGACATGGCACTGTTTGGCTCACAGACTAGAACTTGCTGTGGCAGATACAGTTGATGAGGTTGCCGGGGTCAATCACTTCAAGATTTTCATGGACTCATTGTATGCCACATACATAATGTCACCAAAAAACCAGAGAGCTAAATCTGGCCGTCAGCGAGCTATGTGTACAGCTTCAGAAGATAGGGAAAATGCTTGATACTAGATGGGTAGCATCCAGTTACAGATCTGTGAAAGCTGCCTGGAACTGCTTCCCTGCCTTGTGCAAACATTTTGAGAATGCTTCTAAAGACCCATCCAGACCCATAAGAGACCGGAGTAAGTATGAAGGTGTCTTGAAGAAGCTTACATCCTATTATTGTATCATAGATTTGGGGGTAATGTGTGATGCACTTCAAGAGCTCAAAGACTTATCACTCTCCTTACAGCGGAGGGACATTACAATTGTTAATCCCCACAGACTTTTGGTCAGTCAAGTACGTATATTTAGAGCAATGAAGGACTCACCAGGGGAGTTTGCTTCTGCAGCTCAGAGAGCATTTGACGAGGACAAATTCAACAATGTTCCTCTTTCCATGGTAGAAGTAACTCTGTTGCCCTTAATCCAAATCAGTTTTACCAAAGTCTGTCAGTAAATATCAATAAACGATGTGCCCTGGATTCTGAGAAAGAACTTATAGCCAGCTTCAGTGAGCGAGATTCAGGCAACTTGCCTTCTGGTGATGAATGCATTCTTTATGGTGAAACAGAGATCCAGAAACTGTGCTCCGAGTTTCAGCTGCCAGAAAGAGATACTATTCAAGCTTTTAGGCGTTTCAAAGATTTCGGTGGAAAGAAAACCCCTGGAGCATTAAAAAAAAGTTAGTACTTTGCATGGAAACCCTGCCAGCAAGTAAGGCAGATTGCGAGAGAGGTTTCAGTGCAATGAACTTAATTGCTAGTCCAACAAGGGCCTCTCTTCTTGTAGAGACCATTTTTTCATGCTTATGGGTAAAACTCAATGGTTCTCCATTTGAAACATTTGACGCAAAGCTGTATGTAAAGAGTTGGCTAGCAGAAGGTAGAAGGTCTGCTGAAGAAAATTGTTGTGAGAAACCCCAGCAAAATAGACACAGTGAATATCTTCAAGGGTTTTGGGAAATCCTGCAATAGATTTCTAAGTAATGTAAATAATTTTTACATTTTTTTTTAAGTGTTTGGTATTTTATGGCTTATACTTAATAAATATACTTTTGGCCTATTTTATTATCCTTTGCAGGATGCGACTTCATGATTTTCTTATGCACACAATGCTAGTTATCTTGATTTAGACCATGCCTCTACTCGGATAGGCCACACCCCTTTCAGAAATTTGCCAAGCCCCTTTTAGAGCACCCCCAGTTTTTTTCCCACTCAAAGCCCTGGTTTCAGTATATTATTGGTGCTCTAATGATAAGGTGAAGACAGCAGTCTAGAGCAGTTAAGAGGCAGAAAATGAATATTATTGAGAGGTCCTGTATCCTTAACATGATATGAAGAACATAACAGCCCTCTGATTACTTTTGCCAAAATGTAGTGAAAAATAGACTGCAGTGGTGATTGGCTTCCTGTGAACACCAAGACCTCCCATAGATCTAATCTGTCACTTTTTCATTGGCTTATACATTACTGAGTTTGCAGTATGGCTGTTGTGGTCCTTATGCTTCAAGTAAGGTATGCTAGGTGATCTGAACTAATTTTCTTTTATTTACATTCATCGTAAAACTTTGGTGTCAACAGCCAGTCCCGCCACTAGGTATTGCAAGTAAACACTTCAATAATCTAAAGACAAGATGACAATCCCTTGACAAGAATAAATGAGGCTGTACAGCCACATCTGTTTATAAAGTGGGAAGATATGAAGATATTTATTCCATGCATTTGCAATTTTCTTTAGTGGAGAACCGATTTGCATGTGGTGTCAGAGCAATTATGTAAGTAAATATTACAGTAGAGTAAAAGAGGCATATATTTAAGTTTTCGTATTTAGATTAAAAAGCAAATGTACACTGCTTAACTTGTAAAAGAATAAGTGGCAGGGCTAAAGTTTGCTCAGAAGCCAGCGGAAGCTGCTACTAAATATTGGTGTGCCGAAGGCCAAAACTGCATAGTGTTCTTTCCACCTCTGGCCTCTTTCATCCACCACCAGATACTCTCTGCCCCTTCATCTCACACTAACATGTTCTTTTTTTGTCCCTGCTTTCCCTCTTTGTCCTTGGTTTTTCCATCTGCCTCTTCCTCCTTCTTTGTGTGTTTTTCACGCTCTTGCTCTAGGTCAACGTCTGATGAGGAAAAATAGGGGCTGATCGCCAAAATTAGTGCTGGCGTGCCCAAACGGCAACCAGGGGCTCAAATTAAGCACACTGCTTAAATACACAGTTTGAACAAATGGCAGAAAGTGTAGCAGAAGCAGTGTTATTATTATTGTCCAAAGGTACCCCCCTAAGAGTTACTTTCAGGTCTGGGAAAAAGAGGAACAACCAAAGAAAAATTAGAAAAACCTCCCAAGCGACCTATATTTTTTTAATGTAGGCTGACACCAGCTCTACGGGGCTATCAACAATACAAACTGCAATATCAATGTCCTTTTGTTATTTTTTTATTAACCCCTTCTATGCTGGTGACGGAACCACTCCGTCACCAGCCACGGGTGGACTGTGCTAATGACGGAGTGGTTCCGCCACGGCCCTGCGCGGCGTTGATTTCGCGGCTGCGTGGCGCGTTTTATTAGGCGGGCGGGGCCGTGACGGAACCACTCCGTCATTAGCACAGCCCACCCGTGGCTGGTGACGGAGTGGTTCCGTCACCAGCATGTCGGTGCCGCGCGGGCCCCCCTCCCCCCAGTGCCGAGGCGGAATTACCGCCGCGGCGAAGGGGTTAAATGATTCCATATTTTTTTCTTTCATTTGTGTTCCCATACAAAAAAGATAAAAGATGAACATATTTTTTTGTAAAAAAGATTTTTTACATGATTTTTCTT
Source organism: Lissotriton helveticus (assembly GCF_964261635.1). NCBI lineage: Eukaryota > Metazoa > Chordata > Amphibia > Caudata > Salamandridae > Lissotriton > Lissotriton helveticus. The sequence continues at coordinate 1,388,681,113 of NC_136069.1, forward strand.
TTGCAGTAATTTCATCAGTTGTGACAATTTAACATATACGTTATTTTCTCATTGTAGACAATAATTTCATAATTTCATTATTATCACATATCCCCTAAATGATGACCCCACTTGCATACTAACCTGACATACCAAGCACTCTCAATCATTCATTCTTCATACATAATCAATACCCAACCAGCTCACATACACCAAAGACATCACAGCAAAGACAGATCGGGAACAGTCTCCGTGGCTGGGTTGTAAGTTGGGTATCAGACATCCAGGTCAACGTACGTTTCGGTGGCACATAAATACTTTAAAGCCACCTTCTTCAGGACCACTAATTTTAAACATAAAGGTGGGCAGAAGGTGAATCTGAAATAACGAGACACAATGTTATCTGGGGATCAATGACCCACGATCAATGATATTTGCGAGATACTTAAATTGTAGTGCTCCATGGTTTGTTAAAAAGTTGAAAGAAATTACAGAATTACCTTCTCGTGAAAAGAAAAGTCTCTACCACCTACACCACTCTAAAAGTGTAATCAAAGAAACAAGTGCCAAAAAAGAAAAGATTCCTTTTACAAGATACCCACGTTCTAGAAAGAGTCCTAACCAATATAAGAGCCCAATTTCCTCTTACATACCTAAAGACTAGCAGAGAGAGATAGTGTAGCATAAGAAAACTGTAAAACTGTAAAACTCTAAATCAAGGTTTAAATATTTCTCAGTCCTGGGAAGGGACTCCCTATGTGATATTCACACTGCAACTTCCAGGTTCAAGAGGCAAACGCCTGCTCGGTCCACTCTGTGGATCATAGAGAAAGAATTCAGGCAAGGACTTTAAATGGAAACCAGAAGCAGTGTTATACAAACAGAGAAACATTGGTTTCCAAAGCAGGAGAAGGATACAGATGATAGATTGTATAAGGGTATAGACATTTCTTCTGGGACTCTTGTCTAGTCTGGGTATAACAGCTTAAATCCCAGGTCGTGACGTAGTAATTAACATCCATAATAAATGCTAAACAGTAGGTAACAGTCTACATTTTTTAAAAGTTTAAAACAATCAACTCTAAAACAGTTCAGCGAGCAGAGTCATGGAAAACAGATTGCGGCGCCATTTTGTATATACACTTAGATTTACAGGGGGGTTCAGAATGCAAGTTTACCACTTCCAGGCCGAATTAACACACAGAAGGGAGCATCAATTCGCAGCCATCTGTTTCATTGCGCATGCAAAGTCATGAAAAATGCATTGTTTATTTTACTGGATGTGAAAATGTGATGCCATATAATATCCGGGGCTGTGAGGGAAAGGTAACCTGTGGCCTCTGCTCGCCATTAGCTGGAGATTTATTGAAAGAGTTAGCCAGACTCCACTCTGGCTCGATATGCAGCGATCGAGCAAAGCCCATAGGTGACGAGACAGAGAGGGGACAAGAACTCAGTCAAATGAAGCCTCTGGGGCTTTCCAACATATGGCCCATCAGTCAAGGGTCAAGCCACCACGCAAATTGCATGCACTTTGCATAGACATCTGCATCAATAAGTGGCTGGTCTGCTGTTGCCCGAGCACTAATGCCTGAGCGACGTTTTCAGCACAACACGTGAACTATTATGCTGTTTTTCTTGCAAATGTTCAAAGGCATTATCTTGTTTTATAGCGTGCCCGATACACACGTTATATTTCCGTATTGTAAAATAAAAATGCAGAATTAGATCTTAAGATTTTGAAGTAGGTCGTTAGCGGGATAGGATGTGGCGTAAGGGTCAGAGCTGCCGACTTTGGCATTGGGGGACCAAGTTCGAGTCTGATTTTGGGCAAATCACTTAATCTTGCCTACCACAAATAAATTCGGGTCGAGTTTGCGCTGTATTAAATTGCAAAAAAAAAAAAAAAAAAAAGAGGAGGATTGTTTTTGGTGAAACATTCCTATCAGAATTCACGATTTTCTTTGTTGGCTTCTTTCTCTCTCTGTTCTAACAGTGGGTGCAAATTAGCCTGTGCGAAAGTTGTGCCTCGCCACATTCCTGGACTGCTCTCTAACCTGTGCCCTGTAGTGATAAATCAATGATTTGATTTGATAGCCCTGCCTGCATGCTCTTTGAGACCAGTGCCCTCTGGGCGTGAATGACCTTCATTGTGACCTCTATCTACCCCTCAATTCATCTGTTTCTACAGATGCCACAGCTGATGTTTTTGCGAAAGTAAGTTTCCAAACTAGAATCTGTAAATACCCGTCCTTCTCTCTTTTCCACGGAAACCTTTGGTCTGCGGATACATCTTTCTCATACCTCATTGTATCTTTTTTTAGCATCTTTTGAACTGCTGTCAAAGTTTTCAAGATTTGCTGAATAACTGTGCCGCATAAAGTTATTGTCACACAGTTCTCGTGTTTCCACTATGTAGAAAACACATAGGTCAGTTGCTTAGTATAACTGGCGTTCTCTTTAAGTCATATTCTTTGGGTGTCTGAGTTCACCACTAAGAGCAAATGGCAGACACTCGGATGGCTGGATTCAAAATGCCGCCGGCAATAGAGCCATGAAAATAAGGAGAACAGGACTGCCCGCTGACTTGTGATTTTACTATCTGATGTATATATTTTTAGACTGCCTACCTTTGCAGCAAGATAAAAAACATGAGTATTTCCAATGTGTGTTGTTATGAAAAAAACTCAATAAAAGTAGTTGCTGGCATTTTATTTAAGGATGTATTAATGAATTCTTGGAATTCTGTAAGTGTTATGATCTTAAGTTTGAGGTGATGTTTTTTAGTGCAACTGCCAGTCTTTTATGTCTGCTTCTCTCTAACTGAGTTTCTGATATGGTTAGTCTTACTCCACCTATAATGTATTGTATAAAGTTTCTATGTATTGGCTTTTAAATCAATTAAAAAAAACGTAGTTGCTCTAAAAACAGACTGGTTGGTATGACCCGACATGCTTGCTTTGTGTTGGATTTGTCACCTTTGTTTTGGTTTCCTTGAAATATATATTTGCTAAACATTAACGCTCTATGCAGACGTTTTGTGCACTCATTATGCCACCAAAAGTCATAGAGGAAACAATTCCCGCTCAATTTAATTGTGCAGAGCTAATCTTTAATTATCTCGGTGCAGCCACTCCATTCATCATTACAATGTATCCACCCATAATTAGCCTTTCTTAATTGTTTTAATTGATGAATATATTATGCATAAGAATGGCCATAGATTGAAAGTGGTAAATCACATAACGTTATTACTTTATGAGCACTAAAATAATTTATGAGTAGGGTCTCAAGTGAAAAAAGACGCCAACAAAAAGGCAGCATGCTTATTGAGTGAGATTGAAATCTATTTAGGGTTCAAGGGTATATTTCAAAATGAATTTGTTAAATTCCCAAACTATGACAAACACTTGTATTTGAAACAGGATATTGTAAAACGACTGACATCACCCGAAGATTATTTCCTCAAAAAAGGTAGGTGGTGATTCTAAATTGAAATAGTGTGTCTCTGAAATAAATCTTATGATGTGGGCCTTAATAGACAAAGTCTTATCTTTGACCTTATTCCTCTCTTATAATATTAAATAGTGTACCTCTGACAGCTATGCTAACTAGGGAGGAGTAAGAAAGCCTAACATGTCGATACAACCAACTTTTCTTTAAATCCCCTATAAAACTACATTTTCGCGTATGTGACTACAACTGTCATTCTTGCAGGTAAGTATGTTACTAGAAGCAATACATTTTGCACAGGGCTATATGCTATTCAGCTCAACGTCTTATCATTTATAGCTTATTTTTATTGTTAAATGAATTAGTCATATAGAATGATATTTCACTTCACATTCTGTATATTTCTAATAATTACATGTCAGAGCATTCTACCCGCTTACCATCTGAACTTTGTCAATTGGTTATTGAAGATGCAATACACTGACCTTTGAAAAGACCATAGGCCGTGGTTGCATCAGAATCTGCCAACTAATCCTGCTAGGAAAGTGGGACATTCAAACTAATTAATAAATTACTTCAATGTATCATATATTTTATGGCAAAATTAAATCACCATGAAGGCTTCGAAAACAGAATCTAAAAAGTATCTGAACAGAAGAAAAATAGGTTCACTGAAAACTTCACGTGCAATGTGTGTTAAAGGGAATTAAGTGAGTCAAAATGTTCATAGGTCACAAAGATGTGAACAAGGTTCTACAAATTAGTGTTTCTCATTTAAAACATAGTTGTTTAAAGGTACCTAAATACCTGCATTCAATCGGTCACAGGGCCAGGCGGATGCAGGGAGGGTGGGGTACCAGCCTGCTGTTACAGAGGTGTATTCTCCACAACATTGATTGTGTAAAACCCAAGATCAAATTCTGGCTCAATGATGATGGAATATGCCAGGTATCTAGCACAATCAGATATTACAGAACATTGGTACAATGTTTGGGCACAGTGGTGACACGAGGGTGCATTCTGCCGTGGTTATGGGACATTATGCACAGTACTAAACAGTTAATGGATACTCTTTCCGAGTAATGAAGTGCTGGGGCGCCATTCTTTCTTTTCCTACCATAGTATGGCACACATTATCTTTGTGAAAAGCAAAAAGAGCGGTGGGTGCCTTATTTAAAAATCCTATGAATCATTGTGTAAAATGTATCCCAAGACTTATTAAGGGAGGAGCAAAGTGCCCATCTATACTAGTGACTATTAAAATAAATCCCCCAAAAGTCTGGGATAATATACATGTTACATAGGTGTGCATTTTTCTGTTTCAAAAAATACTATTTTTCTGTCAGTAGTGTCAAAGGTGCCGACAAGCAAATAGTGTTTAGTGAAATGTGTGCATGCCCTAGTCTCATGACAGTAAATGGTAAATAACACTGATGCACCAAATTAAAATTTCCAGTCACTATTTCAAGTACTATTATTTCTAAAAAAAAATCCCTTCCCAGTACAAACACTACTCCTGTGCAGAATCAAGCCACAAGTAACAGAAACAGGAGCACTGGCAAATACAGGGTAGTTCTCAAATCAAAAAGATAAGATGGATTCTGCTGTTATGAACTTGTGTTCTGGATTACATGATTAAAAGCACCTCTTCTCAAAGTCACGGCATGTTCTTCCTCTGAATAGAATTCCACCAATAAACATAAATGGTTTACAAGAACATCTGTCAATTTACCAGTTACTATGCAACCCATAACCTTTTACAAGGCATTTAAGACTGTAAAAAAATTTTAATATGATCTGGTGATAGCATATGTCTGTTCATTTGCTTAGGACATATTAAGCAGCAGACGATGTGATGTTTACAAATACCCAAAAACTTGTATGTATTGAAGTTCAGAATTTTATATTTAAGTGGCTTGAAATTCAGTGGATTTGAGGTTTGAAAATCATGGTTTCCACATTGTGTTTTGGGTAATGAATTCAATGAGTTCATGTACCCCACACAAGGGTATTAACTACTACTGCAAAGTGGGGTCTCCATTCAACAGTATGTGAAGATGCAGGGCCTTATTATGAGTTTGGCGGTGCATAGGACTGCTGAGACTGTGGTGGCGGTCTGACCAATGCTACACTGCAGGCCCGCCCGCAATATTATGAGTGTGGCAGTTGCACCGACACAGGACTGCTGCAACCACTGGGGATCAAGGATCCCGCAGCGGTCAGGAGCACTAATATGCTGGCAGTGCTGCTGCTGCACCACTAAGCATATTAGGAGTTGCCTGTCCACCGCCCTTTTCATGGCGGGGAGCCCGCCATAAAAAGGGTGGCAGAGAGGCAACAAAAGTGGACTAAAAGAGGGCCCACTGCTGCTCCTGGGCCTAGGGGTGCATACAGGGGGCACATGTAGTACCCCCCTGGTTTTGCACCTCCAGTTCAGCTGCCAAAGGTGTAATAAGGCCCTCAGTAAGGAGATATATATATATATATATATATCTTATCATTCTACGACATCCTTACGACATCCTATGACAACCTTACCTCTTGCTCCTGCTGAACAGTATCAAAACTGAAATAGTTAAATGGAGCTTAATGGAAAATATTCTGTGTATTGGTATTAGTGTTTTTAAACAAATGGGTCCCATGATACCCAACATCCTTATGTCTCTTGATGTACAATCTACAGTAAGCTCAACGTATAATGTACTTTAACAATAGATTCATCAAAAGCTGGGAAATACATCTCCCACTATGTAAATCATCAATTTTGGATCAAAGGATATATTTTTGTTTAGAGAAATTAGACCTTTTGCTTAGTTTCTCTGTGGACTTTCCATAAACTCTTCGGTTCTTTGTTGCCTTACATTATTAAAGAGGACTAGGGTTTGCTCCTTTTTCTGAAATACAAGTAGCTGTCAAGTGAGGTAATTCCCCTATGCCTACAATATGTTTATTTTATTTATAATATTTATAATATGTATTTGTAAAATGTGGGGAACTAGGAAACGTTAATTCCATACAGTACTATATGGATCTACAGCTGTACATTTACCAGATTAGACGAGGGGCCCACACAAGCACATACGTACAGAGTATAAGAAAAGCAAAACTGTTTATCGTGGTTTATGTGCTACCAGTGTTTTTTCCCCACTACCACGGACATTTGGTTCATCCATTCGGTAATATGGAATATGCTGGAAGAGCTCCTGCTCCTAGTGTGTTCCAGAGGGGAAGTTCTTAATTTGTATAGTTCTTTGCGAAACACAAGTTTTATACCTCCCAGAGGACTATCAGACATTTATACTGTCTGAGAATAGGGATCTGGGATCTTCAGAAAATGAAGTCCACATCTGAATAGAATTGAAGAAAAATGATAATTGGAAGATATTTCTTGTATACATTTTATGAACAATTTCTCACAATTGGTTTCTCAAGAACTACCAACGTACATGTAATATATAAAAAGCGTGTGCTTGGGAGATAGAACTTGTTGGACGGCTGATCTTTTGATCAAAATTTGGGGAGTGGGGTGATTCTCCCTACCTTGTAGCACCGAACTTGCGGAGCTGTAGATACTAATGTGTGTGTATTTCCACTTAGCACCATCGCCCTAATCAGATCACCCACAGGAACAGACTATTTGCACTGCAATTAGTGCAGAGGTCAGTTGAGTACACTTTATGGAACATGCATTGTGGCAGCGAGTGCTCAAAATATCAAATATTCAAATATTGTCTCAGTCTCATTTTTAAAGACTATAAATGATTACTTCTGGTTAGCTTTAAGTTTATGATTTTATTATGTTTGTAATACAGGCAGCATGGTGATGGTCTATGAGAAACCCCTATATTGAACTGCCAGTTTTATAAACATTAAATGATTCCAAGCAACTGTAACTTTATAAATGATTTAAACATAAACTAGTGTAATTGTGCAGTGCATTTTATAGTAGCAATGATTTTAGAGCCTTGAATTATGATTGCTTAGATGTACAGGGAGAAACCACGTGAGCATTTTATTGAGTAATTAAAACCAATCAAACCAGAAGCCCTGAGTTTAGAGCAATTGAGGTGTGAAATCACTGTTCATTAGTGATACTGAAAAAGAAAACGGGCTGAAAAGAAAATATATACAAAGTACATATCACTTCTGAGCTAAAGTCAATGTTGAGTAGTCCCCAAGCTTAATTCAGTTATAAAAGAAAGATTTCCTAATTAGGCCTCTTACACAGGGCTTTATTTGTAAAATAAAAAAGTTCTGTTGCCTAAAGCGCTGCTCCAACACCCACGGCTGGCACTATAAAATGTCAATGTGCCCAATACCAAGGTTACGTAGTCTTGAAACCACTCCATGGTCTCTTTAATTCGATACCAGACACTTCCTGCCCTTTTATCTCATTCTTACAGGTTTCTACTTTTTCCCTTGGTGACAGATGCTCTGTCTTTCTGTCCTCCATCTTTCTGTTGTGTGAATTTTCCCCTCTCCTGCTCTCAGAATTTGGCAGAGGAGGAGAAAAAAGGGCCAGTGGCCCCTCCAGCAACCACCAGCTCAAATTAAGCACTACTCTCACATATTTCCTGAATTCCTGTGTTGGATACAAGGGATTTTTGAAGGGACATGCGCAGTGGAGTCTGCAACATGTCTCACTAACAATGTTGAGAAAATGGTATATCTTGTAAAATGTGTTCACTAATTTGCATAAAAATGGAAACTTTTTCAGTCTACAGTCTGAATATTACAAGTGTCTTAAGCCATAACCTCCAGTTCCATCTAAATCACTACTATCCTATCTAGTATGTTCAGTGATTGTCTAAAATGAAACCAGAAATTGATTAATTTAAAGAAGAGTTTTTTTCTATTTTTAGCTGCCCATAATTCAAATGGTAAGATCCCAAGTGTTTAAATATGTTGAAATGCAAACTATTTTATAGTCAAGATGGGCCTTTACGCTATAATTCTTTTATTGAGTCATACTAAAATGCAGGTATCTATACTAATATAATAGAGAGAGAGCCCAACCTTTGAGGCGGGTAATCTCAGGAACCACAGCACCAATCACAACACCCAATACAGCATTGGAAAGGACAGTTGCAGCAGATGGACATAGGCTGTACAGCTGCCCACCATATACATTAGAAACGTAAAAGAACCTTACTGGCAAAGTAGTCCCTTGTGGGCGTTCTGCTCAGGGCGTTGTGCTGGTGGCGTGTGCATACAGCGATGGGCCCGGCATTCCAACATTAAAACGGCATTCCGAAAAACAAAGCCTTCACACTACTTCCTTGTGGGCGTGGGCGTTCTGCCGGGGCATGGCCATACAGCGATGGGCAAGGCATTCGCGCGGCATTCGTGGAAAATGGGCCGCAAATCCTGGATGCGTTCTGGAGCCGCCACACACCATAACATATTTCTACGGTGCTCAGGCAGCGGCTGAGGTGAGTCAGCGTACCAGCGGTGCTCAGGCGGGGGCTGAGGAGAGTCAGCGTACCAGCAGGGATAAAACAAACAAACAGGCTGCTCTTTCACACACGTGCAGCGTCGTGTGCACGCTCTCACGCACTGAACTCTCAAGAGGCTGAGGAGAGTCAGCGTAACAGCGGGGATTCCCGGACACCGTCGGGACGGGCTGCTAGTATTTGTATAAACATGAACTGTTTTGCAACGTAGCTCAAAACACTAATTCATCTTTTTTTTTTTTTGCAGAGTTTTATATAGCGCGAACTAGACCCGAACCGAATCAGGTATCAGAGCGCTTTACATAGCACCAGTTACGTTACATGAGGACAGACACACATTCATTTTAGGCACTGGGAGATAAAGTGATTTGCCCAGAATCACAGGAGGTTTTTTTGTTTTGTTTTTACTTCATCTACTTCAGAAAGCTTTCAATAAAATTTGTGCAGTGGAGCTAAACATTTTTCGCAAATGCCTTGAGTCTGGGTATGGTTCAGGATGGAAATTATGTTGGATCGTGGTAGTTAAAGTATCAACATGCTTGATGTCCAGCTTTGCCCTTTGTCTCCAATACATGTTTTAGTCGACTACCAATATAGACTTGTTTAATGAATCCCCAAGATTTCCCCAAATGCTTCTTTATGTATCAACAATCAATGTAATATGGCTCCCATCTTGTTGTTGAGTGTGAAGGCATTCTGCCAGCCTCAGCTTTTCTCCTGTGCTTCTTATAATAGGTGGAAGATGGAGCAGATATATATAAAAGAAATCTTGAAATCTTTATATCAAAGTGGTAAATTCCACCCTGTACCTTTTTTTGCATGGACATTTTTCTCTCTCAGGGTGTAAGCTCACACTGTTATCATTCTGCAGTTGATAAACCTGGTACAATTGAATAGAATGATAGGAACCCTGGCTATTAGAGGAATTTTGCTATTCCATTTGCTGTTTTGAACTAAAAGCGGTTTTCCTATTTATTACGAATATGATTTTTATTTTCTTTATTAAGATAGGTTAAACTCGATATACTTAATCAATTTAAAATAACGCAAAGGTTACCTACACAATATTAGTATGTGCCAACATATAAATACATACATAGTAAAATAATTATGCTGTAAAATGGAGGAATATTCATGATTTAAACATGTTTACAAATTGAAAAAAAGGTGGTAAGTGACAATAGCTGCCTTTTGGATAGAGTTGATGCCCACAATATTTTGCTCCTCACTATGTCCTCACCAATAATGTTATCTTCACAATGCCAAACATGCTCAGGCAAGGTAGTTTTATCTTACAGGTTTCATGCACTGTTGCTTGGAAACTCTTGCTTTTAAGCTTGCTCAGGAGAGCAAGCACCTGTAATGTTAGGTTTTTCCTGCAAAGTTGGGAGAAGATGGGAAAACATCACCCTTCACACTTTAACTTTTCCTGGAGGCAGTTCCCCACAGCCAGAACTATATTGCTCAAGAATCGCTGATCTCAGTTTATGGGCGAAATGGCTGCTAGTGGGAGACTTTAACCGCTACCATTGAAAGCTGCCCTTAGGTCTGCCTCGAAGAAATAAAGTGCTGTACACCAACTACCTGGGCTCCACATGCTGTTCTCATTCTGCCAGAAGGGGATGCATTAGACTTCCTGATTGCAGGGAAGGAAGGTTTATATGGAGCGAGCCGTGGTGGCCCACTTGTGGATTTGAACAGTAGTAGGATTTTGTTTCTGCCATTGTGCATGGCCCGTTTTATGTCATTTTTCATTAAACTTCGCAATATTCCCACTTTGTGAAGCTCACTATGTTTAACAAGCATTTGCAATGCAATAGGTCTCGCATTTATGCCTGAGCTTGAGCTATTGACATTGCAAATAACAATGCCTTTTATTTTTGTTTTCGTTTTAAAACATAAATAAAAGGCATTGTCATTTACAATACCAATAGCTTAAACTTGTGTAAATGCGAGACCTATTGCATTGCAAATGCTTGTTTTTTAAAGTAAATACACCTACTTAAACACAAAAAAACAGGTGTTAGGCTCCGTGTAAAGCACTCATGCCCACTGCAGTACAAGGTCAGAGCCTTTTCAGTCTCATTCTTTAAAAAAAAAAAAAAACATACGATATTAGACTACGGTATCCGATCTAGCAGTTCTGGCCACATCATGTACTGCAAACAGTCTTTGTTTACCTAAATTTACCAAAAAACTCTCTATGCAAATTAGCGACAAAACACTTTTTTAAAACCATACGCATAACGTTTTTAAACATACTAATAAGCACGTAAACCTTTCTTGTCCGATGGCTCATTGCAAACGCTGCAACCCGTGTGCGACCTTTGCAGAAAGGTAACATGGTTTTCATGGGATTTTGCAGTATCGTTTCGTCAAGTACAGCATGACATAATTAAACACTCCCAGTACAATTCATTGTTAAGAAATTAGATGAATAGCGCGCAGCAGTAAATGAATACATCAGTACTCACTTCTGTACTTCGTTCCCCTCTCGCTTCTGCTGCAGTAAACACGCAGAGAACAGCTGCCCCGTCCTATTTATACTGTGCTTGTTTTTCAGAGTCCAGTGGGAGACAAAGTTCAGCAGTTTTATCTGGCATGACCTTGCAAGCGAAGCACTTACTTTATCTTTAGTAGACAGCGCATAAAAAACGTTGTTGTTACCTATTTATGCAGGTTTTTAACTGGCTGGAACAGTTAAAGCGTTACCAAACGCAACAAGATTTTAAACAAGCAAACTCACCGCCGCAGCCCGGCTTCAACAGGAAGTCAGGCAAGCTTTGTTGGGACGGGGGCGGGGACGGACAAAAACAGGAAGCAGGCGCTTCTGTGCCTGCCGGAGGATTTCCGTGTTAGCTAGCGGGGCTCCTGTGCTCGTGGTGAGCCCCGCGGCCCCCGCCTGTTACCTGGAATGACCCGCTGCCTGCCGAGGGACACGCAAGAAGAACCAGGTGAGTGGGGTGTGAGGGGGATGTGTGCGCGTGTGTGTATGCGTGTGTATGTAGCACAATGACTGGTTGGTGGGGGGGGAGGTGTGTAGGCGAGTGTCTGTCTGCCCGTTTTCGTGTGTGTATGCATTGTGCCTGTGTGGGTGTATGTGTGTGTGATTGAGAGTGAATGCCAGGCAGGGGATGTGCAGGGCGACGTGCGCGCCCTCGAGAAGTAATCTGAGGCAGCGAGGCGCATGGGCGATCGCTGTCTCACATTCCCCCAGACACGCCACCAAGAGTTGTCTTCGCAGACAAAGCAGGCTTCGCCTGCTTTTTACGTCTGCTCGACCTAAAAAACAATACAAAAAATTGTGATATCTTTGACTTCACAACTTCACATGGCTTCTTATGTTGTAGTATGAAATCTATAGAAATGTCAGAAGCCCTTTTCTATTTTGCGTTCTGTGGTCAAGTTAGTGCCTTTATCATAAAATCAAGCACTTTCGATACATTTTGCACTGTGCTCAGTAAAGTAGTGTAAAGTTTAGAAGGTTAGTGTGAAATTTCTCCTGAATAATAAAAAATATATTTTCATTCATTTCCTGACAATGCTTTCCATTTTGTAGTCCTGTACATAATGGCTGCTACCATTACGCCCAATGGTAATCTTTACATTTAAATCAAAATGAAGAAATGTTGATTGGATATGGAGGTCTAAGCACACTGCTGGTTTCTCAGCAATAGTTCCATAGAGATGATTGCAATTTGTAATATTTACATTAACTCACAAGTAAGGAAGTGTTCACCATCAGCTTGTTCAGCCATGTTGGTATTGCTGTGCATTTCTGAACACTTGTTTCCGGGTTATCCCCATCTTCCACATGAAGTAGCTGTTCATATTGAGGGTGATTTATTTCACCCCGTTGGAATATTATCTCAGTTCCTGCTAGACACAAAGTTGTTTTTATTTAAATATTTTGCTTTGTTAATGCTTCTAATATGTTTAGACTTACATCATCATGTAGCTGGTGTTAAATGCATTTTACACCAATTTCCCTTAAAAAATCAAGATGCTGAACATTTCAAATATTAGGCTACTCTTCTCTACTGAAAAATACAAAGACAATGGGGCAGTTTAATGCCATTGTAGTACTCAAAACTAAAATTCACTTTAAGGTGCTATTTTTCTTTACACATTCTTTTGACAGAGGAGTGCAGGCTTTGCTGAGGTTGATAAAAAACAAGTTACTATGATGTATCTTGCATGCACCCTAAGATGACATTTGCAGTGACAATAAAAAAACAATCTTTGTGAATTGGATTTATGGCCGGGCAAATTTGCTTCCACTGCATAACAGGAGCCACTGATTGCTGTCTGAAGAAGCAGGAGGTGGAAGCTTTGATTGATAAATGTGTTCATAACCAAGCTGTGAAATCGAGCAGCAGGTCACAAGCCGACATCACCTAATGGCAAAAGAACTCTGCACATTATGAACTGGGACTGTTTCCCTTCTTCAAATAATGTGGTATTGAAAAGCATTATTTATATATAATTGCATGTGTTATGACATGGACTATGCTGGGGTGAAAAAAGTGCAATTTAATGTTTCACTGTACACAAGATATCGCGTTACCCAGATGAAAAGTACAGTTGCTTTGTCGCATGTTAGGCTAAGGTAGGTAGCACTTTTACATAATGCATTTGGTAATTTGTTTTGTACAGTTTAAAATTAGTTTGAGATTCAAATTCATTCAGTTTTATCAAATTTAATGATTGTAGTCAGAAAAGAAAAGGTGAGCAATAAAAAAGGAGCAGTGGCGTTCAAGTTGTTCCGCTGATGTGTGCATTAATTTGCTTCCATTTTTTTTATTTACTGATGATACAAGATGGAGGACGTAATTTAGATCAGTATTCGTAAAAATAAATTAAAAAAAAAAGCACAAAGTGCCCCTGCCACCCCCTTACCCCCCATAAAACAAGGGCTGTAGGTGTTTTATAACCGAGAAGTAGGTGGGGGAAGAGAACAAAAAGGAGAGAACATCACTGAAGGCACACGAATGAGAGAGCAACACTGGGGATGGGGAGAGAAGCGCATGGATGAGAGATTTCAGCACAGAGACAAGAGAGAGCAACATTGAGCGCAGAATTGGAAGTGAAAGACACAAGTATGAGAGACAGCTACACAGAGTAAGAAGAGGAGTAAGGACACAAGGAAGACAGTTGGGAAACACATGTACTCATGGAGGGCTTACTAAAAAAAAAGATTACTCAAAAAGAAACAAGAGAAAGGGAGAGAAAAGCAAACCTTTCAGAGAATGCAGCATGGAGCAGGAGGGGGAGAGAAAATGCATGCAAGCCTGTGGAGAGCTTAGTGAACAAATTAGTAGTTCCTTTAGAGTGAGCAGTGGAAGGACACAGGTAAAAAGAATATGTTTCAAGGTAAGGACAAAATCAAGATGCATCAGACAAGCCATTGAATAGGAAGCAAGTGAAATTGACATTAAAGCAAACCAATGGTAATCACTCGGCTGGTTTTGAGCCTCTGTAAGCCCACAATGGATCTTTTTCCACCAGACAGCATGTGCTATCTCGTTGGCTCGACCTAAAAATGAGGTCTATTTTAATCTGCGATTGGTTTGCATTGATTGGGCATGCTTTTCAACAATACTTATCTTCACGAATATTGTCTCGATTAATAAAAACATCAATAAAAAAAGAATATTCTCTCGTAGGTCTACAAATATTGCTGGTCTATAAATAAGCTTACAAACTAATAGATATGCTTACTATATGTGTTTATTTGTAAGTATTTAGTGAGGGCAAGAATGGGTAATTCAGATACCAGGCTTTCTCCCACCCAATTACAATCAACTATGCCCTTTCTATGGTTCACTTCAGAACAGAGCACAAGACCATACTCTTTAAACCAATTGCATAAACAATCAGTTATCAGACGTCTCAGAGAAGTCCCCCACCTTCCTTATTTAGTTTCTGATGCCTTTTGCAAGACTGCATCAGACGCAGCCCATATTCACTTCGCCCACTCTCACTCATACCTTTCCTCCATCATCCTCTCCTCTACCACATTTGTCACCCTCCTCTCAACATTTCTTCTCTGATTCCACTTACACCAGTTTAAAACAACAATCTTTTCGGTTCCCCTTCCTCCTTCTTAACAACTCTTCATGCAACATAACGTGTATTTTCCAGTGCATGTTCACACTTTGGCGCATCTTGATGATAAATAACAGATGATTATTGACACCCTTTTTATAGTGCCGAGAAGCATGAAAAGCTGATAGCCTCCACCGGGATTTGAACCTGTGAGCATAAGGTCAATCGCAGACTCCTGGAGTATTCCATTTCAACAAGCTTTATTCGATCATTAAAAAAACAATCATAAAAGCACATAAAATACATCACAGCATTTCAGGACAATTACAATGTTAAATTCTTGCAATCACTAAGGAAAAGGAACACTCAATTTGATAAAGACTTACTAATATGACTCCTGGAGTATATGCTTGAATCTACTGATATACCAGACCCAGCCTCTGTTGTAGCTAAATCGCAGTCCACAAACATAAAGAGGCAGATTGTCTATAATGACTTTCTTACTTATGGGGAACTAAACTACCTCTTGTGTCTCTAGGTACCTGCTAAAAACAGCACTGTAGACCTCGTATTTTTCCACAAGCTTCTTATTCCTTTTAAATGGCTCAGAAGGATGCAAGTCTAGTTCTACTTTGTAATACTGCAAACCTGACCTCATTGTTCCCATTCAACCTTAAGTCTATTTAAATTGTAAGCTGATTTACATGCTTATTTTGATCTACGGCTGATAGCCTAATAAATTGTCTGTGCTAGTGCCTCCATTTTTACAACAAAAGCGATAAAATGAATACTAGATTAAATGAAGACTAACGTGGACCTAGCTTTAATATTATTTTTACACAAATAGTTTTACACGATCGTCATCAGATGTTTTTAAAACGGACTAACATTTCACGAATGCGCAGTTACCTGTTGGTGTAGGTTTGTAGCTTTCCAACACTTTATTCACTGCCCTAAAAGCGGTGGAAGGGGCGGCTGCTACTTCACGGGAGTGGTGAACGGGGAGACAAAAAAAGGAGAAAAAAAACCTTACCTGCAGGCCGGTTGCCACCTCTCGGTCCTCTTCAGTCGACTCCTAGAAGCAGGAAACACACAGGCTCCCCTAGCCAATCACTAGGCTGCTGTCACCAGCATGACAGCAGTGTTGTGATTGGTCTGAACGTCGTGGTTCGGCACTCAGACAGGGATTGGGAGCCTGTGCATGTTCTCCACCCAGGCTGTGCAATACAGCGGGGTAGAGAACTTGCTAAGTACGCATGACTGTTTGCCCGGCCCAAGAAGGCCAGCCTAACCATCATGCGTACTTAGAGAGTGATCACCACTCTTTTCTCCCTGCTCTGGCCTGGCCAGCCCAGCCCCACACCTAAGCCAGTACGGAAAAAGATAAAAATAATAACATTGCGTTATTATAGTTTTATTTTTCCTTTTTGAACTGTTCACAGAGCGGTTGGGCGGTGCTCCTTCATCTTAGCGGAGCGGCCGCCACTGGGCAGTGGGCCACTCTGCGGTGGTTAAGCATGCCTAGAAATTCTCGTTCAAAGACAAAATCTTGCAAACGTATGTGGGTTACTGAAACTTACTGAATGAGGTCATATCCGAGCATCACCCTACAAGTTTGATTGATGCTTATAAATCAGGCACCCACACAACTAAAAGTGAAGTACTCTTTCTTAAAAAAAAGCTCATGTAAATGAGTATGCTAATATGCAAGTGTGTCAGAATCTCTTTCCAGGAACTGGGGTTTTAATTTGTGTCACCACAGGCAGCGTGGGCTGTGTCAAACACCAAGTTTCCAGTCTTTAGCTCCTCTGATTAATTTGATGTCAGCAGAGGGAGAAAGCAGTGCACTGTCTGAAAGAGTCGGAACCATCTGCTGAGGTCATGTGTGGTCTGCCGGCTGATGGCAACAGCAGGATAGTAGGTAGGTATTTAAATATGGCTGCTCCCAACGAAGCCGTCCCCGAAAAAGAAAAGAGACTTAAACTAAAGGGATTTTTCTGGTGACAGTATTACAATTATTTTTGGGAAATATTTTCCGCCGGATAGGTCATCTCATTTTAACGACTGCGAGGTCTGTCAATCGCTTTCAGGAAGTGGAGATTTTCAGTGAAGGACACAGTGATTGACAGGACAGCAGCCACAGTGGGAGGGAAATGACATGGTTGCAGATATAATTGGGTTCTCTAGTACTTGTCAGGGCTTCATGATCTCGGCCAGTGACAGGCAACGTCAATCCAATGTCCAAATCTAGGCCATTCGGCCAGTTCAGTCCTATTACGCAATGCAATTAGATTATAAACATCTCCCAATATTCACTCCGCCCGATTTACAAAAAAAAAAGTTTCAATGATGGATGCTCCTGCTTTAAAGTAGGTTTAGGCTTTATTAAATTTGCACAACTTTGTAGTGCACAACTGGAAAGCTACACCAGTCACAGGTTTCCAGGCACACGACTGCCCCAACAGTATGACTTTTCAGGCGGCAGCATTTCCCTAGTATAGGAATTTATGCACAGTACACAATTGTGCTATCGAAAGGCAGCAAGATTGTGCAATTCCATAGTTTTCTTTATTATGGTCTCTTTTTTTTTCCTTCCAGGGAAAGTACATTTTGTCCTGGAGAAAGGTCTTTCTTTTTATCCCCAAATGTTGACGTGTTCCTTTCCACTTCCCACATTGGAAAGAAATGTGCCTTAGCCCTTGATTTAAATCTCTGATTGTTTAGCAGTGTGTCCGAGAAAAGTTTCTGAATGCTCTTAAACTGAAATATGTGTGTGTGTTCACAAGCTTAAAAAGCTGACCACACATTGAACAATCCACTTCCCTACCTTGACTTGCAATGAATTCCTGTGCAATAAAGTACAAAATAGGGTTTTATATTATGCACAAGTTAACTCCTACACTCCTTATATCACTGCTTAAGTTGTCTATGCAGTATAAGCACCTAAGAGGATGGTAACTATGTGCAATTTAATCAAATGCGCCCCAAGATGCTTTTATAAACGTGCAATAGAGTGCACACATGCCCCAAGGGCATTTATGTGCTCTGTATGTGCAACTTTTTTTAGGTGTATTGGGGGGCCTTATACCGATAGCCATCCTTGCTTTAGAATATCCATGATAGCTATTTCCTCCTAGTAAATCGCTATTTTGGAAATGTAGAACCAGCCCATTGGTATGAATAGCATGGGATTTCCTAATTGCAATTTCCTAATAGCGATTCCTACTGTGCTGTGATCGCTTTTACGAGTTCTGTAATTTCCTGCATATCATTTTGCATTTCCAAATTGCAATTATGGAAGCACGATTTAGGAAATACAAAATTGTATTTTCATATATCTGACACTTATTGTGTTATTTGGATATGGCAAGGAAAATCAAAAACGATGGATTGCTTAGCATTGTTCCACTTCAACAGTCTTGGTGCCACACCAAGATTTATTCTATATACAAGCATCAGAAATGAAACCCACAAAGGATATTCTATTTCGAGCCGAGATGGAGTGCTAAATTTACCTGTCAAATGTGGCTTTGCAACGTCATTACCGGCTCATCAGTGCAATCTGCCTAAAGCAGATTCATATCAAAGCATCTTCAGAAAGCTCACCAATGAACATCAGCTGCCTTCCACATAAAAATTAAAACGGCCCCATGTCACTCAAAAATGACATTTCTTTGAATTTCTCCTCATGATGTGTTTTAGCCCAAAGGCAGATCTGACAGGCACCTTATTAATTCCATCCCAAAAATAAGGTGGTTTTGGAAGGAAGAGCATTTCAATGAGAAGTCTCCTTGTTAAAATGCTGCATGCATATAATGCATTCCAGGATTAGAAGGGACTGCAATATTCACCAACATATATTCTTTCGAAAAGCAGTGGAATCTAGAGCTATATTTATTGTTTCAGAATATATGTGCAACAGCATCCCTAAAACGCCTCTAATTTTAGTTCATGAAAATTGCACACTGTGCTAATGCTTTGATATTCAGCAGTATATTGTTAGTGGAAATGATAACAGACAACTTGAAATGAGCACAAAGGGCGAAAGAGACACTGTGGCCAAACACCTCATTCCCTCATTAACCCAGCCTTCCTTGCCTGGTCATCAGTTTGTTTTAAATCGTTTTTTAAATGTATGTAGCGATATTGAAATGACTCTGGAACAATTGCAGTTATGTTATAGGTGCTTATATAGCGCGCAGCTGCCCCAGCTAAGAGGCGTCCCGGCGCTTTGAAGAGCAGGAAAACGGCTACTGCAGAAGTGGACATGCGGCTATAACATAACAGAGAGATCAACAGAAGAGGTGGGTTTTGATAGCCTTTCTGAATGGTAAGAGGTCCTGTAGGCCCCGAATCTGGAGTGGCAGGGCGTTCCATAGTTTCGCTGCGAGATAGCGGAAGGAGCGTCCACCCTTTCGCACGCGAT
The DNA here is from genome assembly GCF_964261635.1 of Lissotriton helveticus. Classification (NCBI taxonomy): domain Eukaryota; kingdom Metazoa; phylum Chordata; class Amphibia; order Caudata; family Salamandridae; genus Lissotriton; species Lissotriton helveticus. Next base: position 1,388,700,472 of record NC_136069.1, read on the forward strand.
TTATTCGAGGAATCACAACTAGATGCTGACCTTCTGAGCGTAACGCGCGCCTGGGAATATAGGGGTCAGCAAGGGACAGAGCATGGAGGGAGATGCAGAGTGCAAGATTTTAAATGCCAGACAGAGGGTCTTGAATTGAATCCTCTAGTCCACGGGCAGCCAGTGGAGTTTGGTCAAGGTACTAGAGACGACTGGGAGCGGGGGAGCCCTGTCAAGGCTCTTGCCGCCGCGTTTTGGACTCGTTGCAGTCTTCCTACCTCTGCCTGGTTAGCTCCCAAAAGTAGGGAGCTCGCATAGTCAAGTCGAGATAGAATGGAGGACTGAACTATGAGCTGGCGAGTAGGGGGATCGAAAATTTTTAGGATCGGCATCAGGTTCCGAAGGATCCCAAAACAAGTAGCGGCAACCTTTTTAGTGTGGGTAATAAAATTAAGAGACGAGTCTAGCCAGACTCAAAGGTTTTTTACCTCACTCTTGGGTTCAGGAGGGGTTCCGAGCATATCAGGCCACCATTTCACTCCCCAGGCTGAGACATCCTTTCCTACAAGTAAGACCTCAGTCTTGTTGGCATTAAGCTGACAATTAAGCTGATTAAGCTGATTAAGCAGTGACACCTTACAGTGGAATGGGTGCCCATCATGAGCGAATATGTTGAAGCTGGTGGTATGCACTCTCCCAGTAACTGATTCTGGGAGTATACCAACTGTGAGAAACAGCAGCACATATTGGTTCACAACACTGTTCCAGTGAACACTCAACGCAAATATGCCTATGGCTCACTCAGAAAACTTAAAAGTATTATTCCACTTTAAATTCCTGACATGATAACTTTTTCTGTCCTGCCACTCACTGAATGCCAGCAGCTCTCCAACAATGCTGCGACATTACTTGGGCCAAATAAACCACAGCAACTCATAAGCCCGGAATACTTAATTAGATGCCCTCAAATGCTGATTGCAAAATGAATGTTATGTAAAAAATGCAACGTCTATATACTAAATAATATACTTTTCGTGACATCAAAAAGCCTACCATCAAAATGATTAGAGCATGTCTCTCATGCATGGCATCCAAAGATTGTCATATGGCAAATCCTCTGCAGATGCACCAACAAACCTTTAAAAAGTTCACCCCTGAATTATTGAAGAATGCATTGAATAATCTTTCTATATATCTATACATGTCTATATATCTATATATATCTACTAGCAGCCCGTCCCGACATTGTCCGGGGATGAATGCGTGTGTGATTCACGCTGGTAGTTTGAGTGCTTTGAGGCCCCGCCTGAGCCCCGGACTAAATTTTAATCGTGAAGTGGCTTTTATCGTGTGGTATGCTGCCTACCTTGAGTCTCTGCCTGAGCCGTTGTAGCGTGAATGGCCCGCTGAGTGCCCCTTTATTTATTTTTTTGTGCAGCCCCCTTTGACAAAGCTGACGGCCAAAAGGAGTAAAGGTTTGTATTTGTTTCCAATTTGCGACACAGTATGGCAAGGTCCATGAATGCGGCACACGTTGGTGTTTGGAGACGGCCGTGTCAGAAGTCAGCAGAACGCGAAGGTGGAGCGTGAATGTGCGCACACATTGCTTGTGAAAGCCGCGCCCCTTTTTTAAAAAACTATTTGGTCAGCTGCCTCTGACAACTCTGACGCCCACAAAGGTTGCGCCGCACTATATATGAGTAACGCTGCCTGAATGTCAATGGGCGTGAATGCGGCGCACCTTGGTGTTTGGAGACGGTCGTGTGATGACTGAGCACAACGCCAAGGTGGAGCGTGAATGGTCGCGCACATTGCTTGTGAAAGCCGCCCTTTCTTTTTTTTTTTTTGGTCCACGCCCCTCTGACAACACTGCACGCCACAAAGGACTAATCAAACATAGAAAAGAATCCAGGTCAGGAAACTCTCCAGACTTTTTAAGGTACATACAACACATTGCAGTGGATTCATAGTTGCACATTTGTCTTACTTCTCTGCCCTAACCCCAGGAGCAAATGCTAACCTTTAGGCAATTGTTTTATAGCCTTTGACACATTTCTTTGCTGTTGAACATGTACGTTAGTGGATCCTGATACTTAACATGCAGAGAAAAAATACAGTTTTTAAACTGAAACAACATTGCATTCATTATCATGGCTGCCTTGAGGAGAGTCATCATGAAGTAATATCCCATTGGTTTTTTAAACAATTTGGAAGAAACAATATTGCTGGTACACAGTCAGGTGTGAGAAAAGTGATGGATTTTTAGGGTAAGAAATTACAGCCCCACTGATTCCCATACGAGAACACCGGTGAGATTTTTCTCTATTTAAACCCATGAGATTAAAATGGAAGTGATGCAGTGAGGGTTACCTAAAGGGTGCATAAACTAATCTTAAATCACTGGAGTGTTTAACATCTGCTTGAAATTCAAATGCTACCTTTGTTCTTTGCCTTTTCTTGTGATACAAAAATAAAACTCCTGGAGGAAACTCATTCCAAACTTCTAATAAAATTTGGTATGCACATGAATGTTTTTGTTTGAGGAAGAAGGGTGTCAATAATGTCAGATATAAAAAGTGAAGATTTCAATATGATATCGAAATTAGTTCACTTTTTGATTCTGTAAGACATCTCAATAGAACACAGTTTGTAGCGGGGTAAAATGGAGAAAATAAATGTTGCTGCTAGTTTTTTATTAACGTGAGCAACTTGTTAGCTATGACATACACCATGCATACCTTGTTCAGTTGTGGGGCAACTTGTTTTAGATTGTATTTTGTTACCTTTGTTTTAATGATATTCCTGAATATATTAGAAGATCATTAGTGACTAACAATGGTTTTGTTCTACATTAAAGCGTTTTCAGTCTGTCTTGTTGGCATGTATGCTATGTTATGTTAAATAGATGTATTGACCAGTGGCAGCTACTCCGCTAAGGCGGAGGAGTATCGCCCCACTGCTTTGCAGCAGTGAAATGAAGGAAAAATAAAACGGTAATAACTTGAGGTTATTATCATTTTATTTTTGCCTGCTGCAGCAGCTTTTCAGGGAGGGCGTGGCTGCTCCGGTGACAGAGGAGCAGGGGGAGGAGTGGTGAGTACACTAAGTACGCATGAGTGTTTGGCTGGCCGTCTTGTGCCGGCCAAACCGTCATGTGTACTTTGCATGTTCTCCACCCAGGCTGCATTGCACCCTGGGTGGAAAACATGCCCAGGCTCCTATTCCCTGGCTAAGCACCAAACCACTTTGCTCAGACCATTCACAATGCTGCAATGGCTCAGGGGATCCTGAGTCCTTCCTGTTCCATTCCGGCTGGGAGAGATGACAGAGGGACAATGGAGGAGAGAAGCGGCGAGGAGGCCTATGATTGTTGTGTAATCCTAATTTAAATATATGTTTGGTGGCAATAGGTTATTGGGCACATGATACTGTAATCTGTACTTACCATGACATTTGAGTTGGTGGTTAAACACAGTTGACAACATGTGCACTCCAGAGTAGTACAGATCTGAGAAATACAAGCAGCATTTTAAATGCCACTGAAGAGGCTTGCTACTTCCTGCATGAGAATGGCAACTGCTCATAAACACATGTCCTGTAATGCACATAAATACCAGCACTACCTGCATCAACTTAGGGTAAACACTTTGTTAGTTACTAACATTATCAAAACTACATTTCCCAGAATGCAGTGAGGAACTTTTGCTGAGATGCCAGCAGTATGCTTATCCTACCCTAAAGGCACAGTTTGTGCCTGCACTGAAAAAAGCTAATTAATCAAAGGTGGAACAGCTGTTTGAAGCAGTCAATCCACCTTACACTGTGCATTGAGCAACCAGCATGAGTTTCAAAGGGGGGCAAAAATCCTCTACAGTTGGGTGCAATGAGTGACAGCTGTCACAAACTAGGTAAAGCGTATGGGATTCTGAGACACACATTTCTCCTTTGCAAGAGGCTCCTTTCTGTGTCACACAGTCCGTGCACCTCATAACAACCTCGTTGCCTCAGCTCTTGCATCTGTGTTATATGTGGGCCCAAAGCAAAAGATTCCCTTATTTTCAGGGCCACATCCCCAATGCAAAAGAAGATATGCCCTCTTAGAATCGCATTGTTTTAAGTACGGGATGAAACAAGTGTCTGTGGCCCCTTCTGTAATACCAAAGTGCCCTAAGGGCACAAAAAAATGCACCACCTCTGCAATTTCTATAAGATGCCCCCATATATTAGCAGTAAGTATGTTACTCAACAAGCCCTATTACCACAGATAGAATGTAAAGATGTGGTGGGAGCAGCAACATAGGATGCAAATAAAATCCTGCATTTGTCCAAGATCCTATAATACTTATTTGTTCCATTAGGTTTCCAAAAATGTGCATTGCTTCACATTTGTTATACATTAAAAGCAAAATAAAAGTAGTTTGAGTGGCATTTTGGAATTGATTCACATAACCTAGTTGGCAACAGTCAGACGTCCATTCCCATTAGTTTACTCCGTTATTTGGAGCCAATTTTGCGTTTTTAGGTATTCAACTAGAAAAAGAGGGGTTTCCAAAGAAACGTATGACTTCTACTGACTTGCAGGAATAATACTACTCCAAAATGTACTCCAAGTCTGGAAACTGCTCCAATAAATCCTCATTGAACAGGATTCCAGTTCGTTTAACGCCTTGGAAAGACACTTACAATAAAACAAAACAGTAGTTTTATGTGTTTCCATCCTAGGGGGGAACAATCTGCAAACTTTTGTGAAATCCAAAATCTTACCACTTTGTCCAAGTTACCTAAATTTTTCAAGAACATATCCCTTCTCATCTGCCCCCACTAATCCTAAACTTACAGACAATGGAATATTTGCTGTTTCCTAGCATATGACAAGTACATTCATTCTAATTATGCAAAAGAGCATGTAGAATTCCGAAACGCAAATTGATTTTTTGCACATCTCAGTGACTTACACTGTCTGCCGAAGTACATGAATACTAGAAACAAGTGTGAGGGTCTCCACATATATTTTGAGGAACATTTCCACCTTAGCTATGGTTGGGGAGTTACTAAAAGGAGTAAGTCTTTTTTAGGGTAAGATTAAATTGGGAACACACTTGCATTTGGTGAGGAGTTATGAAAGGGAATTTTGTCAAAGAAACTATATTTTTCTCACAAAGAATCTTTAAAATAAATGGTAAAAGTGCAAATGTACTTCTGTGATATCCCCATCTTCTGAAATGGGCACGCACATTGGCCTATGTAAAAATAGTTACACATGCAAGTACACTTTGTAATATACAACCCTCACAGATTTTCAGGAGCACTAGATGAATTACTTCTGAATTCTAAGAAAGTAAATCATTAACTCAAAACAAAAGCAAAAAAATGTGTGAGTAGATTTCTTTTTGGGTGTATTGGGACACAAATATACACTGTCTGTAAAACAAGTTTTATGATATGCATTAACTACACTGTGATGGAAAAAGGACCAACATCCGAGGGCTTGACCTAAACGGATTGGAATTGGTCTATTATTTAATAAATACAAGACTTTTGTAAAAAATTATTTTTTGGGAGCCTTTTAACAGAAATTACCTTTGACACCCAACCATTTAAGGACATTTAGCAGATGCCAATTGACAACCATGGAAGAGGTTAAACCCACTCATAAAAATATCACCCTACCCATTGTGGATATGATTTAAATATTTGTATTCGTTTAAGAAATGCCTTTTTTAATAGGGAAAGTCTTTCTACATTGTTGAAGATGGTGTGTTACCGCTCCGGTCCGCCTCCCATCCATATTCAAGACAAGCTCTGAATAGGTACAATTTTCATTTCCAGCAGACCTTTCAAATCAGATGTTCCATGTATTTGATCTGTTATTCACCTACTGGCATTCTTTTCTGTCCCTGTACACATTAAGTCACCCAGGAGTAATTGTTGAAGCAAGACGAACGCCATCGCCTGCAAAGTAATAATAAAAAAAAGGTCCTTCCTAGATTAGTGCAAACAATATCTGGCTGCTTTCTACTAGAATCCCAATTTCACTTCATTTAAACATGAATGGTCCTGGGAGTTGTTGAGATGGTAATGATGTCAGTGTCCCTAAGGGTGAATAGGGAAAGAGGGTCAGGTTTGATATCAGTCAGCAACATTAGCTATTGCTTGCCAATGAGTTTTGACATGACATTCAAACGAAGGATGAATGCTTTTCAAAGTAAGCACAGACAAAGCAATATTGAATATTTAATTTCCAGTGGCAAAGGGGTGAGGTCCCAGCGCTCCCAGAAAGCTAATGGTCCTGAAGCAGAGTGCCAAGATTGTGAGGAGGGAATAGCCATGCAGAGCCTTGGGTGGTTGTAAAAGGGCGGACGCTCAGGCAAGAACAACAAAAGAGCGGTACACTGGCTTTGTATCTTTAAATTGTGTCAATATGAAAAAAGAACGCTATACAGGTACGAAACAGGTACTGGGTGACAAATAAGCGGTGACGTTACTATAAATATAGGCAAAGAATTAATTTAGTTTTTTTGCATGTTATTCTTACAACCATTTCTGAATCACAAGCATTCAATGCAATTTTCAAGGACGCTTTTCATTTTCAAAAGTTGCAATTTATCTGACTGACATCACTTCAAATCAGAATGACTGTGACATATTGAATAATATTACCAGTGCTTTAAATTTAGCTCTCTATTGCCTTGGGAAACAATGAAATGTTAGCATCAGCACAATACATGTTCATTGTAAGAGCAGAACTTTAGCAACACATTTTAAAATGCATTTGTGAAATATTACACGAGGTGACGATTGGGCTGTAGGCATAAGCATGTGTTCACATGCTCTGTGTGTGCCAAAAAAAACCTCTGTTGTTTACTGAAACACACCGGTAACGTCGATCCTGTTTGTCATACACATCCTTCAATATACTATTAATAATTACATTGGTTTCTAATCGGCATTTGTGGCACCGAGCTCTGGTGTAAAGTCTGAAATTGTGAATGCGCCACAAGGTGTGATATAACATGCACCTTCTGTGCCTTCTGTGCTAGAAAACTAGTTGTTAGATGATATTCTTAGTAATAAATTACATAGTGATGAGACTCCCAAGAGAGAAAGATGCACTGGCTATTACAAATATAATATATTTTACTGCTCTTATTTTTAGGAAAATAATTTGTAAGCGAATGAATTGCAGGATGGCTAGACACAATAGATATAACATGTGGCGCCTAAGCATGGTCGACAAATAAATAAATAAATGAATGAATGGAAGGAGGGGTTCGACTATATACAGAAAGACATCTGTGTAGTTTGTCATTGTCAATGTGCCATTGTTGCTGAGTTTTAGCAATAGGACAATGTGTTCCAATGGAAGCTTTGCTGTCATGTCAAACGCCAAGCGATGGACCACTTGGCATGTTGTTGGGGTGCAGGAAGGCAGGGTGATTCCCAGGAAGTAGCCAGAGAGCCTGACTCCTGGCATCCATGGAGACACTGCAATGCTTTACTGTAAAATGATTCACCACCTGCCTTCCCAGCCACACATCATTAGCCAGGATGGCACAAGGGAGCAATGGAATACTGTGGCAGGAAGGCAATAAGTGCAGCAGGATGGAAGGCGACAGACGGCGATGCTCTTAGCATTCTTAAAAAGCATGGAAAATAATAGAGCTGTTGTCAGAATGAAAACACAGGAGAAAATATCAAGAGAGAAAAAGCACTTTCTTTCAATCAATTGCACAGTTGAAGGTGCATCTTAAACTCTTTGAATTTTAAGTAAATGCATGAGCGGCGCAGTGTTGGTGACGGCAGATGTTTCCATTTCAGGAGTGGATTGTGCTTTTGACTGTAACCACCAGCATTCAGGAGCACTGCTCATTTTCCGGTCAATACTCTTCCAAAACACATTTATTTCCAATTAATTTCAAATTACCCTCTTGCCAAACTGAACTAAATGGAATCCTCAAAATGGTAAATATAGCATCCCTTCAAGGGCGGTCTTACCACGGTTGCTTTTGTTCTTTCTTTTCTCAAGGTCTGCATCGTTACCATCTGTGTCAAAATATTCTAATAGTGACAAGTCATAATCACACAAAACAAAGAGTGATCTATTTTGTAATATTAATAAATGGAATGTGTTTGAGGACTCCCTCACTGAAGACACACTCCTCCATCTGATTCCTGGGTCTCGGTGACACAAGAGCTCCAGGATCTGCCTCAAGGAATCTAATGGAAAAGTAAGCCAATGCAAAATTCATGCACCTAATAGTTACCTATGCGTTTGGCGTGGCCCAGTGACTCAGACGCTACCTTGCGTATCCTTTTATTATCGCTTCACACATTCCCATGGGGAAGCCCCTTCCCCCGACCTCCCAGCACTCATCTTTGTCCTCTGGGAAATTTAGGTTAATATTACATTTGTGCAGCAGTGTATACATTTTTTTATTTATTGGAATGCATTGTAGCATGAAAGATTGGGGGCAATGCCTTAGAATTACGTGCACCAGCAGAGAGGTAGACTGCACTGCATCAGGGGAACATTGCTTAGCACAGGACAGATTTCTTATGGGAGGGAGATCTCTTTGTCAAGTAGAATAAGTATTTCAGTGGGATCATGTATAAGCAACAATCTTGATCAGAGGCTGAATGGTAATTTTTCTTAGACGCCATGGAGCATATACAACTTATAAAGTGTAAACACTGAGATAACTTTCATTTCTGAGAAAGCTACAGAATAAATAAATAGTGATTTGTCCATATCTCAAGGGCTGCAATTATCTATAGCAAAATTAGCCTCTGGCTCCTGATAATGATTGTACATATTCAGAGAGTGGCCTCCTTTCACACACATTGGCATATTGCAAATAATCAAGTAGGGGATCATGGGAATGCATAGCTCAATAAAGAACTTCAATAACCAAGGGCTTAGACATTATTGGTTCAACTGGTTCAGTGGCACCAGGATCGAGGGGTGAGAGGGACCTTCTACCTCAATTATGAATGCCATTTACCACCCCCAGTTCAAACGGAGCAGTTACACAAAAATTGAAAGTCAAGGTTTATTTAAAAAAAAAATTCCCGGCTGCCTCTAGATAAATATTTTAAGGAGGTTGTGCTATTTTTCTAGCTGCCAAAAAAAGTGTATTCTTTAATTCATAAATTAATTGTGTCCTGTTAATCAGGATGTACATTAGGAATCAGAAATGCCTAGTTTTCCCCATCTAAGTAATACTTAAGTGTGCAAGCAAGCTTGTAATGGAGCAGGCCCGTTCCAAGATGACTGTTCCCAGGGGAGTGTCATGAGACATTTCCCATCACACACCTATATTGCCACATCCCAAGGGCTACGGAGGTGTATGACTGTGCCTTGTTACCCATGATGCACCAACAATTGCCAGGAGAGACAGAGGGAAGTCCTAGATGCTTCAATATTCTCCTGACCACCCTGATGCAAGAAAGTTCAAATATCATGGGTTCTCTGAGAACGACAGCAGAATAGGACTTAACTTGATGGTGATAAGAGCCTGCAACAGAGGTTGTGCGCTTTGCAAAACTGAAAGACAGATTAGCAGCGTGAACATTACGTGGAGTTCGTGAGAGAGAAGTGTGAGAGAAAAGCTGTATCTCCAAGTCCTAGAGAACAGAGACACTCCATAGGAGGTGAGATGCCCATGGCCGCAACATATTGAGCACCAGGGGTTTGTCCCTGCCACACAGCAGAGAAAAATTGAAGCACGTTCACATAGTTTTGCGGAAACAAGTTAACCATAATAAAATAATGCTCAATCGGAGCATGCCTCGTCAGACAATTGAACAATGCTGATGTGAACAGAATTGAGGTCCGGCTAAACATAATTAGGGCATAACGCATACATTATGTAGAAACCAAGGGTATCACGGAGAAGGGGTGGGCGGGAGGGGGAAAGCATCACGGAGAAGGGGTGGGCGGGAGGGGGAAAGCATCACGGAGAAGGGGTGGGCGGGAGGGGGAAAGCAACACGGAGAAGGGGTGGGCGGGAGGGGGAAAGCAACACGGAGAAGGGGTGGGCGGGAGGGGGAAAGCAACACGGAGAAGGCGTGGGCGGGAGGGGGAAAGCATCACGGAGAAGGGGTGGGCGGGAGGGGGAAAGCATCACGGAGAAGGGGTGGGCGGGAGGGGGAAAGCAACACGGAGAAGGGGTGGGCGGGAGGGGGAAAGCAACACGGAGAAGGGGTGGGCGGGAGGGGGAAAGCAACACGGAGAAGGGGTGGGCGGGAGGGGGAAAGCAACACGGAGAAGGGGTGGGCGGGAGGGGGAAAGCATCACGGAGAAGGGGTGGGCGGGAGGGGGAAAGCATCACGGAGAAGGGGTGGGCGGGAGGGGGAAAGCATCACGGAGAAGGGGTGGGCGGGAGGGGGAAAGCATCACGGAGAAGGGGTGGGCGGGAGGGGGAAAGCATCACGGAGAAGGGGTGGGCGGGAGGGGGAAAGCATCACGGAGAAGGGGTGGGCGGGAGGGGGAAAGCAACACGGAGAAGGGGTGGGCGGGAGGGGAAAGCAACACGGAGAAGGGGTGGGCGGGAGGGGGAAAGCAACACGGAGAAGGGGTGGGCGGGAGGGGGAAAGCAACACGGAGAAGGGGTGGGCGGGAGGGGGAAAGCAACACGGAGAAGGGGTGGGCGGGAGGGGGAAAGCAACACGGAGAAGGGGTGGGCGGGAGGGGGAAAGCAACACGGAGAAGGGGTGGGCGGGAGGGGGAAAGCAACACGGAGAAAGGGTGGGCGGGAGGGGGAAAGCAACACGGAGAAGGGGTGGGCGGGAGGGGGAAAGCAACACGGAGAAGGGGTGGGCGGGAGGGGGAAAGCAACACGGAGAAGGGGTGGGCGGGAGGGGGAAAGCAACACGGAGAAGGGGTGGGCGGGAGGGGGAAAGCAACACGGAGAAGGGGTGGGCGGGAGGGGGAAAGCAACACGGAGAAGGGGTGGGCGGGAGGGGGAAAGCAACACGGAGAAGGCGTGGGCGGGAGGGGGAAAGCAACACGGAGAAGGCGTGGGCGGGAGGGGGAAAGCAACACGGAGAAAGGGTGGGCGGGAGGGGGAAAGCAACACGGAGAAAGGGTGGGCGGGAGGGGGAAAGCAACACGGAGAAAGGGTGGGCGGGAGGGGGAAAGCAACATGGAGAAGGGGTGGGCGGGAGGGGGAAAGCAACACGGAGAAGGGGTGGGCGGGAGGGGGAAAGCAACACGGAGAAGGGGTGGGCGGGAGGGGAAAGCAACACGGAGAAGGGGTGGGCGGGAGGGGAAAGCAACACGGAGAAGGGGTGGGCGGGAGGGGAAAGCAACACGGAGAAGGGGTGGGCGGGAGGGGAAAGCAACACGGAGAAGGGGTGGGCGTGAGGGTTGAAAGCAATACGGAGAAGGGGTGGGCGGGAGGGGGAAAGCAATACGGAGAAGGGGTGGGCGGGAGGGGGGAAAGCAACACGGAGAAGGGGTGGGCAGGAGGGGGGAAAGCAACACGGAGAAGGGGTGGGCGGGAGGGGGGAAAGCAACACGGAGAAGGGGTGGGCGGGAGGGGGGAAAGCAACACGGAGAAGGGGTGGGAGGGAGGGGGAAAGCAACACGGAGAAGGGGTGGGAGGGAGGGGGAAAGCAACACGGAGAAGGGGTGGGCGGGAGGGGGGAAAGCAACACGGAGAAGGGGTGGGCAGGAGGGGGGAAAGCAACATGGAGAAGGGGTGGGCGGGAGGGGGGAAAGCAACACGGAGAAGGGGTGGGCGGGAGGGGGGAAAGCAACACGGAGAAGGGGTGGGCGGGAGAGGGGAAAGCAACACGGAGAAGGGGTGTCCGGGAGCGGGGGAAGCAATACGGAGAAGGGGTGGGCAGAGGGGGAGAAGAAATAATACCTCAATCACAGAGTGACCATGGTCAGACACTAATAAAGAGGAAATAATCTGTGCTTTGTCCATGCGCCACAGAGAGAACAGGAAGTGATGCGCAGCACATGCTGGCCAATTACAAGGCAGCAAAGGAGAATGACAATAAACCAGAAAATGTTAAGCAACGAGTTGGCTCCAAGCCCTTTACTGTAAACAATACCCTTCGCAGCGACAGAGAAGGGGTGGGTGGGAGGGGGGAAAGCAACACGGAAAAGGGGTGGGTGGGAGGGGGGAAAGCAACACGGAAAAGGGGTGGGTGGGAGGGGGGAAAGCAACACGGAAAAGGGGTGGGTGGGAGGGGGGAAAGCAACACGGAAAAGGGGTGGGTGGGAGGGGGGAAAGCAACACGGAGAAGGGGTGGGTGGGAGGGGGGAAAGCAACACGGAGAAGGGGTGGGCGGGAGGGGGGAAAGCAACACGGAGAAGGGGTGGGCGGGAGGGGGGAAAGCAACACAGAGAAGGGGTGGGCAGGAGGGGGAAAGCAACACGGAGATGGGGTGGGCGGGAGCGGGGGAAGCAACACGGAGAATGGGTGGGCAGAGGGGGAGAAGAAATAATACCTCAATCACAGAGTGACCATGGTCAGACACTAATAAAGAGGAAATAATCTGTGCTTTGTCCATGCGCCACAGAGAGAACAGGAAGTGATGCGCAGCACATGCTGGCCAATTAGAAGGCAGCAAAGGAGAATGACAATAAACCAGAAAATGTTAAGCAACGAGTTGGCTCCAAGCCCTTTACTGTAAACAATACCCTTTGCAGCGACAGCACATTGCCTTTTGGAAGGTGAAACCTTATAATGTTACAGGAGCATTGGTTTCATATTGGTTAGGCAGAGTTATGAGGGACACCTTTCAAAACATAGTTTCCCATTGTGACATATAAATGTCATTTTGGGGGAAAAACTTGACTTTTAATGTAAAATTGACAACAACATGAGAAGGCTAAAGACTTATAACAAAACGTTAAAAAAATTGTTGGGGAAGTTGTGGCATGGTACAAAACCAGGAAATATATAATAATATACAAAACAAGACTTTTAGCTAGTATTTAAAGCATCTTGTGACAGGATTTCAGAGTTTAAATGCACACAAACCTACATTCCTGGGAAATAATCAGTGACTTTCAGACACTTGACTGGACCATTATTGTTTTTACAATTACTCACATAACATTGTGTATTAGCCGTAGTATTCCAGAGATAAATTACAAAAACAATTTATTTGCATTGCCCTCAAGCTATATAAGCAATTACCAGGTAATAGTTGACATAAACCCTCTACTGTCCATCTCTTTCTTGTTGTCGGGATGATGATGATGATGACTATAACTACTGTAATTGTAGCTAATATAATTATTCTATTGTGTTTATTATTGTTATTATTATTGCTTTTGTTTTGCTGCACTTATTATTGTTAGCAATACAGATCATATAATTACATTCATTATTATTAGAACATTGGAATGTTGAGAGCTCCATGGATGACAATGAAATGGCTCTGGGCTAATAACTGCTGTTATAGACATTCTGCATTAACTTCCAACTATTGTCTTGTAAGTTTCTTCCTGTTTAGGCTAGAACATTCTAACTGAACCTTCCAAGAACGGATTCCTCACGTATAAAGATAGGAAGAGAATTACATAGCATCATAGCCCTTTTGCCCCTGACTCTAACAGCTTGTAAAGGCCCTCTCCCGCGTTATAGGTCCTCCACTGTGACTGAAGTCAATAACTACGGTCCCGGGCCTTTAGCAACAGTTTCAGCCCTTGCTCGGCAGTGGGATATAAGGCTTTAGTATTATTATTATCATAATTGTTTTTATCACTCCAACTCTATTTTAATACGAAGTACAACCAATTCCAATACAACAACTTCTAGCAATCACAGTAACAACGACCACAACAACGTTATAGGGCAATCAACGGAAGTGGTAACAAACGCGGTAGATAGAAAAGAAGTATATTTACGTGTATACAATACTCTTCTGCTTACATAGTATAATATATTAAAATGGCAGTAGCACATTTCCTCATGTGCTATCCTGCAAGGGGGCACTGCATTTAAATGTGCAATGCTTTCAAAACACTATTAGATGCAAACACGTTACTTTATTCTCCAGGATAGAGACAATGATTATTTCCAAATAAAATGCAATGATTTTTTCATACACTGTTGCACACACAGTCTAGCTCTGAATCTATTTGTAATTGATTTAGAAGCACACAGCCATCTTCTACGTGCCCTTGGTAAATCTTATTTTTATTGGCTGGCTTGCCTCATATGGACCATAAAATGTTTTATTAAATTTGTTTTGGAATTTGCATGTAACACTTACTCATAAAGCATGGTTTCAGTAGCTTTAAACACATGAAACTCTGGCTAACAAAGCTGGAAACAGAAGAAAAGGAGTACAAATAACACTAATACACTGTTGACTGACTCCGCTTGCAAACAAACAGCGCCACTGAAATACTTTGAAGGAAAAAAACGGCAGACATGCCCTGGCAATATTGCAAACATGTCTAGGCTAAACCCATTAATGGATTTATTATAAGGAAATAAGAGAATTGTCTGAAAAGGAACCAGTTGGCTCTCACTGGTCCCAAAGTGGCAGTAAATGGCATCCTGTGTGAGCTAAACAGAGGGCCTTGTGATCCTCTTGCATCAACATGTTGGGATAAACAACATCTGGACCTGAAGGATGGCTCTTACTGTGCAATATTGATCCAATTAATCATATCTATGGCTGTGGGCATATGATGTTTTGTCTCATACTGCTGGTGGCATCAGTGACTATCCTAAACACTGCCTGGCTCACCCTTCATAAACAATTGGTGACTAGCTCACACAACATTGTGTGTGAAAGAAATCCCTAAAAATGCTTGCCCTTTATTGTCTTATTGCAAGCGCAATCTGACATACCCGGAAGAAGCAAGTAGTCATGCCAGAGTACCACCATCTTACAAAGAGGAACTGTGTCACCAGCTGACTTTACGCAGAAACTATTGAGGGAAGATGGAGCACAGCAATTTGAATTTAGTGCATGGGTACTGCAACCAGCATGAAAACAAGCATTGGGAAAGCTAATAGGTCAGTGTTCTAAAAGGCCACTCTATTGGCTTTGCCAATGCTTTTTGGCACTGACACACAAGCACATGCATTAACAAGCATTAGCAGGCATAAGTGGCAATCTTGTAATATATATATATATATTAAAGAAACCCAATCCAATATAGTTGCTGATTGACAAGCATGCATCACAACTCATGTGCCTGCCTGTATCATGACATATATGCACGTATGCGTCACAGTGTGTGCATAATGTGTGAATCATAATGCATGTGCTTCATGACAAACTTGCTCATACTTCATGACATGTGGAAGCCTTTTTTAATTTAACCTTTTAACATGGCAGCTGGCTTTGTTAAAATAGTAGATGAAAATGTAAAGAAAAACAAAATACAAGTATGAGCAAGGCACCGAAAAAGTGAAAGCACTAGCAGCATTTTTAAGCTGTTGGTGCCTCATTAAAACCAAATTGAGACAGGTAGCATGGGAGGAAGTAGGTGGACTGAAAAGAAGAAAATCAACCCCAAAAAAGTGATGGATACCATGAGCGGACAAAAAACAGAACTTGGGGCACCTTAGGCAGAGAGACTGTAAGAAAACAGAAGAACTCCCTTGGAGTGCTAAAAATAATGAAACAGTGCCCTGAAGTATGCACCAGAAGGATACAGCTCATCCAATCAGAAACCGAAATGCTCCTGGGTGGGACAAACTCAAGAATGTGGAGAAAGGGCATCAAATCAAGAGCAGACAACTGAGACAAACAACAAAGCCATCAGATCATGAGCAAAGGGATGATCTGAAACCTACTCTTTGTATATGTTATGAATCAAAAACAATAGCTCTTGCTAAAGCGGCGGTCTGTAGTAGAGAACTGAAAATAAATGCCAACTTCTTTTTGCCTATTGGGGTTGTTTTTGAACATCTTAAGACTGTCTTCCATCACAACTGCTGAAGGAAGGCACAGCATCTCTTGAAGCTCTTGCGCTTTTATCTAGGACTGGTGTTGATGAAAACAACATTTTCTTATTAAAGAAAGGTGTATGAGAAGGAGGAAGAGTGGGCCATGGATGGAGGAAGGTGACGAGCAAGTCAATAAGTCCATCGGGAAAGCAACAAAAAATATGGATTCTGATATTTGTTGTCCTAGTCCTTTATTTTTGTTACTGAAAAAAAACCACAATGCAAGAGACAAATCTGCCCACATCCATAGCAGATTCCAATGGCAGATAAACGGGTTGAGACTTAAACTAGGCTTGTTGTATCATTACAATCTCTCAGTGGGGGCTGGACTTTTCCAGCAGCGGCTGAGCATCACCCCACTGGCTCAAAGCAGCTGAAAAATAAAAATATGTTATTATTGTTTTATTTTTCAGCTGCTGGCTGAGCCAGTGTGTGCAGGGAGGGGCAGGGCTAGGGCGTGGAAGGGCGTAGGAGGAGTGGTAGATGTGCACCTTTAAGTGCACATGTCAGTTTGGCTGGCCGTGTCAGGTCAGCTACACTGACATGCGCACTTAGGTTTCTTCAACCCAGCTATATTCCACAGCCTGGTTAGAGAAACAGCAGAGACTCCCAGTGCCTGAGATAGTGTTAATCCAGCCTGCTTAGGCCAATCCCCATGCTGCTCTCATTCTTTAGGGTAGCGCAGGGATTGGAGGGGGAGTCCGTGATGCTGTCCCAGGGACTGCTGGGACCAGGAACAGAGGAGCGCAAGGCAGCGGGCAGCACAAGGTAGGTCTTTTTTTTTTTTAGCCCGCCGCGCACTTCTCTCAGCCCCCTCCACCCGCCCCCACCACTCCGTACCTGTGTTGGCCACCACTGGACTTTTCCGCACTGCAGGGCTTGCACTGCAACCAAGCCTGTTCTCACAGATGGGTGCAGCTGGGTTGTTTTTGACACTTGTACCTTCAAATACAGCTTCCTACTATTACAAAGAATGTTTCTACTGCAACAGAAATCTTAAACCCCTCAGAGTTCTGGAGAGTGGATTCGAACATGCATGGTATATATTTCTGACCATGAATTTATGTCCCTCTCTTGAGATGTATATTGTACCTCCCTACAGATTCTCATGATCTCACCAAGAAACCAAACCTGAAGTGTTTTGCATTTCTATAATCACCAGCATCAACAATGACTTGCAGTATCCTTATAGTTTAGTCTGGGTATGCTGGCCCATATATTACGCATTGTCACCTGGGACACAGATCTGCAGACACAGGCAGGCGAAGCAGGACTCTCCCTCCCATTAAATGTACAACCCTCCCCAGACAGCTTTCAGGAATCAGGGGCATATCACCCATTACACCGTACAAACACCGCTTAACAATTACCCTACGTCCATCAATAACAATCCAGCTTCTTTATAAATGTGATCTTTCTCTGAAAACGCCCCTTTGACAAGCTACAGGAGGCAAAGTCCAACTCCCACTCAACATACAATAACTGTATATACCCCAGTGTGTTTTGCTTTATATTTTATTATTACACTCGCATTAGAAAGGGTGAACTTATTGAGCGAGTGCCTTTGAGGAAGACGTGTGCCATGATACCTCATCACTCGGAGGCCATAACTCAACATGTCTCTTTCTAATCTCTGCAGACTGTCTTGCTTGAAACCACACACTTCCGAGGCACCCTCCTCTGTCCACAGCATGTATCCATTACAGCATGGTGCCACCCCCACGACCCTGGTGGGTTCACACTGAAGGCAGTGGACTCCAGATCCTTGGAGCCTTTCTCCTTTGTCAAAATATGGAAAGACGAGGTGGGTGTAGCTGGATTGCACTCCATACTATTTTGACAGGGTGAAGTGGATTAGCTAAACAACAGTTCATGCATATTTAAACAGGAAGAAAAAAGCTCTCTGGGATCTGCAGCTTTAAGTGCATAGCACACCAGATGGCTGCAGTTTAATGGACCTTACCATTATGAAAGCAGAAGTTAAAAAAATAAAACAAAATGGGAGCTCACAAAATATTTCCACTGGACCCATGCCAGTTCCACCACTCACTTTGCACAATGTCACTCGACAGGCCCTTCGCACACACGTTTTAAAATGCTTAGAACCAAAACTAAAATGTGTGTACAAGGGGAAACCCTCTCAACAAAAGAAACACAAGTTTAAAAAACTGTGTTATAGTGAATATCTATCGGTCTGAGACACAAAGCAGTCTATCAGAGAAATACATCTGAATAATTGTATCCTAAATGCCATAAAAGGTATACCGTTTTCTCCCACAGCTTTAGCAGATGCAAAATGCCTTAGTTAGTTGCAATTGCATTCTTTATTTATACTGCTTTTTATTGAGGAAACGTGCACACTGGATGAAATGTATGTTTTTAGTTTTTCCTGTCAGATACTCTTAGAATAAAGTACGCAATCATAAACAATTGTCCACAGAGAAGAAATTAATAGGGGACCTTGGAAACAAGGATTGCAACTACATTATTGTTCAAATTGAGAACCTTTTTTTTTATTCTCTCTTCATTATCTAAGTGAAAGAATACAACCCACAGTCTCAAGGCTGGGACAAACCTAAAGGCCAAGTCACAAGGCTTTTTTCTAAACATATGTTAGGATTATAGGTATGTAAATTATGCGCAGCACAAAATTACTGAAGTGTTTCAGTTAAATGTCGAAGTCTACAACTGCAAGGCAACAATCGTGAAACATGCAATGTAGGCAGTGAAAGTAAATAGAAAGTGTTTCCCATTCACATGGTGCCGTTATCAAAAGCAGTGGTAGTCGAGGAGTGGCCAGCAGCAGGCAACACGTTTTGTATATTGCCCCCAAGGGAATGGATTTTGAAAAAATCTGAAATGTTTCGAAATCGACTTAGAATAGATCATCAAAATTAAACCTAAGTAGACCTAGAATACATTCACTAAATGGTGCGGTGAAGCGCACTAAGCCTAGAGATTTTTAAATTCCTAAACCTAAACTTGCTAACAAGTGCTGAAGTTACAAATGAAGAGTGAGATTTCTCTATTAGAAAACAAAATTGCTAAAATGTTCTTTAAAACGTTGAACACTTAACAATAATAATTTGGCCAAGGAGACTGTTTTAGACATTAAACCTGCTTCCTGAGACATCATGTTCCCAAACATGCACTTGTTGTAAACAGTAAACCATGGAGACATCTTTACATGGACCGGAAGACTCTATCCTATCTTCAATTAGCCTGGATTTTGGATTCTTTGGGTCTTTTTTTCAAACGTTATTAGGACCATATGTAGTGCTTTGAGCTAAAGCCAGGCCACAATGCCAATCCACTGAAATCTACCTCAGGTAGGAGAGTACACTTTCAATGGCAAACATCGTCAACCACACTAACCTCGTACTTCTAGAATCGCTGCTAATGACCCAGAATATTTTAGATGCAGTTATGCACAATAATAACTTCAAAAATAAAATCATGTCGGTGTGAGGTTATCAGATTGCTCTTAGGAAATATGACGTCTTTTGTGGACTCTGGGAGAGGCAGACACGTCTGAAGTCAAATGAACAAACTGCCCTAACCCCTTAAAACAAGAATGTGTGTAAGAGAAGTCTAGCAGCATTGATATCATGGTGTCCAGTTGTCAAGGAGTCATCTGCTAGCCATGGGTCTTTTTTATGTGGTGTTTCATGGGAAGAACATTAGGTGGAAAGACCAATATCTTTGAAATTCTGGAATTTCTACTCCGACTGTGGCCAAAGTGAAAATTATGCTAAATGCCTAATCATGCAACAGAGGAAAAAGTATGCAGTGTCTTAACTTTTTTTCTGGGGCCTTTCTCCGTCAGCCCCATAAGGCTGCATGACATCTAGAATAATGTGCACAGCAGTGAACATGATGGGAATATTTTTTAAGAATGATGTGAACTAGTGATGAGTGAGCCAACAAATTAGCAGGGTCTGGCTCGGATCTTGGAGCCTGTGCATGAACTGAGCCCTGAAAATGATTGTTGGGTAAATCATACAGTAAGCATCACGAAAAATATGATAACAGCACTTCAAAAATTTAAAAAGTGTATTTCTTAAACATGTGGAGGCTTTGACATTTATAAGTCATATTATAGCACTGCACTGAGAAGTTCTTTATTAAAAGTGATAGTTTTTAAACATGAACCATCAGTGAACATTATAATCTATTGAATCAAACACAGTAGGTTTTTGGACACCTAGGCCCAAAGTCTCGTAGCTGTCAGACAATGCAGTGCACCACCCAAAGAAGCTGTGCTGCATTGCATTGCAGCATCCATGCACACACCTCAGCACCATAGCGCTAGGGCGCATTCCTGAGTCTTCCCTAGGTTTTTTACTGGAAGTGTACCCTTCCAGTACAAAATATTATGGGTAGACACTCTTCAAAGAGTTTCCTACTTTGTATGTGTGCTGCACGGTGCAGCGTGCATGCGAAGTCAGAAAAGACTTTCCAGCGGCATTAATCTTTAGCGCTAAACCCTGTCTGCCAATGTTAGTAGATAGGATTTAGCATCAAAAAGTATAGGTGCTTGTATAGGAATGCCCGTGTACCACCCATGTAACAACCCAGTGACGCAAAGTAATGCAACGCAGTATTTAATGCTGCTTTGTGTTTCTTTTCTATACAAATCAACGCAAATCACAATTTACGTTGGTTTGTTCATCCCAAAACCGGTGTAGTGTCAGGTTTGCGTTAAAAAGGTAACGCTAACCCGACGCTAAACATTTGAGAATCTGGACCGATGTATTCTGAACTCACATGTTTGAAAGTGCTTTCATGTGACAATGAAGAAAAAGTGTTATGGTGAAATAAAATATTGGCCTAAGATCACAAAATTTAAGCGGGAAGCAACAAATTATCTTTGCTTTCTGGTTTCACTTTGTACAAATCAGCCAGTGAATGGGTATCTACTTGTCTTTCTTATGTTACAGTTTTGCTTTTACCTCTGTGCATTATCTGCTCAAGAGCACCAGTTACGATATACACGATTTGCCCAGAACCACTGCACGTTGAGTGGATGCAGAGACTCAAACCTTGGTCTCAAGTTCCTAAGTCTCCGTAATGTCACGTCCAGGATACAGGGAGGGATGCATGCAGAAGCCACATGAAATCTGGTCTAATTTTAGTCTTGAAGTTCCAACAGGACATCGAGCAGAGCCAGTGCGAGGTTTCATGCTCGAGCTTGGCTCAAGCTTTTAATGGCCCGCACACCTCGAATATGAATAAACTACATCACTAAGATTTGTAGGGATGCTAGAAACCAGCCTTTTTGTTTTCTTTGTGTATGCACTTCATATTTTGCTCAACATTCAAAACTTCCAACAATGTAATTGAGGTATCACCTGTCAGTTAAGCTGAGTTTCTATACTTGCCACTTCATTTCTGGTCCTTCTAGCCCGGATCTTTATGCCACCCATCACATTGATGAAAATTCCATTCTATGTGGCATGTTGCAAAATACTTTCATGCATTACTTAGACACTTACATTAGAGGAAATCAAACCAGCAGATTAAGTCAGTCACAGTCTATCCAATAGAATTTGTATTAAGTTTACAAGGAAGCAACCAAACAGTAATGCATTTCTTCTTCAATCCAGTGCATCCATCAATAATAGCAACAGTCAACATCTCATGTTTTCTAATTATATCTCTGTTCATCAAGAAGACTGACATATTTAAAGCTCATGAAATTTTTATTAGCGAGAGCACAGATACGAGTATCATTTATCTTCTCCCCAGGTCTTTATCAGTTCCATTTTTTAATGCTGTTATGCCAGAAAAGTAGTGAATATAAACTTTAATCTAAGTTGAAAGAGGTTTTGAGAAATTACAATCCAATAGGAGACAAACAAAGGAATGGGCTGTATCCACAAGCCAAAAGTCCTTTTGTATGATTTAATTAAAACTGTGGAAATACATTTTGGTTCTTGTGGTAGGAGTTCTGAATAAACTAAACTATAAGGGAAAAAAAGGACACATATTTCAATTATCCCCTCTCATGAAGTGCGTAAAGTGCGTCAAGGACCACTACCAAATGACGAGCCGTTGATGCTTTTGTCACTTGTGTAGCTTTAAAAAATCTGTACCCCCTTTCTTTAATAACAAATAGCAAATCCACTTGAATATCCTGTGTGTTGGGTAGATGTCATTAATAGTACATCCTCAGCTGTTAAGCACCTTCTCCACTGATGCACCAGCACATTTTACTTTCCGGTGCCTACAGACCCACTCTACAGACTGCAATGAAGAACTCTACCAGGTGTACTAAAAATTGACACAGACCCAACTCCTATCCTCCAAGGACATCACATTCTTTTTTGTTAAATTTTGCGGCCACAAAACAAGAAAATTGGGTCCATTTGTGACCAAAAAATGAAAGATTTGCCATATTTTTGCAGCAGACACAAAATGTGCCTCTCACAAAAACACTGACACAGCCAGCAAACCAGAACCCTGCAGGAATAGGACCCGGATCCCCCAGCATGCTCCCCGCTCCCTCCTGACAACTGATACCCACATTAAATAATCGACAGAGATTTGCGTGGGTGTAAAAACGGCCATGTTTAATATTTGACATTTCATAAACATGACAAGGCATTTCAAATTCATTATTTCACAGTTATATCAACACAATTTTATTATTGACTTTCCATATCTTCTTCAGCAAGATTCTAATCCTCCAGCACTAAGGGGCCTTCCAGCTCGCATCCTCCCTGCCGAGCATCCACGCATGGTGCAACGCACCTGCGCCCATGAAGAGTAGGCCCCCAAACCTCTGATCCTTGTCCGCCCTCACCAGGGGCCCGCCCTCAGACCACCATGCTGCCCAGGGACCCAGGAGGCTCGTAACCTGTCGCCCTAGCCTCCCCAGCCGGGGCATATTTTTCAGCGAAGAGCTTACCATCTACCCCCCTCAGTGCTGGCCTAGGGAGTACACAAGGTGGACTCCCGTCCATTCCGTCGGTCAATTTTACTGTTCCAAGGTCTTTCTACCGCAACACGCCCCTCTAACCTACTGAGCTACAGGGACGGGTGGGTGGGAGTTAAACATAAAAAAGGCGGGAAGTGTGGGGGGACGCTTCCGCGAGCCTGCAACCGGTCCGGTGTAGCAGAGGGCAAAGAGGCTGAGATCCCAGCCCCAGGGACCTAAATAGGTCCCCAGTCTCCGCTCTCTGCCCCACCGGAAGCGCGTCACCGGACTCCGGAAGTACTAAGCGGCCGGTCACCCCATTGGGCTGACCGGCTGCCAGGAACTCTAAACGAGGTAGGGGCGGGGGCCGGGGGGGCCGGGTCCTAAGTGCGCACTCGTTTTATGCTCGTGCTTGTCATAGGACCCGGATCCCCCAGCATGCTCCCCGCTCCCTCCTGACAACTGATACCCACATTAAATCATCGACAGAGATTTGCGTGGGTGTAAAAACGGCCATGTTTAATATTTGACATTTCATAAACATGACAAGGCATTTCAAATTCATTATTTCACAGTTATATCAACACAATTTTATTATTGACTTTATTATTGACTTTCCATATCTTCTTCAGCAAGATTCTAATCCTCCAGCACTAAGGGGCCTTCCAGCTCGCATCCTCCCTGCCGAGCATCCACGCAAGGTGCAACGCACCTGTGCCCATGAGGAGTGGGCCCCCAAACCTCTGATCCTTGTCCGCCCTCACCAGGGGCCCGCCCTCAGACCACCAGTCTGCCCAGGGACCCAGGAGGCTCGTAACCTGTCGCCCTAGCCTCCCCAGCCGGGGCCATATTTTTCAGCAGAGAGCTTACCGTCTCCCCCCCTCAGTGCTGGCCTAGGGAGTACGCAAGGCGGACTCCCGTCCATTCCGTCGGTCAATTTTACTGTTCCAAGGTCTTTCTACCGCCACAAAGGTGACCAGGGCCCACAGGTCCGTCACCTTCCCCACCAGCGCTCTGAATGAAAGACCCCCATTCTCTAACCGAGTATCCGAAGAAATGCATGCTAACTGTACTCCCTCTTTGTGATACATCACCTCACTGGAGACCATTCGGTGTGCCACTGGCGGCCCTTCGCTGAGCCCAACCCGGCCCATTCCCCCTTGAGCCGCCTCCCTTGAGACATTCCAGGCTCTTGGCCGCGCTCCGGGCCCTTCCTCGTGATACCTCAACTCACCAAAATTCATTCGGTGCGGAATGCGACGCAAGCGGCCCTTCTCTGAGCGCGACTTGGCCCATTCCCCCATGGGTTGCTTCAACGAGACCTTCCTGGCTCCTGGCTGCACTCCGGGGCCCTCCGCCCCGCGTGGTCTCTTGCCTGACCATGACATTCCGCCACAGGTAAAAGACCCTCGCCCGACAGGCATACACATTTAGCAGCGCCTCCTTGACCGCCAGGCTCTCCAGTGACTCTTTCACCTCGACAAGGCACACTAATGCACAGGAGATAAATAGAAAATTCAGACACAGTCATGACTAAATCGCAACCATTGTTTACCAGTCACCCCGGCTTGATATGACGGCACAACAAGCCGACCACCAGCACCCCAATTACGTCCCGGGGTCGGATGCTGGTCCCGCCCCTGCCGCCAGAGCAGCCGTCCCAATTCTAAAAGAATGCCCTGAGGCCGTCGGCTCATTAGTGCAAAATTGTGCGGCCCCCGCAAACTGCAGCACCTGCTGGAGTAGAGTGCTGGGGTTCTCCTGACCCTCAACCGGCACGGACCGGCATGTGTAACGCAAGCCTAAGAGATGCGCTACTATAAACGTACCACTGGTTGTCAAGTTCTATGTACATATGCGCCGTGTTATCATACCTGACTCCACTAGACACCGTATAACCACGCAAGACGCCACCGGGCAGTGAGGCAGAGTTGTCATGCCAGACCCCCTTGGGCACTGAGGCATAGTATTCTTAAAATACAGGACTACGCCAGGCAAGCTAGTATAACACAGGGCGCCCCCAGGCCGTGAGGCGCAGTGCTATCATACAGGACTCTTCCCCAGGCACCATGTTAATACACCAGGTTCTGTCCATGCAAAACGGAAATACAAGGCTCAATCAGGCAATGCAATTCGACCAAGGGTATGCCTATGTAAGGGTATTGGTCGACGTGGTCCAGTCCAGTAAACTGACGCCACCAAGCGCAGTATTATCATACAGCCCCAGAATTCCACCGGGCCCAGTGTCAGTTGCACGGCTCTGTCGTGCACAATACAACACACGGGTTCAGTCGGACATACTATTGTGCTACAATCATTACCACGCAAGTCATGACCCCACAGTGTACAAACCATGATCACAGCGGGTTCCGCCGGGTACAGTAGTAACGAGATACCTGGCTTTACCATGCCAACTATGACCTCACAGGTTCAGTCAGACCCAGCACGATAGTCCTACATGCCTCTAGCATAACATGAGAAAAGAGAGTTCAGTCAGACCCAACAATATTGTACGGTGCCCTCCGAAACTATTAACTGAAATGCAGTACCGCGTATACTATTATTGCATGGGGCTCTGACGAGCAGAGCCCAGCAGCGCAAACGCATATGATACGAGAATCTCTCGGCACCGCTTTTTTCGTGTAAAGGGGGGCTTAAACATAAAAAAGGCGGGAAGTGTGGGGGGACGCTTCAGCGAGCCCGCAACTGGTCCGGTGTAGCAGAGGGCGAAGAGGCTGACATCCCAGCCCCAGGGACCTAAATAGGTCCCCAGTCTCCGCCCTCTGCCCCACCGGAAGTGCGTCACCGGACTCCGGAAGTACTAAGCGGCCGGTCAGCCCATTGGGCTGACCGGCCGCCAGGAACTCTAAACGAGGTAGGGGCGGGGTCCGGGTCCTAAGTGCGCACTCGTTTTATGCTCGTGCTTGTCAAAGTAAGCTGTGGAACAGAATGTCTGATACCAGAGAGAGTACATGTTAAACTTTGCACTGTCCCTGGTACCACCCATCTCTTCCCGGCGTGACATACATGCTGCTGGAGAAAGCTGCTAATGTGCCCCCTGCAGCCATCTCAGTGTAAGGTGTGAGAAGTGTGGAGGGGGCTACTGTAACACCTCCGTGCCACACCAGGAGTTTCATGGCGCTAAAAAAGGAAAGGAGAAAGACTGCTCAAGGAAGCAGAATGCTCACATACCTGAAAACACCTCTCTCCTGCCTCTTTTTTATTGACTCAGCATGGCAGCACAATAAGAGGAGGGCATCATAAGTTTCCAACTCTTTTGTAATGATTTAAAGATTTTGCGGGAGCTTTTCTAAAAATTGCGAGATTTGTATTAAACTTCTAGTTTCCTTTTTTTTAAAAAAGCACATTACAAAATACCAACAAATGTTAAACTTTCGGTGTGACACTTAACTTTAACAACTGCTCCAGTTCAATGAAATACATTTCTAACTACCAAATGCAAATTATGGCCGGTTGCATTGGCTTAAAAAGGATAGTAAACTATTTAAATGAAGGTATAAACTAAAATTAACACAATCATCAAGGCAGAGGCTGAGCAAGGATGCATGAGTTTGCAGAGATGTTGGCATGCGGTCCTGGCACAAGCTCAGCTTCATGGTTACTGATCTGGATAATAAAAGTAGCCAGATTTTAGAGCTCCTCTTCTGGAAAGCAAATTCATCTGGACGACGTGAACACCAGAGGTATAACGATGGACCCTTCTTAATGCCAGCACCTGACTACCTTTCTCCCCGAAAATAATAAGTGGCCCTTAAATAACTAAAGGGAATTGTGTGCACACTGACTGGCACCCATCGTTACTGTGCCTATTCCCTAGGGAATCCAAATACAAGTCAAACAACTGCAAAGGTGCACCACAAGGAACCAGAAAATAGATTCACAGCGTCCTTGCGGGTGTTTCGGCGGGACGGAGGCTTTGTGGATGGGCGCCGGCTGTTTTAATACTAACGGCCTACTGGAATACAGTGCCCACATCCTTCTCCCAGGGACTTATAGGACCTTTTGTCCCCTGATACTCCGATAAATACTACAGGTTCAACCCTGTCTGTTCCAAACTGGATCAAAAAATAAAAAAACATATATACCAGCTTGCACAATGGGATATTGAGTCTGGGAAGACGTTCTCCGGACTCTTTGCTTTCTGCACATTTCACTCTAAAAGGGACAGACTACACTTATAAAAGCCCTGAAGAAGTCCCAGCTTGGGACGAAACGCGTCGGCTGTACGTTATATTGAAAAATTGAAAATAAAGATTACGTGAAGATTATCAACAACTCGTTGGCGAAAAAATTACTTTATTTTTTCCATCAATATCATTTGAATCTATTTTCTGGTTCCTTGTGGTGCACCTTTGCAGTTGTTTGACTCATCTGGACGACGTGTTTCTCTATATAAACCAGAAGTATTAGCAATAGGGAAACACTGAAATTCAAAATCGTTGCTAAAATGGAAAACAAAGAAACATGCATTGGGCAAGTAATATTTCTGCATTATTCCCTTTAGACATACCTACAGATTCTAATACCTGCAATTGCATATTTGAAAAGAAATTGAACATAGACATATCATTATTTTAATATAGTGTGTATTGAGGATAATGACACAAAGGAGCATACACACTTAAACCATTACAAATTCTCTTTTTCAATGTTGAGTATGACCTACACACATTTGTGTTACAGAACGTTTGTTTTACCACTAATAAATTTATATAAAAAATAGGCCTTCCCTCCTTTGCACTGGAAAGCCATCACGCATGTGACAGAGGTTTGCTGCTCTCCTAATATATGTAATGTGTGCGGACTCTAGGACCCCCACTTAATGGGTGGTTTCAGAAAATGCACCTTTTTTAGTAGGCATGGCCTGTTCTCATAACCCTATGGGCTGCAATTTGCCACAGGCGGGTAGTTATTTACTCCGAGTACACAAAGAATAATGATCAAGGAATTGTTCTGTGGGTAGCAAAATGTCACCCCATCACATTGTGCAGGAAATCTATAGTCTAGCCCATGTACCAGGGCATGGCAGAGGGGAGCCAGTTGAACACAAAGGAAAGACTGTGATCATTGTTCTCAGAGTATTTCAGAGAGTATTGAGGAGCATTGTCTCAAGGTCACTTTTTCTGGGTAGTTATACTGTATTTGTCACATTTATGTCTCCTAGTTTTGCTGGCATTAGGACTTTGTGCATGCTGACACCGCCAATTTGTATGTGTATTCTGTCCAGTGTTTAGTTTATAAAACAAAAGAGTGCTGGTACCCAAAGCTGTACTCAGAAGCTCTTGACACACCAAATACCAGGACAGATAGTCCTAAAAACACCTCATGCTTCTTTAATTGACTACCTTACACCCTCTGCCTCTTAGTCTCACACTTGCAGGTTCCTGTTTGCTACTTCCAAGACCATTTTAGCGTCTTTCTCTTCCTCCGTCATTCTAATCTGTGTGTTTTTCAGCTCTGTAAATATCCGATGCAGAAAAATAAAAGGCAGTTCCCAAAAATAAGTGTTGTTGCCTCCCACCGGCAACTACCAGATCAAATCAAGCACTGGCTCTATCCCTATAACATGTACTGTCAAAATTAGTGTAGTCCACTTGGTCTATTTCACTTTCCAGCAGTCATGGTAGATTGCACAGAAAATTCGCAAGTGGCAAGGGAGTTAAATGTCAGACTGGAGTGTGTATTTACCTGGCAAAAATTAAAAACAGAAAATCCTAAAAATAAATCTGAGAGAATCATGCAGAAAAGATGAATTTGCTACACGTAAGTAATAACATTTGACAGCTTCAGTGCATTACAGTTTCCTTAATGTGATTAAAAGAGCATTTTAGAAGTCCTAATGTGGTGACGTTTAAAGAATGGTTCTATATGGTGGATTTCAATGAAAAATTCAAACTTAAAACGTTCCACTCATTTACATCTATTGGACAAATGGCCAGGATCTCACAATACAGTTCCACCCTTTCTGTCTATTCATACAACATCTACTGAATACATTATGTGCTGAGTTTACTGTATTTCAATGATATATTGGAAGAGGGCCATAGGCAGGCAATCAGAATATTATGCCTTCTGTAACTTCCATGGAAAAAGCTCCATAATCCATCAAGCTCAGGGCTCCACTGAGATGGACATGTAATCAGCTGTAGAAAATTGGTAGAAAGCACCAATAGGTAAAATTGCTGGTCACTGCAGAAAAGGCAGTGATTTTATTGCACTTACATACAGTCCAAACTAAGGAAAAATCCAGATGATCAGTCATTTCACAGGTGGCTGGATGCTATCCTCCGATACTATTTGTAAAATTGTTCAATGACCTACCTACACGTTTGAGTGAAGTATGATTTTTTTCCATTCGCTTTCTTATTATAGAAGTCAAAGAAGCTGGCTTCAATGGAAGAGAAAATATAACAGATTTCTTTTTCCTGTGCAATAATCATCACAATACTAAGAAAAATCAATGATGGAAAACCACATAGCAGAGAAACAAAAATACCCATAACAATAATGAACTAAGTAACACTTAGGATAATGGGATTGCAAAAGAATTGCACACACAATGCAGAACATAATGGGCTTTTTTATATGAAGACTGAGTCCCAAAAAACACAAGTGTTTTGATGTAGGATGTGTATCCTGCACAGTTTGTTATACCAGAAGGGCCTACTATCTCCCTTCTGCAGTCACAAATCCCACCTGTTCTGCTGACCTAGCTTCCTGCATTCTTTTTTTGTTTTTATTTTGTTTTCGGTTTTGTCGGTTCCTAGAACCAAGACACCTATGTTTGTGAACCAGTGCTTAATAAATATCAATAAAAGCACTTCAATTAATTCAATTTTTCTCTTCAATTTCCAATGATTTATAGGAGGCATTTACTCATTTTCAAGACAGACGTTCTCAAAGCAAAGGTGGCAAGGATCCCTGCCAAGGTGTAAATCCAACTAACGTACATTAGCACCAGTACTCCATCTTTGAGGAGAACACAGTGTAGACGATATAAAGAGGTGATCAAAATGTGTCCTCCTAGAAAAGAACAGGAGAAGCGATATTCTGGTTGTGACTCTAGGTGAAATCAACTGCAACTGTAGACAGAGAGGAATACCAAATACAAAAGACAGAGGGGGGAGAGCGAGAAGGAGAGAGAGAGAGAGAGAGAGAGAGATATTGGGAGAATAGGGATGGGTTATCAATGACGTTCACAAACAGCAAGTATCTTTGCATGAAACTCAACTTCCTGAGCAGCTCCAGAGGACAAGGAGTGTGGCTGAGCTTGAATAAGGTTCCACTCTCCCCATTCAACAAACCAATTTCTCACACCAATTCACGTGGATTCCTCCTGGACAGGTACCTCATCCTACAGGAACAGATTGCTAAAAAAAAAAAACAAAGACGGCCTGGCACCAGCTAGCTCTTCTAAAGAAAGTAGAAATACTTCTTCCAAAAAGTGACATCAGAAATGTTGTTCCTAGTTTTCACATTAAACCTCCTTAGGTCCACAAAATATCTCTTCTAAGGCCTGAAGCTATATGATCTCATCACCCCCTTCATGACGGAACTCCTTTGACTACCCTCGTCAGCCCACACGATCTTCAAAACCAGCTGCATCTTTCACGAAGCCATCACGAACACCAGCTCTTCTGCCTCCTCTTATCTTCCAGAAAAGCTCATAATCTCAAGTAGCTGCCAGAACACCCACTGCCAGGACACCATAGACTGGAGACCAAGAGGCATAAAATGAAAAAATCAAGGCAGAAGGCCTTTTCCATCTTTACACTGACGATCTTGACCAGCATCCCCAAAACTGCCAGGACAGCCCCCAAACTGCTACAATTTAGGAACGTGTTTAAGAGCACCTTTAGAGAAGATTGCATCGCAATACAGAAGCAGAGCACACTTATGTTTCTAGAACCTAGCTACTTCTTCTGTCATTCATTGACAGTATGCAGTTAGTCTAGGTTTGCACTATAAAAACAATGCATATATACATACACACCTGTCCTCGTTGATCATTTGTCTCTCAATTCTATTCATGAAATAAGCAAACAATTAGAGTTTCTTCCTACTGACAAAAGGATTAACACTCAAGCTGACGTGACGGCAAAACACAATGAGAAATATTCTTCTCAAACAACTCAATACTATAATCTCAAACATTATTTACAGTCTAGCCACCACCACAATCATCATGTTGATTAATTTAAAATGCATGTATGTGAACACCTGACTTCCCCTGCACTTTACATATGTAATTTATCCACCCAGGGAACTAGCCGAGTCACCTCCAGTATGTCCAAACAACAAATAGCCACCTTATGCACAGAGTAAAAAGGAGTCAATTATGTTACCTGCCTCTAAACATTACTTACAACAACAGAGCTGGCTGTATAAAAAAGGCAAAGATTAATTTTGTGCCAGTATGTCAGTGCAGAATGTGTTCATGACACACACCTTGCCAAAGGTTTTTTGTGGTCTGTGTGTCTCTTGAAATCACTACCTTGTCAAGACTTGTGAATATGGGTGCAGATCCAGAAATCTCTTGCTCGCGCATGAGGCATCCTGTTGGAAATGGGGTTTCTGGCTGGCTAGGATATGCACCAAAGCCATGCAGAACCCACCATGCTAGTATGAGCAAGTCAGTTACACACCAAAGAGAACCTGTGCTCACCTTCTGGTAGCTTGGTGCAGACCAGGCAGGCTTATCATCAGAGGCAATGTGTAAAGCTTTTGCGCAACACACTCACACAGCAACACAATGAATACACAACAAAAAAGTCTCCATGTAGAGATATACAAAATAGATTCTATATAGTAACCCAATTAGGACCAAAACGACATGTATCTAGTAAGTACCTAGTACATAATGAAGGTTTGAAAGAGTTTACAATAGTATCTCATAAAGGAGTCTCTGTAGCGGTGTCCCGCAAGATGGGTAGGTAAGGTGGGATGGACCGCACTGGAATAGGCTCTCCTTCCTCATGGTTCACAGCAATAGATTGGCGAAGCTGCAAGATGTGGAGTTTAGCTCCCTGGAGGCAGGTAGAGGCCGTGCTGATCGGAGGTGTCTATGTTCCCATGACAACGGGTGTAGAATGAAGGCGGCTCGTTGACTGGCGCCTGCACTGTCTATGCATCACGAGTTGGGAAAATACTGTAAAACTTGACCCAAAGCACTTGTCTTTCAGAGTTGGGCCAGGATGAAGTGCTCCACATGCGTTGTCTAAAATGTTAGGCACTCACCACGCCCGGTCTAAAAAAATGGAAGTTCTCATCACGCATGGATTAGAAAGATTACAATGCCGGTTAAGTAGTGATGAGGCAGAGTCTTTTCTAGTCCTGAGACTCTAGGTGAACAGGTGGCAAGTCGACAAGCCCTTGGAGATTACTTGGGGGCACACAGGGAGCAGTAGGCAGCCAGACCAGCGTATAATTTACGTGGAAGAGTGGCAGGCCCTCAAGGAGCGCAGCAGGCAGCAGGTCAGCATCACAAAGTAAGTAGTGGCAATGGTGGTGTTCCCTGACAGCACAGCAGGCCTCTGACAATGTGCAGTTTGTAGAGCCAGCAACGTCTGGTTACAAGTCTCAAGCAGAGTGTGAAAACATGGGGTCAGAGACCCAGTTCATGAACTCAAAATTGTCTTTGATCAAGGGGTGACTTCAAAGGAACCCTTAGAAGTGCACAACAATCCCTTTCAATCAAACCTTTGCTCCAGATGATCAGTAGTGGGTAAATCAGCCCTTTGTGTGAGGACAGGATGTATAAAAATGAAATATTGTGTGAACGACCTTACCCTCTCCCAGCACAAGAAAACTATCAGTATGCAGATGTATCCCCAATCACACCCAGCCCTTCCTGTTTGGTGTCTGTCTAGAAAGTATGAACCAAGAGTAGTTGTCATCCAGCCCAGACGTGTATTGGAGTCAGGCTACAATGAACAAAGAATCATAAGCACAGAGAAATGCACACTTTTCTAAAAGTGGAATTTCTAAAATAGTAATGTAAAATACAACTACACCAGTAAGTGGGATTTATCACCACTATTCTAAACATATCAAACATGGCAATGCCACTCCTTTCTGATCAGGAATTAACACTTAAAATTATGTGAGGGAATTACCATTGATAGCCGATGAGAGGAATAGGTCTCAAAGAAGTGAAAAACAAAATAGGCTGTTTGTCACTACCAGGACAAGACACACAAAGGCACATGCCCTACCCTTTACTTACACAGCATCCTGCCCATAGGGCTACTTAGGGGCTACCTTGGAGGTGTTTAAGGCTTTGCAAGTAGTTTTAAATGCCAAGTGAAGGTGGCATTAAACTGCGCACACAGCCCCTGGGGTGGCAGACTGGAGACAGGTATGAACGGCTACTTCGGTGGGTGGTAGAAGCATGCTGCAGGCCCACTAGTAGCTTTTAATTTACAAGCCCCGGGTATATGGGATATCACTTTACATTGGACTTACAATTAAATCAAATATGCCAAACAGGTGTAGGAGACAGCACATGCACGTTAGCACTGATTAGCAGTGGTAAAGTGCTCTGAGTCTTAAAGTCTACAAAAGAACGTCAGAAAAATAGGTGGAGGAAGGCAAAACGTTTGGGGTTAACAATGAATAATGGGCCAGGTCCAACACAATCCCCTTCCACCCTAAAGCCAGGGTAGACTAATCAATACCTTGATGGGCTTCCCTGCTCAGAGTGGTAGAACATGGACCTTGGTCCACTATTTCAGGGACACATGCCAGTGCTATGCCTCTCTGAACCCAGTTGGATCCCTCTATATATATTTGCAGGGCCCAATAAGCTAACCCATGGGGAATCCTGCTCCTCACCTGTGAACCCCATCTGTGAATTGCCTAACTTTAAGTTGTTCACAGATGCATCCCAGTAAGGAGACAGGACCACCATGGCCAACAAATTGATATGGCCCATTCCACCCCTTGGGTCTGGCTTCTGTTCCCAACCCAAGGAAAAGACTGTCCACAATGACAGCAACCAAAAGAGGCCATTGATAGCTGTGGTTTTTCAGAGTGGGGAGGGGTGGTAGCCCCAGGGGCATCGTATCCTTTCTACACTTCACCTCCCACCAGTTCAGGGGTGCTATCAGCCAAGGTTCTGTACTCTTAGGCTCGACAAGAGTTAGGAGAGAATCCTTCCTTCCTCCTTCTTGGTTTCCATACCCTCCTCTGCGGAGTGGTGTTGCCAGAAACCAGAACTGGTTGGACGCTAGTATCAGTTCTCCTGGCACTATGGGGTCCCACTCACTGAAAGGTCTCCCGGGACATACTAAACTCCCCTCCTGGTTCTCCCTTGGGGTACTGTCCAAGTTCTGGGTTGGGGCAAAGGGCATCCTGGGAGTTTGTAAATCTACTTAACAACGGACTAAAGTCCTTTGTTATGTGCATATAGTGAGCTATGTGCACCAGATGTGATACATAGAATACCTTTCTATAAAATACGTTGAACTGTCATAGAAAGCAGCAATCAGTAACTGGTTGAGAGAAGTGCTCTATGCAGCATAAGATATTATTAAACCAAACTAGTTTAGGCCTGTGATTTTATTTATATTCGAAAACTATATTGTTCCAACTTACGACGAATTAAAAATGCATAGGAAACATTTAACACGAAAATCTGATCTGTTCCAGAAAACAGCCTAAATCATAAAGTCAGAGAAATGAACCATCTGCTAAATAAATTAGAAGCAGAACAGAAGCTTTTAAGAATACCGAGGTGTTGTAGGAGGTTTTGTGTACAGCTTGCGAAGACCATCATATCAGTCAATTGTAGGGAACACCCTCAAAAGCGTCCTACAGTTGTTGACTGTACCACGTGACTTGGTAATGGCCGGAGTCGCTGTGCATATTCACCGAGGCTACCGCGGGATTCCCGCACACAGAAAAGCAATGCCTGGAGCCGGGGCGTCCTCCCGGGGCTGATGGATTCCGATTAGCGCCCAGAGCTGTCCCAGCAGGCTGCCCGCGAAGGCTCTAACTACATTTGATTAGTTCCAGGCCTTCATTTTAGCGAGTCATCACCCCCTTAAGAGCAGATGATGCCCCCCTGGTTGGAATCAATGTGAGTGGACCTGCTCATAATGGGCTGGATTAATGATGAAAAATGCCTCGTCAGCCTGCAGGCGCCCGGACATTTATCACCCATTGGGTCTGCCAACCGGAGGGTTGGCCCCGACTCGTCAGGAGGACGACTTCTCTCCCTGAACCCGATAGCCTCACAGCCAGACACGCACATTCGGGCTCGCGCCTTGTCCATGACATCCGTCGCCCCCCACCCCTCCCTCCATGAATGTCAATGCAGGCTCCCGTCAAACCTGCTGCCGTGGGGCCCAATTCAAACCCGTTGTCGCATAAAGTGCGTCCCGCCGGCCGGTCTTTAACAACATTCAATTAATAAATCAGTTAGAAAGAGTAAAACAGAGATTAGAAAGGCAAGATACCCACGTACGAGGCAGAGTGCTAACTAATATTTATTTAGCGAAGGAGACTCCCCATAACGCCACAAAAAGAAAGAGACGGAAGCATGTGATGAGAAAAAAAGTTGTATTCCTTCTAATCACTTATGACACTGCATGTGCAATGTAGACTCACTCTATTGGAGTTTAATAGTGTACATTAACTATCTGGTAAATATATTACAAACAGAACAGAACGTTTTTATTTCAGCCTCTGAAGCAATTTGTCAGTGTAAATTTATCACGGATTAAACCACCTCTCGGAGGCCACAGGTGGGGTAGAACCCACAGTCAGTATTACACAAAAATGCAAGCCTAATCTATTGCACCAACTTGTTCTTTATTTACTGACAAATGTAGCAAACGATATTTGCAGCAGCGCAAACACGACAAAAATGTGATTTCACTTTTTTTTTTTTTTTTACATATTAAGAAGCGCAGACAGTAAGTTGTCCCCACGTTTAAAACGTGAAAACTTGGATTATTTTTGGGGTATATATCAAAGAATTCCATTTTTTAATGCAAAAGGAGTTTTCTGGTTTTCTTTTGTTTTGTTTTCAAAAGGGCTGCTCGTGGACTATGAGTTGTGGGTTAAAAACATCACGACAAACGCAAATAAGTGCAAACTTG
The DNA here is from genome assembly GCF_964261635.1 of Lissotriton helveticus. Lineage (NCBI taxonomy): Eukaryota > Metazoa > Chordata > Amphibia > Caudata > Salamandridae > Lissotriton > Lissotriton helveticus. Next base: position 1,388,736,426 of record NC_136069.1, read on the forward strand.
CTAAGCAATAATTCACTATTTTATCATTTTTGGCCAGGTGCTTAAACTGTTCTGCAATATGGAATGCCTGTTGTCCAATATTTGACATAAATCCTTATTTCAGATGGGGCAACATTTGTTATGGCCAGCCATCTACCCTAGCGCAAAGTCGCAGTAACGCGGCCTCAGTTGTTTTCTGGAACATTCCTCTGAACGTCTCCGTCCGTAAAGCCACAGTAACAATGCTGGTTCCAGTGTAAGCCAAAGCCCCCGCGCAGCCACAATAACTGGTGAATCACTTCCATCAAGAAAAGCGTTACAAAAGCAGACCGCTTAGTATCGCCGGGAAAACCCCGCTTCATATTTTACCTCTTATAAAAATAAATGGCCGTGTCCGCCATGAACGCAGGGGACGTTTAATCATCATTTTGGCCATGCTCTCTCCAATGTACAGGTTGAGGAGGAAGGGGTTTAATCAAGCATGTTTCATAAAACATTTATCATTCGTGCAAAGGTGGGGTGCAGTTAGACTTTTATAAGAGCATAAAATCGACCACAGTGATTCTCATATGAATGTATATTGGACGACCATTGCACTGGTTTTACCCAGAAACAACTCTGATTCACTCATGTCAGTGTTGACTCATTTGCAGTTCAAAGCAACAGCAATAGGTCATATCATTTTCGACATGAGATTACAATCAAGAGAAGTGAGTTTTTTAAGACAACTGAGGCTAGGACTCATTCTGGATTTGCTTTTAAATTAACTTTACACCATAGAAAATATAGTTTCTTTGCCGTGTAATGTATTGCTAACAATCACTAATAATAGGCATTATTGAATTTGCTTTGTTTGAGGACCATATTTTGGGTTTTGAGATGTATTGGGAAATCATTCACTCAGTGGCAGCTTCTCCACTTAGGCGGAGGAGCGTCGCCCCACTGCTCAAAAGGAAAAATAAAATTATACTAACGTATCGTTATCAACATTCTATTTACCCTATTGCAGTTAGTGGCGGGGCCGGGCTGGCCAGAGCAGGGGAGGAGTGAAGTGCACAACTGTTTGTCCGGCCCTCTTTGGCTTACCAAACAGTTCATGCACACTTGGTATGTTCCTACCAGGCTTCCTTACGCAGCTTGGTCAGAATCATGCACAGGCTCCTTGTTCCAGTAGGAGTGCTGATCCACGGTGCTCAGACCAATCAAACCGCTGCATTGCAGCATTGTGATTGGCTCATGGGAGCATGTCTGCCCGCGTGCTTCCTGCTGCCGCCAGCCGGGATGGGAAAATGAAGAGGCCGAGAGGTGGCGGCCAGCAGTTAAAGGCAAGTCCTTTTTTTTGTTTGTTACATTCCTACCCCCTCGCGCACCACCACCCCGCCCAGTAGCAGCCACTACTACATTCACTGCATGTACCCTGCAAGGTCTTACATCCACTGTATTCTGAATTCAATTTATTGCACAGACTAGATCATCAAAAAAGGCCCTTTGTTTGCATTTGTTTTAGAGTAATTTACATATGGTTTATCTAGCCATGGCAGCGTATATTTATGTTAGGAGGTACCGGGATAACCATCACTATGTCTGAGGTGGGAAAAATTATGCCATAGGTGCTGCCAAAATGCTGATATGGACCACCATTTGCCAGGGTTCAGTTATGGATTGATTGGCTATCACTATGCCTAGGATGCCAACCCAACCACAAAAAAATCAAAAAATCACATTAAGCCCATAACAGATAAATAATAGATTTTTACTGCTGCCCATCAGATGAGGGGCTAGATATTTGCAATGCAGCCTCCTGTTACTGCAGAAGGCCCACCCAAACTGCTTCATGGCCAGGGGTGGACAGACTTGGTAATCTTGTGCCCCTCACGAGTGAAGAACCAACATACATGCTTTGTGCTTTAGTGGGCAGCTATTTCATGTTTGGCGTACATGCACTTTGACAATTTGAAAGGGAGAGTACCGGCATTTCTCAGATAAGGTGCATTATGTTTAATGGGAGAATACCAACACTTCTCAGTTACAAACAGGCACTCTGAGATAATAAATGCACATTCAGAATTCCATTTCGGGAACTTGGGAAGACTGAAGGACAGTGAATGATGGTACCCTGGAAAAACAAGCCTTTACATTGATTGCCTTAGATTGAACGTTCAGAACCCTGAAATCTTTGTAAGATACAATCATTAGAATTTCCACAGATTTTCACCTTAAATCACAAATGGATAACAACAAAAGGGTGTACTATGTAAAACAGCATTAATATGATAGAAATGGAATTCATTATGTATGCATCTAGTGCAAAATATGTGTTGTACAGTACAACATCATGTCTAGAGGTTAGATCTCAAAATGCAGGCTCTGGATTTGTTGGGCAAAACCAAGTTTGCTTCTATATGAATCCACATGACCCTAGAGAAGACTTTCTGTTTCTTACATGGACATGTTCATTGCTCGTGAGCTCATCTGTTTGTGCACATGCTTAGATATGTGGTTCGTCCTCTCCCTTGCAGATTAATGTAGCAAAAAAATATCCATCACTGGAGGTTTAAGTTTTCTAAGGCCTAATTAAACTTTAATTTCATTCTAAGGTGCCCCTCACTACTTTGCACTGTCCCAGGATCACAATTTTCATAACTCTTCTTGTATAGTATATATACCGGTATCCCAAGTAGTTGTGTGCTGCCACTGGCAACTTAAATTCACTCATCGGCAGGTGTTTCTTCAGCTACAAATTTTCTTGCTGCTAAATTTGTTCAGGATTGGAACATGTGAACAAGCATTAAAAGGGCAAGTGCACACTTTTTCAGTGTTTGCATTTAACTTCATCTGGGTCAAATTCTTCATGTCTGGATCTCTTCTTATCTCACTCCTCCAACAGGACTCGGCAGGACCACTTTCAAAAGCAGTTTGTATTCTGTGACCTACTCTACAACCTTTACTTCAGTTCCGCTCTACATGTTGGCACTGATTTTGACATCGTCCGGAAGTATTTGATCAGGTATTAGTGTGAAGAAGGATTCAGCCAATGCACTGAAGCTTTACAACCTCAGTGTCTCAAATGTGTTTTTATGGTACATCATTAGTGACAATTGTTTCAAGACCTACACAACTTGGGGAATGGCTGTGCAATTGCAAATAACAGACAAAAATGTATGGCTTTCTTATTGTAGTACAGTACAGTCTAGTGGTCATATTTCTACATTATGCCTCAAAATATTTTTGGATCACTTGTTAAATGATCAAGGCAATATGTAAACACAATTGAAATCTAGCTCAGGTGGATTGCAGACTGAAAAGATAGTGAGTGGAGAGAAGATAGTGAGTGGAGAGTCCAGCACAATCCTGTTACTAATATAAGCATTCACAAGAATTGCACACCAACAGTATAGTTTCTTTGTAGGTACAAATGTACTTGAAGCAGCTTCATAACTAACCCACATGGTCATCTCTATCCAAGTATCCAAGATTACTTCACTTAAGTTACTGGTCGGCTCCTCAAAACTGTTGTCACAGGTCAGGCACATTTGTGGGCTTTACCATAAACATTGCTGACCAAGAGCGGAATTAATGAACATTCTTTAAAGAATGTGAAGGAGTGCAATGCAGCATTCAGAAATATAGGCCATATCTTTCAAATCTTGCTCTAGTAGGTGTGCAGCAAAGCCACCGTTCACCAGATACAACTGCACCATTTTTTGTAGCGCACGCCATGACAGTTTACATTTTGTGTTCGTCGTTTGTTCAGAAGGTAACAGAGTGAGACAGCTTTTACTTAATATGGCTTCAAGTGGTACGTGGGTCAGCCCGACTTTGTGACTGACAGGGCCCTTCAGAACACATTTATTTCTTCAGGCATCATCATCAGAGGGTGCACAATCCATCTGAGCTGGATGAAACATTGACAGGCAATCACCTGCGAAAAAGAAAGCAACCTGAAGCAAATGGCATCGTCCCCTTTGCAGAAGTGGATGTCAGAGTGGATAAATGCCACGTTATGTCTCACGTGGGCTCTCGTTCACCTCTTTTGGGATTTACCATAAGTGCGAGAGGCTCGCGTAGCCTGATATTTTTTTTTTGTATCTTTAACAAAATGCTGTTATTCTGTTTAAATGTGTTATTTAAAGAAATACAAGTAATCAAGCAAGCTTTTCTTGTAGTGTGAGCAGCAAACATCAATGAATGGGAGAGTCATGCTTAATGTAACTCACCACTTAACATCTTTTTTACGAGGCGCTGGCCCTGATACACTGCTGTTAAGAAACGATTTTTGCACCATGAAATGTACGCAAGGAAATGGAGGTTCTTAAATAAATGAATACACCGTTTCCTTTTGTCACAAGAGCGTAGTAATGGAACTCTAGGGACACGTTTGTTTTATGGTGTACATACAGGCTACAGAGGAAACGAAGACCACATCCTTTCGAACACAGTGAGATCTTAAAACACACTTGCCGTTCATTGTATACTGTGACACACTCTGCATGCTCCTCCAAGTTGATGGAGGACATGTCCTAATCTGAAAGCTATTTCTAGACTTTGAAAATAGCAAACATTTCAATTAAAGTAGTTGCATTAGTATTACAGAATGTCTCTTTGTTTTCATTGTTTCAACATGATACAACAGAAATGATTCTCTGATGTGCACCCAAAGTAAATTGTAATAACAATTGCTGGTTTCTGGTGCTGGGATTCCAGGTGTATGTGTCACATGGGTAAGTGATCAGGCTACAGCTGGTAGGAACATAGCGAGGGTAAGTGTTCCCTTCACAGAAATTCATGTGTGACAAAATGGTAACAAAGCTGAGTTGTGAAGATCAAACTCAGCCTTTCATCCTTCTGAAGTTGAAAAATGAAAACCAGTGCGTTTGGTAATAAAAACACCAGTTTATTGAGTTATGAAATTACAAAAATAAGTGGTTGCAAAACTTTCACCTATTTTACAAATAGTTAATTGAGACGTGTTTAAATGAATGAATGAATGCGTAATGCCCTTGTCCAATGCCGAAAGGTTAAGGAGAGCATAGCATCACTAATCTTAGCTGTCAGTGTGACTCCTAAATGGAAACGAACGACCATTGTGTTTGATACATAAAAACCGAGAGGTATAGTCCAATTCGAAACTCTCATGATATTTGTATTCTAAGGTATTGCCAAAGGGGTCCCTTTGATGTCCTCTGATGTCCTCTGGATGAACACAATATATACAGACCAATTTTCAGGCTTTTTTGTAATTTTACTATTGTGATGGGCAACTTACAAATGTTATTTAGCAAGTGCCAAAAATATCAATATACTAGTTGTGGAAATACTATTTAAAACCTTAAAAGAAGCACAAATCAAAGGCAAAAAATATTGATGACTGCTGTAAAATCACAACAGAATAACAAGGCTTTCTATTTATGCCATTTACATAGACATAAAACATGGCTTCCATGCTCACATGCCTTTGGTTTTCTACACAAATCCTGGTTCTAGAAATCAACAAGGTGAAGGAGAGAGCAACACCCTACATAGTAGGGTCTCTGTGATTGTGCTGCGGCCAATTTCAGTCTACTGCTGCCACTCTCATGTGACAATGTAGAGAAGCTGAGAGGACTCATCCAGCCTTTTCCTTGGCTCAGTTCTGCAGAAGGTTTGGCCAGATTGATTCTTTGAAGCATAGCCACCACCGCACCCACCACTCTCTTTTTATGTTATGTGCAGGACTAAACATATCACCCATAGAGTTTGCAATTTCAGTAGTACTAAGAAGAAGATCATTGTTTAATAACATTGAGATGAGCCCTACAAGGGTACCAATGAAGGAGGAGGTTTTAGAAGATTGCAAAACACTAGGCAGCAGTTTTCCATGAGAGGGTGATCCACCAGGAAGACAAGAGACATTGGTTTTCAAACACGTGTTTGTGGTTATGTGAAAAGAAATGAGGGAGGTGAACAGGGGAGATAGGGATGAACATTGTATTTATATTTCTGTGCATGGCTGCCTATGTGGAAACACCAAGAAATTGAACACACAATGAGAAAGCTAATAGGTGTGGTTTTAGTGTGCTAACATATGCACCATTAGCATATTAGCGTGCAAAATATGAGAGGGAGCCAGGAGGAGAATACAGAGTGAGCTTTAGTTGTAAAGCACCGGATTGAAGAAGGAAGGATACCCTCAAACAGACAATAGCATTTGTTGAGCAGTCAATAATCCACTGGGCTCAACCAACAAGTGATTGGCAAATCCTCCAGACAATGGCTGAAAGAGGGTGGTTCATGAAAGTCATTAATTGACCGGGAGGACCAAAAGCTCACTCTACTGTACATTGCAAGCAATAGATTTGTAGGACAGATTCATTTACAAAACCCAGACAGAAGGCATGCCTTTGCCTCCCAAAACTGTGATTTCAAGCTTCTGGGCCATAACTTGTCATAACCAGCTCCAAATATGCTTCTACTGTTTATGAAACACTTTGAAATCTGTCAAATATATTCCCATTGTAAATCAAATGCCCCCAAAAATTCTAGATGTGGTACATCTTTCAACACACACTTAGAAGTGTCACCCCCACACTTTGTGTGTGTGTTTATTGAACTATTGTATTGTCACTGTATCTATATTACTGAAAAATCTCTTTAAAAAATCTTGTATTCTACTTTCCGCAAGTTCAAATATGTACCCTACATCACTGAAAACTGACCAGCTATTATTAGAACCAAACCAAGCTAGTGGAGTGATGCAATGTCGTGATTTGGAGCACATTTCTTCACCTCGTGTAGCAAGTCGTTATTTAGGAGTCAGATGTCTGAATTCTTGCAGCAATGCTGACAGAGCAGTGAGCGTGGAGAGAGAGAGAAACCAACATCCTACATCCCATCCCCCTTCAGCTCAGAAGGATAATTCAGGTGTCTGTTTTCACAAAGTATCATATTTAATTTTCAACTGAAATCAGATAGCTGCACAAAATATAAGAATTCCCTAAATGAGATTGTTTTACAAAACCTCTTTAGCAGAGGTTTACAATTTGATTGTACTTTAATTTGAAAATATTGTATTTTTGACATTGAAACACAGGATATACACACAGTTACATTTTATAAAACAAACAAACAAACTGAAGAGAAAGACAAACAAAAAAGTGAAACTTGATTATGAATACGTGAAAAATATAATAAATCATGTTTTCAAAATATGTGTCTTCTACTTCTCTTCAAAAAAGAATGAGGCACCAAAAGGAGAAGCTCCGTGTTAAAACTTTAACACATTTTGTTTATCAGGCTTAGATATGTGTTTGCCAGTGCCTGTCCTTCCTTCTGAACCCTGAACAAATAATCCAATTTTCTTTAAGCTTGTAAAATTGTCACCCATACAGACCTCATTTTGAAGGTGGTCCTAACTAATAATGAATAAACTTTAATCTTTCATTTTGATTTCTTAGATCAGTCTAGGAAACCGCTCCATCACTCCTTTCTCTTACTATCCTTTCCCGTTAGCTAATTTCAGAAACTGAATGCCCCCACTGGCATTGAAAGTCCCAGTATCTCAACTGATAGGTATTTCCAACCCATGACATTATTAACCTATTCACTTTGGTCTCTAAAATGTATCGATGTATTTATCATGCATGTATTTCTTTAGCATCTCAAATTGCTTTAGAGATGTAACACACAAGGATTACTTATGAAATTATTGGTGTGTGAAAAGAAAGCACATATATTTGAAAGGGCATATAGTTTTCGGGAATATTTGTGTGAAACCGTACCCTTTCTAGTGATATTTGGACAAGATGAAAAATCTTACAGGGATCTTCGGTTAATATGCTGCACAACACTAGGGATATCTTGAAGGTGTGCAATTTCAAGGGCCTGAAAGCAGGACAATGTGAAGGACCATTCCCTATTAGCAAATTAATCTTAAGAATGTGTAGTCCAAACCACTCAAGCTACTAAAACGTGAGTATAGTGTCAAATGGTGAACATAAAATCACTTGCTACAAAAGTGGCTTACGACCACAGTTAAACAAAGAAAACAAATCTATGTCAGATATGATGAGTCCTATAAATACTAGAAATGTCTGAAAGAAAAATTTAATATTTCAGGAGCCAAATGGATTAGAGAGAAAAACAAATATGTGAAGCAACGTGATTCATGGTGTGATTGGTGTAACGAAACTTGAGGGGGCCACCCGGAAAGGTACTTGGACTGGCACCCCTCAGGACTCATTTAGGAGCTCTCAGGCCAGGGTACTGTGCTGAAGGGTCCCGCTGGAGCTCGTGGCCTGCTGCGCTGCGGGGGCCTTTGTTACGCCACTGTATGGTGTCATTTGGAACCAGGACTATCTCCCACAGTGTGAGGTACAAAAATGCCAAGAACACACTTGCAGAACATCTTTTCTTATTGCACATGATAAATGAATGAGTTGTTGAAAAACAAAGTGTATTTTGATATTTGCGCAACCATCAGATGTTTCCGGATTAAATTTCTGTTAATGAATCAGTACCACATGCTAAAAATGCAGGCACTTGGCCAGCGGGTTTTTGATGACGACAGAAGGTACGCTAACCTCCAGTTCTGCACCCGTGCTGTAGGTGCAGTTCTGTTGAACACACCTTGTGCTCTGCAGAAATCCATCCATTCACCTCCACATCAGCAAAAAAGGAAAAGCCACAAATTTTAATGGGGCACGAAACCACAAGGTTGCTGCCTCATAAAGAACACTGCTGTGCTATAACTCAACCCTGGGTGGTATAAAACAATACTCTGGCATATAGCTGTAAAGAATTTGTAGTTTGATAGAACCTCGGTCAAAAGAATAAATCGATATGTTTCTAAACCGCTTTATAGTCACTACAAATAAAACTACTGGGAGCTAATATGTGAAACATTGTTTTCAGAATTACTAGGGACACTGATGGAATCAGATTTTTACCTATTGGTCCCACATAACATCATATCACGTTCCCAAAACAAAAACAGGAATCTGTTGATACAGGCTTATATGTGTTATACTAACCACTACAGAACCGTAATCCAGTGGCGTAACAGCCCCACCGGTCCCCATGGTGAGTGGGGACCTCAAGCTTCAGGGGGCTCCTTCCGGCACTGTGCACAGGCAGCGGACGCCTAGCCTGAGAGCACCTGAGTGAGTCTGGAGTGTGGGGGGAGGGGACCCTCAAGCTTCGTTATGCTACTGCTGTAATTGTGTTCATATCCCAACAAATCCCTAAGTGCTTGACAGGGTTTTTTGTGCGCCTGTTGAAATGAAGAGCCTTATGCTTTTCTGTGCGCATGCCTCTCAAAGGGAAAAGGTACATTTTCTAGCTAATAAGACATTTTACAGTGCAAACATATTCCAGGTGGAGAAATCTGCCAATGAGGGATTGAGAAAAGTAAAGTAAATGCAAAATACTCCTTTCCCAAAAAGAATTCACCAGTCCAATCTTGATTGAGTCAGTGTTCTCATAAAGCAGTGGACCAAGAATGGACTCTAGCACAGATAGTTAAAAAGAAAATGGGTCATTGAAGTAATAGTTTTGCCTGGGGTGCACAAAAGAAAACATTGGATTTTCACAACTGTGCGTTTGTTTGTAAAATGGCCTCTAAAACTATTTAATATGATCCATGAAAATACATTTAAGAAATAAGGTTTATTACAAGGATATCCGTTTCTGAAATTGTCAGCAATGGATGTCTGTTCCTGCAGAGTGACGTGTGAATGAAGCACGTGTCCAATTACAGAAATGCTGGAGCTACAACACAACACTCCAAAACGTTTTCTTGGATTTCCGCACAGGAAGGAACCTCTCATTTTCATTTGCAATTCCAATGGGCTCCCATCTTCAATCAGAAAATCCCATGCCTTTCCAGACTCTTGATGAAAATCTGTGATGCCTCACTGGCACGAAAATATGTAAAGAAAGCAGATGCAAGCTGTGCGGGGAAATCACTTCACAATTAGTGATGGCAGCTCAGCAGATGCAGGTGGGTTGTCCGGTGGTGGGAATGCCTCCAGAGTCCTATTTCATAGCAACTACCTCATAAATAATATGGCCGTGTTCACTTGTATATCATGAAAAGAGGTAGCCGGGATATGCTCGCAGCACATGTTCGGAAAGTGCATGGGCAAATGCATAAAAACAGCATAGCAGTGAAATATGATGTTCCTATCACTTATATTAAATATTTATTACGATTATGCAAACAGTGCATGTATTAGATTTGAGAAACGGCCAGAAAAACAAGCATTAGAAATGCAATCGGGCTCGGATTTATTTGAGTTTGAGCTAATGGCATTGTAAATGGTAATGTATTTTTGCTAAGTGTTATGGAGTGTGTTAATGTGGTGTGTAGTGGAATTATGTGTGTTAGATTATAATTGTAGCAATGGTGGCATGCTGTGTTTTTACATGAATATGTTTAAAACTAAAGTGTACCATACTGAGATTGCTACAATACTTAATTGTGGATGTGTAACAATCGATGCATGTACTGATGGCCGTGACTGCCTGTAGAAATTGTGCACTGATGGCTGGTGGTGAGCAGTAGCATTGGTGGTGGTGGTACTGCTGGCCGTAGTACTGGTAGTGGTAGTACTGGTGGTGGTGGTACTGGTGGTGGTGGTACTGGTGGTGGTAGTACTGGTGGTGGTAGTGGTATTGGTAGTGGTAGTACTGGTAGTGGTAGTACTGGTGGTCGTGGTACTGGTAGTACTGGTGGTGGTGGTAGTGGTAGTACTGGTGCCTGTAGTACTGGTAGTACTGGTGGTGGTGGTGGTACTGGTGGTGGTAGTACTGGTGGTGGTGGTGGTACTGGTAGTACTGGTGGTGGTAGTACTGGTGATGGTGGTACTGGTGGTGGTGGTAGTGGTACTGGTAGTACTGGTAGTGGTAGTACTGGTAGTGGTGGTGCTGGTGGTGGTGGTATTGATAGTGGTAGTACTGGTGGTGGTGTTACTGGTAGTACTGGAGGTGGTGGTACTGGTAATGGTAGTACTGGTGGTGGTAGTACTGGTGGTGGTAGTACTGGTAGTGGTGGTACTGGTAGTGGTGGTACTGGTGGTGGTACTGGTAGTGGTAGTACTGCTGGTGGTGGTAATGGTAGTGGTAGTACTGGTGGTGGTACCGGTAGTGGTAGTGCTAGTGGTGGTGGTACTGCTGGCCGTAGTACTGGTAGTGGTAGTACTGGTGGTGGTGGTACTGGTGGTGGTAGTACTGGTGGTGGTAGTGGTACTGGTAGTGGTAGTACTGGTAGTGGTAGTACTGGTGGTCGTGGCACTGGTAGTACTGGTGGTGGTGGTAGTGGTAGTACTGGAGGCTGTAGTACTGGTAGTACTGGTGGTGGTGGTGGTAGTGGTAGTACTGGTGGTGGTGGTGGTACTGGTAGTACTGGTGGTGGTAGTACTGGTGGTGGTGGTACTGGTGGTGGTGGTAGTGGTACTGGTAGTACTGGTTGTGGTAGTACTGATGGTGGTGGTACTGGTAGTACTGGTGGTGGTAGTAGTACTGGTGGTGGTGGTAGTAGTAGTACTGGTGGCTGTAGTAGTGGTAGTACTGGTGGGTGTAGTAGTGGTAGTACTGGTGGTGGTAGTACTGGTAGTACTGATGGTGGTAGTACTGGTAGTACTGGTGGTGGTGGTGGTACTGGTAGTGGTAGTACTGGTGGTGGTGGTACTGGTAGTGGTAGTACTGGTGGTGGTGGTACTGGTAGTGGTAGTACTGGTGGTGGTGTTACTGGTAGTACTGGTGGTGGTGGAACTGGTAGTGGTAGTAGTGGTAGTACTGGAGGTGGTGGTACTGGTAGTGGTAGTACTGGTGGTGGTAGTACTGGTGGTGGTAGTACTGGTAGTGGTGGTACTGGTGGTGGTACTGGTAGTGGTAGTACTGGTGGTGGTGGTACTGGTAGTGGTAGTACTGGTGGTGGTACCGGTAGTGGTAGTGCTACTGGTGGTGGTACTGCTGCCCGTAGTACTGGTAGTGGTAGTACTGGTGGTGGTAGTACTGGTAGTGGTAGTACTGGTGGTGGTGGTACTGGTGGTGGTAGTACTGGTGGTGGTAGTGGTACTGGTAGTACTGGTAGTGGTAGTACTGGTGGTCGTGGTACTGGTAGTACTGGTTGTGGTGGTAGTGGTAGTACTGGTGGCTGTAGTACTGGTAGTACTGGTGGTGGTGGTGGTACTGGTAGTGGTAGTACTGGTGGTGGTGGTACTGGTGGTGGTAGTACTGGTGGTGGTAGTGGTACTGGTAGTGGTAGTACTGGTAGTGGTAGTACTGGTGGTCGTGGTACTGGTAGTACTGGTGGTGGTGGTAGTGGCAGTACTGGTGGCTGTAGTACTGGTAGTACTGGTGGTGGTGGTGGTACTGGTAGTGTTAGTACTGTTGGTGGTGGTACTGGTAGTGGTAGTACTGGTGGTGGTAGTACTGGTAGTACTGATGGTGGTAGTACTGGTAGTACTGCTGGTGGTGGTACTGGTGGTGGTAGTACTGGTGGTGGTAGTGGTACTGGTAGTGGTAGTACTGGTAGTGGTAGTACTGGTGGTCGTGGTACTGGTAGTACTGGTGGTGGTGGTAGAGGTAGTACTGGTGGCTGTAGTACTGGTAGTACTGGTGGTGGTGGTGGGACTGGTAGTGGTAGTACTGGTTGTCTGTGAACACGGCGTGCCAAGAAGAAATCAGGCTCTTAAACTCACAGTTCTCTTCCACATATTTACTGTAAAATGGAAAGGTTAGCCAACATTAATCTTTTTAGGGTGCAACAGGCCTGGGGATGCGGTTCACAAACCTGTAACTAAACCAGTGTGGCTGTGATTGTTAACCACGTACAATCTAATCAATTACGGAAAGTAATCCGTTGCCAGGCTGTGCAGTAATGGGCTGGCTTCAAGTCCATATCAGATCTAACAGCCTCACAGTTATGCCCCTTAATCCCAAAAGAGTATACTCGACGTCGAGGCAAGCCAGTAGGTCGCAACTATGTGAGAACTATTGGTTTTGATCCATGTTGCACAGCAACATGACTGAAAATAACTGCACCTCGGTTCGGTCATTGTTGACTGCTTCATAGCTTTAAAAAAAATGTATACTATTCAGCCATGTTGGGTTGTTGTACTACATGGTTAAAAAAACCATACCAGAGTGAGACATGTTTGCTTTGGCAATGTTTGTTTTCGCATGCCGCACTAATCATAGGGTGACCAGGCGTCCCGGATTTGCCAGGACGGTCCCCGTTTTTCACCAGCTGTCCGGGCAGTTTTCGAGAAATGTAGCTCCTGTCCCGGTTTTTGGAGAGGGTCGACTAAAAACGTGGGGGGGGGGGGTTTATGTTTTACATAGTTAGCAGTTGTTCCAAGAAAACAATTTAATTCCCAGGCAAGCTACTGGGTTTAAAAATTGTATCTTATGTATGTTATTACTGCCTGTTTTGTAATTCTCTGCTGAGGAGGCCTGTCATTCTGTGCGCTCGCTTGACGTAAAATTATCGTCCTTCTATTTTTGTGAAAAGTCCCGGTATTTTGTTTTAAAATTCTGGTCGCCCTAACTAATCAGCGTAGTTAGTTGAGGCGTGTGAGTAACCGGGTTCTGACAGGTTCAGGGGCTCGGGGCCATGTCCACCCTCCTGAGTTTTGCTTCTATCTTTGTTTTCTTGAATACACGTTAAGTTACACATGATTAACATTTCAGCTAGTGTCTATTATCACACTGAGCTATCTCATTCTGCCGCTTGGATATTTCTCAAACGCCCCCTCCTGCCCACACCTCTCTGCCTTTTCCATTAACCTGCACCTCCTTTTCAAAGAATGAGCCAGCCACGTGGCAGTGACTGCAAAGAGGCCGGGGATCGCATGGGCATGGCTCAGCTGCGATCCCAACATCCTCTGTTGTAAGTTTGCAGGCATTGTGCGAAGCTGTTGGGGCGCACTTCAGTGTCTGTGTTGCTATGGCACACTTGCTAGGGCGTCACTTGATTCTGTTCGGCAGTGTACTTCGTCCCAGTGACAGACCCGCACAGCCCATGAAAAAAACATACACCCCTACAACAGATATGTTGGATGTGGTTCTCCTTCGGTGTTGAATTCTATCGCTCTTGTGATATTTATCACACTTTAAAGAGCGCTGGATCCACGCCTTAAAGCGCCCACCAGCAGGTCCTCTGTGCGCTATGCGAGATGGCCCACCAGTCTTTGAGTGGATGGATTGTTGCCCTGCACTCCGGGTGGCGTCCAGCCAGGCCCTTCGTAGGCTCCTTTGGGGGTAGATTGCTGTATTTCTTTTTGCATGTCTTTGTAGGGCGGTGTCGGGTGCCTCACGTCTTGTGTTTTCCTGCAGTCGAAGCCTCTGTTATTCAGTCCTTTGCCAGCGGTATCTCGGCACCGGCTAATCAGAAGTGATCTTGTGATGTAAAGTTGTAAGTGGGCCCTCCTTCGAGGGGTGTGTGGGAAGGACCCCTCCCCTGTGCCGGTTGTTAGGTTAATCTGCACTCTTTACACGCAGGGTTAAGGTGCATCTCCGGCGCGCTGGCAATAAGCTCGTGCTCACTCACATGCCTGGTCCGCACAATAGAGTTATCCGAGTGCTGTTAAACTGCTCCCATGTACTTCAGAACAACTCGGCATGTACCTCCGATGAAAAACTGAACGCGCGTAGAATCCCCGAACAAACAAGCTTCACAACGCCGGACCACAGATCGCGAAAGCGATCCAATTGTAAAAAAAAAAAAGAACAAGGAAGCTGCGCGCTGAGAGCTGCAGAATTGTGAACGCGCCCGGCCATCTGGATTCACTAACGGAGGCACCCTGACAGCTCCTAATTATAATTTATGTACTTCTTTGCGCGAGCACGAACGAAATATGCCCAAAATGGCGGAACAAAACTACATTTACCCTATCACTTCAAGCCTATTAAAACGAAAACACAAGGAAGACGAATCACTGGCCAGATGACAGAAAACGCTAAGGAATGTGTGGAATTCCTCTCGCCAAGGCCCTAAGGATACTTCTTCTTTTTTTTCTTATAACATTAGGATCTCGAAACTCCTCCCCCACTTACTGTGGGGAGGAGTCCGAGCCCTAAAAAGGGTGCAATTCTGTTTAAAGGAGATTAAAACCGTGAACCTATGATCATTTATGGCTCGATAGTGCCAGCAAAAGTTTTGGGAGGGCAATTTTGGCCAGATCCACAAAAATCAGGCTGCATGGGCCAAAATGCAGACAGCAGATGTTCAGCCACAGTTTTTGTGGCTGCAGGTCCGGATTGTCAAACTGGATCTGCTGCCAGTGCAAATAACAAACTGCACTGGCATCTCTCTCCCAGTGGCGGCTCCTCCGCTAGGGCGGAGGAGCGTCGCCTCACTGCCTTCAAGCAGGAAAAGAAAGGAAAAAATAAAATGACAATAACGTAATGTTATTATCATTATATTTATTTCTTCTGCTGCGGCAGCTTGTGTGAGGGGGTGGACGGGGCTGAAGAGAAGGGGAGGAGGATACAACCCTCCTAAGTGCGCAATGACTGTTTGGTAGGCCCTCTAGGGCTGCCCAAAACAGTCTTGCAGACTTTCCCTGTTCTCCATGCAGGCCGTATTACAGCCTGCATGGAGAACATGCCCACCCCTCCAGCCCCTGGCTAGGTGCCGTGTCACAGCGCTCAGACTAATCACAACACTGCATTGCAGTGGTGTGATTGCAGTGTTGTGATTGGTCAGGGGAAGGAACCTGGCTGCCTGCTTCCTGTTCCTGGAAGACAAGATCAGGAGCAGAGACACGCGGGACCCAGTGGAAAGGTAAATTGTTAAAAAAAAATTTGTTGTGACCTGCGTGCCCCATACCCCCCATGCCCGACTACACCCCACCACCCGCGATCTGTGCCGGCCACCACTGCCGGCCACCACTGCCCTCTCTTGGCACTCCATGGATAATGAAGAAGCCAACAAAAGTACCAGCTTATTTGAGAAATGCATTACTGGAGACGGATGTTGATCACTGGAAGTGTGGCTCCATTTTTTCACATCACCTATGGAAGAAGCATTAACACAGGAGTCTTAAAGGGCTTGTACCTTGGCAATTTTCAGATTTCCATTCCAAATGTAAAGTATTGGTGGGAATGTAAATCAGTAATACACCAGCCTCCTTCTTCCATGTATGTGAGCGGTGAAATGTGAGGTGTAGGTAAGTGGTGTTTATTTACATTGGCTGCATTTGGTTCCGACAGCAGATCTGAGATTCACCATTTCTGTTGCAGATGGACGGAAGATTCACTAGCTGCATTTTTCTGCATAGGTCTCTGTGAATGAGGAATGCTCATTATTCAGTGCCTGCTCATCCCTGGGGCTCTATTACGGAAGTGCCCCGGGGAGGCAACGGGCGCTTGCACTCACTTTGCGCGCCCGTGGGCACTTTGGTATTAGAGAAGGGGCCGCAGATGCTTGTGCGTCCCCTTCTGTAATATTGCTGGTGCACATAAAGCGCCAGCGCTATCACCAGAGGGAGTTCCCTCATTTGCATGGGGACATGCCCTCATGCAAATGAGGGAATCCCTTTGCCTCTGCGCTGTATCATAGAAGTGGGCGCAGAGGCAAAGAAGCTGTCCGGAGCACACTGCCAGTGCATCACCTAAAAGGTGGCTCACTGTCAGCACGCCCCCTGATGACAGCCCTCCAGAGTGGGGAATGGTGGTCCCATGGATCCCCCAAACATCCCCTTGTAGGCGGGTGCAGTCACTCACTACATCCACCTGCAAATCCCCCTATCAAGTGCAGGCAGGTTCCCGCCTGCACTGTGAAACATGGAGCAGCCTCAAAGCAACTGCTTGGTTGTCACATGAATACGTTATCCCCAGGACAGTGCAAGTTCGCGGCTGCTCTGGTGGCAGCGCGTTCACTGTAATACAGCGTATTTTCCTTGTTTTCACCAGATTCACCTTTTAAAAGGTGCACCTGGAGAAAACAAGCAAAATGCGCTGCATCTGTAATACGGCCCCTGGTGTATGTCCCACACATGCAAAATATGTATTGGGTAAAAAGTGCTTGTGCAAGGCAATTTCCATAAACATCTTTTTTTGCACAGTCTTTTTGGCAAAATGCACACTTTATCATCTGCACTATGGTGGATTGGGTAAAATGACTTATGATGGCCATATAGCAATGAACACTGGTTATGATTTGACACTAGTGCAATTATCAAAAACCTATGCACAAACAACAATGCAACAGAAAACATCACCATTGAAAAGAAAGTTATTGGTTTCAGTAGCAAGAGCGATTGAAATGGCTGCTGGACACAAGCTCACGTGATGTAGGTATTCAAGATATTAGTGCAAATGCTACATTGTTCTTTATGTTGGAGTCATAAAATTACATTTTGCCAGTAGTGACAACGAAAATGCGCATGAATTAACCTTTTAATAACAGAAAACACGTGTTACAGATTTTAATATGAATTAAAATATATTAGTAAATGAAACGGTCGCTTATATGTGGCACTCAAATTATTAGCCAACTATCCTTATAGCTGTGCTGGATGTTTATTTTAAGACAATATTTGAAGCTTAAAAATATATATATATTACAGTTCAAAGAGGTGCTTTGAAGCAGATAAATTAAATACGTTTTTTACACAATTATCGAAAATATCCATAGCAAGGGTGTACATGGTACAACAGATAAGCGAAACAGCAATTCAATCGTCTTTCTAGCAAACATATAATAAAATGTAAGCCCCATCCCTCATCAATACGTGAGAGAAGGCCAGGCTATAGGAAACTCTTGTCCAGCAAGTATCCAGCCGTGCTGCTACAAACAAGGCCTGATGTGTTTATCGACAGTCTAACTGTCTCGTGCTCAGTCTGCTGTTCGGTCAATTGGAAAAGAGCCGCCATCTTAATGCTGCTATCTGTATTCTTCATCTAATTACAAATCGGCTCTAGTTAAGAGACCTCTGTCGTCTTAACAGAGTACTCTGCAGGGGGACATGTAAGCAGATTGATCAATCCTTCGGCAAAACGTTCTTTGGTTTAAAATGTTACAGTTTCATATATGTAAATACATTTGTATGAAAATAACATGCCTATCTGGGATTTTATATAGAGTATGCAGCGTACGAAATACCTTAAAATAATACATTTATGCATAAATGTAAATACTTCCATATGTGATGTCAAACCCGACATGGCATTGATGGGAGTGACTTGGTGTAAAATGTATGTAATTTGCAATTAATAATAATAATAATAATAATAATCCACATTTGTAAAGCGCGAACAATCACTCGTAAGGGTCTCCAGGCACTGGGGGTCGTCGGGAAGATTAAGCAAGCTAATGCCCAGAGCTAGGCTAATCTGTCGCCATGAAGGTAAGTAAACAATTTAATTAAGAAAACGAATTTCGTAGCGCGCCCTGCATCACAAAATGCGATGCAGGGTGCGCTATGAAATTCGTTCTATTTATTACATTGTTTACTTACCTTCAATTATCCTTACTCCGGTTTTTAGCACCCAAGAGCCTGCCCCTCCCCCGCCCCGCCTCTCTGCCCCACCGAAACACCCACCACGGGCCGCGGCTGCAGACACTATAATACATGCTGTGGTTG
Organism: Lissotriton helveticus; assembly: GCF_964261635.1. Lineage (NCBI taxonomy): Eukaryota > Metazoa > Chordata > Amphibia > Caudata > Salamandridae > Lissotriton > Lissotriton helveticus. The sequence goes on from NC_136069.1 coordinate 1,388,754,974, forward strand.
CCTGGGTAATCCATCACACAGTACACTGTCTACCACTAAATATAGTGTAAGATCATGTCCAAGCACATTCAAAGTTGAACCAAAGAACTTAAAAATCTGGATAGTCCACTGTCTAAGTGAGTTGTCACAGGCAAAGTGAAACTTAGTTGTTAACAGCAATTTCCACTTCTCACGCTAAAGGAACGTCATTCTCCATCTTTACCGGCAACAAAAGCACATTTGATGTTCTAGGGTGGCTGTCTTCTACCCTCCTCATCTAGTATGTGTCGAGCTGGGTGACCACATATCCGTACTAGAGGACAACCCTGGAAAATGATGCAGACTTTTAAGATGTGTTACACCTTTACATTTCAATTTCTGCCATTATCTTCCTCCTGTGGCCATATTGGTGATTTCCGCTTTTTCTTCAATTAGCTCCACTTATTCTTTGTAAGGTAATATACAAATAAAAAAGGGGGGCATTTATTCATGCTATCTGTTCCTACCTACTTGACCATCTGTGCAGTACACCATTTTCCTAAAATAAACTCAAAATGCCAACCTTAGAATGTAAATACAATTATATTTATGAATTAAAACGTATATTGTATTTAGATCACTAAGCAAAATCCATGACTATCAAGTCTCTTGGTTGCAAGTAAATTACTTTCCTATGAGGCTAGAAGAGGCAAGCAGATGTGGAAATAATTTCTGTTTTTCTTTGTTGATCATTACTGCATTACTCCTAAATTGCAATTTAATATACAAAGACATTACAACAATTTATGTTAGATCTATTAAAATTAGCACATTGATGCAAAATGCTCCACTTTTAGTGGTGGCCTAGAAACAGGTGTATGTGTCTCGCTAGCCTCATCTTTTCCATAAACATTCATAGTAACAAATATATGCGTAAACACACTGCGACTTTTTCATCCAAATCTATTGCTCTGTTCAAGCGTCATTTGCATTTTACTTCGTACAGCATGGTGCATTGGGTCAGGGCACTTCAGTCATTAGCAGCCCAGTGGCGGCTCATCCGCTAAGGTTGAGGAGTGAAGCCCCACAACTTTACAGCAGTGCAATGGAAAAAAGAAAATTATAATACTGGAAGTTATTATCATTTTATGTTTAGTATTCCAGTTTCTGCCAGGTTAGCGCGGGTAGGGCTGGGTTTCCCACACCACAGGGAGGAGGAGTGGCTGATGCTGCACCAAAAGTGTGCATGACTGTATGGCTGCCATCTCGCCTGGCCAAACAGTCATGCATACTTTGCATGTTCTCCACCCCGGTTGTAATAAAGCCGGAGTGGAGAACATGCTCAGGCTTCCACTCCCTCTCTGAGCGCTGAAGCACAGCGCTCAGACCAATCACAACGCTGCTATCAGCAGCATCGTGATTGGCTAGGGGAGTCTGGAAGCCTGGGTGCTTCCTGTTCCTGCCAGGAGATACGGCTGCTGGCGACCAGCAGGTACGTTTTCTTTTTTATTAATTTCCTTACACACACCTTCTCCTGCCCCCTACCAGCCACCACTGTAGCTGCCTATGCTGTGAGTGACTGCATTTCACTTATGTACATGTGCACATCTGCCCAAAAAATAGCTGAGTAGGTGCCAAATATCCTTTGCCAATCTCTGCTTTCATTTCAGTTTTTATTTCATGTTTATTCTTTATTTTTTTCTTTAAGAGTCCTTTTAAGGTCGAGCTAGACGTAAGCAATGCAAAGCATTGCTTAGTCTGCGAAGACATCTATTGTCACCCGTTTCTGGGAATGTGGACAAGAGAGGGTGCACGAGCGCAGATTGCACCTCGTGGGCGCGCACGGCGCCGTGCCCCTCTCCTGCCTCGGAAGCACCAACACGCATGCGCATACCCAGAGACACACACACACACACACACGAGCACCCATGCACGCACCCATACATACAGAGAACCCACCCCGCCGTCGCATACACACACATACGCGCACACACACTGCATACACACACTGCATACACACACGCTCCCCCCTTACCTCACCAGAGACACACACACGAGCGCACATACACACACGCACACATACAGAGAACCCACCCCCGCCGTCGCATACACACACACACTGCATACACACACGCCCCCCCCCTTACCTCACCTCACCAGGCTCTTTTCTTGTCCTGTTTTCATGTGGGCTCCTTCTGCCCGGCTCCCGATGGATGGGCGGGCGGGTGCCGGAGAAGCGACCAAGAACACTCTGCGCCTGCGCAGAAGTGCACGCGCCCACCTGACATCACTTGTTTTGCTTGTTTACTATTGGTAAGGTTCCAGGGCCCCGCCCGGCATGAGTGCTTGCTCAATGCAAGAAACTACATTTCCCTGTTGGGTGTGTAAACTGAGCGGAAACACTCGATTAACACATATGATGAGCATGGCCACCAACCAATCAGAGAGTTGTTCCAAGAGCGAAACCAATTGATGTGGCATATGGGCGGGCTCGGTCTATTCGCACAGTATTGAGGGTCCGTGTTCGAGGTTTCGATCGGTGACAACGACTCCTGTTTGTGTGAGTGGGGTTTGAAAGCAGGGTGCCTGTTAACGGCGGAGGTGTGGGAGGCTGTATATGAAGAAAATAGATGGTATGGTATCGTATACTACTTCAACAAAGCTCGACAACTTATCTGTTCTCTTTACTGGTATTTTGTTTGGATCTGGCTCCGTTGTAAAATCTCAGACTAATCTTCAAGCGCTGTCTTGGTTACGATTTTCTAGTTTTGCACAATAATTCGTAGTTCTGAGTCTTCGATGCTGAGTTACTCACAAAGCCCCCAAATGAGTTTTGATCCTATTGAGTTATGCACAGATGTTAAATAATACAAGTAATAGTGTCGTAAGGGAGTTGAGATAAGCAGTGACAGTGTGAGGTGTGTTTAAAAGAAAAAAATTCTGAGACCGAGGTTGGGCTTGTGAAGATGGGGGCACACCTCAGTAAGACATTACTCCAGGTCTACATCTCGGTATTCAGCTGCTTCTTCAGACGTTGCCTTGGGTGCCCCACGTAAATAACGTGTTTTTAATTTTGTCCAGGGACTGTCCAATGTCACTGTTCCAAGGCATTTAATAAGTTGCTGAAAAATACCTTGTGGCAGACTTCTTAATGTCTATTCAGTATGGGCTTTACATTTTGCGTAGTAATGATCAATGTGACTGACCCCAAATGTTTTGAAATGTTCAATTTTTCCATCACAGAGCCACTGGAACTTTACACTATATTGGTTACTAGGAACCCAATTCTAGTTCAAACATTCATTGTAAGTATTTTTTTTAATTAAGCATTAGGACAGTAACCAGTGCTTTTTTTTTTTTTTAAACTACTCTATAATTGAATCCCTTCTTGTTAAAACAGAGCACTTTAATCTGGGGAAAATTCAATCCCGAGTTCCTCAACTTTTGCACCTACAAAAGTTTAAGCTATTGCCATTAGAAATTACAATAATTTTTATTTAAGTATTAATTAATTAGAAAAATTAACAGCCATTGTTATTTGTAATATCAATACATGTAAGTCACGTAAATACAACACATATTGCATTACACATGCTATCGGTGTCACATTTGCGAAAGTTATAACTATTGGCATTGTAAATGACAAAGCTATTAATTTTGCTATTTTCAAAAACAAAACATAAATAAAAAATGTCATTTACAATACCAATAGCTCAAACTTTCCTAATGCGAGACCTATTGCATTGCAAATGCTTGTTCTTTTTGTTTTGCAAACAAGGGCGCCCAACCCTTAGAAAGTGAGAAGGTTTACTTTTGATTGCTTGTAAATTTTTAATAGCTATTCCTCATTGTTGCAAAAAATAAAACACTGGATGCTTACCAAAGCCTCTGCCAATGTGAACTATTTTGTTGGGTCTATTCACACTACCGCTTTCCATAACTTAAAAGATCAGCCATTGCCCTCCTCTCTCAGTATCAGACTATTGCCCTCATCTTCAACCCCCCTCCCGCGAATGACCCATTATCTTTAGCTGGATTGACTCATGATATTCGTTTAGATTGGAGTACAGTAGATTACCTGCAGTAAATGAGGTTCATACTTAATATTAAAGAAATGTAACCTGCGTCCCACTGGGAGGTGTATTCAAGTCAAGAGAGCCAATCAAAGAGGGGGCCCTGGATGCGGATGCAATGAGTCAGATTTTACCGCAAGGCTTATTTAGTGTATATATAGAGGAATTGAGCATGAGTAGTTTTTCCAGGTGCCATTTTTGAAACATAGCAACAGAAATATGTAAGCGTTAATTAAGTGTACAAAAATGATCTCTAAAAACATGCAGAACATGAAATAACCAAGCTAGACTTAATGCGTCAACTACTCTATACCGTGTAATGTCTGAAATGAGCATCCATGCATGCTAGCGAGCATTATTCGTTATTCAATCATGTTTAGGACAAGGCACTTGTCAGTAGTTTTAACATGCTTTAATTTGTGTTGAAATAAAAGGTCACATCAAACTACAGCAAAACCCTTGAGGATGTTTTTCAGAAAGTATAATTGATATTTTTCTACGCTCGTTTAATAATATTTGCTTTGTTACAGTGTTGTCTTTTTTCAATTAGGACAGTTTGTAGTGGTATTTATTACTTGATAACGTTAGTTACTAATGGCAATCATTAAAGACCACATCCTTACGTCACCCTAGACACACACTACAGATATCCAAAACAGAAACCTATTAAAGAAATGTTTTTCACTTTTTGTCCGGATTATAGAGATTTTTATGTGAATCTTGAGATTCAGCTAGAGATGGATGAAATCATCAAACCTCCCTGCCAATGAGAAAAAAAGGAGATACAAAAATGGAAACACAAGAGGGATAAACATACTGGGAGGAGGGGCATCCACACTAATATATCAGTCAGGGAGACCGTTTGAAAATATTTAGTACGTTTTCCACAATGTTACCAATTGCTTGTTTTGTTCTTAAAGGGATTTGTCTTTAAATTCATCTATACACACCTTTGCCCTTTGGAAGTTTCAGAAACTTTAACGAACATTTCTTTGAAACAGCAAGTGCAGATCTGATAAAATAACTTTTTTAAAAGCATAATAACATTGTTCTAAAAAACTTTAACCCGTTAAGTGCACCAGTCGGCCAACCGCCGTCGCGAGCACTACCTCGGTGGTGCTACGCACATCCGTTGGCCAGCGCGGCCCCACCCACTCAATGGATCGCCCCACACCACGGTGGAATTGCCGCCGCGGTAAACGGGTTAAGGACCAAATCTAAATTGTTTAGGACTTAAGACTTACCTCCAACCACCTGAGTGATATTAAAAGACCCACAGCAAAATATTCCATCTAGATACAAGATTATATAAGTCAAAGTAGCTTTAGCAAAACCTTAATCCCAAAGTATGTCATTATCCTTGAAACTAGGAATGTGCAAATTCCTTGGTGACCAACACGTCCCGTAAAGGGGTATGTCATTAATCAAATAGATATCTTCATCAACTGTGCAGGTACATCTGAGTGCTTAATCATACGTTCAAACAGTTTTAGTCACTGGCTCTTCCAATTCTAATCACCATACACCGATTAGAGGCATAAAACGCAAAATTGAAGCCTGCTTTCTTAAATGAATGGAGACAATTTGCCGTTTTGAGAGCCTCCTAGGCAATTTCCTTTCTCCCCTTCACCGTCTATTCTTTGCTTTCTTGTGCTTCAGCAAAATGGGCATTGGTCTTGTGCAGTTAACACTGATAAGCCACTTACGGCTTTGGTCTAGACAGTTATATTGGTCTTGCCCTGGACATATATATTTGTTTAAAAGTTTTCAGTTTAATTGTGTGCCTGGAGTTTTGGCTCACAGACTGTCAGCACTAGACCAACAAAGTCAAGTTACTTTCAGCTTTGACAGTGGGCATTATCATCTCAGAATAAGCCAGCAGGCACAAGAGAGCTCACACCTTTGAAAAATTCTCCACGCATTATGAATCCTACCAAGGGCCTGGTGTCATCCATATACTCTACTCTTATGACCACACCCACTAATCATAAACGGCCCTACGCGCAACAATGGGAGAGGTTGAGAAAAAGAAGTCTCATAAGAAGAATGGATGGGCTAGTGGCTGATACCCAGAAGACGACCTCTACTGTCCAGGGACTGAAAACTTGGTATAGAATCATGTTTAATTGGTACCACACCCCAAGTAAACTCAAAGGAATGTGCCTACATACTAATAGGATGTGCTGGAGGTGGATGCGGAGTGGAAGGGTGAAAACACATGTGTGGTGGCCGTGCTGTAAAATCAAAATATACTGGAAGGGAGCACTGAGCCGTATGAAGAAAGTGGTGTTTCCCTGATACCTCCAGAGTGCTTGATGACGATACCGGGCTTTTGCCTTTTACACTAGGAGGGTCTGAGATTACGTCAGTGGACCATTATCGCACAGATGCTGCTGACAGCTAAACAAGAATTTGCTGCACCATGGAAGAAAAAAATTGCACCAGACATATACTAGTCGATTAGACTTTGGTCTCATATGGTCATGGAAATAATCACATATCATGTACACTACATGAGGAAGAGAGGGTCAAAAGAGAGGGTCAAAAGAGAGTATCATTACTACAGAAGGCATAATGGTATTGCGAGATTACTGTTGTACTGCAGTGGGGGGCGTTAGAGACCCATGTTCGATTGTGAGATAAAGACTTGTTGCCTATGAGAAACATCATGGTTCCAACTGCTGTTTGGCGTTGAAAACATTTTATAAAAAGATTTACAAAAAAAGTTTTTTATGATATTGATATACAGCAAAGGGACCTATTTCATTTTTATAAGAGTTGTCTGATATGATTGCAACAGGCTCGCAATGCCCTGTGAGGCGAGGAACCCTGGAAGCTGTGATCAGTTTAAGGCTGCAAATACAAGACACAAAATTAACTCAACTTCATTTTAGCACTCGTCAGCTTCCCAAAGGTCTAGCTTTGCATACACAAGTTGGATAAGCTGGTACCAGCAAAGTGCAAAGAATAAATTAAGCAACGATAAGAGATTAGCCATTTTTAGCTAAAGATTAATCATCCTTTCCACAGGGACCACGCGGAATAATTATGTTATCCCACTGCAAGTGGACTGCTCTGATCCATTTAATGCAGTGCTTAATAAGCAAGACATAATCAGGCATTTACAGATTAAACAATAACAGAGAAGAAACAGGATAATAAAGTGATAGGGAAAACAAAGCATGCGGTTAAACAAACGTAATCAATCCGGTAAAAGCATAGCCAGGCTTAATCTGCTTTACAGTGGAGGCAAATGACGGTATTATCTACATGCATGGCCAGTCTTTTTGTCAGCCATATGCCAGCCTAAGTACATGAAATTGCAGAAAATTGTATGAGGCGATGAACGTCTGGAGTCTTGAACTTCCAAGCACTGGAAACATTTTGTTCCGAAAGAAGAGGAGTAGCTTGAAAAGCACCCTCTTGGGCAAGGGAAAAATCAATGCTAGTCTTGAGGGGGGCATAAAGTGCTCTGCGCACCTGTTGCTTTGCATTGAAGAAGGTCATGTGCTTGGGTTTTATGTTTTCGTGTTCACTTGCAAAGCATATTTTCCTGTTGAATCGGCATCATAGTGTTGAACTTGAAAGGACAAAGAAAATCTCTGATCTCAGGCCCGATGGAAAGACTTTTATGTTGCCTCCATGATCTTCACAGCATCCCTGTTTGGGACAACTATGGTCAGTACTGACTGAGCACTACACAATATTAATGTTATATTTGATTATTGGTCCATATCAGAGGTCTGTAGTGAAACCGCACATGCGGTGTCTGTTTACTTTGTTATAAATACAACACAAGAACAGCACTGAAGTGGAAGGCAGACCAGAGTTTTAGGTGCTGGTCCACCTATGACTGCACTCGGCATCCCAGCTTGTGTAGGAAAGCAGGACACACATTTCCTTGCAGACAGATGCAATGAGTGACTACTGGTGGGTGGAGGTCACTGGTGTCCCCTTTATTTTTGTCCAGTGGGCACCCTTGGGTGTATAAGCAAAGAGAACACGCCCTTGTGATTGTGTTGGCATAAAATATGCAATGGCATGATCTGATTTATAGAAGTGGTTGGTCAAAGTATCTATGTTTCCTTCTATAAAACAAAAGTGACCCAGGGGGACAAGAAGTGGGCACAAACGCCCATTAAGCATCTGTCATTTCTTTTAAATGTTTCCAACAACTCCTTTCTGTTCACATTTTTTAAATACTTAATAAAAGAGCAACCAACTGTTCACAATTAGCCTGCCAAACCAAACAATAAAACATCATCCATGGAAATTAATATACGTATTTGAGTTTCCAGGTACCTAACAAAGGTTCCATGGCAATTTGCAAAGATGGATTTTCTTCACAGTATTCCAGTGCTTGCCAAATTAGTTAGTGGCAATACGTATATAAGCCAATCAATGATGAACATATTTTACCTAAATTGAACTTCTGAAACCTTTATAAAGCTTTTTATTTTAGGACTTAAACCCAATAGTGAGTTAAAGAAAATCCAAATAACAGTGATAAGTAGAGGCCAAATATTTGTATTTAATGTATAATATTATATTAAAGTTGAGTATCACAAATTTCTGATACTACAAATTCAGAATATTAGCACTAGGTATTCAGGGAAAATGCACCATACCCTTTCGGTAGACTTTTTTAAAAGTTGGCAGTGAAGATAGCCGGATGATGTGGTAATGGTTCCTCTCTTTGGTCTTCTCTTTTAAACACATATAGCTTCCAGTCCTGAGTCCCTTGGAAAGAATAATCTAAAACACAGGTAAATTCTTTATTTTTAGGATTATATGATTACCCTTTTATTCTTTCCTGTTTTCTGAATTCCTCTATCAGTCTCTTCTTTATGATTTGTTAATTTCCCTTTTCCGTGTTCTTCTTTCTAAATTTAAGCCAGGACCTGTCTCCTTACTGATCTCTGCTATGTGTAGCTATCACCAGATTCTCTTAATCTCTGTGATAGTTTTCTCTAAATTATGAGGTGGCAATGTGCTAGAAATTGGGTTTTTAGTTGGCAGAGGTTTGCACCCTGTCCAAGAAGCGACCCAATTTCTAACATTAGTGATCAGCTAGGATACAACTTGTGTTTGTGCAGTACCTTACAGTAATTTGGTGTACACTACTATCCACATCTAGACCAATTTGAATCAATTGTCTCTGACCCGCCATTGGCATTTTTTCCTACTCTCTTCAATTAACATTTTTAATTATTCAATTCGCACCGATTGACATTTTTGCTTTTTCCTAAAATCATGTCTCTGATTGGAGGTTCTGCATCTGCCCCTGCAAGAATGGAGTTTGAGCTAGCCAGAATTTAGGGTTTCGCTGTGGCCCAGCTCAAGGATTTCTGCAAGGATTTGGGGATTCCTGTATTGAGCAGCACCAGGTAGATGAATCTTCAAAAGGCAGTAAGTGCCTGGTCTGAAGCCCATGCTGTGTTAGATGGCACCCCAGAGGCTGGAGAAGAGCTGGATGAGGAGGAGGATTTGGACAAGGGTCTAAGAGAAGGTCTTGGGCTGCTGTCTGTGGAGGAGGAGGGCAACTTACTTCCCAAAATGGGGGTTCCTTCCAGAAATGAGCGAAGTTCATCATCCAAAGGTCTGTCCCAAGAGGAACCAGAGTACAGGATAGATGAAAGTTTTAATTGGACAGACAAAGCTCAATTTGGAGAATGAGAAAGCCTTAAAGGAGAAAATGCTAGCCTTGTTGATGGAAGAGAGCCAAGAGAGATTTGCAATTGAGGAGAAAAAGATAATGTTGGCTCCGGAATTGAGCCTGAGAAACTTGGACATCCAATCCAGGCAGGTGGAGTCCAGTAGTGATGGTGGCAGCGTCTCTTCTGGGCCCCTTGAAAGGATGGTCCACATACCCAAGGGTTTGGTGTCTGATTTTGTGGTGGGAGACAACACAGACAGATGGTTTGAGGCATATGAAATTTCACTCAAAAGCAAAAAGGTCCCTGAGGCAGATTGGGGGACTAGTCTTTGGAGATGTATCCCTAGGGAGTGAGGTATCCCCCCTATGAAAGAGGCCCTAATCAGGAAGTTTGGTCTGACCCCGGAGGCATACAGACAGAAATTGAGGGATAGTCAAAAGATTTCCCAACAGACCTGGGTGGATTGTGTGGGTTCTTTCTGCAAGGCACTGGATAGTTGGGTGAAGGTAAGTGAGCTAAAAGATTACCAGGGTCTGTATAATTTGTTTGCAACAAAGCATATGTTATCTCTTTGGTATGCAGATCTACGCCGACACCTTGTTGATAGTAAGCTCACTGACCTCACGGAGGTTGCTAAGTAGGCGGACCGCCAGGTCAACACCAGGGTCCACAGGAAGGTATCGGGGGGGGGGGGGTTCACCACAAGGATGGGAAGGGTCATCAACAGAAGAAGTGGGGGGGGAGACAAAAAGAAAAATGAGTTCTTTGAAGAGCCCCAAACAAGTTCTGGGGGACAGAGTTACCAGCCTCCTGCTGTAAAGAAGAAATGGCTCTATGCCAGTAAGCCTGCAGGGGAGGCTTCCATGAAGCGCTATTAGTGCCAACAGGAAAGGCACTACAAAGAGGATACCAAGTGTCCCAAGCGGGCAAAGCCCCTCTCCGGCAGGCAATCACTGGGGTTGGCTAATTTTGAGCATGTGGAGGAGATTGCCCTAGATAGTTTTGGGGGAGTGTAGAAAGGACTCTAGTGTCCCTGGGTGATAGGGAGATGGTACTGAAAACCCACATGCCTGACAATACTAGGAAGTACAGTCAGTAGGTGGCCATCAATGGGCAGAGGATGGAGGCTCAGACAGAGACAGGCTGCTGAATGCCAGCATGTAGCTGGCTACATCCTGGGGTGGGTTATTGGGAGCATGCTCTAAGCATTCCTTAACCAAACGGAGGTCCTCTCACAAGAACTCCATATAGAAGTTCAAAATTGCTGAAGTCAACACCCTTCTGAGTTACATTCCTGTAGGCAAACAAAAGGCATGGCAGGAGGGCATCCCACTTACACCTCATGGGTTCAGGTAAACCTATAATCATGCCTTTAAGGGTAGTTGAACTTTTCAACCAACCCGTTGGTTATGGGGTGGTAATGAGTGGTGAATTTATAGGTCACACCCCAATCCTGCATGAATCAGATTCAACTAATCAAGTGCTTGACGGGAGACAACCATCTCAACGCATGCGTTACGGCGCATGTGTTGACATCACGTGCACTTACAATGCACGCGTTTAGAACGCATGCATTCGCAAGGCATGGGACGTAATAGATGTGCGCCGTGACGGCCTCCGGGGGACACAGACGACAGGGCAACAACGCTGGAACAACGACAAGAGACAGGTAAGGAGGTGCTGTTTTGGGGTTGCGTTAGGGCTTAGGGCTAGTTGTAGTATAGGTACTATTTTGTGCTTTGGGGATTAGGGCTTAGGGCTACTAGTAGAATGGGTGCTGATTTGATGTTCGGGATTAGGGCTACTAGGGCTACTAGTAGAATTTGTGCTGTTTTGGGGTTGCGTTAGGGCTTAAGGCTACTTGCAGTATAGGTACTGTTTTGGCATTTGGGGATTAGGGTTTAGCTTTGAGGTCGTAGTGTATGCTTGCTTTACTGTTTAGGGCTTAGGGAAGTGTTAGCGTGCCATATTGTAGGGTACGGTTTCATGGTTCAAGGATTAGGGTTTAGGGTCGGTTGAAGGGAAATGCGCATATGGCTAAAAATTACAATGGAAAAACTTGCGGGTTGTCTGCATGTGATGTAAATGTACTTCACATGCATGGTTATATGAATGCGACATAATGGTATGCGATGTGATTACTCACGATCTAAGGGGAAATGCGATGTAACAATTACAATGTAATGGCATACGATGTGAATGTTTGCGATGTACCATCATACATCCGTACTTGATGCCGAAGCTTGCTCCTTCCAAGGTACTTTTTCAGTGGTCCCTGCGTGGCCCTGTAACCGGCCTCCCCTCCATTGCAGTCAGCCTGAACTTTGGATTTACCCCGGTCTAGCACGACCTCAAATAACCTTTTAGCGGTATTGATTTTTAAGCACTATTTTGGCTATAATATTTAAAAAATCATATCTCGACTTCTAGTCATTGGATTTTTGTAATTTCAGTCTTGTTGTACTCAAACTTTTAATCTATTTTTCTAAATTGGTGTTGAGTCGTTTTTGTGGTGTTTTCACTATGTTACTGTAATTAAAGTGTGCACAATTACTTTAGACTTTGCCTCTTAAGTTAAGCCTGACTGCTCTGTGCCATGCTACCAGATGGCGAGCACAGGTTAATTTAGGCTGTGTATCTGACTTACCCTAACTAGGATTATGGCTCCTGCTTGGATAGGGTATATACTCTGCCAACTAGAAACTCCAATTTCTAACATTATGATTTACTTTAAAAAGCATTCCCACTAAAAACAAGGGTCCCAAAGGAAAACCCCCACAATTCATTCCTTAATGGTAAGCCCCTTTGCTGGCTTCCCCTCACTTATACTTTATTTTATCCTTGGTGATCCCATTTATCCTTCCCAAAGTGTAATACTATTTTCCTGTTTATGTAGAAATGTAAACGGTGTGAAGCACGGATTGGCTCTCCCTTTCCTGTTTGCCTTTAACCTACCTTTAGAATCCACTTGATTTTTTCCCCAGCCATTTCCCTTCACCCTGTACCTCAGCACACACATGTGCTAGCTGCGCTCCTCCAGGAGCGTGGTGGGACTGAGGGCCACACCTAAGGTTTCTTTTCTCAGAAGACCCCTTAGTTCACAAAGTGGTCTTGTGCTCTCCCGTTCTTCTTTCCGTGCTTATCGCAGTCTTGCCTCCTACAAGGGTTTTCTGCGTCCTCTCCATCTCTCGCGCACTCCACAATCCTTCTGTCTCATCTAGGTCCTCGGAATCTGCCTCCACCTTTGGTAGTTCTTCTTCACTTTCACCGATCTTTTCTTTCTCCTGTGAAAAGTACAGTCCTTCCTTTGTTTCCATCTCTAACATCTCCTGATGTGTCCTTTTTCTATTTTAACTGTTTTTTCTTCTCGTATTTTAGGCTTTGGGCCCAGCGCGGACCACAGTGTAATGTCAGGTAAGTTCTCCTCTGTTTCACTCTTATGTTTTGTCAGCTCATTTGCGTCACACTAATGCAGAACAGAGTTTCCATGAATCAGCTTAAAGGTAACTGAAATGCAACGTTTCTGAGGTAGGTTGGTGAACAAGACCCTTTAATATGAATACAGCAATTACACAAATATGTATATTAGAAATGGGGAGTTTTGTAAACAGAGCGGTCAATAATTGTGGCAGCATAGTGAAAGTAAGTAGTTGCCTCAGGAGGACAGAAGGTGTTGTATAGAAATGTTAAAGGTGGTAAAAAAAATGGTAGCTAAAAAAGGTGGGAATGCCAGTAACGGGGAGGGTGGAAGAGGGCACTTTGTAACAGAAGGGAACTATATATGTCCCTTGATGGGAGGAGGTTTTAGAGGTCGTGTGGAGTTTGTGATCTGAGGGAAAAGGCCTGCAGAAGAGAAAACATGACTGTTGAAGGACTGGTGGAAAACTAAGAGTCAGTTTGTGTGATCTCTTCCGAAGATGCACAGGTAAATATTTAATATGCTGCAGTTGGCAAAGCATATTATTTCTGATGGTTTGAAGGAATAAGGAGGCTGCAAGGAGGAGCAGTGTCAGCAGTAGACCAACATGAGTAATGCAACTGCAGCATGTGTATAATACAAAGAAAAGTTTGTTCAAGCAAAAGATTGACAGAAAGCCAGCAAGATTTTTTATTTTGAGGAATTTAGTAGACCAGGAAGCGCTGATAATCAGAAGACTGCATAGAGCAGCAAGGAATGGACTATGATATGTAATGCTAGGAGGATGGCTCAGATTCCGGCAGGAAATCTCAGTTTGATAAAATCCCTCTGTTGATATGTACTGTGATCAGCAGCTCAAATGTGGGATGATGACTTGGTGAGTTAAATGCTCACCGCCGATGATTGCTATGCTTGTCAGAATACAAGTTTGGGCAATAGTGGCACTTTTGGGTCTGGGCTTGAGACCACTTTGGCCGTGTTGTCACTCTCTTATTTTAGAAATATGTATGCTAAAATGCATAAATACAGGGGGCTTTTGGTCAGCCTTCTAAATTCATTGGTCTGTTTAACTTCCATTTAATATGTTGCTTCCACTCAGGAAAGTATACATCATGGGGCACTGGGTCAGCCTGTTTCAGCCATAGGCTCTCTTCAATGTAGGTTACAACATTTATTAGTTGTGCACGTCAACCTAAAAAGTAGTCCAGTTGAGTGGGAAAGTTGGTCAGCCAATCTCTGCTTTCATTACATTCTTGTTTTTAGAGAGGCATGGAAGCACAAGGCACACCATGACCAGCCTTTCATTATTTTAACCCCATTGCTCATTTAACCCCTTCCGCGCTACCACGTTTTCCCGCTGTGCGCGGGAATTTCAAAAATGGCTTGTTTATGACAAAGCCAGCTCGTCATCCGCGTAGCGCAGGTAACGCCCATGACAAGCTGGCTTTGTCATTAGCGCCGAAGGGGTTAATGTTAATAGCTTACAGCAACTTATCGCCCATCATTTTCGCTACCACTGCTGCTGAGCAGCACATGCTTTGGAGTGTAGCATGACACATTACAAAACCAAGATATTGCAACTAGTGGAAACGCACGTGTGCATAGGTAATGGTAATAAAGGTAAAATCTATCACAAACTTAATATTATCACTAATTCCAAATATTTAAGTATCACCAGCCATTGTACACATCACATACTGTTTTGAGAAAAAGCTTTTGCAAGCAGTCTTTTTCATTAGTAAAATCACTGTTAAGTGGTACACGTAGTCAATTACACGCCCATGGAAGTTTCTATACAGCACAAACGCTGGCTTTGTGTCATAATGGTAGATGAGATCGGCACAAGGATTTCTGGCACAGTTAAAGCATAAAATCCTTGAACTAAAACCCAGAATGAAATATCTTATCAAAATGGGTGTCCTTCATTACGTTATGTGACAATAAAGCTTTGCTGCTGCTATTGAACCACTGCGGGATGGAAAGTGGCATTATGAATGGCACTTTGCGCCACAGTAATTTGTTTTTGCAGTCGCTATCCATTTAAAAAGACGCTCAGTCTTGGAGAAGCAAGCCATACAATACCTGTGCATTCGGTAAAATATTTTTTAACCTTGAAAGACACTTAACGAAATACAAAGCTGTGTAGACTGCTAACTGGCATCTCCCCTGAGTCAATTCACCACATCAGTTCTCTCGGTCTATTTACCTGACATCCCCTCTGTATACTGAGTTCATCAGCCATCGCCTCGCCTCTGATTAATGGCTAATTTAGTATTTGCCTTGCAAATGTTTACCAGCAAGAAGACGGGATGGATACTTCGGCTCTGACAGGAGTGATGGCCGCTCAGACTGCGGCCCCTATGGACTGGTCAGTGGTCGCTGTCCCTAAGGAAGTGCGCCCGGCTTGGGTTTCTGAGAAAACCCTTTGAAAGGCAGCATATCCATTTTTAATGAGCACAGTGCAAAATCAATTAACTGGGGCCTCAAAAGAGGAAATTAATAATCATATCTATTGGGCATTTGCATGAGCCACACAGAAATGACCTTCAATGTATGTCACACACATGCTATTTTATTGGCTATAGGGGACTAATTGCCACCAACACAAAAACGTTAATATGAACATAGAATATTAAACTAAATGGGAGGAAGTGATAATGTTTAAAGAGTCATTCACATTAAGTTCATCCTTACAGAGGGTTACTGCATATGGATAAGGCTTTCACCAACCCTTTGAATAGCACATGCCCAAACTGATAAAGATCTTCATCTACACACACAAGCACACCAAACAAGAACCAAAATGACAAAAAACACACACCAAACTACACTAACTATTGCAATACAATTACAATCAAACATATACACAAATGTTTATCACACCCGTGACTACTGACGATCCTACGCAAACAACAAAAAGTCTGCAACCGGGACTAAAAGATACTCGAACCTGACCAGGCTGTGAGGCTATAAAAGTGGCAATACAGCACTATACAAATATCACTTAACATAAAACACATATATAATTCTCTAATGCTACTCAATTGGATGTCAAAGAACATTTATGCTGAACTGCTCTTCAATAGGTCTATATATCTAAATGTACAGGTGGGAGCGGGCAGTGCACAAGGGGTTCTGCCCCGGCATCACACAAGAATGTAAGATTCATGTACCCATGATAGGTACCTACAATGGGTAATGCAGACTTTGAAGTATCATTGAATGTAGGTATATTTCCTAAACATTATCCTTTGAAAACATTTAGAATTCAAACAGTAATCTATCAGGGAAAGATGTCCAGCCTAATGTCATTATACGACGAGGACTTAACAATGCAAACAGATTGAGCGAAGCTTAGCGTATGGGCCAAAGCAGAACGACAATGATCTTGCATCAGCAATGCAGTATAACAGTGGTGCAACGCAAAATGCCTTCCCCCTCCCCATGGGAGAATCTAGTGAGGGACCCCTGAGATTCCCATATAACACAGATAATCTGAGGCCTTAGACTGAAAGGGGGACACTGAATGGAGGGGCTGCCAGCTTTACGGTTCTGAAATACACGGAATCCTGCATTCGAAAATCACTAACTGCTGTAGCATGTTATGGATTATGAGCGAGTAGAAGCTGATCCGCGTTCAATAGAGTTCTTGATTATTTGTTAATTGCAATGTTGTTCCAGGATATTGCAGAAGCAGGGTGGAAGTAAAGGAGATCAATAGGAGATGCAAACAGATCAAGTGCCACTTTAAACTCAAGCATAGCTTTTTTTTGGGTAGTGCAATACGGTTTCAATAAAGGGAATATAATGGATCCTTGGAGCGTTAAATTTCTCAGCAGGGCTGGACCAAGCTAGCGCATTCCACATCTTGAAACCGCACTGGCTGGCAACAACTTTTCAAGCGAGCCTTTCTCCTTTAGTCCAGCTATCCTCAGTTGTACCTTTCAATGGAGACAACAGTGTACCCTCATAATTGTCGCTCCGCTGTCAGTCAGAGAAGGGAAGAAATGGGTGACATCTGTGACATCCCACCAATCATCCCTCTGGAAAATTGATATTGTCCTATCTGGTAAACAACACCTAGGGAATCGAGAAGCCATGCCAGACATCCCTGAACAATCAGCTCTCATTAAAGGATAGAAGCCACCACACGGTTATCCCCCCATCAACTAATCAATAGTGCACTGACTTGTGCCTCACTAGCGAGCTACTGCAGCGCACTTCCCGCCCGCCAACCGTATAACAAGGGTCAGATTCAGAAGCTTTATTTCTTCTTTTTCCCTTTAATAAGAGAGTGATTACATGCATGCAGCATACTTCTCTTATCATGTACCTTCAGGCTATCTCATTATTTTTGAGTAAGTTACACTGAAAATGGAGCAGGGTCATCAACCTAATGATTTCTTTTGTAAAAAGACATTATTCTCTTTTCTGTTTGATATGATTCTGCCAAGTGCGGGTGGAATGTCTAAATGTAGTATTTGCTTTATAGATATACATATGTGTGTGTATGTGTATTTGTATGTATGTGAAGCTGTATATGAGAGAGAGGGTGAGAACTCTCTATGAGAGAGAGAGAGAATATATATATTTAACAGGTAAATGTGTAACGTGGGGGGTGACCAGAAACCTGACATTGTAAAATAGGACCAGTAAATAATGCATGATACTTGTTGTGCATTTTTCACATTGTTTATTTTGGGGCAGTTAGCTTGGAAAAGCAGTTATACCCAAAATACATCTCGCAATTGCTACCAATTGGAATTAGAATGTGTAGGCTTTGTTTGCCTTTTGCGAATAAAAGGATAAAAAAACAAGTGAGCAATGGTGAGAGTCAGTGGATTTAGGCGATTCTGTAGTATAAGATTTTACCATATAATTATGGATTTACTGCATTTGCCGCATAATTTGCAATATGTGTAGAGTTCAACAAAATATTGTTTTAATCTCAAATGAATTGATGCCTCCCTGAACACAGTATAAATGATCTAATATGCAAATGATTGAGATAGCCAGTGTTCTCCTCTGTTTTTATTGATTTATCTAATTGGTTGCCAATGATGGAGGTCTAGTCATGACTAGTTGTTTTCGGTTTTATTCCGTCAGGCCACTTATTCCAAGTTACAATGCATTCTTAAGAGCAGCGCCGGGCCACCTTAGGCCAAGTCTGTATGGAAAATGCCCATTTCAACACATAGAAATCATCTTGACTGATACTTCTGAGCGCTATCACAAGAATAACTTTGCAAGAGTACTATTGCATTGTTTATGTACATTTGGCAAAAGCATTGGCAGTGATTGTCTCAAACAGAAAAAATAGGCTACAGAAAAAAGAAAAAAATAACCTTCACGTGTCAAAACTGAGAGAAAATAATCTTGAAGTTTTAAGATGTCCAGAAGGACATCCAAGGTCACAAGGAATAATCCTCTCCACATACAGATGCCTCACGTATGGACCTTAAGTTGTGGCTTCCTGCAGACATTTTTAACATACTTATGATATAACTCTTTGAAGAATACAGTATAATACAGATAGGCAGTAATAGACTACTTTGTACCAATATTGTATGGGGAGGGGTCATGATTCTCGACTCTTGAGTGGGTGAGGATACGCTTTCCCTGTATGACCAATATCAATAAATAGCATATTGCATTCAGTGGATCTGCATGTATGGTTTATTCCAGGTTGTTGTTTATTGTGCAGTAGTTATAAACAAAGAGATACAACCTTACACAAAGCACACGGTTTTGACTTTGTTCAGTGACACAGAACAACAGTACCTATGTCTGGTGTGTATATCCTAGTAGTTGTCTTCTATACACTGATTCTACAATGGAATCTGTGACAAACAGTGTGCATTCTTAAGACAATTTCACTATACTGTGGTAGAATTTGACTTTTGAACTGCAGTAATGAATGTGTTCATAAGTCCACTTTTTCATCGACAGACAGGCAGATAGATAGGCAGATAGATAGATAGATAGATAGATAGATAGATCTATCTTTAAATCATCCTTGAAGGACAGTGGTGCATCTGGGTGCACACACGTGTTTAGCCCTGCGCTTATAAGCAGTGAGCGAATAGGCGGGCCCACCAGGACAGAATTCTCTTTGTTTTGGGGTCTGGCTACTAATGGCGTAACATGCAGTCCATTAGGCGTGCCATTCTCCCCTTTGGTTCACTAAATGGAGCCAATCAATACCTTAATGGGGATGTTTGGAATCATCCTTACGAGAACGAAACTGGCACATTACAGCATTTTTCCGGCCCGTGCATTAAGTTCATTACATCTTCTCATTTGAATTACAAATTTCATTTCTCTGATCAAGATGAGGACAGGCCCCTCATTTACAAGCTCAGATTTTTGCTGTGTTAATGTTTTACAGAGAACTATAAAATTAATGCAGTGAAGAGACACCATGTAACCCCATCAGCAGAGAAGAAGAGATAAGATCCCAAAATCCAATAGCCCTGGTGATACTCGGTGACCACGATAAAAAAGCAGCAAGAAGTATTAAGTAAAAAAGGCCAGGAAGTTAATATATGCTATTAGAACGTTTAACCTTTGTCACAGTGCAAACTCGGTCTACGTGGGAAAATGTGTCATCTAATTTCACCTAATGAGCGAAGGCGCATTTCCCTTCCAAATGAAAAGCTGCAGATGCAAAATCTGGCATAATGGCTTCACAAATGATATTAAAGAAAATGAAAGCATACAAATGTTTAAGACTGCACGGCACCTCGGCGAGTTAAACGCTCGCTGCTGACATCTATTGTTACCTAGAGATAACTGGCTCGATCCAGGCAAGACCTACGCACACGTCCATCGTTTAAAGGTCAATAAATTGAGTTTCATTGCATTGGGCAATAGAACATAGAGGTAATCATTTTGAGTTTCTTTGGCTTCAGCAGCGGTAATTCCACACCTGGTAGTTCGGATAGCAAAGGTAGCAGCAGTGGTAGATCCCAGTATTCACAGGGGATCACATGTGGACCCCCCACTACTCCCTAGACATAATCAAGCGCAGCACACACATTCCCACGTGCTAGCTTGTGATTGCAGTGCTTGCACTGAGGATGCATTGGTCCTTGCTTGACCTCGAGAATTAGTCACCAGTCATACTGCATCACTTATTTGTCTATCTGGCTGATAATTTATGTTACTGACTCAATTGTGAATTAGTAAACAGGTCCTAATATTTACACAGATAAACAAATACTTAGTTTGGATGTGCTATATGTATATAAAACACGTTTCTACTGTAATTATAGAAAAGTGCAAGGTCTTCCAACACTTTGCCCTCATGAAATGTACACATACAGAAGTGTAGAAGTAAATAATATGTAGTGTGCTGGCATACAGTGAATTGTTTCCATTTCCTTGATGAGTATATTAAACATTCATGCTGCCTCTATAGGGTAAATAAATATCAAATCGATACGAAAACATTTACATTGATAGCATGTGCCTTTATTAGCCAAGTCGGATCTTTTGAAATACAACGTGGAAAGTTCACATACAATTGACATTTTGAAATCATGGGCAATGGTAAAATCATCATTGAATAATAATGAATGTCATCAAAGATTACTGATGTTTACAAACAGGAAAACCTCTTGTGTGATTTACAAAGATGTTTAACTGCATTTGAACACTTCATATCTTCAACCAAGTACAATTTTAAATTGATAATATGTGGTGATGTTTTAACCTGGATTTAATGGACTGCATGAGGCAGGCTGACATGTAGTGGTCAGTGGCGACTGGCACGGATTGGGGGTGGCATGGTGGCAGGGCGTGAGGAAGGAGGGCGAAGGGGGTAAAGTATATTAAAAAAACGTACCTTACCTCCTCACCGCTCCTTGTCGTCCCTTGTCGTAGTCCCTCCGCAACAGGAAGCACACTAGGCTCCCCTGACCAATCACAACGATGCAATGCAACATTGTGATTGGTAAGCACCCAGGCTCCCCTGACCAATCACAACGCTGCAATGCAGTGTTGTGATTGGTCTGAGCGCCATGGTTCGGCGCTCAGCCAGGGAATGGGGGCCTGGGCATGTTCTCCACGCAGGCTGTAATGGTGAGGACACTATTACATGGTGTATCGAGGAGAAGGGCTCTTCTAATAGCAAACTGTAATCACAACACTGATATGTTAACCCCTCCCATGCTGGTGACGGAACCGCTCCGTCACCAGCCACGGACGCGCTGTGCTGATGACGGAGTGGTTCCGTCACGGCCCGCTCGGCGCGCCTGCGTGGCGCGGATTCCACGCCCGAGCTGGACGTTCTGATGAGAGGGCGGGCCGTGACGGAACAGCTCCGTCATCAGCACAGTGCACCCGAGGCTCGTGACGGAGCGGTTCCGTCACGAGCATGGGAGCGCCGCGTGCCCCCCCCACATATAAATGTGTATGGCTTTGTTTTGCCTCTAGTATGGCCTTGGGTTCCTTCATTCTTTTGCGGCTCGATCAAAGGACTGCAATCCGAGTACTTTTAGGAGTATCATAAAAATATTAGAGCAATTGATTAGCTGTTGTGAACCTGCATTCATCGCTCACCTGTCAGATATTTCTGATTTGCGTGTGGTATTTATACTAAAATACAGAGCATTCGGTAATATTTCCAGGTGCATGTATAGGGTTTGTTAAACAATTTGCATACGGGGTCATTACTGCACTGTTCACATCTATCCTCCTTTGTTCCAGTGGGTTTTACTGCAGCTTCCGGTTCAACGATCAAAGATATGTTATCTTATGTTCGTCATCCCCTGCTCTAGTATGCAGCCCGCGTGAACCCTTGCAAGGATGTTATTTAAAAAACCAAATGAACCTCATTGCAAATGAATGTGAATGCTATTAAAGAAGCCATTTCATCGGGGATGAATGACCTCTTTTAATTGATTATGGATTTTGTTTAAATCTATTGCGCTCCAAGAGGAATTGCTTGGAGCAGTACACCATAATATTAGTATCTGCTCTTATTACACTTTCTCAACATGCACGGCGGTGTTTCAGCGGCTGAGGAACCCGCGGTCCCAGCTGGAGCTGGATTTTGACCTGCCAGAACTAAGTCCACAGAAATGGTCGATTTTCACTCATATAATATTCATGGCTCTTTGATTTTTAATGGCTAGATGCATTTTGAGAACCTCTGCGCTTTTCTCCTCTCGGCCAGGGCACACAACATGTCTTCTTCCATCACTGACGAATTATGAAGAGTCAAGTCTATCACGTTACAAGATGTAATATGGACTTGGACACCACTTTAATAAACATAACCAAGTGACTCAAATAAAATGATGATAAATGGTGGCATCCAGAGCCCTAACGCAAGCAAGAAAAGAGGGGCGCTCCTGTCTCTTAGTAAGAAGGAAAACACAGCCATAGTAGGGGTGCAGTGGGTCCCTTAAAGCCCTGGGTCTGGTGGGACTGCACCTACTGCACTATTGATAGCTCTCCACCAGGTGGCGCCCTACCGAAAGAGAAGGCATCAAAATAATAATTTGAAAAAAGAGTCTGCTGCTTCCTTGTCTAAGGTAAGAGTTGATGATGCAGCAAAAGAAATTTAAATGAGGTAGTTCGCATTCCATCTCCTCTCATATAAAATTATATTTTTAGACGTGCTGCCTATGAAACAACCTTTAACTCGATGACTTGCACTAGCGTGGCCATTATGCTGCGCACTATATTTCCAGGGACTAGCACCTCTATATGCACAAAGACTTTCTGCTGGTGCTTAATTTGAGCCGGTGGTTTCCGGTGCTTGGCACCCACACTTAATTGTCAACACCGGGGCTTGTGACAGTCTGCCACAAGGTGGTACTGTCTAACTAATTTAGAGAAGACCACCACAATAGTAATTTTTAATCCAATGTACATTAAAAGAGACTGATAACTGCCGCCCAAACCTTTCTTCTTTGGGGGTCTGAAATAGTCCGAATTGTCATACTTGCAGTCGCGTGATGGTTAGTAGATGGGTTGTTTTTATCATCGGCAGCATGGCAGGGGCAATGTGTGGTGCAAGTTGTAGCGGCATCCTTGTACTTCTATTTGTTACAAATTTAGCAATGACATCCTTCAGGGCACTCACCAATCGAGTCAAAGTGTTGGCTGGTTGAAAGATCACCACCTGCTGGGTAGACAAGGTATTACAGCCACTGGTCCTCGAGATACTGGCTGTGAAATACATGTCGAATATGGTGCATTCTTCATTAAATTCTGCATGGCCTTTATTTATGAGCCATTTTTCCTTCACGAAAGATGTGGCCTGCAAACTTTATGTGGGGAAACTTGCGTGGGTCAGGATGTGAAAGTGACCGCAAATCTCAACATCCTGATTCCAGTGCTAACATGAGTGCGCACAGGGATTACAATGAATGGCCTAGAAATAATCGGAGCCTTAGTATGTTACCCTTTTAATTTAATTTCCAAGTTGCTTAAAACAACCGGTTCTATCGCAATTACCTTTACTATGAGTTTCATTTTACTAGGACAACTGAGTGTATTTCTTTTACTTTGCTCTTCCTTTGAAATTAAAGCATGTATTGCCTGGGGTAGCTATCCGCACAAGGCTTGCCTGCTAGAAGTGCATGTTAACCGCTATATGTTTACATTCCAGAGGGGAATACTTTGCGATGAATAACAGTGCATCTTCCCAGGTCCTTCTGGCATTAAGGGACAGTGGCAGGGCCATCATTCATTTACAGGAAGTATTTTAGTGCACAAATAGCATGTGACCCTGCATGCAGAAATAATACCAGCACAAATAATTCTGCCTCCAGCTGATGATATGTAGGCTGCTAATGGACTTGTTGCTTGAAGGCCCTTGCAGGCATCATGCGCCCAGATAGCCCTTCAATGAGCTATTATTTCTTAATGATAATGCGTTCTATCTATCGCAGAAGCTCCAAATTGCTAAATTAGCAAATGAAGCATCGGAACATTATGTTGTGCCTGCTTTTTAAAGCACGGGGGAACACCATACCAAGGAAGTTAAAATCCAATTCAGAATACATAATTATTGCGGCCATAATGTGTTTTTCTCCGAAATTAAACAAACAGCTCACAGCTTGGGGACTTGCATGCCCTAGGCAGTCACACATCACTTGCACTATATTTCGGAGGAACACATGCTGTGAAGCTTTCAGACCGAGAGTTGTAATTAGCAGCCCCCATCAGGCCACCAGAGTACGTTTCCTTTACCTGTTTGTGTAACCAGCGAACCAGCCAGCCATGAAACGACGCCTTAATAACATTTCATAGAGTCACTGATTTAGAGGAAATCAAATAGTACATACAAAGGACTTCTACCCCTAAAGCCAAATAATGCACGGCCCTACAGCCTAATGAAGGAATTACATGATACATGAACGTCAGCATGTTCAGCTCAGGGAAATACAGTGCACTGCAGGAGAGGAGAGACTCCATGATCATGATGGTAGCTGGCAGTCACAAGAGAATGTTTTGAGGAACTGATCTATGGCATGCACATGGCTGTGATGTACCCAATCAATTGGCTTTACTCTATTGCTTCCATGTATTGTTTAACCCCTTCCACGCTCATGGCGAACTGAGCTCGTCATGAGTTGCGCCGCTCGCATGCTCATGACGAGCTCAGCTCATCATGTAACGCGGCTTTTCGAAAAACGCCGCACGCATGCGGTTAACTCATTGTTTCGACTCGCGAAAAAGTAGACTGCAGCAGGCTATTATGAAATATTCTACTTTTATGCACAACTCCAATATTCTTAAATACTTTGAGATTATGACTTATAGCTGAGCAGCCTCGTCTCCCTTTTTGCACCCCAGCAATGTTCCCTGCTGTGACAGCTTAACATGATTTACCTTGTCGTCACAAACTTTTCTTTGTCAGCACCATCCCGAAAACAGTCATATTTTTGTACTGCTACTCATACCTCCATTCTCTCCGATTGTTTCCATATAGCAGATGCTATGGATATGGTAAAGGGAAAAAGATGGTCAGTGCCAATATCTGCAAAAGTCCAAGCTGCAGAAAATGTGTTCATTTTCAGAGGTGACATGACTTTATAGTTAAGGCTGGACTGTTCGCACTGGAACAGGACCAAGAATGATTTGCATATGGCTGGTCTCTGTTTAAAGTAGTACAGTGGACAAAAAGCAACAGACTGCAATGTGGTCCTGAGCAATCATAAGTGCAGAGATTATTCGCCATCCTTGTGCTATTTGTTGTAGGGTTATGGTACTAGCAAGAACACCTACTTGAACTCTTCGAGGAAGAGGGTTTGGAAACGCCTTTTTAGTTGGCAGCTCCAAACATCTCCTAGTTTCCTCAATGTTGGAAGTACAGGTGGGACTTTTGGCACCAAAAAGAGTAGAAGACACTTCTCCCCTATGTCCTTCTCTGCTGCACATAGGGGACAGTCGCTCCACATTTGAATTAAAGCAGTGGGCAAAAAAGAGAATTGACTTGATTGAAGCCAAGCCAGTATCCAAGATGTTTGCTAGCATTCCACTCACCATCTTTCGTTGTATTAATGTGATGTACAAGTGTGATCCATATATCAAGACATGGGTGCCATGTTAGTGAGAGAGCGCAAACTGATATAAATGTATGAGTACATCACACTTACCTATAGTAAGCACAAGTCATGATGAGAAATGCCATGAGTGCTAATAGTATCTGAAATTATATTCTAAATGTATAGCTAATATAGAGATTTAAGTAGAAGTGGAACTAATACAGAAATGTGTGACATTATATGATTTTATTAGACGTGATTATTTTGAATCTATGTCGTGTAGCTGTTAACATATAAGATGGTCTGTGGTAAAACGCAGAACGTGGTAGGCCTCAGGGCCAGAGCTGGAGCTAAAAGGGAAGGTGTTTCTTTTCACGACACAGATTGTTTAACGTTTTTGGTCATTGCATTAATGGGCCATGATTTAGAGTAATGTTTTCTAAATAATAGAATAAGAGTTTTAACATGCTTTAATTAAATGAAGAAATTGAATGCTATAATCATAATGTGAAATATTGTAGGCCTGAAATGTTTTAGCATTGATTTACACGTACATGTCTGGGCTGAGAAATGTTGCAAGCCTTTTTAGAAGTCTATGAGAGTTGGGTTCTTGGCGGCAGATATCTGTCTGCAACAGGAAAGGGGGGATCCAATTATAAGTGAATGAATAGAGGTCTGTTCAGTAGACGGCCCAGACATGGAGGAGGGTTCTGGAATGTTTAAGGGGTATCAGCGGGCCGGAGAAGAGACTGAGAAGCAAGGTCAACTCTAACGTCTGAGGCCCAATACAAAGCATCATGGAAAAAGCCTGAAGTTGCACCACGTGAGAGGCGTTTCGCAAGGGGCGTCTCAAATGTTGTTGACTGTTTTGTATTAGGGACAGCACCCCTGGGTGGAGTTAGAGCAGAGACCTGAGGACCCTTTAGAGAGCGGATGGGTAGGCAGTGAGGGGTCATGACTGGAGAACTTTAGGTTTTCACCAAGAGACTTAGAGTGGGTGACTTCCCTTGGGGGTCATTCATTGCTGACACCTTTGTTAGGTTGGGATTTGGTTAAGTAGGGATACCATCTAGAACAGGGTAGGGACGCCTAACCTGTGTTTGTTTTCCTCCAACCTAAATGAAGGAGAGATATGCGTCTATGCTGATAGCTTTGCTATTTTTAGAACTTGTGTTAGTGATTTCTGTTGCTCGTCTGAGGGCTTTTCGAGAGCACATGTATGTAATTGGACCTGTGTATCTCGTGAATCTCATTCTGAGATGCTTGTATTTGCAGCTCATTATATCTTTACAATAAACTTTTGAAACCTAGAAGTTGTCCGTGATCTTTGAGAGTAGAGTCCTTTCTTGGGTGAACTAATTTGCAGATAGGTGTACTGTTTCCTTCCAAGACAGGCAATAAAGGTTCAGTCGACCAGATCGAGGTTTGGATCAATAGATATAAGGTATCGATCAAAATCTCGCCCTTTCAGTTGGTAGCTATAGAGGATGGTTGCCTTCTTGAGGACGGTGACCTAGGCCAGGTTAGCTTACCCCAAGGCCCCTAGAAATCGATGATCGGAAGAACAGCCCGCAGATGAAGATCCGGATGACGTGAGACAGAAAAAGCAGCAGTATCAGAGAGAGTGAGTATAAAGGGTTATGCGTGTTAGATTGCGGTGTTTTGTATTGTATCTATGTTGTAATGTCTGGCGGAGTTGAATGTCTGTAGAGTGACTGTGGAACAGGTTGTGAGCGCGCGCAACCGGTGGAAATCTTAAGTTCAAGGAGAGCTTAAGTGGTTCGGGTGTATCGGACACCCAGAGTAATTGTCAACTAGTGTGAAGGGGGTCATGAGGTACCATTGATCACCCGAGAGACCGAGATAGGGGGAACGTAAGAGTGAGTGCGTGAGTAACGGACGCTGGTCGGAAGTTACTGTGTGTGTAAGTAACCTATCAGAAAGACGATAGACATCTCGTCAGTTGTGTTGACAATTACAGATAGACTGTGGACGTACAGTCGAGAGAAGTGACCGCTTGGTCGGAAGTAGTCATTTTTCAGTGTATGAATGGGACGCATGCATAACCGGGAGACGAGTTGAGAAAGGAGGGGTGCTGCTGCGAAGCGGAGAAAAGAGACGTCAGGTGGTGTCGCGCAGTGATTGGCTGACCGGAGAAAGACCGCGCTGTGATAGGCCAGCTAGCGAACACGTCATACAGGGTCGCGACGTGATTGGCCGACAGGAGAAAAACCGCGCTGTGATAGGCCAAGCAAAAAAAGCCGCGACAGGATTGGTGGATTGTCATCAGGAAGTAAACAGAGTAGCGAGGCTGGATTTTGTGCGCATAATTATGAAGTGTTTTAAATGGTTGAAAGCACTGTTTAAGAAAGAGAGGCGAGGATCGTATGAAGGGGAAGAAGCCCCGCCGGAGGGTACGCCAGCTCGTTATATGGCAGTAAATGTTGGGTTGCATACGATCCTTTGGATATCAGAGTGGAGTAAGATTACTGAAGGAAATGAGGAACTGACGTTCCCGAAGTACGGGACGTTCAGATTAGAGGTGTTACATCGATTGAAATCAGTCATGACCTCAAAGAGACCCTTGCCTAGACCAACCCAGTTTGAAGCCCTTGAGGCATGGCTTAGGGCAGCGCATGAAAGGAATATGAACAGACGACAAGAAAGGGTGAAACGCTCGGTAAGGGCAGTACAGGATGCCAGGTGGGATGCGGATGCTAAAAGATGGAGAGTGCATAATTTGGAAATAAATAAACTGTACCCAGTGTTAGAGGCGCCAGTAAATAAAAGCCCCCTAGAAGAAGATGATGAGAGCGAAACAGAGGACAGCCTGATAAACAGATTACTGACAGACAGGCCACCCCCGTATAATAGAGCAGGGGGAGAGGTCGAGAATACAGAAGGAGAAAAGGGGGGCAATGCAGGAGAGCATAGACCGCTTCCCAGTTCAGAGTGGGATCCTGAGCCAAAGAAAGAGTTGCTCCAGCCTAGTCAGGTGCAACAGGTGGTCGGTAGGTTTGTGGTACAAAGAGCGCCGGAAACGGAAAGCGCCACATCCTACCCATTGCCAGATGCACTACAGGTACCTGTTACCATAGGTCCTATAATATCGATATATGACCAAGAGAGAGCAAGAGGGGAAGAACGGAAACGGAAAGACAGAGAAAGAGCAGAGCAGGCAAGGAGGAACGATACCACTAATTCCCCAAGTCAGATGCCGATACCCAGAGAGTGGAGCACCCCGATGCACACAGCAGGGGACCCAGGAGGAGATCCTGGGGGCCCTAGATGGCCAATGGATCTGAGGGGATCTGGACGAAAATCCTTTCAAGAGCTAAATGAGTACATGAAGCAGTGGGATGAGGCAGTGAAGGCTCAAAAGTGCATCAATGCTGCAGAAGCAGAAAGGGAAAGTCAGGACAGCAGAGCACGAACTCACTGCGGGGCTGGGGAGAGTAGCCCGGAGTGGGACTGTAGAGGGAGTAGGGGAGTCACCCATTGGGCCCGGAATGGAGGTAGAACAGACCTGGAAAACGGGGGCCCCGGGAGTGAAGGGGTGGCGTGCCCAATACTCAGTGAAGGGGAGAGGAGAGCGCAAGAGTACAGGAACAGCTTTAAGTGTCCACACTGTGTGCCTGGCACCAGAGAACAGAATGGGAGTTGTGAGAGGTCGCACCATAGTCCCTGTGATGACAGGAATGAGCGCAGCCCAGGGAATATGGGGAACCAGGAAGGATCGTATCGGATACTGAGCGATACGAGGCAAAGGGAGTGTAGCGACCAGAGGGAAAATAACAGAGAGATGTGCGGTGAGAGGAGAGAAGAAGACGAGAGTGGGCAGAGAGAGAGTAGGGATAAAAGGCCCGTGTTCCATCACCTTCCAAGATTGGATGGCCGAGCATGGGACCTGGAGAGATGGGAGCAAGGGAGGCCACCCATTAATTCTCCTGAGCCCAAACGCAGAGCTCGAAGTTGGGATGGTAGGGAGACCAGTGAGCCCCCTTCAAAAGACATATTGCGAGCTGAGATAAAAGCCAAGAGACTTGATGTCTCCAGCTTAAGGTCAGATCTGGATGACATGGTAGATGGTACCCTGCCTTTAGAAAGAATGGAAATGTATGAACAGGATGAAATACTGTATATGGCAAAGGACATCACACGAAAGGCGAGAGCAGTCCATGAGAAGTTAGTCGAACTAGCAGGCAAATATATGGTGGACTTGTCAAGAACCAAAGCATTACAGGGTAACCACAGGCTACATTACTCAGATCGAGATCTAGATGAGAGGAGAACGATTGGGCTGAAAACACACATAAGGGAATTGATTACTGGAATAAGGACATGGAGGGCACTAGATAAATGGGAAGAGAGGTGGTCCAAGAAAGGGACCGGCAGAAGAAGCATGATTGGTATAACACCAGGACAGCAGGGAATAGAAGCTTACCCTTTGCGTGAAGTTGCCAATGGGAGCTATGTACATGTCCCTTGGAGTAGGGGAGATTTAGCTGCTTTTACCACATCTTTCCCCAAGTTACGAGAGAGCCCCGTGGAGTGGTACAAGCAAGTCGAGAGGTTTGTAAAGATCTCAAAAGTCCTATGGATAGATCTGAACACGCTGTTTGACATTGTAGTACCAGGAGATCTGTGGACAGCATGCAAGGTTAGCGCTGAGTGGCCCACAACGGAGCCAGAGAGAGATGCTAGGACTAATGGGCCGTCCGAGATCGTGATGGCAAAATTCGAGAGAGTGATGACTTGGCTGAAAGAAAAAGTGCCAATGCAAGACATAGATTGGGTCAGAATAGACAGAACGAGACAGGAACCCAAAGAGACAGTCCATGAATATTACGAGAGATTGCTGAAGGCGTTTAAACAGTATAGCGGCTTGGATGTAATGGATCCAAAGGACATAGGGCAATTCGTGTCCAAGTTCGTCCTGGGACTGAGACCGGATATTAGTTTAATGATTCAGCAACACTCGATTTGTTGGCAAAGTAGACCCCTAGATGAAATACTGAGATATGCCAGGTACTGCTGTGATGAGGTAGACTCCAAGGCTAAGAAACTAAAAGAGAAGCTGATGGTGGTACAATTGCAGGCAGCAGGAAAGGGGGGACCGCAACAACAGCAGCAAGGGACAGGTACAGGAGGTAAGAAGCAGTACAGTCAGAACAAGGGTAATGAGGAGAGTACTACCTTCAGACCCAGAGTAGACATAGCTACCTTGAAGAAAACGACTAGGTGTCACCAGTGCAACGAGTTGGGGCATTGGAAACGCGAGTGCCCTTACAATGTAGAGATAGGAGAGCAAGAGATAGAGGAGGAAGAGGTCCAGAGCGCACCTATGAGAGGGGCGACGCCATACCAAGGAAAGGTGCTCAAAGGGGGGGGGGCTCCTCCCCGAGCCCAGTTCCCGCAACCTCCTCGAGTAGGGAGTATGGGTAAGACCTATAGACAAATGCCCCTGTTTGTGGAAGGTGAAGAGTGCTATTATGTGGACCCATTAACCGGACAGAGAGTGGAAAGAGAAGACTGCACCCTTGGGGCAGCCTTAGAGGTAGATCAGAGGGGACCCTATGTTGAAGCAGAAGTAGCAGGGTGCCCTACGACATTTCTGGTGGACACAGGAGCCACTAGATCCACGATCAGATCAGCTGCAGTTCCAGACCTGCCCATGTCTGGAGAGACCATACAGGTGGTAGGGGTCGCAAACAGGAGAATAACCAGCCAATTGACAGAACCGGTACAGGTGAAAATAGGGAAGTACAGCGATGAGCACCAATTTGTGGTTTGCGATTCAAGCCCTGTGTGTCTGCTAGGAAGAGACCTGTTGTGCAAATTGAATTGTACTATATATTGTACACCCCAGGGAGTGGAGGTATTGACTAATGATGATGATGCAGATTTCAAAGTTGCAAACTCAAGAATATGTGTGGAGCTGTACCCTACTTTGACAGTAGACGAGCTTCCCTGGGATTTGAGAGAGACAGTGGCATCAGAGGTATGGGATTTCACTGGGGAAGAGATTGGATTGGTCAAAGGGGTGGACCCAGTGAAAATTGTAGTGAAACCGCATGCTGAGTTCCCAAGAACACCCCAGTATAAATTGACTCCAGAAACGATTGCAGGCATAAAACCCGTGATCGAGTCCATGATTAAACAGGGAATACTGAAAGAAATCGTGGGTAGTCCATGTAACTCCCCGATTATGGGTCTGCAGAAACCAAATGGGAAATTTCGGATAGTGCAGGACCTTCGAAAGATTAATAACATAGTCGTTTCATGTTGTCCAGTGGTACCGAATCCATCAGTGATACTGTTTCAGATTCCATTCCAAGCTGAGTGGTTCACTGTGATAGATCTTTGTCAGGCTTTCTTTTCGATCCCTTTGGACGAAGATAGCCATTTTCTTTTCGCATTTAAGCTGGAAAATCGCGTCCTAACATGGTGTCGTATCCCTCAGGGGTATACAGAGAGTCCATCGATCTTTAACCAGCTTCTGAAGAAAAATCTTGAAAGTCTAGTGCTGCCCCAGAAGTCAGTTCTGGTCCAGTACATAGACGACCTCCTTGTGGCGTCAGAAACAGAAGAAGCTTGCAGGGAAGATTCCATTGCTTTGTTAAATCACCTAGCTGCCAATGGGCACAAGGTGTCCCCGGGAAAATTGCAGTACTGCCTGACAGAAGTACAGTACTTGGGACACAGAATTGAGAAAGGCAAACGAAAAGTGTCACCAGACAGGATAGAGGCGATCATGAAAATGAACGCGCCTCAGACACAGAGAGAGGTCAGGATGTTCCTAGGGATGGTGGGTTATTGCCGACAGTGGATCGTGAACTTTTCACTGAAAGCAAAGCCCTTGCAAAAACTGACGCACAAAGAGGTGAGTGATCCGGTACCATGGGACAAAGACTGTTTGATGGCATTCTTACAGCTGAGAGAGGACCTGTGTCGTGCTCCGGCATTGGGAATGCCTGATTACAATAAACAATTCTTTCTTTACTGTTGTGAGAGAGAAGGTTGTGCGTTGTCTGTGTTGGTCCAAATCCATGGGAATGCCCGTAGACCAGTTGCTTATTTTTCAGCTACTTTAGACCCAGTAGCCGCAGCGTTGCCCGGATGTCTCAAATCCGTTGCTGCAACGGGTGTCAGCATTGAGAGATGTGAAAATATCGTTATGGGGCACCCGTTAGAGGTGTGCGTGCCACATTCTGTTGAACTGTTGATGACCAGGACCAAAACACAGCATCTGACCAATAGCAGGCTCACGCGCTATGAGCAAGTTATTCTTGCTGCAGAGAACGTGACCCTCAAGAGATGCTCTGTTTTGAACCCTGCTACCTTAATGCCACTTCCAAATGATATTGATGATGATGATGAATATTCAGACCATGACTGTCTCGATGTGACTGAACTATGCACCAAACCCAGACCCGACATCGTAGATGAGCCACTGACCGACCCAGACGAAGTTTTCTTTGTCGATGGCTCATGTGTAAGAGACGAAGTTGGGCAGTTGAGAGCAGCTTATGCTGTTTGTACAATTGAAGGAGTTGTGGAAGCAGGGTGCCTGGAAGGAGTACACTCCGCTCAGGTAGCCGAGATTATTGCCCTAACACGTGCTTGCTTAGCAGGCAATCAAATTCGAGTCACCATCTACACCGACAGCCAATACGGGTTTGGGGTAGTTCATGATTACGGGCAGTTATGGTCTCAAAGAGGGTTCATGACTTCTTCAGGCTCTCCCATTCGCAATGGAGAGTTTGTGCGCTTGTTGTTAGAAGCATTGCAATGTCCAGCAAGTATCGCAGTTGTAAAGTGCATCGCACATACCAAAAATGAGGACTTTGTTTCGAAAGGCAATAGATATGCTGATGAAGTTGCGCGGTATTGCGCAGAACAAGGTTACTCTTTCACAGAGGTGGATGTGGGTGGAATAAATGTGAGAACTGAATTAGCCATGATACTGGAAACTGTTGATACTTGGGATGAATTGTCAACCATGCAAGAAAATGCTCCTGATTCAGAAAAGGAAACATGGGTAAAGGCAGGATGTGTAGTGGGTGAGACTCATTTTTGGGTCTCAGCAGACGGCAGAGCAGTGTTGCCCAATGAGATGGTGAGTCCAATGGCTAGACTCATACATGGTCCCGTACACTTAGGGAGAGATGCTATGCTGAGAGTGTTTAGACAGACTTGGTACAATCCTAAGTTTAGAATAGCAGCAGAAGCAGTGTGCCAGCGTTGTGTGACCTGCCAGCAGCTGAATGTAGGGAAAAGAACACCAGTTGCACTAAGTCACATAGGAAGGTCTGGAGGTCCATTCAACAGAATGCAGATAGATTTCATTGAAATGCCAAGATGCAACCGCCTCCGCTATGTCTTGGTGGTTGTTTGTGTGTTCTCCAGATGGGTTGAGGCATACCCTACACGTAGGTGCGACACCCTCACAGTGGCTAAGTTACTGCTTAGAGAACTTATCCCTCGGTTCGGGGTGCCGGCCTTTTTGGAATCAGATAGGGGAACACATTTTAACAGCGAGCTTGTGAAGATGATTTGTGTTGCACTGAATATCGACCAAAAGCTCCATTGCAGTTACCGACCAGAAGCCTCAGGAATTGTGGAACAAATTAATGGCACGATCAAGTCCAGAATAGCGAAAGTTTGCTCCTCAACGACCCTGAGTTGGCCTGACGCCCTGCCATTGGTACTCATGAGCCTTCGTAGTACCCCAGACAGAAGAACAGGGTTGTCACCACATGAGGTGTTAATGGGGAGAGCAATGAGACTGCCATCTAT
The DNA here is from genome assembly GCF_964261635.1 of Lissotriton helveticus. Classification (NCBI taxonomy): domain Eukaryota; kingdom Metazoa; phylum Chordata; class Amphibia; order Caudata; family Salamandridae; genus Lissotriton; species Lissotriton helveticus. Next base: position 1,388,789,382 of record NC_136069.1, read on the forward strand.
TCCAGCTACTGCACTGTTAAATATCACAGATGATATGATCCTGGACTATTGTAAGGGGCTGTCTGACGCCATGCGTTCTGTGTCCCTTCAGGTGCAGGCTGCAGAGGTTCCAGCGTGCCAGGGCCCTTGCCATGACCTGTATCCGGGGGACTGGGTCCTGGTGAAGAAACATGTGAGAAGAAGCTGCTTGGATATTCGTTGGCGTGGGCCCTACCAGGTCATCCTGATCACAAGTACAGCTGTAAAGGTGGGAGGCCTGCCCAACTGGATACACGCGTCGCATACGAAAAGGGTTCCAGCACCTCTGGAAACAGCTCCTCTCTCGGATGGACGTCCAGCTGAGGACCAAGAAGCCATAGAGGGGGCTAGCCAAGCTGTAGAGGTGCCAGTGGAAGCAGGGAACGAGTCTGACCAAGCTGAGGACGGTCAGTACAACAGCGAAACAGAAGACGCTACAGAAGGAGAAGACAGCTGGGAGTACGAGTCTGACCCTGACAGGTCTGAAAGAGAGCGAGAACAGACCAGAAGGAGAAGGAGTAGAAGGGCACGTGGAGAAGCAAATTGGCCGCAAAGAAGAAGTTCTAGCCTGAGGTCAACTCCAGAAGCAACCCTTCCTCCGATATCAGAAGACTCAGACCCAGAAGAAGGTGCTCAGGGCGCTGAAGCATCAGACCGAAGAAGGTCAAGAAGAGTGCGTGTGCCTAACAGAAGATACTCCACACCTGAGTGGACATATCTGGCGACAAATGTCTGTGAAACCGGAGACAGGGAGGATCCGAGCGGTGGTGGTGTCCAGTTCTGAGCCCATTATCACCGTGGAAATACAACTGTTGGTACCCGGTGTCGAACAAGAAGGGTCACTAACATTCGTGCTCCCCAGACCTCCCCGCCTCAGCAAGTTAAAACACATGTTTCTTACAGAATTGAAATTCCCCGACTTTGGTACCACGATAACAGCACATGAAGAGCATACTCTTCGCATGGAAATATTGAACTATGCTATTGAAGCTGCAACCACAAATCTAATAGTCGATTGTTAAAGGACTTTGTAAATAAAGCAAGCAGAAGAAAAGAAGATTACCTAGCGCCCAGGAAGCAGAGAATTTTAGGGAACCCCTTGAGTGGATGGAGAAGGGCTAGGGTTGTCTTTTTGAACTGTGAAAGGACTTTTTGCGAAAAAGGCTGTCAGCCTCCAGCTGTGTGGATTCTAAAGACAAAAAAAGGATTGAAAGAGACTGTAAAGGAACGAGAGGAAAAGAACTTTTTTTGCAAAGAGAAAGGGAAAGCTAGATTGTCTGACGAAATGGAGGCCGGCACCCCGAATCGCAGAGCTAAATGTATAATAGGTACACTAATAGTAGGAGTGATAATATTAATAGCTTTAGTGGTAACAATTTCTTATGTAAAGGGACATGAGGAAGAGGTAAAGGTAACTGATGCGAATTCTGTAGTAACACTTACACCCACTGTTGCAGGTGAGAAAAGGGAAAACACTCAAGAGAAAGCGTTATTGGCTGCAGAAGCCCGCAGGTTACATGTAGACGAGTCCCAAGGAGACTTTAGGTCAAATGCTTATGCTAAACTTTTGTATGAATACGTGGATGCCATGGAGGTTAAGGATTGCTACGTCTGCATGCAGTTGCCTGCGTCTGTAGATGAAGGAATTCGATATCATCACCTCCCTCTGACATATGGCATTACATGTAGCTTATTGCTTAGTATATTTTATGAGAGAGATAGTTTTGAATACTATTTCTCCAATTATGATTCTGTGTTGCCAGAAGTCCCGAATTATAAGCAGATGAATAAATGGGATTACTGGAAGAGTGAAGACAGATTGGCCAAGTTCTTCATTCCTTGGATTACCTTAGATACTTCACATGCCCGTAGAAATAATCTGACATGCAAGGTGTCAGAAGTCGAGAAAAAGTTCATAGGGCAGGTGGATGATCGTTACAGGAGACAAAAGATTTTGAAAAAATCAGGACAAGGGAAATTAGATTGGACCGAGGAAGAGAAGTCACATAAGAGAAAGGGTAGTAGTGGTCCAATAGCTTTAGATAAAGCGCAGAAAGGAAAGTTATGTCTTCACCGAGCCAAAACGTATTATGAAAATGTATACGTGGGTGAAGTTGACTGTGAACATGCTTTTAATTTAGAGTACTACACTAAGGATTTCCTGAAGGGAATGCAAGTAATTCCAAATGTGTATTTTGTATGTGGAAGAAATGCTTACGTGAGACTACCTGACAACTGGTATGGATCATGTTACTTGGCAATTGTCTTCCCCAAAATATATCATGCACAAGACTTATTGATCATTGAGGGCCAGACATCATCGAGGGGAAGGAGAGATTTAGGCGATGCAGAAATGGTTGGAGATGTCTTTGGAGCTATGTTCCCTCTTTTGGGAATAATCCTTAATGATGTTAAAATTAGACGACTGGCAACAGTTGTCGACAGGTTGTCTGCCAGCACTGCTCAGTCCTTAATGCTGGTAGAAGGAGAGATGCAATCGATAAGGGCTATGGTTCTTCAAAATCGGCTTGCATTAGATGTCTTATTAGCAAAAGAGGGCGGAGTCTGTAAGGCTTTGAAGGTTCAGGAATGTTGCACTTACATTCCAGACCTTTCAAAACCCCTTGAGAAAGTTATTAAGAACATAACTAATATACACAAAGAGATCGAAGACTTGAGTAGAGAAAATGTCTGGGAAAAGGTGGGCCACGGAATGAGTACAGTTGGAGGGTGGTTTTCCACCTTAGGCAAAAGCTTTATTTGGTATATCCTAAAGCCTATCATCATAATATTGATCTGTGGGATAATATTGTGGGGATTGGTGAGGGTATTCAAATGGTACAGAGCAAGAAGGTCAGAAAGGGCCCAAAGAGAACAGTTGCAGAGATTGGCTGCCATACAAGATAATCAGTACAGGAGCCTGAGAGCTCTGGAAGCGCAGAGAATGCCAGCAATAACTGCAGTTTAAATGTTAGTGATGACCCCGAGAGGTCATCAAAGGGGGGAACTGAGAGAGCGCAAACTGATATAAATGTATGAGTACATCACACTTACCTATAGTAAGCACAAGTCATGATGAGAAATGCCATGAGTGCTAATAGTATCTGAAATTATATTCTAAATGTATAGCTAATATAGAGATTTAAGTAGAAGTGGAACTAATACAGAAATGTGTGACATTATATGATTTTATTAGACGTGATTATTTTGAATCTATGTCGTGTAGCTGTTAACATATAAGATGGTCTGTGGTAAAACGCAGAACGTGGTAGGCCTCAGGGCCAGAGCTGGAGCTAAAAGGGAAGGTGTTTCTTTTCACGACACAGATTGTTTAACGTTTTTGGTCATTGCATTAATGGGCCATGATTTAGAGTAATGTTTTCTAAATAATAGAATAAGAGTTTTAACATGCTTTAATTAAATGAAGAAATTGAATGCTATAATCATAATGTGAAATATTGTAGGCCTGAAATGTTTTAGCATTGATTTACACGTACATGTCTGGGCTGAGAAATGTTGCAAGCCTTTTTAGAAGTCTATGAGAGTTGGGTTCTTGGCGGCAGATATCTGTCTGCAACAGGAAAGGGGGGATCCAATTATAAGTGAATGAATAGAGGTCTGTTCAGTAGACGGCCCAGACATGGAGGAGGGTTCTGGAATGTTTAAGGGGTATCAGCGGGCCGGAGAAGAGACTGAGAAGCAAGGTCAACTCTAACGTCTGAGGCCCAATACAAAGCATCATGGAAAAAGCCTGAAGTTGCACCACGTGAGAGGCGTTTCGCAAGGGGCGTCTCAAATGTTGTTGACTGTTTTGTATTAGGGACAGCACCCCTGGGTGGAGTTAGAGCAGAGACCTGAGGACCCTTTAGAGAGCGGATGGGTAGGCAGTGAGGGGTCATGACTGGAGAACTTTAGGTTTTCACCAAGAGACTTAGAGTGGGTGACTTCCCTTGGGGGTCATTCATTGCTGACACCTTTGTTAGGTTGGGATTTGGTTAAGTAGGGATACCATCTAGAACAGGGTAGGGACGCCTAACCTGTGTTTGTTTTCCTCCAACCTAAATGAAGGAGAGATATGCGTCTATGCTGATAGCTTTGCTATTTTTAGAACTTGTGTTAGTGATTTCTGTTGCTCGTCTGAGGGCTTTTCGAGAGCACATGTATGTAATTGGACCTGTGTATCTCGTGAATCTCATTCTGAGATGCTTGTATTTGCAGCTCATTATATCTTTACAATAAACTTTTGAAACCTAGAAGTTGTCCGTGATCTTTGAGAGTAGAGTCCTTTCTTGGGTGAACTAATTTGCAGATAGGTGTACTGTTTCCTTCCAAGACAGGCAATAAAGGTTCAGTCGACCAGATCGAGGTTTGGATCAATAGATATAAGGTATCGATCAAAATCTCGCCCTTTCATTAGCTATACTATTGTATACAACCCGCACATCACTAATGAGACCATACGAGGTTGAAACCCTTCTGGAGTTGCTTGTCTTCCCATTTGAATTGTATGTGACCTGGTGGTTTGGTGTGGACAGTTCTTGCTGAAGTGCGACTAAGTTTGATTTGCATATGGTTGTTCCCTATCAGGAGTGGCATAGTGACCATAAAAAGAATGCATTACATTTTGGCCTTGCGTGATTGCTAATGCAAAAAATACTTGGAATCAGTCAACCCATCACCTTTTGTTGTTTTGCTACAGACATGTTGTCATTGTCTGACCTCAATCTTCACCAATAAAAATACATTACTTTCTGACAAAACACTCTAATCACTTAAAAAAATTAGTATTTTTACCACTAAAAGGCTAAATGTAAAATTTTAGAGCTCGTACATAGGTAAGGAAGGTTCAGTAATTCTATTAAAAGGTTATTTTGTTGAGGTATTTGACCGATGCCTGGAGAAGAACACCCCTAAACAGACTGCTGATTAAATGGGCAAGACTTCTTCCAAAGATCTAATATCTGAACACAGTCTATTAACCAGGGAATTCTGCACTCCTACTCTCCTCCCCTTATCTAGCTCTTATACCCGTTTCTGTAAAGTTACTATTTTCTTCTCATATTTTCTAACAATAATTGTCTTTACAATTCTAATTCCTCCATTCCAAAATGGCACCAGGGATTTTTTTGTGACTTCCCTTCTTAAAACAGTAAGTTGGTGCATTTGGAGGTAAGGAAACATGGAATCACATCACAATTGTTTTCTTTCACATTGCTGGGGGCTTTGTAGGTCCTGTCTTCGTAATTGTACATTCCCTGTACTTCTCATCAAGATTCCGAATCCCTCACGTAAAATAACACTTGCATATGTGAATCCCTTTTGAGATTATTAACAAGAAATCAAGCCATCTTCAAGAAACTGTAATCTGCTTCCAGGGAAGTTTCCTGTTCTTCTGCAAGGTATTCCCCTGCTGGATGGAGTCTGGTCCACTTGAATCTGGTTTCTATTTCTCACTCCTATCGTGATGATTGTTCATGCGTTTTTGCCATTTAAGGGAAACAGAGTGCCTTAGGCAAATATTTTGCCTTTTCTTCAATGGATGAAAAAATGGCTACCTTCTCTAAGATGGCCGCCACATAACAGACTCCTCTGTTCCCGAGGTCGCGTATCATCATGGGCAGGAAGCCAGCCCTGGAAGTGCAGGAGCTTCATTGTTTATTGCACTAATAAAGGTCTAAGCCCTGTGGCACTTCTCTTCCTAGAAACCCAAAATGAAACCTCATGCTTTGTAAGACCCCACGATTAGAGGGAAAGAAAACGTAAGACTCTAGGAAAACAAACGATTCTGAATGGTCCTCTCTGCTCTGTTACTACGAATCTACAAAGTTCCCTCTGTTCTGCTCGGATGTGTCTAAGCTCTCTTGTTTTGTTCGGTGTTCCTTCTCTCCAACACCGTGAATTTCCTCTCCCTCTCAAGGTTAGAAAACCCTATCTAATTCCGGAAGCGCTGACACCAATTGAGGATTAACCACACGCTGGACTTGCTGCTACTCTACTGCGAAATCATGCATTGATTCACCCTCGCTCCTCCAATAACAATAGTGCCTGTCTATGGGTGCGTTTACCGTCCCATTTGCACCCCGGATTTTTTTCAAAATGGCTTCTGTCTGGGCCTCCTCGATCCCCTAATGCCATGTTGCTCTCTGGTACAGCAACCACCACTGATAAAAGAACAAATAAAAAAAATACTTCGTATAAAACGTAGGGCAAAATATATGCAGACAGCGAACAAGGGGATATGTTTTATTTAACCTAAAACGAATTCATGTAATACTAGATGCAAAGTGGACTATCATTTTTTTTTTAAACTGTGGAATAACTTGATAATATAAGGTGAGAATTTACCATTGACTGTCCTATGAATTGCATTTACTTTCCCTTAAAGAAATATGCAATACCCACATCAAGGGCAGAAAAAACAAATTTGTCTTTCTTTGATAAATCCGTGAATTATAAAACTTGGATTAATTAAATGGAATTATCTATTAAATTAGGCTGCAGTGTTTTTTATGTGCATATTTTTTATGTCCGCAAATTGTGCTCAGGAAGCAAGCCATGGCTAATTCACTGTTCATTACAATTGTTAATTTCGTCAACATAATAGAGTACCTACATTTTTCTCACTGCTCATTAATTTATGAAGACTGATCATTGTGTTCAGCTCTTTCACAGTCAATATGTAACGTGCTCGTAAGCTCATCTTAAATGAAAAACGACATGTCTGGTTCCAGAAATCTGCTTACTCTAGTAGTTTACAAACATATCCATCTTTTTCCCATTCCAATAATCCTTCTTTGCAGTCGTTTCCAATAACACACTTTGCACATTTTATTTTACCAAACATCTTCAATAGAAAAACATGGTAATTAGCTACACTTTATTAACAGCCTATTTATTTAGAATGGCATAGTCACATGGTGTACCTATCAAGCTTGCAAGGAGACAGAATGGCGTCAGTTGCAAATCCTCAATATTTTTTATTTATTTCATTTTGGGGTTAGATCATGAAACTGATCTGATTAGGGACGCGATCTATTGTCGTTTTCAGGACATTCATAGAGTATGTATATTAAGTCAATTTAAATTAACTATATGTATCTATGTGGAACAGATTCTGTCCTCCTGAACCTACATTGGACATCCTAGCTGTGAGGAGTGGTCAGTCGTAAAGGGCTACGGGACTTTGCCTCCCTTTATCCAAAGCATGATGAGTGTCTGTCAAGCTGAGAAAAGGTCAGCCTGCCAGGCACTCACCGGATCAGGTCCAGGCAGCCAGGTGCTATGCATGGGCTAAAGGGCCGGTGCCTGGCAACCTGAGCCAAGCTTTACTGAGCTAAAGATTGCAAAGCTGTGAGGGCGTGACCTCATCAGCCAGGCAAAGTGCTGAGAGGTCCTCATCCACATGACGAGGGGGAGAATCACTGAGAAACCACTGCCAATGGATGACTGTCTTTCAATGACGCTTCATCACAGAGTTGTGTAGAATCAGCAAGTTTCACTCCACTCTGAGGAGTTATGGAAGGTTCTCATCTCATTGGCTGACCCATGACGCAGCCCCCTGGAACCACCAATGCCTTTCTGCTTCAACCTCACCACTTCATGTCACCACCAGCTAATGCTTGTTGGATGCATATGTATAGGTATGTATGTATGTGTATCTATGTGTGCATGCTGTTAATGGGTGTATGTGCTTGTGAATGTAGGTGTATGTTTTTGTGCTTGTAAATGGGTAGGTGTGAGTGAGTACATATAGACTGTGGTCATTATGTGTGTGCTATTGTAAGCGGCGGGCTGGAACTGTGAGCCCATCCCAACTACCATGATACAGAGGAATGTGTTCACTAACCCTGTGTGTAGTTTGCGTAGTAGCGCTACGCATAGTTACGCGAAGTGCGCTTTGCACTACGCGAGCTACGCGTAGCTACACAAACTGTGTAGTGCGATAGGGAAAATGCTGTTCGCACCGACTGCACAGTGCCGGATGCTTGTCCGCACTCTGCAATCATTGCAATCCGCATATTGCACAGTGCAAGCGGTAGTTTTCTGCCTCTCGAGTAGATTTGTACTCGAGAGGCAGCTTTCTCAACGCGGACTGGGAGTTTCCCATCGCGAGCGGTCACGAGCATGCGTGACCACTCGCAATGAGAAACCTGACCTCCCCGCGTTGAGAATCTCGCCGGGAGGTTTATTTTACACGCTCGCGATCAGCAACTTGATGTTGCTGATCGTGAATGAGGAAAAGTCTCGCCAGGATGTAGATATTGCTCGCTCTCGCCAACTTGACGTTGAGGACCACAAACCAGCAAAAAATACCCGCTTTGCGTTTTTGCACTGTGCTATGCGCAATTCGCATAGTGCGTAGTTGCGCAAACTACGCACGCTCCGCGGGCGTAGCGTAGTCCTACGCCCAGGGTTAGTGTTCACACCTTCACTATGAACTGGGCCATAACATTTTTAGATCTAAATAAGAAAGGTTCGGCAAATGTTTCAGCTTGCAAAAACTGAGGGCCTCGGTTTAGTGACCTTGTCCACCCGTACAGCAAGGACTTTAAGGATAGAGTTTCTGGAGATGTTTTTGTGTTTTTTTCTAAACGTAGAGAGCTTCCTTCCTTGTATGGCTGTAAATTGTGTATTCCAGTTCTGCCAGCTGCAGCCCTGAAATGACAGCAGTTCATGAATCACTGAGGAGCAGGGACACTGCAAACAACTGTCTTCTTTTAGCAACTGGCCTCGGTGACAGCGTCAATAGGAAAACACATTAATGGTTTAAAATGCCACATTTTCTCCATTTACATTGAGGAAGACATGAAACTATTCGAGGAAGGCTGCACTGTGTTATCATTAAGACCTGCAGCTGACATTGCTGGGGGTGTTCTTTTTCTCTCTCTGCTGTCATCACTCTTAATCTCTGACTAATAGAATTCCATTTCCCATCAGAGGGCAGGCTTGCACTGTGACATGGTGCCAGTGATAAAGTATTGCACCCTTTAAAAACTCATTTATAGATTACTTTCATTACAATCCACAACTCGCCAGCTTCCTTGGGGAAACTCATATGCTCATTAGGACTATGTGATGTATGATACTAATGTCGTTTCTATGCAAACGACGTGCCACATGGCCGGATTACACCCAGATTCTATGGGGCGTCCAGTGGCTCTCTGCTGATTGGTTCCTCAAGCATCTGTATCTGCCAGGTAACATGTGCGAGATCTGTTGATTAGTCCATCAGGCAGTCTGTAGTTAAGGATGCTGAGTTGCCTACCATTGAGAGATAGGCTTCAGCCAGTCTGTTTGACCTGCCCGTCAGTTCTTATCGATAGCCTGAGCAGGACTTTTAAATAGATCATAAACATGATGGGGCTGTATCAAATCACTATGGGATAAGACTAAAGACCAGGATTTGGAAAATAAACACATAATCTGTTCTGTGAGGTAACATTTGACTTAGAGGCATTTATGATCTATTAAAGAAGAGTTAGTGCACATCTTCCCACGGCTACAAAATAAGCTGGAGATTGAATGGACATTTGGTTTAGGATTTTATGAAGTACTGGTACTCAAGGAGAACCCGGAGAAAGGAGGAAGGAATAGAGGAAGAGAGGGATGGACATATAAAATACACACATATATATATATACACACACATATCCATACACACACACATATTATATATACACACACTTTCAGGCCTGGTTTACTACGGGTTGTGTAGGCTCTTTCTATAGTTATCAATCACTACTCAAACTGTCCAACTAGCGATCACTCAATATATTGGGTTTAACCAGCCTTCAACGCAGCCCAATCCAATGTATCATACAACCGATACATCCAGCAGCAAATACACTGCTTTTTCTTCCCTGTTCCACTATCTCCAGAGGTTGCTTTAAACTACAGTAGGTGCACTCTCCATTCCTTTACCGCATCTTACATTATCAATATGCCACAGGCTTCAGGTTCTCTTTGCTTGACTCACTACGATTATGTTTTTTTTCTTACATAATAGTACATTTTGTTTGCTGACTAGAAAAGCAAACAAATATGTTAGCAAATACTTAAAAGTTTTGTGTGAGTAATAATATCCAGGTTGTGGCGGATATTACCAGAATATAAACAAACTACTCCCACACACTGCACACCTTCAATTGATCAGAGGGAACATAGTTGTCCATGTTCCTGTTCCTTCACATCCAACCTACCTGACAGGCTCCTCCCTATCGGAACCCCATTTAGCTACGATCTGAAGGCAAATTCATATTGTAACGAAGAACATTACATGATCAGTCCTCCTCCTGCCCCTTTGGTGTGCTGGTTTGTCTTTGTATATCAAGATCTTTTCCTCCAAAATGAATTGTACAATAAGAAGTATGGAAGACCTGTGAAGCAAGGTAAAAGAGTCACAGTATTTAACAACCTAATGTACTCACATTGCTAGTAACACCAGTATCTAGCTACCTTTGGAGGTGGCCAGTTGTAGCCATGTTGTCTTTTGATTCACGCTTGGAACCAGAAGATCTCTATTCTGGTAGCAAGTCCCTCAACTCTGTTCTCTAGTGTAAATAAGGAACAGGGTAAAACATTATATGCACATGCAGAAACCATCATTATCTTTTGAAATGCAATATCCTGCCATCTTTGATAAATCTAGCATTCCTTATGACGAGTCCTGTCTACTGAATCCTTCATTTGGAAAGGATTTGTGTCATATGGCCTGTGAATAGGCCTTAAAGTAAGAAATACCAGAAAGAGACAAAAGACAACTTTTTCGATTCTCGGTGTGTTATCGATGTGAACGCAAGGCACAAAAATAGCTCCCTGTTCAGAAATAGTGACTGAAAAAGTTCTAGACTGTTAGTTTACGGTTATATTTCCATAAAATTGCAAATCCAGATTCTTACACTTGACATGGTTAATGGCGAAATGCATTCTAGGTGCTCTGTAAATGAAGAAGTAAATACTTTCTTTAAATGACTCACATTGGAATTATGATTGGAGCATATACTTTCAGTCTGGATTATCTTCACAAGTTCTAACATTTGAAACAATTTCCTGCTGTGGGTGTGAAGGTATGCATGCCATATAGTGTAAGTCAGACAACTGCTGCATGTTTAAGTACCATTACAGTACAAACCTGACGTGTAAAAATGTCTGAAATGTTATCATTATCTATAATGGTTCCTTTAGTTGCTCACATTTTAAAATGCTGTCATTATGCCTCTAAGAACCCTATCCTTTCAATGACACCGTAAGCGTGCATGTGTATGGTGTACAATTTTGCACTTGATTGTTCTTACGTGCATCCGAATACTTAACATCTCACTATGAGTAGATTCATTTTCCTTGCACTTAACATAATCATATAACTCCACATAGCAGATTAACCGGAAGTGAGACAATTTACTGTACTGTAGTCATTGAACATACGTTTTAAATTGACCTATTGCAGCGCTACCACCAAGTTTAGTTCTTGAAACTGAGAAATCGAGCTAGAATATGTGCCCGTATTTAGGTCTGAGTTAATCAAACTGCTGAAATTTTACCTATTGCTACTAATTCTTTAAAATATGCACAACGAAAGGGATTTGGCTCCACCCAGAGATGTATTTTTCTGCTCTCTCATTCGGGCTGTTTAGTGCACCTTTCTGCTTTCTATAAAGTAAAGTGCTTCCCCTGCTATGTACGAGGAACTAACTAGATTACATCCAAAAGTACTCTGAACCAATAAATAAATTATCTCATAGATACAGATAGCTAGGATTGTTTTTGTTGTTGTTTTTTTCACTACAGCAGCGGTTATCAATATTTTTGTCAAGACTTAAATGCAAGCCAAACCTATCGGCTTTGCCAATGCTTACTTCTCTATAGAATTCAGGGAGGCAAATATTATTAATATGCAGTTCTAAACGGGGTAATCAGTAATATATTGAATTAGTATGCTTTTGAAAATGCACACATCTAAATAACAACTTTTTAAAATCTTACAACAATGGTGACACATGAAGCAAGCCTATTTTTAAGCCTGCATAGACCAAAAACTAATTCATGAAGATCTAGTAAACCAAGTCTCTCATCAATGTTTTCCAAACGTCCACAGCTTCCTGCAATTTTCCATCCATTCTAGTAAGTTTCATCTTCATTTCTTCTGCCAGAGCCCATTCACAAACGTCTTTAACCCAGCTCTTTAAAGTGGGCACCCTGGTGCCCAGCAATGTAATTATAATTCACGTATTTTCTAGAATTAAGGTGAACTGTACACATTTTTTTTTTACCTAGGGTTAGCATGACCAGACGACCAGGAGTGATGCTTTGTAGTTTTATGCACTATTTTTTTTACTAAAAAATGGAATATCTCCAGTTCTACTGGTTGGATTTTTGCTGTTCTGGTATCATTCTATGTACCATAAAATGTCCTGTATATTTCTAAATTTGTTCGGGATTTTTCTTGTGTTGTGCATTTACTTCACTGCTGTTTGTGTACCTCATAAATACTTTAGACATTGTGTCCAAGTTAAGCCCGACTGCTTTTGTGCCAACTACTAGAGGATTAAGCACAGTTTGAGACTTTTGTGGTTCACCCTGACAAGGATTGCGGTTGTCTGAGTGGGGCTTTCAACCCCCCCCCTCAACCAAAAAAACTATCTCTTTCAGGGGCAATTTTGGTATATTCTGAAACACACAGGGGGCCTGCGGCACAGATAAGTCATTTTGGCAGATAAAGTATGTGATTATGACTATTCAATGTACAATTGGGTGAATGAGAAACAGCTACTGAAAGTAAAATAGTACCAAGTAAATGAGTAAATCCCAATGTCCTTTTTTCTAACCTATTTTGCCCACATACCTATAGAAAACGAATAGTCTTAGCAAAACGTATGCTCTTCGTTTTTAGGTCGAGCTGGTAAAAATGCATCCAAAGGATGCAGGTGTCCAGCTGGAGACCTAATGTTGCCTGTCACGAGGGAAGGAGGACAAGAGGGTGTTACGAGCTTGAAAGCGGCCGGATTTGTGTGCGCGAACACGCACGTTCCGTCCCGCGCCGCGCGCGCATATACACAGACACTCGCTCACACACACCCCCCACAGTCACACACACACACACACTCCAAGACACATACACACACACACACGCACGCACGCACGGACACATACACAGCCCCCCCTGCCGCCGCACGTGCGCGCACACACATGGCCCGCCCCCCGCCCTCGCAGCTCAGCAACCACTCACCGGCTTCCTTGGTGCGGCGGCATGCTCTCCTCATCGGCAGCTGCACGGTCCGGCAGCAGGACTCTTCCTCCCTCCTTCGGCACCGGGGCGCAGGGTAGGCTCCTGCCTGCTCCGGTGCTCCAAACAATCGCGGCTCTTCCGTGGGAGGCGGGGTAGGCTCCCGCCCTCCTACTTCCTGTTTCCGGTTGTCGCGCCGGCCTGCCTGACTTCCTGGTCGCAGGCCGGCGGTGCGAGCTCTGGACGGACTGCAGCACGCGCACTCGCGAAGATTTCCCTGCCCTCGCAGTTGTTGTATTTGGTATGTGTTGCTATTCTTTTTCATTTTTGTGCCATTTGCATTCAATAAAAATAATATTGCACCAGATTGAAAAGGTCAGGCCTATTGGCTTTGCAAACACTCCTTTTCACTGACTTAGGCCCACAACTACCTTAACAGCTAACCCGTCGGAATGATAACGTGAAAATGCAGGCATTTGAAAAGGCAAGACTGTGAAACCTCTTTTACAAAAAAATATCCATACAAAAATGTCCAGCTCCAGCTAATCTTAGTATCAAACTACAAAAGGCCCACCAGTTATGGTTTATCACATATCTCCTGTCTTTGATTGTAAATGGGGGGGGGGGTGTCATTGTTTTGGTAAGCGTGAATGTGGGGCTTGGTTCACAAAAGTTCTTTAGAAAAGTTTAAGCTATTGCCATTATAAATTACAATAACTTTTATTTAAGTATTAGCTATTTAAAAAAATTAAACAACATTATTATTTGTAATAGCAATACATCTAAGTCATGTAAATACAAAACATATTGCATTACAAATGCTATAGGTATCACATTTGCGAAAGTTATAACTATTGGCATTATAAATGACAAAGCTATTAATTTCGCTATTTTCAAAAACAAGACATAAATAAAAACGTTGCCATTTACAATACCAATAGCTCAAACTTTCCTAATGCGAGACCTATTGCATTGCAAATGCTCGTTTGGAAATGCTGGCACCCAACGTAAGAGTCAGTGGAAACACACACTCTTGCCTCCTGTGGGAAAATGTTATGTTCAAAGTAATACTTGAAAGTCACAGCAGTTAACATTTTTAATTAGAATACCTTCATTTATTTCATGAATCTCTATAAAATCGTAATGCCGACGTGGTATTCCACTGAAATATTTAGGAAGCACGCTAAAATAAGCGGCTCTGGTCTCCAGAGAGTCTTGGGTAGCTTGCAGTTCAACCTTCATGTTCTCTTTGAAGAAGCATTTGCCGGATAGGGTATTCGGTAATTCACATTGGAGCAACCACTCCATTCGCAAGTAGCCATAATTTCTTTGTAAGAATTTCGAATTTTGTGCAAAATGGTTCGCTGCATATTGAAATTAGTATCTGGTGCACACATAGTTTCTACCTTCACAATTCAGATTTATACATTAGGCAGATTTTACAACACATTTCAATAGGAATCATTTTGCATCATTATGGAGACACCACCCAAAATGGGTCTGTCTTGTGTGCCTGTTAGGGCTCGAAATATAAAATAGAAAATGTATTTCTGTTTCCATTAACAACGGTGTGTTAAGACACCAACTTATTGTACTGTATGAATGTTCTGGACTTCTTCCTATCTTATATACCTTCAATAGAAACTTTGCATGATGGTCTTTGTTATAGTGCATTAAGCTGAATACAAACAATCTTATTAATAAGTTATGGTGCGTTAATATGCCCATTTATTGTTTTGTTTGAATGTTTTGGAAATCTTCGAATTTGTCAACTTCATGCATGGGGTTGCCTTCAATAGAATCTTTGCCTTATGGTTTTTGTTATATTGTGTAAAGCTGAAAAAAAAAGTAGCCGATTAATAAATTAAAGAGCACTTCTTGTGGGGTGAATGTGCACATTTGATCAGACAAAATATACTGTTATTCACAGTGCAAGAGAGCCAATGGTTGAACTGGACTGACCCCTCAACCCATGCTGTATGCCGAGGAGGGAACAGAAGCAAAATGTGTAGGACAATTGATAGGGTCAATGGATGAAAAGGGTGGACTAAAACCTTTCTATGTTTGTAAGTGTATTCATTTTTTTTATTGCATGAGGCTTCCACGACATCTAAAGGGGTCTCTAGGCCAGACAAAAAACTAAACAGATTTAAAAATACATGTTGGGCCGAGTACATTTTTGTTGCAATGGAATGCTCAATTCTGTCAGGCGATTCTATAGCGGGATACTCAATCCAAGTTCAATTAAAGGAAGAAATTGCCTTTCTTTGCATGCACCTATAGCAATAATCAAATCAATCGGGAGTCTGAATAGCTCCTTTTTACGACTGGCATCAGACAAGGAATGGAAATATCACAGCCAGCAGCTGAAAGAGCTTCCTGTGAGCCCTGACAAAAGCATGCATGTGTTCTACATCCAGGTTTATTCAAGCACAGGCTTCATAGAGAAAATGTGTTTTACTTAGGTGGGTTTGATTACATAACACATGTACACAAAATGTGTTTCTTCCTGCCTGTTTATTCTTTCAATGTGTGAAGGCTATTTTTTTAATGTCATGAATGCATCTGCATATAAAGATTGCAGTGATTTAAAGAAGAAATGCTTGGAAATCCGTGCAGCTGTCGATATCAGTTGAACATTTACCCTCCTATTAACGTCTCTATTGTCATGTTAAGGTGGCAGTGAAGTGTTGCAATTCCTTTGGGGGGGATCCGTTCTGCAGGGTTGGTGTACTGGCTTTATAAAGGCAGCCACCAAGGACTGGAATCCTCTGTTGAGATTAAGCGTGGGGTTCATCACTTATTGCCTTCCCCAATTAATGACCCTGACCTGCATTGCCTGACCCCCGACCAGGGCTTTTGCTTTGACAAATAGTGATAAAGGCAGAGCAGATTAAATGACTTCGAGATAGCTGATCACATGCCTAGGAGTAAAAGAGGATTTCATCAAGGCTTGGATTGTGATGCGCGTGGCAGGTGCACCAACATCATAGGGATGCCGCATTCATTTACCTCCGCATTCATTAACTGCACGTGGTAAGCGGCGAAAAACTGCATTACCCCGAGTATTGCTTTAATCAGAATCATTGGCCCCAAGGAAAAAACACAACTAGCCCTGAGCAATCAAAATACAACATGAATAATCAGGGTGCATCCAACATTGCCTATGATAAACAACATGCTATATGGCGGACCTTTACAAAAGGCTGCATTTGGCACCGTGGTCCTGAAAAAAAACGAGGTGCTCTGGGATGACTGGTGACAGTTAGCCTCTAGTCGTTGTGACTTTAATGGGGGGGCAAAGTTTGCTATAACTACATATGTATATGTATATATATTCACTGAAAAAAAGCAAAGGTTACAAGGACGTTATAGTTAGTTGGAATTTACACATTCAAAACCATAGAAATTCAGCAGTTATAGTTATCTGAAGTAACTAGAACTCGTGCCCTAAGGTAACTATAACTCGGGCTCCCACCATGCACAGTTTTCTCATCAGTAATTTCACTCCTGCAGTGATATTATCAATGGTGTCATTGGAGATGTCATTGGTGATGTAGTATGTGGGGTTATTAGTAGTGCATGGTGAGTGCCCGAGTTGAATTTACTGTACGGCTCGAGTTATTGTTACTTGAGATAACTATAACTGCTGAACTATAAAATCCCGTTAACCTGTTATTTTTCTAGTGAACTTCTAAGGCTATCTATATATCTATATGTATACATACTATTTCATGTGTTCAAGCATATCCTCATTTAAAAAAAGGATTTACCAGGTCAGCAGCTTGAATATATAATGTATAAGAAACAGTGCTGCAGTATATTAGCATTTTGTGATTGCTTAGCAGTGGTCTTAAACACCATATTGCGCCTTCTATTTGTAAGACATGCTATAGAATCAAGTGTCTACTGAGACACCCAACAGCAGTTGCTACTATGAGATATTTACCGGCTATCTACATGTGCTATGCAGAACTCTTAGGGCGTCCAGCCCAGAAATCCAGGTCAAGGGAGCCAGATTTTAGGTGCTGTGGTTTAGGGCCTAAAATGGACCAAGAGTCAAACTCTATCTATTCATGTACAGAAAACGAGGTAAGCAGATAATCAGCATTACTGGTACAATGGCTAGTAGGTTCTAGGTTATTTCTTGCTACAAAGTATGAAGAATGTGATTACAGTACTCTAGAGAATAATGCACATCTGCCTATTTCATTATCACTAAATGCAGAACAGTAACTCTAATCTTTCTGATGGTTCTCCCGGTCTCACCCTGATACTGGAAGGGCGAGATTTTGATCGATACCTTAGCACTATTGATCCAAACCTCGATCTGGTCGACTGAACCTTTGTTGCCTGTCTTTGAGGAAGAAAGTGCCTCTCTCCCAAGTTAGTTCACCCAATAAAGGACCCCGCTCCAAAAGATCACAGACAACTTCTAGCTTTCAAAAGTTTATTGTAAAGATATGATAAGCTGCAAATACAGGCATCTCAGAATGAGATTCACGAGATACACAGGTCCAACTACATACATGTGCTCTCTGAAAGCCCTCAGACGAGCAACGGAAATTACTAACACAAGTTCTAAGAATAATAAAGCTATCAGCATTGACGCATATCTCTCCTTCATTTAAGTTGGAGGAAAACACACAGGTTAGGCTGTCCCTACCCTGCTCTAGATGGTATCCCTACTTAACCAAATCCCAACCTAACAAAGGTGTCAGCAGTGAATGACCCCCAAGGGAAGTCACTCACTCTAAGTCTCTTGGTGAAAACCTATAGTTCTCCAGTCATGACCCCTCTCTGCCTACCCATCCGCTCTCTAAAGGGTCCTCAGGAATCTGCTCTAACTCCACCCAGGGGTGCTGTCCCTAATACAAAACAGTCAACAACATTTGAGACGCCCCTCGCGAGACGCCCCTCACGTGGTGTAGCTTCTGGCTTTTTCCATGCTGCTTTGTATTGGGCCTCATACGTTGGAGTTGACCTTGCTTCTCAGACTCTTCTCCGGCCCGCTGATACCCCTTAAACATTCCGGAACCCTCCTCCATGTCTGGGCCGTCTACTGAACAGACCTCTATTCATTCATTTATAATTGGATCCCCCCTTTTCCCTTGCAGACAGACATCTGCAGCCAAGAACCCAACTCTCATAGACTTCCAAAAAGGTTTGCAACATTTCTCGGCCCAGACATGTACGTGTAAATCAATGTTAAAACATTTCAGGCCTACAGCATTTCTCATAATGATTATAGCATTCAACTTCTTCATTAATTAAGCATGTTAATACTCTTATTCTATTAATCAGTAAACACATCTATAAATCATGGCTCATTAATGCAATGACCAAAACATTAGTTCAATCTATGTCGTGAAAAGAAACACCTTCCCCTTCCCTTCTAGCTCTGGCCCTGAGGCCTACCACATTCTGCGTTTAACCACATGCCATCTTACATTTTAGCAGCTTACACGACATGGATTCAGGAATAATCACATCTAATAAAATCATATAGTGTCACACATTTCTGTATTAGTTCCACTTCTACTTAAATCTCTACATTAGCTATACATTCAGAATATAATTGCAAATACTACTAGCACTCATGGCATTTCTCCTCATGATTTGTGCTTACTACAGGTAAGTGTGATGCACTCATACATTTAGGTCAGTTTGCGCTCTCTCAGTTCCCCCCTTTGATGACCTCTCGGGGTCATCACTAACATTTAAACTGCAGTTATTGCTGGCATAATTTGTCTCTGCGCTTCCAGAGCCCTCAGACTCCTGTACTGATTATCTTGTATGGCAGCCAATCTCTGCAGCTGCTCTCTTTGGGCCCTTTCTGACCTTCTTGCTCTGTACCATTTGAATACCCTCACCAATCCCCACAATATGATCCCACAGATCAATATTATGATGATAGGTTTTAGTATATACCACACAAAGCTTTTGCCTAAGGTGGAAATCCACCCTCCAACTTCACTCATTCCGTGGCCCACCTTTTCCCAGACATTTTCTCTACTCAAGTCTTCGATCTCCTTGTGAATATTAGTTATGTTCCTAATAACTTTCTCAAGGGGCTTTGAATTGTCTGGAATGTAAGTACAACATTCCTGGACCTTCAAAGCCTTACAGACTCCGCCCTCTTTTGCTAGTAGGACATCTAACGCAAGACGGTTCTGAAGAACCATAGCCCTTATCGATTGCATCTCTCCTTCTACCAGCATTAAGGACTGAGCAGTGCTGGCAGACAACCTGTCGACGACTGTTGCCAGTCGTCTAATTTTAACATCATTAAGGATTACTCCCAAAAGAGGGAACATAGCTCCAAAGACATCTCCAACCATTTCTGCATCTCCTACATCTCTCTTTCCCCTTGATGATGTCTTACCCTCGATGATCACTAAGTCTTGTGCATGATATATTTTGGGGAAGACAATTGCTAGGTAACATGATCCATACCAGTTGTCAGGTAGTCTCACGTAGGCATTTCTTCCACATACAAAATACACATTTGGAATCACTTGCATTCCCTTCAGGAAATCTTTAGTATAGTACTCTATATTGAAAGCATGTTCACAGTCGACTTCTCCCACGTATACATTTTCATAATACGTTTTGGCTCGGTGAAGACATAGCTTTCCTCTCTGCGCCTTATCTAAAGCTATTGGACCACTACTACCCTTTCTCTTGTGTGCCTTCTCTTCCTCGGTCCAATCTGTTTTCCATTGTCCTGATTTTTTCAAAATCTTTTGTCTCCTGTAACGATCATCCACCTGCCCTATGAACTTCTTCTCGACTTCTGACACCTTGCATGTCAGGTTATTTCTACGGGCATGTGAAGTATCTAAGGTAATCCAAGGAATGAAGAACTTAGCCAATCTGTCTTCACTCTTCCAGTAGTCCCATTTGTTCATCTGCTTATAATTTGGGACTTCTGGCAACACTGAATCATAGTTGGAGAAATAGTATTCAAAACTATCTCTCTCATAAAATATACTAAGCAATAAGCTACATGTAATGCCATATGTCAGCGGGAGGTGATGGTATCTAATGCCTTCATCTACAGACGCCGGCAACTGCATGCAGACGTAACAGTCCTTAACCTCCATGGCATCCACGTATTCATATAAGAGTTTAGCATAAGCATTTGACCTAAAGTCTCCTTGGGACTCATCTACGTGTAACCTGCGGGCTTCTGCAGCTAATAACGCTTTCTCTTGAATGTTTTCCCTTTTCTCACCAGCAACAGTAGGTGTAAGCGTTTCTACAGATTTCACATCAGTTACCTTTGCCTCTTCCTCATGTCCCTTTACATAAGAAATTGTTACCACTAAAGCTATCAATATTATCACTCCTACTATTAGTGTACCTATTATACATTTAGCTCTGCGGTTCTGGGTGCCGGCTTCCATTTCGTCAGACAATATAGCTCTCTCTTATCTTAGCAAAAAGTTCTTTTCTTCTCGTTCCTTTACAGTCTCTTTTTAATCCTTTTTGTCTTTAGAATCCACACAACTGGAAGCTGACAACCTTCTTCGCAAAAGTCCTTTAACAGTTCAATAAAGACAACCCTAGCCCTTCTCCATCAACTCAAGGGAAGTTCCCTAATATTCTCTGCTTCCTGGGCGCTAGGTAATCTTCTTTTTCTGCTCGCTTTATTTACAAAGTCCTTTAACAGTCTACTATCAGGTTTGTGCCTGCAGCTTCGATAGCAAAGTTCAATATTTCCAAACGAAGATTGTGCTCTTCATGGGCTGTTATCGTTGTACCAAAGTCGGGGAATTGCAATTCTGAAAGAAACATATGTTTTAACTTGCTGAGGCGGGGAGGTCTGGGGAGCATGAATGTTAGTGACCCTTCTTGTTCGACTCCGGGTACCAACAGTCGTATTTCCACGGTGACGATGGGCTCAGAACTGGACACCACCACCGCTCGGATCCTCCCTGTCTCCTGTTTCACAGACATTTGTCGCCAGATATGTCCACTCAGGTGTGGAGTATCTTCTGTTAGGCACACGCACTCTTCTTGACCTTCTTCGGTCCGGTGCTTCAGCGCCCTGAGCACCTTCTTCCGGGTCTGAGTCTTCTGATATCGGAGGAAGGGTTACCTCTGGAGTTGACCTCAGGCTAGAACTCCTTCTTTGCGGCCAATTAGCTTCTCCACGTGCCCTTCTACTCCTTCTCCTTCTTGTCTGTTCTCGCTCTCTGTCAGACCTGTCAGTGTCTGACTCGTACTCCCAGCTACTTTCTCCTTCTGTAGCGTCGTCTGTTTCGCTGTTGTACTGACCGTCCTCAGCTTGGTCAGACTCGTTCCCTGCTTCCGCTGGCACCTCTTCAGCTTGGCTAGCCCCCTCTATGGCTTCTCGGTCCTCTGCTGGACGTCTATCCGAGAGAGGAGCTGTTTCTTCCCGAGGTGCTGGAACCCTTCGCGTATGTGACGCGTGGATCCAATTGGGCAGGCCTCCCACCTTCACAGCCGTATTCGCAATCAAGATGATCTGGAAGGGCCCACGCCAACGAACATCCAAGCAGCTTCTTCTCACATGTTTTTTCACCAGGACCCAGTCCCCAGGATACAGGTCATGGCACGGGCCCTGGCACGATGGAACCTCGGCAGCCTGCACCGATCGTTTCACCCTTTCTTGTCGTCTGTTCATATTCTTTTCATGCGCTGCTCTAATCCATGCATCAAGAGCTTCAAACTGGGTCGGTCTAGGCAAGGGTCTCATTGAGGTCATGACTGATTTTAATCGATGTAACACCTCTAATCTGAACGTCCCGTACTTCGGGAACGTCAGTTCCTCATTTCCTTCAGTAATCTTACTCCACTCTGATATCCAAAGGATCGTATGCAACCCAACATTTACTGCCATGTAACGAGCCGGCGTACCCTCCGGCGGGGCTTCTTCCCCTTCATACGATCCCCGCTTCTCTTTTTTAAACACCGCTCTCAGCCATTTAAAACACTTCATAATTATGCGCACAATATCCAGCCTCGCTACTCTGTTTACTTCCTGATGACAATCCACCAATCCTGTCGCGGCTTTGCTAACTTGGCCTATCGCAGCGCGGTCTTTCTCCGGTCGGCCAATCACGTCGCGACACTTTCTGACGTCTTTGCTAGCTGGCCTATCACAGCGCGGTCTTTCTCCTGTCGGCCAATCACGTCGCGACACTTCCTGACGTCACTTTTCTCCGCTTCGCAGCAGCACCCCTCCTTTCTCAACTCGTCTCCCGGTCATGCATGCGTCCCATTCATACACCGAAAAATGACTACTTCCGACCAAGCGGTCACTTCCCTCGACTGTACGTCCACAGTCTATATGTAATTGTCAACACAACTGACGAAATGTCTATCGTCTCTCTGATAGGTTGCTTACACACACAGTAACTTCCGACCAGCGTCCGTTACTCATGCACTCACTCTTACGTTCCCCCTATCTCGGTCTTTCGGGTGATCAATGGTACCTCATGACCCCCTTCACACTATTTGACAATTACTCTGGGTGTCCGATACACCCGAACCACTTAAGCTCTCCTTGAACTTAAGATTTCCACCGGTTGCGCGCGCTCACAACCTGTTCCACAGTCACTCTACAGACATTCAACTCCGCCAGACATTACAACATAGATACAATACAAAAACACCGCAATCTAACACGCATGACCCTTTATACTCACTCTCGACCGATACTGCTGCTTTTTCTGTCTCACGTCATCCGGATCTTCTTCGGCGGGCGGTTCTTCCGATCATCGATCTCTAGGGGCCTTGGGGTAAGCTAACCTGGCCTAGGTCACCGTCCTCAAGAAGGCAACCATCCTCTATAGCTACCAACTGGAAGGGCGAGATTTTGATCGATACCTTAGCACTATTGATCCAAACCTCGATCTGGTCGACTGAACCTTTGTTGCCTGTCTTTGAGGAAGAAAGTGCCTCTCTCCCAAGTTAGTTCACCCAATAAAGGACCCCGCTCCAAAAGATCACAGACAACTTCTAGCTTTCAAAAGTTTATTGTAAAGATATGATAAGCTGCAAATACAGGCATCTCAGAATGAGATTCACGAGATACACAGGTCCAACTACATACATGTGCTCTCTGAAAGCCCTCAGACGAGCAACGGAAATTACTAACACAAGTTCTAAGAATAATAAAGCTATCAGCATTGACGCATATCTCTCCTTCATTTAAGTTGGAGGAAAACACACAGGTTAGGCTGTCCCTACCCTGCTCTAGATGGTATCCCTACTTAACCAAATCCCAACCTAACAAAGGTGTCAGCAGTGAATGACCCCCAAGGGAAGTCACTCACTCTAAGTCTCTTGGTGAAAACCTATAGTTCTCCAGTCATGACCCCTCTCTGCCTACCCATCCGCTCTCTAAAGGGTCCTCAGGAATCTGCTCTAACTCCACCCAGGGGTGCTGTCCCTAATACAAAACAGTCAACAACATTTGAGACGCCCCTCGCGAGACGCCCCTCACGTGGTGTAGCTTCTGGCTTTTTCCATGCTGCTTTGTATTGGGCCTCATACGTTGGAGTTGACCTTGCTTCTCAGACTCTTCTCCGGCCCGCTGATACCCCTTAAACATTCCGGAACCCTCCTCCATGTCTGGGCCGTCTACTGAACAGACCTCTATTCATTCATTTATAATTGGATCCCCCCTTTTCCCTTGCAGACAGACATCTGCAGCCAAGAACCCAACTCTCATAGACTTCCAAAAAGGTTTGCAACATTTCTCGGCCCAGACATGTACGTGTAAATCAATGTTAAAACATTTCAGGCCTACAGCATTTCTCATAATGATTATAGCATTCAACTTCTTCATTAATTAAGCATGTTAATACTCTTATTCTATTAATCAGTAAACACATCTATAAATCATGGCTCATTAATGCAATGACCAAAACATTAGTTCAATCTATGTCGTGAAAAGAAACACCTTCCCCTTCCCTTCTAGCTCTGGCCCTGAGGCCTACCACATTCTGCGTTTAACCACATGCCATCTTACATTTTAGCAGCTTACACGACATGGATTCAGGAATAATCACATCTAATAAAATCATATAGTGTCACACATTTCTGTATTAGTTCCACTTCTACTTAAATCTCTACATTAGCTATACATTCAGAATATAATTGCAAATACTACTAGCACTCATGGCATTTCTCCTCATGATTTGTGCTTACTACAGGTAAGTGTGATGCACTCATACATTTAGGTCAGTTTGCGCTCTCTCAATACAATCTATGATACCACTGGCCAGTCCACTACCAGATACCTCATCTTCAACAGAACAGGTCTATAATGTATTAAATGTCCTGTGGAACCTCTCCAGGTCACAGAAACAAGCCCAACTAACCCACCTAACTTACCACTCAATACTAACAAGATAGGTCAACGAAGACTGATGGGGTATGCTTCCCACTGCTGGTAGCCAGGGTACTCTTATTACAGTCAATGCTGAAGGTCCCAAATAGTCACTTAGCCTGATCAGCACCCTCCTGCTATGAGAAAATAATGTTTAAACACAACCCACCTTGGTAACTCTCCTTATTTAATGTCTCATTTCACCAATCATATAAAGTAGGACTGTAATGCAGTTTATCTGGACAGATCTTCGATTCTTACTCACTCATTCTCCACACCTGTAACTTCTCCAAAATCTATAGGATCACAGTTTGGACAATATCCTGTTACAGGCAGCATAGGAAATGAGACTGAGAACATGAAATAAATAGCAAACATAATGAAGGGAACCTGGAGAGCTAATCATTGCTGGCAGCAAACTACAAACTACAAAATAAAGGGTCTGTCACTCACACTTCCTCAATCATCACACTGCCAAATGCTGCACCCCATAACACGATAATCACACCTCACTAGTCATCATCCCAACACAGAAACACTTCCCATATTTGTTCTAAGCAAAACAACAAACTGTCAATCATAAGCCCACATGGTGTAACAAAATATCCCTGTGGATAAGAGCTTCAGGGCTGTACACAGAGGTAGTGCATTAGATTGTAGCATTGGTATGGTTCTTACTATCTCACACATAAATAATGTGTATCTTTCTACAGTTTTATATCCTCAGATTACATGCTATCTCAAAAAGACTCCACCCACTATTTTCCTAAAACTCTGCAAGAATAAATTACTGTGATTAATTGAAAACTATGGTTTCCTTCTCCTTGCCTTCCATTCTCTTAATGCCTCCCCTCCTGGAGTATATCTTGTTCCAAGTCACATGATTGTCCACCTCAGCCTCTATTATTATTATTATTACCCCTGCTGCTAGACCTGCCATCTTTTGGCATGGTTTCCCCTGTCCATTTGCCTTGGCCTCCTGTTTTTGACGGTGTGCTGCATTTAATTGTTGCTGAAGTTAGGAGTCTGGGCACTTTACCACTGCTGACCAGTGCTAAAGTGCAAGTGCTTCCTGTCTAAAATGTAATGGTATTTGGTTTCTCCATGAATGGCATAATTGTTTTACTAGTAAGTTCCTAGTACAGTTTACCATGTGTGCCAAGGGCCTGTAAATCAAATGCTACTACTGGGCCTGCAGCACTGATTGTGCCACTCACATGGGTAGCACTGCAAACATATCTCAGACCAGCAACTGCAGTGTTGTGTCAGCAGTTTTGAACTGCCTTCTCAACCTGGTAAATACACCCACTTACCAGGCACAAACCTTACCTTTTATTACATGTAAGACACACCTAATGTGTGCCCAAGGTAATCCTATGGGCAGGGTGCAGTGTATTTAACACCTTGCCTGCTAAGGCAATTCCCGCTGGGTGCTGAAATCTCCAGATATGCATTGTTCATGACAAGGTCAGCTCGTCATAAGCACTGCTCCAGTGTACTGAATGACGAGCTGACCTTGTCATTAGCATGGAAGTGGTTAAAAGGTAGGAGATGTACTGTTGTGTTTTACATGCCCTGGTAGTGATCTACTGCTAATCTAGTTTTTCACTACAGAAAGTGCCTATCTCTCCCCTAGGCTAGCGTTGAAGCTGCCATGTAACATCTTACAAGTGTATCCTCCAATAGGGAGCGATTGAAGTTTGGCGTCTGGTTGAGGATGACAGTTGGGCTGTTTGTGCATTCACTCTAGACAGTCACACAAAGGGAGCTGAGGTGTGACCTGCATATTCTGTTGGCCACCACAAGGCTAATGGCCATTCTTGAGCTAGAGTGGTGAGAGGAGCTGACACTTGCACCTGAATAGGACTGTGCCTGTCCTCACACAAATGCTCACACTCTTGTAAAGAAGACAGGAGTATACCCCATAGACCAAGCCAGGACTGGGTAGTTAAGATACAGTTATCACACAGTGTCCTGAAAGGTAAAATTTAGTAGGCAGTTATAAATAGCATGCACATAGCATTACTTAGGTGGACAGGAAGGAGATTACTCAATTTTTTGAATGGAAAAATAGTTATTCATCTTTATGTTAGAACATTCATTTCATGGTTGGAAGTATACAGTTAAGAACAGCACTGCATAGAATGTAAGGACAACCACATGAGACTTGGTGCAACAAACGTGAATAAATAGTGCAAGTGGCGACGCAAGTGAAGGAGAACAGAGAACAGCGTGGTCGGCGCACTGTGTATAAAGTGCAAGTTATATACAGTGAGTGGCTAAAAACGGCATTTGTGACATAGTGAGATCACAAGGGGCACAGTTGATTGATTAGACTTGGAGCCACTAAGAAGGAGTGCGCCTATTAATTAGGCTTTGGGTCGACGGCGTTTCGATCCGGACGATTTCGGATCATCATCAGGACTGGTTGTATGATTTGAATAGTGCTTGAAGAATCCATACAATTTGGAGTCCTTGTAACCAACCGGGGTTCGACTAGAAGAGCCAGGGGACCATCGAGGGATGGGGTCACTGGGTGAGGCAGGCGGATGCTTGCTGATGATTATGTTCGTGCCTGAAAGCCTGCCGAGTTGGATGAGGCAATGCTTGGACGCTTTCGCGTTGTAGCCGGCCACGTTAGTCAGCCATGCTCGGAGGGCGCTGAATGAGTCAGCGCGTCCGTCTTGCAAGTTGAGACGAGAGTTGTGCACAATCATCAGCAAGCATCCGCCTGCCTCACCCAGTGACCCGATCCCTCGATGGTCCCCTGGCTCTTCTAGTCGAACCCCGGTTGGTTACAAGGACTCCAAATTGCATGGATTCTTCAAGCACTATTCAAATCAGACAACCAGTCCTGATGATGATCCGAAATCGTCCGGATCGAAACGCCATCGACCCAACAGCCTAATTAATAGGCGCACTCCTTCTTAGTGGCTCCAAGTCTAATCAATCAACTGTGCCCCTTGTGATATCACTATGTCACACATGCCGTTTTTAGCCACTCACTGTATATAACTTGCACTTTATACACAGTGCGCCGACCACGCTGTTCTCTGTTCTCCTTCACTTGCGTCGCCACTTGCACTATTTATTCACGTTTGTTGCACCAAGTCTCATGTGGTTGTCCTTACATTCTATGCAGTGCTGTTCTTAACTGTATACTTCCAACCATGAAATGAATGTTATAACATAAAGATGAATAACTATTTTTCCATTCAAAAAATTGAGTAATCTTCTTCCTGTCCACCTAAGTAATGCTATGTGCATGCTATTTATAACTGCCTACTAACTTTTACCTTTCAGGACACTGTGTGATAACTGTGTCCTCACACAAAGCCATATTCACCCCACTGTAGTTTGTCTAGAACCAAGACAGGAAAAGGCAGGGTCTTGTGCACTACAAAGACTTTCCTTTGACGTTTGCCCACTTCAAAGACTGAAATGGGTATAAGTACCGGATATTCAACACCATATACTCAGAACACTTCTGGGTTGAGGACATTCTGGCAGGAAGAAGAGCTGGATTGCTGTCAGTAGAGACAGCCACTTTGCTGTGCTGGCCTGCTACTCCTTCTGTCCTAGGAGTGAAATGACTGTACATTGCTTTCTACAACCTGCGTCCAAGGTTCTCCAGGGGCTCGAGTTGAGCTTGCCTCCTGGTAAGAAGTATCAGAGACATAAAAGATTTCACCTGCCAGCACCTGGGCTCTCTTGCTGAGACTTCTGTCTTGCCTCGTGGTGTAAAATCCAATTCCTAGGCTCTTGGAAGTGAGTTCTGGTGATTCCAGGAAGAAAATCCATGCATCGACTCCAAGTGTCATTCGGAATCAGTGCAACACCGCCAAAGCTTGCCGCGTCACTGCTGCCTGCACCAGAGCATAGTTACTACTGTATACAATGACTGGGTCTTAAAATGCAGGCTCCATCTTTTTGTTGCAGCACCTCTGAAGAACTGCCACTGCGTGAATCCCAAGCACCGCATTACGAAAGTTGGTAACACATCGCCTAGACGTAGAAGTAGCACCTGCTTCAATGCTGTGGAATCGATGCAGCGAGACTGGACTTTCAATGCATCACTGACATCTTCCCTGGGCGCCATTTCCTTTATCAACACCACACCGCAGTAAGGAACTGAGGCAGCAGGTCCAAAAATGGCACCTCACCTCCCCTGCAGCAGTAAGGAACTGACACATCACATCCCCTAACTAGCAGTAAAGAACCAATGTCTCACCTTACCAGTAGCAGTAAGGAACCGACGCATCACCTACTTTTTCGGCGCGTCACCTCCCCTGTGCTTCGCATCTACTTTGATTTTTGACACATCTACGGTAGTTTGTCCTGATCAAGCATAACCATTGATTTTCATTTAATCATTAAAAATTGATATCTTGGCTTGTGCATGTTGGAATTTTGTCATTTTGGTCTTATTTTATTCAGATAAATATTGCTATTTTTCTAAACTGATGTGGACTCCTTTTGAAGTGTTTTCACTGTGTCAGTGTGTGTGTGTGTGTATACATAACATAATATGTGTATTTGTAAAGCGTACGTTCACCACTACGGGTATCTTGGAGCTGAATAACAGATGTTTGTTGTTACCCAACTCAATGGTACTCATTTTATTGACCTCAGATGGATGAAAGGATGAGTGAACCCACCGGGATTTGTACCTGTGAACAAGAGGTCGAACACAGGCCCCTGCAGTAAACACTTTAGTCCACTGAGCCACCACACCCGCCTATACAAATAATTTAAGCATTGCCTCCGGAATAAGCCTGACTGCTCGTGCCAAGCTACCAAGCGCATGAGCAGGGGTTAATCTTAGCTGTGTGACTTACCCTGACTAGAGTGAGGTTCCCTACTTGGACAGGGTGCACACCATTGCCTACCAGTGATCCCATTTCTAACACCTACAAACTGCCCACATCTCATTTCAGAGATCACAATCTACCTTTTTTTGCAACATATGCTTTCAAGCTAACAATTCTCAGTCTCCTGTAGCCGGACTATTCATTACACCAATCACAGCTTGAACTCAAATGCTCCCCTCTCCCACTCCCCATTGGCTGACCACAGGTAGCACTTATTTAAATAACCACAAAGAAGCTGGAGTAAATGCATGAAAATATTTCATTGATAACACTAGACAAATCCCAATAACCAACAATAACCAGTAACGACTGGATTACCACTAAACTTGGATTCCAGAGTAGCATGCTACTCATTGTAGCATTCTTCAACATCTCATCTGGGGTAGTACTAAATAAATGCAATTACAATAAATTGCAATGTGCACCCTGGCCAACCAAGGAAATAGCTCAATCATTTGGCACAGATCTGTTGTCTAACCAGCCAAAAACCTACTACTTATTTAAATTGACATACTGACAACACACCTCCACATAACAAAGTCGGACTCTGATCTGTGATGGAATACATGGAAAGTCATACCCCAGGCAAAGGAAGGTGCTGCAGTGTTAAATTAATGGCTGACTGTGAGCTCTACAATTGCTAAATGACCAAGATAGTTATCAATGTACTGAGATACCATTCACTTCAAGGTTTGGGCATGACTGAAAATGTGCTTGGAAATGAGGCTGTGGCTCTGTTGAATGTGGGCCTCTTTTTTTTTTTTGTCCTCATGTCACCAATAAGCTTCTGTGGGTCTTATGAAGCTGATGTAATATTCTGGGGAGCCTCCGGGCTTACCGCACTCGCTTAGGTCGCCCAACCGGTCCGCATTGTGAGGGAACTTGGTGTAATCATAGGACCGGCTATATTAATCTTAAATTACGTCCCCAACTCATGAGGGGCTGCCAGATGTTTGTCAGCTTATCCTCTGCACCTTCGTAATCCAGGCGGGCCATAGCAAAAGTGGCTTTAAGCCAGTCTTCTCTTTTCGGTGGTAGGGGGTCTTTCCACTTCTTACAGACCTCTCTCCATGCTAGTAGTACAAAATATAATAGTAACCCTCTGTGAGACTGTGGTGCTGTCTGACAAAATAGACTGTCATCCCCGAAAAAAACTAGTGACAGAGGAACATCAATGTTAGTCTTAAAAATATCTTAGAGAGTGCCACCAATCTCCTTCCAGAAGATTTTTAGTTCAGAGCACTCAAAAAAGATGTGAAGGTCATTGGCTATGGGCGTCATGCATCTTGGGAATTTTGGTGTTGGTGTTGGGGCAAACTTGGCTATCTTTGCTGGGGTGTAGTAAAGCCTATTGATGACAAACAAGTGATTCTTTTTTAGGCTGGCGCGTTTGATATGTTTATATAGTACCTTCAGTGAGGGCTCAAAAAGGGCATCTATTGAGGGTTCAAGAGGGGTTTGATTCCAGGCTATGGTTGGAGGAGAAATCTCCAGGTCCTCAACTTCCAATAGATGGTTATACCACACTGATATCTCTTTTCTTATTGGGGGAACAGTTTGACACATACTTTCAATATCCCCACCCCTCTTACTTCCTCTTTTTCTGCATCAAACCATGATACCAGCTGTATATAATTGAATCTAGAAAATCCTATGCCAATCCTAGCTCTCAGAAATTCCCAATGATGGATCCCCTCAGAATCTGCCAGGTCGGAATGTGGGCCTCTTTTAAAAAATTCTGAAATTTCTGTAACAAGTGTTAAATCCAAAGGAGGATCCACTGAAGGAATTTCCTGCATAAATTACAATTATACTGGAGGAAATTCCACTGGTAAATTATCCAATAGATGTACACTTCTCACAGAAATCAGAGAATTTTTCTTTAACATTCAATTTTAAATCAGTCCCTTGACCTTCTGGAGTCATCACCCAACATCAGGTAAACATACATGATAAAAGACAAGCACAACTGCTCACATTTTAATGTAAACAACAGTACAAACAAATGGTTTCTTCCAATGTACCCTTGCATCTTCTAGACAGAGGTGCGAATGTCATTTCACATTGGTACTTTTTGTTTTTATAAAGCTGTTCTGTGCATTAGTGACCCATGCAATTTTCTAGTAAATAAAGGCTGCCTTCTCTTTTGCGGGGCGGGGGGGTGGTGGGGTAGACATATTTAATACGTTCCAGATGTGGCCTTGAAAGTTATTGAAGTACACAGTAAGAGGTGCATTCTAATAACAAAATTATGATAATACAATCTGATTATAATGGGAAACAATAAGCAGAATAATACTGGAAACTCAATTACAGTGGCAGCTCTAGCTGGGAGGCACTGGGACTCAGCAGCATCTGGTCCTAAAGCATAGTAAAAATGACTTTTGAACCGTAAAGTCGCATACTGTTTCTAAAAATAACAATTCCAAGCAATATCCTATATTAAAATCGAAGACGCATGCTTTTGTTTCGCTTGCTCGATTCCATTACTATAAGGTGCATCCTGGTCTGAAACATGAATAAACTAATGCGGGTACCAGGAGGAGTCTGGTGTTGATGTGTACAGAGCCTCAAATAGCTGTGCTGTTTCACCGAAAACAAAGAATGTTGCTCATAATACCGAAAATATGCCACTTGATGAGAAAAGCAGGTGCTCTGCTGTTGTTGCTGGACTCTTCCATCTAATATATGACCTGTGTTGAGTGCTCAAACAATATGACATCTGTTCATATACGCTTCACCCCAACAAAAAGGGTCTGGAAGCGGTTTTATCAGCATGTCCCTTGCACATAAAAACACACTAAGGCCGCAAAACACAATAATTGCACACAAGACAAGCAATGAATGCGAAATATGGAGTTATTTTTCAATTCATTTCTCCATTTGCCTCCCAAGTATGTTCCTTTGTTCTCGATGCAAATGGTCACCAGCTCAATCCGCCTCACCCGGGACAGTTATGTCACATCACTTGACTAATACGCATGCATTTGCCACTAAAAGACATTTTAACTGAGAGCTGTCACATCCGTCATCTCCACTCGGGCTGGTTAAAATTTTTATCTGCCTTCTTGAATTAATTTCAGCTTGCCTGAGCCCAGCAGGGGACTTTAGAGTGCCTGCTTTAAAACCCTCCTTTTAAAGAGCGTTATCTCATTTGGATGGGTTTTTTAATATATGTACTTTTTTTTATATGTATAACAAAACCAATGATGGGGATAAACAGACATAGAGAGGGGATTTGTGAACAATATCAATCTTTTCTTTCAGGATTCTGTCACTTTAAATAACACTGTTTTGCAGTTTGCCACACCCTGCTGAGAACAGAAAAACTTGATACATTTACACTGCAAGCACAAGAAAGCATCGTCAAACAGAAGAAAAAAAAATCACAGAAAAAGAAAAATCACAGAAAATGATAGGAAATTAAAGACACTTTTACAGTATATCACATGCATTTCTCATGGCTGAAAATCAAAGCAGAGCACGTGTCAATAATCTATTTCTCATAAAACAATCCTTCCACAGCGAATATTTCCAAGCAGCAAATGCTTATATTGCTAGTTGAAGATGTTCAAGCTGTGAATTGAATGAGAGGGATGTTTGAGGTGCCGCAATTCCAGTAAAAATGATCTAAATCCCTTGAAAAGATGTGTAGCCCCACACTGACCTGTGGGACTATTCACACACTGGTGACCGGCATCCGCGTCTTGATAAATATAGTGTTTGTCAGGTTGGAGGCCATGAAAGACTCTGAACAATCTTAACACGTGGTTGCTTGCTGGAAGAACCAGGCAAGATGAGCCAACTAATCCCCAAAGGTTCTGTAAATAATCTGAACTAAATGCTGATGCAGACATCAAAATCGTGCATTATATATATTGCACTCATAGATTTCATCTATACATTAGATTTCTATGGGTTGAGCAGATTATACAGAATATTCTTATATATTCCTTATCTACCACAACCACAACAATCAGCAAGAGAATAAATACCTATAGAGTAAAGGGAACATAATTGAATATTGTAAACATTGAGCAGTCTTGTTTTTAGAAACGATATTTACTTTCTTCAATGGTGTCTGTAGCAAGATTGCCTTTATTCCTGCTTACTTTTCTAGTGCAATGAAAGACTGCCTGTAGGGGATAGGATCTAGTTCATGTTATGCTCCTCTTTTTTCACAAAATGACTCGGAGGCAAACAAAGGTATGTAGGGGGGCAGACAAACACACACCAAGGTATTTATAGGTTGTCACCAAAGGGAAATGGCTAGCCATCACATTCTTTACACCAGCAGTTACTAAAAACGAACAAGACGGCAGTGTAAATCCCTGGGGAAGCAAAGTCCCAACATCATGAAGCAATCTGGCAACAGAACAAAACAAAGAAAATAATTCAAGCTGAAAAAGCCTACTCATGAACTCACTGAATAGTATGTCAGTGCTGCAAAAAGCATGAATTCATGTTTATACAATGTATGAACTTTAAAAAGTAGAATACTGACAAACTAGTAATGACACTTAAAAGGAGAAATTCAAAGGGTTTCAATAGGTTGGATCAGGCAATCAGAATTGCAGGAAAAACAGTAGAGTCTGAGAATAATTATGAGATATTATGAAAATAGTTTTTTCTGGATAGTGATCACTAAGGAAGAGGGATCATATGCATACGTTTTCAGGGATTGGACTTTTATCTACTCTGGGGTACCACCCCTCCAATCACCTCGAGTCCTTGAATACTGCCGACCATCGCAAGCACACTCTCTCCCTGCAATGCATCCTCCTCTATAGAATATCATATCAGGTATGAATCGGCAGCCCAGTCTCAGTACCTGAAATTTGATTTTTAATGATTGTGTAATGTTTGTATAATTTTAGTTGTGTTTCTCCTGCACCTCACATACATTGGTAACCTCTGGACTAGGACATCTTGTCACACCTGCTATTCTCTGGTATCCCATTCTCCATTCCCAACAAACTACTGAGTCGCCCTCAATATGTCAATTTAAGTGATTTGGTTTCTTTAAGCTGGTTTTATTTCATGTGCTAATTCGACAACAGCAATGCATATTTCTCTCACAATCCTTAATTCAAGCTATACTTCTTTACTCAGTCACTCTCTTATGCCAACAATAATGATCAAACAATGTGACACAGCACATAGAAAAATTAAATGTGGACAAGGGTACTTTTTTGTATGAAGCAAATAACATGCCTTAAATTAATCCTGATATTTTAGTTAATAGAAATGGATCAACACTAAAAAGGTAGTCTAAAATCCTCATCCTCCAACAAGTCCGCATATTGTGTTGGACAGAGTAGGCATTATATAATAAACACATACAATAAAAACAGATAAGCAAGTATCCAATTAAACACGATAAAATGCAATTAAAATAAGATTTAAGATTCTCTAACTAAGCCCATTTCAAACAACCCAAGCTGCTTTAATGTTCTAAGCATTCCTTTAATTTAGTATGGTAAATATTTATTGCAATCCTGCATAGGTATTTGATCTACTAACTGTTAGCATTAAAGTTGTTTTTGAACCTATATCCACACTATTTCTGTTGCTGAGCTTAGTCAAAGAGACACTAAATATTAGGGTTGACATGAGGAATACAATTAAAAACCTAGTTAACAAATACACATTATTATGACTGACTCTGCCTCTGTCTGGTTTGGATGACAACATTTAATTTTTAGAATTATAGGACTATCAGATTAACATCCTAATCAAAATTGTTGAGAAGCCTTAAAATTGTTGTTAAAATAGCTTTTGCTTGCATACCATGCAGGAATGCCTCTGAAATCATATGTTGCAATTTAATTAATTATTTAAGTTTTGAAATTACTATGCTTCAAAAAGAAGCATTTTATAATATTTTAATATCAAAGAAATTCTTTGAGAAATGTATCACGCCTGATTTTCTTTTGGTGTCTCAGAGCTCAAATGAAACAATACAACTATATTAATGTTTATTTTTCTGTGACTTAATTCTAATGACTATTAGTCAATGTTAATGAAACACTCTACTGTGCTTAGACCTGCCTTTACTTTAATCCCAATACCTGATAAAGCATGTATGTGGGGGCACTACATGTGTCGCCGAGTCACTGAGCAGTGGCCTGCTTGGGGCCCCCTGCTTGGGGCCACCAAAGTCCCTTTCCTTCTGCCTTTCATGGCCAGGTAGTAGGAAAGGGCTATCCTAATCCCTATGGCGGTGCCTATGCAGGCACTGCCTCCATTGTAGGGTAAGAAATACGACCGCCATCCTAACGAGATCTTTGACCCAATCGGAGGCGGTAGTCCTACCCCCCCCAGACATCTGCGTTCCAACTGGGTGCACTGTAATGCAGTGGTTGGACCGATGCCCTGGATGGCGGGCGGACCGCCATGTCTGCCCACCATCGTAATGAGGGCCTTAGTTTAGTGCCTATGAGATATGGAATATTGCATGTCTGAACCACATTATTTGGATTAATGAAGTATTCACAACTGTGGCTGGA
Organism: Lissotriton helveticus; assembly: GCF_964261635.1. Classification (NCBI taxonomy): domain Eukaryota; kingdom Metazoa; phylum Chordata; class Amphibia; order Caudata; family Salamandridae; genus Lissotriton; species Lissotriton helveticus. Next base: position 1,388,825,367 of record NC_136069.1, read on the forward strand.
AAATCCCTACATTTACATGCCTCTTCACTGCTTCTAGTTACCCTGTTTAATCCAATAGCCATCCCAGATAATTGAATCCAGTGTATTTAAAATAGCAGTAAATGAGGGGGGCTTATCTGTCTTTCTTCCAGGACCTTTTTTAGTGATAGATGATCGCTTCAAATTCTTTCTCCATTGTTCAATGTGTTATACTGGTACAGTACTAACAGCTTCTGTTGCAAATCATTAGAAGTGTTCTGGCATTATTATGGGTATAAGCAAGAATAAGCACTTTATTATAACGCACAACCGCACAACTGGTATCCATTTTAGGACACAAAAATATTATACATTAATATTATATTGCCGCATCTGAAATATTGCGGTAATAACTTAGACTACGCACTTCAATATTGTATCTGCTGATTGCTCTATTATATATTGCCGTATCTGATCTATTTTGATAATAACTGCGAATATGCACTGTATTATTGTATGGGTCATGTCATCTATCCTTGCTGCTAAGTGCTACATGAACTGTAAAGTATTCTGGTCTTGATAATGCTTTGCACCTTCTTGTGAGATTTAATTAACTGGATAATTATGGGTATGATCAAGAATATGCACTTTGTTATTATGTACTAATATATATATATATATAAATCTTAAACATAAATCCTTCTCGAGCGCACAAGGGAAAAACAGCTGCTCTGACGTAGAAATAGTGTTGGGTATTTTAATCTGGCAACAGAAACAGACGTGTTTCGACCTGACGGTCTTGATCAAGACCGTTGGATCAAAAAGCGTCGGTTCTGTTGCCAGATTAAAATGCCCGACAATATTGCATGTTGGAGAGGCTGTTTTTTCCTTGCATGCCTGTGAAGGATTTACATTTGGGGGATATATAGGCGGTGGCGACAGCCAAACCAGCCCCAACCCAAGAGGTAAGTCATCCGCACAACAGGACTTTGTTTGAACAATATATATGCATAAATATATATAAAACTTCTGTTAATGCTACATGAATTTTGAATCTTTATAGCTCCCAAAATTCAATAAAAAATACAAAATGAAATGTTCTGGAATCATCTGGGTTAAGGTGGGAGAACTCCTGGACGAAACTGAGCTCTTTAGTCACAATGCTATCCTCAGCCATGTTGGATTTATATATCCTCCAAGATGCTGGGGAATATTGGTTGACTGATTGTGGTGTCACTTGGCAATTTCCCATACTGCGAACCTCCTCACATTGTAGTAAAAACAGTGCTTGAAAAGCTTGTACTTTAAAACCATCCTGGAAGAAAAATGAGGAGGCAGACTTCATCATAATGCGATATAATAGTTATTTACCTGGAGGATTCTAGAAGAAAGGTTCCAAACTCTGAATCGTTGCCCACCAGTACCAGATTCAAAGACTTGGGAAAGCCAGTTTCAATTCCTTGATTTAGTGAACATGGCTTATTCGATCACCTAATGTGAACAGCTGACTATTCTCTAGGGGAACTTGCCTCCTGGAAGTAGAATTCCAAGAGTTTGGAGATAGTCCAGGACTGGAGGAGGACACTGCCCAATTTACTGGGTCTCAGCTAACTTGTTTGATTATCAGAAGACTGTTGAACACCAACACCAATTGTGGGGAGATCCGCCAACTGCTATCCAAAAACAGGAGTCCTGGCACTACAGGAAGTAGGAGAAGGCACACTGTGAGTATGTGAGCATGGGTTAAGCAGATCTTAAGAGACAGGTTTTTATTTGTTTTTTGAAGCAAGCTGAACTAAATTGATCTCAATGCAGTTAGCCAGAACCGCAGAGGCCAATCCAGATGAATTACACTCTTGCAACTTTTTAAAGAGTTTATTTTACTTGACCAAATTTGTTTTGAGGGACGTTTGCCTGGTTTGTGAGAAAAAGCTAGGATGCAGGCTCCAGAAGAATGGATGAAATAAGAGCATATAGTCAACCAAAGTGGTATCCTGGGTAGTTTTTTCCAGTGCCCTCTGCAGCACTGGGCTTTTCTTTCTTCTACAAAAGTGTTTAGTTATCCTCCCAACATGTGTCTTTATGCCATAGGACCTTCTCGAGATCAAACAAAGTGGGTATTTCCAAATGTGGAAATCTTGAAAAACTCAGTCACTAAATCCAATCTCTCATTGAGGGCTCATTGTCTGCTAGCATTTTTTTCCTTTACCTGTACAAGCTTTTCCCACTATTAATATATCTCCCTTCACCTACCAGTTGATTTTCCAATAACTTGTTACCTACAGCCTTCCCTATACTTATGACCTCCAATGATTGCCTAATATCTAGCCATAAAAAGGGAAAACCAAAAAGGCATATTGCAATATTTTCTGGTCACTTGATGGGCTAAGAGGCAGATCAATAAATAATTGTGCTATTTGATAATTTAGGGATGATTTTTCAGTTTCCCATTAGTATTTCTATATGACAACAAAGAGAAATGTTATTTATTGTTTGGTGTTCTCTCTACAGTAGGCATTAACATTTCACTACTTCTCATCATTTACTTACTAGCAACAGGCCTGATATGTAATGGAGTAATTTGTTACAAGAATGAAAGAACAGCAATAATCCTCAAAGGCTAATGCCAAAACGTCTGCCTACGGTGAAGAGAAAAGTAATAACATTCGCAAATCAAGCCACCTTATGAAAATGTTGCAGAAATTATTCTAGTACGACATTTAGCATTAAATTCTCATCAATTTTGTCAAATGCACAAACTAACATTAATGTTCCTTTCTAGAATGGTAATATTATAATGACTTCTCGCCGTGACATAAATAAAAAAATGAGTGATGTTTCAGGCCATCTGCCCTGGTGAAAACTAAACAATTGAAGGGAGAATACAAAATGGAAATGTGCTCCTGTAATTGTGTTTGCCGCTGACGCTCATTTCAGAGACACGAGGCAAGAGTGAAGGTAACTACATTAGGAGCACCCACTTAAAACATTTCCAAATCTGCCATCTGGTAAGTTTACAACAGTTATTGTACATTCTTATTTAAATGACAATACAATCAGTCACTGACATGAAATTAAGCACGCGGGGACCTGCAGATGTAAACGCCTTCTGCCTGGCCACCGGCAATCTAAGTACAAAGTTCAGGACACATCATTTGTCCCCCCCACACGGCCTAGACACTGTGACAGCTCTGCTGGTAAATGAAGAAAAAATGTTCACCTGTCTTGACTCATAAAAGACTTGTGGGTTTCTTTAGTGCTACCAATCCGTCCATTGAACAAGTTCCATGTGTGAGCCTAAACAGCATGACAATGTTGTCATTACTGGACACTTGGCATTTGTTGTAAAAAGTGTTTGTTTGGTAAACACACAAAAAATACACTAAAAGGCGGCAAAGGGTAGAACACACCCAGCCTTGTTCCAGGACAGCATTTCCGTTTCGATTCCATCACCAGCCTTCTAGCACGTCATTCTAAAATGGAGACAATATACTTCATTGTTTACGTTGGTTTCTTAATCTCAGACACAATTATTCAATCCTTTCACCCCAGTCAGGTAGTTTGACATAACACCAGCCTTCATCTTCATAAAAACACAAAAACACTTCTACTTTGCAAAATTGAAATGGTTGGTCTTTGCTTACTATAGTTATATGTGAATTCAGTACCAAGGGGTGAAGACCTTTCTTATTAAAGGAATACACCCAGATTGTATCCACACAATACATTGCAATAAGTTATAGATTTCATTCAGGTATGGCATCCTACCACTTGAATCAATATTCAATAAAAGGTAAAAGCATGACAAGTTGATGAATATGTGTAAATATTGTATAAGTAGTGAGATAATCATATTCATTTTCTATTCCTAGGTCCTGTATAAACAGTTGGTGGAAAGTAGTTCAATTGTGGACAAAACTTAAAACCAACAAGCAGTGCTTAATTTGTAAGATTGAATAAGTAACTAAAGAGGCCTCCGTCAGCGCTTCCGTACACCAGGATGGCCTGGTCTTCATTCGACCTCGCGTCTCTTACTTCCACCCCTCTACACTGCCTTTCTCTTCATGTAACTCTTGCAGGTTCTATTTCAACTTTTGTTTGTGTCTCATCACTGTTTCCCTAGCTTTTTCTATTCCTCCTTTCTTTCTCTATGGTCTTTTCTCACTCCTGGTCCTATTCTAAGTCTGATGATGGAAAATAGGCACAAGTGTGCAAAAAGTGAGTGCTAATGCCCACCACCTGCAACCACAGACACAAATTAAGCACTGCTCCTAAATTGTAAGCCTACTAAAATCAAAATATAATAAGAGGAATCTCTAAATTTACAGGTGGACATTAACAGAAAGGGTTTACAATAGCAATAATTTGCATAAAAGGCAGAATATATGTGCAATGCACATGTATAGGGGCGTATTCAATATATGCATTATAAGGGATTATAGCAAGTATCCCTTTATTGATAAATTTAATGTACACAGATTATCACTAGGGAAAGTATATATTTTCATTACATAACAGAAGAAAATTACTCTGCGCAAGATACTACTTTAAATATTAGTTTGACTTTTTGATGAATTAAATCTTTACACATAGAGTTAATGAATTGTGGGTTTCATTTGTTGATACTAAAATGCATTGATTGAGAAAAAATGTCAGACCTAGCCCGACACAATAAAAAAAAAAATCTGACCTTTTGGGTTTGAAAGGGATGCAAAGCTAATCGCTTGTTTTGCAACGACACTGGGCGGCCATGTTACTGTGGCAGGCAGGCCTCCCCTGCAGACTAGCTCATCATATTATGCCATTGTCGTCCGTCTCCCTCCCCGGCAGACAGTAATTCAAAGCCATTGAGCAAAGGGATGCCCTAAAACTCACCCACCCCCTCTGCCTTCGCTTTGGATTTCCACATGCACAGACACTCATGAATAAGCAAACAGGTGCGAGGGGTCTGGCAAACTCCGCGAAAGCGCGAGGTACACGTGTCTCGCGCTGATTACAGCGCACTGCAGATAGAAGCCGACAAGCCCAGACAATGGGGAGGGTCAGGAGGCGGCGTTTGATTTGCCCGGCTCTCGACACGGACGCCGCGTGAGAGTTTGCAGACAGGGAACAAGCGACGTCCTCGTCCCCCGTAATGTAAAAACAGTGGGGCAGCGAGCTTGAGGTACATCTGGGACGCAGTGCCCGCTTTTCTTTTCTTATTAATTACTCGCCATGCAGCGGCACATGCCAGTCTGCATATATTACACAACCCTGGCCCCCTCACTGCTCGAGCCACGGAGAGCTGTTTAACACCAAGGGCTTCAAAAGAAAGGAAATCGTTTTATCGAGCTTTTAATTTCATCAGAAATCACTCATGTGGAATGATGAAATTCTGCTTGACGGTAGGGCAGGAAAGGAAGAAGGCATAAAAGTTCTGCTAAGCTAGACAACGGGCCAAATGGTGCCAAAATGAAAACTTTGGCAAAGTGGAGTGACCGGGTCGCATCAAAATAAAAGGTTGCGACAGGTCTGGGCAGATGAAAGAGGCGAATTTCTATTTGAAGGTTGAAAGAATTATTTACCTTTTTCTGAGACAATCTGCTTTGGCATCCTTGTGATCTTTCTCTCACTTACTTGCTGCTCTTCTTTGGTACCAAGATTAAGAAGGATGCCAAAATTGTGATTAAAGTGCCAGAGCTAAGATACCAGACACGATACAACAATAACATGGGACCAACATCTGTATTACAGAACTTTGACTTTCTGTTGTGTTAGAACACATTTACAACTTGTTACAATGCAAAAAAAATATGAGTGGGGCCAAAAACATGTCCTTGGCCATCAGCAGTGCTCACAACTCGTGCAGAATCTCCATTAGTTTTGCAATGTTTATGGCAGTTCATGAATACATCCCTTGCTTTCAGTCTTGTGGTAGACAAAAGTATATATGTTCACTTAATACCATATCTCGAAATAACTCATTCTGACCCAAATGATTTTAAAAGCTGCCACCCTGTCTCTAGCATTAGCTGGCGAGACATGTAAAACAAAACAGCTATAAGTAGAGACAAAGAACGCCTTCCACAACAACAGACCGATTTACTTCCATCTACACTGTCCTGCTTTCTAATCTCCTCACATGTTCAGTTCAAGCCTCTCTAATTCATGCCTAGAGTAGGCATTGGTTGGGTTCCAACCTTTCCATACTTTCTTTCCACCACTCCACCCCAACACACCCACTTTTGAAATTACGTCACTCTTATTTAATGACTAGATATATGAAGCAAAGACTAAAGGCAGGTCATTCTGAATGCAAGAGGATATAATGTGGAAAGAATAACTGCTGATCGAGAGTAGACCATTACAGACAAATATTACCTCAACCAAATCAATGTTGTGTTATAGCTTAGCTGCCAGTACCACAAAACCATTTGTGGTGAAAGATGTTTTCTAAAAGAATGGGCTACTGACCATACCACAACTAAAACAATGGAGCCATGCTGGTACCCCATCTGTTTGTGACTGATGACATGAAGTAGGTGACTACAGTGCTAGGTGAGCAGTTGAGAGAGTTACTTGATTGGCGTAGGCAAGGAATTATGCTTGGGTTTTCCAGATTGCATGGCGATGTCAGGCAAATGTTCTAGATGTAATCTTTCTAGCTACGAGCTCCTGAGTGCTCCTTGTTGGATGTGCAGGGGCCCTAGGACTACACTACAGATTCTAAGAGCTGGCTAGTCCGTGCATCTTGGGGTGTAGGTAATATGTCCCAGTAGTGCATGCTCTCCAATAACACTCTGGATGCTACGCAACACAGCTTCCGCACCGGCCATAGTACAGAGACAGCGCTCCTGGCCATGACTGAAAATCTGTGGACCATTCTCGACTCTGGTCAAACGGCGGCACTGATCCTGCTGGATCTTAGTGCCGCCTTTGACACGGTCTCGAATGGCGTTCTGCTCCAACGTTTAGAGGAGGCAGGTATTTCGGGCCTGGCTCTGGAATGGTTTAGATCCTTTCTAACCGGAAGATCCTTTCGTGTCTCCACTCCCCCATTTCTATCCCAGGTACGTTCCATTGAGCGGGTGGTCCCTCAGGTTGAGGCTTTGAGCCCCACATTGTTTAACCTTTATGTTCAGCCGCTGGCAGTGGGACCTTTCAATGGTCTCTGATACGAACGACACGCAGCTAGTGGTTGCATTGGCGGAAGGTTCTACCCTGAATGCCTCTAGGTTCAGAAGCGGCCTGACGGTGGTGGCGGATTGGATGACTTCTAACTATTTGCAATTAAATGCAAATAAAACTGATGTTTTGCTAGTTGGCAAGAATGCTAGCTTTTTGGGTGAGCATTGGTGGCCGAATGCTTTGGGCAAGGCCCCGGGAACTAAGTAGGAAATCAAGAACTTGGGGGTGAGGATGGACTCCTCTTCTAGTTTTTGTATTCACACTAAAAAAGTGGCAGGTACATGCTTTGGCCTTTTACGAGGTCTTAAACCCATCCTGAAATTCTTTGACCCGTCAACCCGCCATTTGATAGTCCAGTCTACTATTCTTTCTCGCCTGGACTATGCTAGTTCCTTGTTATTGGGGGCTAACCAAGCAGAGATCATCCGAATGCAGCGTATTCAAAACGCGGTGGCCAGAGCCTTGGTAGGTCTTCCAAGGTTCCGTCCTATCGCCGATACCATCCGGAGACTTCGTTGGCTCCCAATGGCGGAGCGGATCCAATTCAATAATCTTTGCCTTTCTTTTAAGATCCTGAAACTTGAAACACCTAATCTACTCTGTAACTTGTTGACCCCGTATGTTCCTCCCCGCGCACTGCGTTCCGTGGGACAGCACTTGGTCACCGTTCCTCAGGTGAAGCGCTGCCGAGCAGGAGGACGTTCCTTTCGATACCTTGCAGCCAAACTATGGAACTCTGTGCCAGTTCACATACGGAGACTGGAGGATCTGCTTGATTTTAGGAAGGCTTATTTAAACTAACCTCTTTCCTCTAATATAGTTTATTCTGCCACTGCTATGTTGAGCTTTCCGCCGTTGCAATCAGTTCTATCTCTCTGTTGTTGGAAGCGCCGGGAACCCCCTTTGCTGGGGCAGCTGAGTGCTATATAAGCCTCTATAACTTAACATCACATAACATAACATGTATTATAGTATTCGGTGGCAGAAAATCAGCAGTGACTAATTTGCAGCAGAAATGTAATGCAACTTTTCCACGCAGAGATTTTATCATAGAACATGGTTTCATGTCGATGTTTATCAGCATGGTATTAGAGTAGTACAGGGTGCTTGTACCTTTGGTTTCAGTCGAATATTGAAATATTACAATTCAGCATACTTATTTTCCTAGGCATGGATCATACATACGTGAGACCATTCCTTTTGTAAACAAGGAAACAGAATGAGGTTATTGTAATATATAATCTGCCCATCACTGTATAATTTTCTTTTTATGTATAGATGTGATAAGTGCCAATAGTATAAATAACTGGGTTCAAATCTAGTAGCTCACTGCTATGACATAGCAACAGTTTTTAACAAAAGCAGGTACCTACTGTTGCTACATAATAAAGGAATTCCAGGCTGCTCTGTCTAGACTCTCTAAGAGCATATCAGACAAGCACTGGAAACTAGGTAGCTCAGGTTCTGGAGGAGAGTACACAGAGAGTGGTAGAGGTAAGAGGCTAAAGGCCAGGTACTGTTTTCTCTTTTTATATTTTGGAAACTGAAAAGTGGCCATGTTATGTATGGCTCCCCACTATTTCTCTGTCGTGTGTAGTAGTTGAAAATGAATATGCCGCTTTTCCCCACATACCATTACCCCGCATGTTGTTACAACGCAGTTGTTACAACGACCGCGTTGTAAAAACACATTCCATTACCCCGCAAGTCATAACAACGACTTGCGGAGGGGGGCGCTGGATGTTGGAATAGTAAAATGTACTATTCCAACTCCAGTCTGTGCGGACTGTAGGGAAGGTGTTGGATTTTAAATCCAACACCTTCTCCCCCCTCCGCAATTCGTTGTAACGACTTGCGGGTTAATGGTATGCGTTGTTACAACGCGGTCATTGTTACGACCGTGTTGTAACAGCATGCGTGGTTACGGATGCGGGGTGATGGCTGTTTACCGTTAAAAACAGACGCAGATGATTTGGGAACGGTTAGAAATGGGATATATAGTTAGCAGTGATTTGCACCCTGTCCAACTAGGGAACCCTCATTTTATCCAGGGTAAGTGAGTCACACAGCTAAGATAACCCTGCTCAGTCCCTTGGTAGCTTAGCAAGAGCAGTCAGGCTTATCTCAGAGGTAATGTTTAAAACATTTGTACTCGCACACACAGTAACACAGTGAAAACACTACAAAAGGACCCCAGTAGCCACTTTTTATATGAATACATAAAACACGACCAAAATGACAAAAATCCAACACACACAAGTCAAAATACCACCTTTAAAAAATTAAGCAAGTTTAGTCCACAGAAATCAATGGTTGTGCTCGTTGTAGCACAAAGTACCTACGATGCGTCAAAAATCAACGATGGTGCAAGGCGCAGAGGAGGTGAGGTGCCAGAAAATCAAAGTGATGTGTCGGTTCCTTACTAAACAAGGGAGGTGATGGGTCAGTTTCTTACTGGCATGGGAGGTGATGTCGGTTCCTTACAGCTAGGCAGGGGAAGTGATGCGTTTGTTCCTTACTGAGAGGGGAGGTGATGCGTTGGTTTCTGGACATACTCCTCGGTTCCTTACTACAGTGTTGTGTCAATGAAGAGTCAGCATAGAGGGATGATACATCGAAAAATCAGACGTGCTGCGCTGATGCGACTGCAATGATGCAGGTGCTGCGTCAATTTCACAGAATTGAGGCAGGCGCTGCGTTGATTTGTCAGCTATGAGCAGGTGCTGCGTCAGAGTGGGTGCCATGGACATCTGTCACACGGTGCTCGGCACTCATGCTGCAGTAATTTTTCTGACACGCTGCAAAAGAATGCTGGGGCCTGCTGTGAAAGCTGAGGTTGATGCTTCCAGCGGGAACCACAATTCAGTGTAGGCAGCGATGATGCGTCAATCCTTTGCAGGGATGTGTCAAGAAAATAGACGCTGGGAGTCGATGCATGGATTCTCTCTTTAAGATCATCAGGTTACACTTCCAAGGGACCACAAACTGTATTTGGCACCACTTGGCAAGTCAGGACTCCCAGCAGAGGAGCTCAGGCACTAGTAGGTGAAGACTTTGACGGCCCCGAGACTTCTTAACAGGAAGCAAGCATGCCAAGCCCTTGGAGGCAGGATGTATAAAGCAAAGTTCAGTCCTTTCACTCCCAGGACAGTAGCAGCAAGAAGCAGGCCAGCACATCAAAGCAACAAGCAGAGTGACAGTTCCTCCTACAGCATCAAACTCCTCCTGACAGAATGTCCTCAGTCAAGAAGTGTACTGATTTTGGGGTGTCAGACATCCAACACTTATACCCCTTTCTGCCTCTGAAGAAGGCAAACATCAAAGGAAATTCTTTTTAGTGCACAAGACCCTGACTTTCCCTGACATGGTTCCAGACACATTACAGGGGGCTTTCTGTGGGATGGGCACAGCCCTATTTGGGGGTGCTGACAACTCCTTCCACCACACTAGCTCAAGAAGGACCATCAGCCTCAGCTCCCTTTGTGTGACTGTCTAGAGTGAATGTACAAGAGGCCAACTCTAAGTCAACCCAGAGGTTCTATAGACAGGCAGAAGCATAGAATGGTTAAGCAAGAAAATGCCACCCTTTTTAAAAGTGGTACAAAAGGAGTTGGTGATGGACGGAGCATATGAACCAATCAAACACTCACACCCAGTCAACAGATCTGGGTTTAATCCATCACCGTTCTTTAGCCCACTGTGCCACCCCAGTTCAGACATGGCCATCTGCAAATCAGTCTGACCCTGTGCCTCATGGGAACAGTCCAGCCCGAACTGCCAAGCCATGCCTTCCCTGGACCGGAAACAAGCTTCCTAGGGCCGGTTTCTGGCATTTCAGCCGTCTTCAGCCAGGCTTGCTTGAATCCAGTGGCAAAGTGAGCAAGGGACTCAACGTCTGAGCATACCCTGCCAACTTATTGCGAACAAAGGGGTACAAAAGGGGGTGGTGATGGACAGAGCATATGAACCAATCAAACACTCACGCTCAGATGTCATTTTACACAGGGAGCATTCACACTTTAGCACTCGTCAGCAGTGGTAAAGTGTGCTGAATTCTAAAACCTGCAAAAACATGTCTGAAAAAATAGGAGGAAGAAGGCAAACCGTTTGTGCGATAGCCCTGCAAAAAGGGCCAGGTCCAAAAGGGACCATACACAACAAAATAATAGATGGGGAAAAATGAATAACGAGGATGTTTTTCACCTTGGGATTATGAGTGACATCATAGACAACCTATGTTTCACTCTTGTTGCCTATTTGATGTCACTCAGAACCACTTGGTGAAAAACAGCCCTGTAATTCACTGTTACCCACCAATAATTCTAAATATCATAGGTGATATTGTGCATTAAGAAACAAGGTGTCACATTTTGGGAGTATTGTCGTTCTAAAATGCATGCATTGTGGATCGATTTCAGGGCTTTAATGGACATAAATAAAGCCAATAGGTGAAAAAAGCATATGCTCAACAAATTATTCCAAGACATAGCATTTCTTCAGGAACCATAACTAGAGTCAGTATTGGCACTTGCTGAATATAATGTCTCTGAAACGCTTGACACATCTAGCTTTCTTCAGAAGGGAGGTGCCCTTCTAATGCAACTAATTTGAATATTCCTGCATTTGACATGCAGTACCTTCTAGGGCAATTCAGAATATGTTAAGCAGACAATGCAGCTCTCATGGGATGAGTCCTAAATACTGTGTGATGCCAAATCCATTTGCAACATGGCAGCCGCCTTGGGTTTCACAGTATATCAATCTTGGCCCCTTGTGAGCTGTGCTGTTTTAGTCAAAATAATGCACGCATTGGGAATGGATCTCTGCAAAATATGCGAGTAAAGACAGCAATGTAGGACAAAGAGCTTCTCTTCTACATAGGGTCAAAATAGCAAAGCTTCCCTGTTACAATGTTCTAACTACTGGATACAGTGGTTGAAAAAGGTCATAAAAGCAGCTTGGAATGTTTAATGTGCTACATTCCGATGTGTCTAAAAGTCCATTCTGGCAGCGCAAGGCATATATTCTTTTGAAAGAACAAGAAAAGGAAGGTCTGTTCTGCAACAACACATTTTTTTCATATGTGTATATGTGCTCATCGATTGGCATTTTGTGTAGCAGAACGCTAGCTGGGATCAAGGGATTGCTAGATAATCTGGGGGATGTTGAGACATGATGTAAAACTGTCTACATCAAGTGGGAATTAACATTGTTGAATTCCATTACGTTTAAAGTATTTACATTCAAGTGTATAGCGCACACCCGTGTGGCTTAGGGGATCCACAGTCAGCATAAGGCCTATGAATATATGGGGATAGGATGTGGCCTAACAGCTAGAGCGGTCGATTTTGGAGCTGGGGAACCCGGTTCGAGTCTCTGCAGGGACGCTCAACATCCTATGATTCTGGGCAAATCAGTTTATTTACCCATGCCCGTGTCCATCTGTAACGCAACTGGAGCTCATGTAAAGCAGTCAGATCTAATTGGGTCTAATTCACGCAATAAAAAACTTTTTAAAATAATAACTTACTTAAAGTTACATGAGTTCCAGGACCTCTCAGCACATTCTTCGGGGGCGGTTCATCATTTTGCATTAGGCCACTGTTTACAATGGCATGTCACACATTTAGGCAGAGGATGGTTAGGTGAATTGACCAAAATCATGCAAGTTTTAGTGAATTGATACAGTTCTTAGCTTTACCTCTAGGCAGGCAGGCCCATTCTCCACCCATCTTACTTCGGTTTTTCTAGACGGAGTGTAAACTCCATCATTGGATCATGAAACGGCGCTATCCCTGCATTTCTTTAGAAATTGCAAACAATAAACAATAAATGCAGCGCTTGGGGAAAAACATGGCATGGCTGGTGCAACTCATTCCGCCCAAGGATGCTGCGGCATCGAACAATCATTCAGCCAGGCTGCTCGGCTTGCCTCTAATTTATCATGGCTTACATCTCTTGCCTGCCAGTGGAGCCGAATTCATACGTTATTGTCCCAAACCTGTCACTTCCTGGACTGCTTTTTAATCTTCCTCCCTGAATTACATTCAGAAAGGTCAGCGCTATCCAATTAGAACCTTATCAAAGATGCACATGCAGCCTGGATCAGGCTTATCGAGAACGGGCCATAAATCCAGAAATTGCACATCACAAAGTGCCATTACCATAATGAATAACTGGGGAAATAAAGAAATGCGACAAAACACCTGTGCGTTGACCAGGGGAGTCATTTGGTGTTGCTGTGCTGGTGCTGCAACACAGCAAGGCCGGCAAATGCATGGGTGAATTTAACTGAGTTGCAATCACTCCCATAGCATTGGCTACAAAAAATGATTTCACGTTTGATGATTAACAATGTAGCAGAGATTGTTTAGGACATTTTTATTAGATTTTGCACATACAAGTATACCAAAATATGTATTTTTCTTACCTAGCACTTCCGATGTGAACGGTATTAGGGCGCTTTAATTTTAACTTAACTAACTACCCCTTACAATAATCAAGAATCAGAGGAAATGAGGAACCAAAATAAAATAAAATAAAGTGGCGAGAGAATTGCAAGGAATAAAGACAACAGTTCTTTTTTTTTTTTTTTTTTTTACATCGAGTACCGTTGGTGCACATTTGTTTCGGAAACGGACAAATATATAGGACTTGTGCTCTCTACTGAATGTAGGAATAAGTTCCTTAGGTCTTTTTAAAGGCTCCAAGGCTTGATGCCAGAATTCTTTTAGCACACATTTAGTAGGAGATGAGTCTTAAAAAGTCAGTTGAATAAAAGCAAAATGATGTGCATCATTTGCTAGAATTCATTTAGTTTACCTTTTGCACCGTGCAAGCATTTTTGCTGTCGCAATCTGCATATGTACTTAAAATGGATGAATGCATGTATCAATAAATAATATCAACGAAGCGGCGTCACTTCCGACAAGGTGTCTCGGCTTAGCAAACCTGCAACTCTGGTTTACCTTTATGTACACACTTGCATGGTGGATGGTCTTTAATGATCATTGATCTTATCTGTGAATATGATGATCACCACAATAGAGATAACACTGAAGCAGGACAACCTGCAAATCAGTAAATAAGTTAACTATAAGAAGACAATAGTTTACAAGTTATATCTCCTTCACTCAACTTTTTCTTATGGAGCATTTGCAACTCTAAAGACTCAAAACTCACTACAGCATAATTAGTAAAAATTGCTTATTCGGCCCCTGGATGTTAAATAACTCATGTATTTCAGTTTTGAAAATACTTTCCCAATCAGTTCTCGCAAACTATGGCAATTGAAGACGTCTACTATTTGTTTTTTTTCTGTTAATATATTCCATTTTCAAATTTCGTTTTAGAACTCACCTTATTGGAAAAATGTTATCTTCTCTCCGGTTTCTCATAAAGTATAGAAGAACATGGAATCTCTAAGATCACTGACCCAAACCCACAAGGTGGCTTACTTGTCAACTTCTGTACCACATTTACTTCCAAAGGAGTTTCAAGGAGAACACAAATCTCTATTTAAAGGAATCATAATGGGTACTTGCCTCGCCTTTAATAGTTTCCAGTTAAAAAATAAGCTGCATGTCGGGATATACAGGAATATTGTCACAATGTAGGGTAACACTCCCATCAAAGTAACTTGAAACAGACTTTTGTTAAAAAAAAAATCCACACTCCTACTTCAGGAAAATATGTATTTTCATTCTTTTGTCTGAATGCATTCCACCGCTCAGCCCCATGCCTTCATGTTTTGCTGTCACAGTGTCACTTGCCTGGAAATGCACTGCCTCAGCTGACCTAGAAAAAAACCCAGGACAGAGCGCAGAACAAAGGAAAATAAAAGAGGAGCAATTCCTGGGTTAACATGGATGCACCGCTCTGCTCACCAATGATGGCGCCAAAATGGCTCAGCTTGCACCTTGACTTGCTGTTTGTAACCTGTGGAAACCCTGGCATCCCTCCCAAATGCCGTTTCTCCACTTAGTTGCAATTACAAATTATGGCACTGGAGATCTATGCATCTAAGGCTGTCAGTACAGTTGTCAGAAGAGCGTAATTGCTGTGCAAGCCTTTCCGGATTGGCTCCTTGTTGATGTATGGAACCGCTCAATTCCAGAACTGTCAGAGTGCTGACACCGTCTCCAGTTAATGACGCCGCATCATCCCTCCAGCTCGTTTACCTGCTGGCCCGCAAACAAATGGATGCTGGGAGCAAGAAAGGGAAGTAAGCACAGGATACCATATTTATCACAATCACTAGGATCCATAGCAGAGGAAAATCAATTTCTCTTAATCGAGTAGAGTGACTTATTAAGGGCGATGAGTCCTCGCTGGGTAGCTGTACTGATTTGATTATGTTAGGGAAAGAAATTAGCAGCAGCCTCCTCCGCTGTCATTTTCTTTTGTTTCCCAGCTCTCGGTTGTTATTGAATTATTACTGTATGAGAGCTTTAGTAAGCAGGTCAGGCTTTGATCAGTGGGAGTACAGCGAGAAGAGCGCTGAAAAGGGTTCATAGGTGTTGACAGCTGGAAGCAGGAATTTTCACAATATGACTACTGGAAGGTAGATGAAGGATAATTGAAAGTGCATAGTAAATGTTTGCATGTATGTGAGATGCACCAATACTATCTTGGGCACAGGGATGCCCAAATTCAACGGTTTAGTGAAATGATACTGCGTGCTCAATCCACATGGGTCGCGCAGTCAGACAATAGATGCACATTCTATATGTGTAGCTTTTTCAAGAAAAACTCTGGATTGTACTTCTTTTTTTATAAATTGATGTTACAAATTCTAACAATATTGTCTATAAAGTGTGGATCACATCTTGTTCATTTGAGACGCTTATCTCCTAACATTTAGAATATACAGCAGAAATTCACTCTTCATACTAATTTGTGAAGCACATTTGTTTATTTTAGATACATGAAGGACAAGGAGTGATTATTGCACAGAATATTTCTTTATTATAAAACACCATCACCCTATTAGCTGAGGCAAACTGGTTTTACGGTCAGGCTTTCAAGATAACTTGCATTCTTTGACCTTTGTACTCAGCCTGACTCAGTCTGGTCAACTCGTAGGCAAAGGATATAGCTGGTACCTGAATGTGAACTTTGTGACATCAAACATCTGTTTCAAAAAATATTTAGCAAAACTTATTGCTTAAAAATAATATAAGTGACACAACTGTACAACTTTCTAGGTCTCAAGGTGTCCAGATCTAACTGGACATTGCTGCACATGGATTGTTAGTAACAAACTGGGTACAGGAAAACTAACATTTAAAACTCTTTAGATGGCTAATACCCTAGTAAAATCAATGCCTTTACTGCAATAGCTTTAATTGAACCAGTCAAGACTTCTATTGATTGACGAGGAGAAACTCGGACTGATAAAACAACTTGCAACACCGAAAGGAAGCCTTCATTTAGTTAATCTTCAGAGATTGGGTTTCAAGATTGCTGAATCCATTGTCAATAGAAACACATCCATTCATCAATACCACTCAACACGACAATGTATTGGCTCCAACAGAACACATAGTGGTGCATTACCAGACACACTGGCAACCATGTTAACCCAGCCAATACCAACGGGACTAGTGTCTTTGTCAGTTATATATGCTAAAGGGCGGTAATGGGAATTATGCCACTTGGCAAGTGGAACTAAGATACAAGAGAGTTAATAGTCACAAAAGAGTGCAAAACTACTAAAGTGGAAGGCCTAAACAAAGTAGTGAATTTGGTACATTAAACTCTGAGAAGTAAAAGATGGAGGCAGCATTAGAAACAATATTTCGTAAGACTACAATCAACAGTGAGGCCCCATTTCCGGGCTTCATATATGGAGGGCACATCTCCAAAACAGATAATTCAAAAGAATTTGTAAGTTGTTTTTTACTACCAATCCTATACAGAGAGGTGCAAAGATTCTATATAGTTAGCAAGATAGGAAGGACCTCTCCAAGCACCTTAGAGCCTCACAATCACTCCAGCAATTCAGGAAGGACCTCAAGATATGGATGTTCAACCAATAGAAGAACAGGCACAATTATCTGACAGCACCTCGAGACTCTAATGGGAGAAGCAGCCGTGCTCTACAAATCCTGATTGATTGATTGATAGTTAGGTGCCTTGAGTGAGTAAACGCATCAGAGGGAGTGGACATATTTCAGTGGTTTTGTGACTCATGACAATGAGGCAATTATATACATGTCTCACCATTGAAGGCTCTAAGTATCAAACTCAAATTCTTCACAGAAATCGTGAATATATGTTACCAAGTTCCATTAGGGGCAACACTAGAAGGAATAATAATCAACCTCAAAAATTAAATGGGTAAACACAAGCAAGTAATCCTATTGGAAAAGCAAAAATATGTTTGGGTCATTCTATGTATTGTTGAAAACAAGGGGTTGTCCTGTTTGAAAGCATTCACAATCTTGCTGGCACGGTAACTGAGAAATATTGAGACACAGACAACTGCACAGGGTTACTTAAAGAAATACAGAGTCAGAACTTGTGTCTTTTTAACCTAATAAACGCAGTAAACCATAGACCACTCTGTTTCACCTACAAGTGCAGAGTGATCAACCACCATAACGAGTCAGTGTTGTACAGGCAATAAAGCTAAAAGCAAACATGCATACATATGTAAACAGGGTTGCATTACTAACATACAAGGTCACATCTAGGTACACCAAATGAAAGGATGTATGATGAAGGACATACAGTAAACATTCAAGATAAATGGGTGGTCGAATCTTCCGTTAACTTCGCATGGAAGTAGTACCACAAGAATACTGGAAAAAACGTGTGTTGAAAATGACAGCCTTCATGTTTTTACAGCAGTCTTTAGTACTTGGGATCAAATATTTTACTTGGCACCATGAATGTAGCTTTTTCTGGCATCATTTGAGCAGACACGTCCATGAGGGTGAAGGAAATACAAAAAGTGGAAGAACTTGACAAAACTTCATAGGCCGTTACATGTTATTCAAAGGATGGTGTAGTCTAAAAAAATTGAGGCAACATGCTCATGTACCATATAAACAACCAATGCTGGGCGTGTGTGGGAACAAAGGATCGAGGTTCAGTTTCATAACTTGGTTGAGTGTCTTAATTAACCACGTTCTGTTCTCGAATTATGTGAAACCACCAGAAATCAGTGATGCTAAACTGCACAAGAGGGTACAGGGTCAACTGTGGCAGTGCTTAAGTACAGGTTTAATTTAACCTTCAATACTCCAGGAAGAGGGCCCCATCTCCCTCTAAAACTGAAAATTCTGACCAACCTCTCCTCCACATGCTACAAATCAGGGAAAAGAAAGGGAGAGCATAGCATTGATTATAGGCTTACTAGTAGGTCTACGATGAACAGATCCATATATATTCTTCACATCTTAAAACTTTGCTACAATGACATCATCTAGTTGGAGGTTCACAGAC